>NC_090651.1:90677164-91288831 GCF_040937935.1 Hyperolius riggenbachi
TAGTGTACTTCCTGTCTGAGTCAGCCACTTACATACCTGATATTTAACTCTTTCAGACAGAGAAAGAAAAAAAAGGAACACAGCATAGTTATTTGAGTGCTAGGCACTGTACATACCCATGTCTATCTCATCATGTCACATATCACTTCGGGTATCTTTTAAGCACCAACAGGGACTATACAATTGATCGCAGCTGAGGATAGACAATGTCCAAAGCCCCAAGAATTATAGTACAAAATACAAATCAGCACAGATCTTCAAATACAGTGTAATATAAAAAACAGTCCAAAAGACTTCACGACCATGGTATACAGGCCCCCTATATTCTTGTAGTCACCATCACCTAAAGGAATAAAAGGGGCTTACCAGCTCCAAACAACCCACATTATATAGTTGTACATATCGCTTTCAGTATAGTATTTGAAGATCTGTGCTAATTTGTACTATAAATGTGTCACTTGACCATAACATAATGCTGGTCATCTCTATACTTCCTCTCTCAGCCCAAAGCCATGTATAAACTGCAGCAGTTCCTTGGGATGTCAGTGATCAAATGTTTCAAGGTAAGGGGAAAAAATCAGTTTAAAATTTAAAAAGTAAATTTTACTAAAGCGCAAATACAGTATTATTACTTTAGTATTAGATAGAGAATACAGTTACATCTTAAACAGAAACTTTACCAAAAGATAACAGTAGGGTGGGAAAAAAAATCTAGACATTGCAAAGTGAGAAATTAAAAAAAAATAGAAAGTAGATCAAAAATGATCCATCATGAGCATGCGGATCATCATCTTTACTGCTGGAAAGCATGATAAAAATGGACAGCACCTACGCCATAGGGTTTCTCCAATTCTGTCATAAATTGGGGAATTTAAAGAAATTCTGCATTACTTGATGCATTTCTAGAGTGTCTTAATGTGGAAAGAAGTAAAGAGAATACAATGAAAAGGTTGTTTAAAACTTGAAGATCATATATAGCAGAATTCTTGTCCAGACAGAAAATTTTGCAAATTATGACTCCCTTTCAAGACACTACTTGGTATTTGAAGCAAAAGATTGGAGGATACTTAAAATCTAATAAGGAGTGGTGTGGCTTTACTGTAATAGTCACTTAACAGGATTGGGCAATTTGGAGGGATGGAGGAGGCGACAGTCACTCAGGTTAATGTACATAGTTAGTATTTTGGATATTTTTGTAGGCATCATAAAGCCCCATACACACACTCAACAGCGTTCTTTTATGCAACACAATTATCAAACAACTTTTGTTGTGAAACAGCCAAAAAAAAGTTGCATGCTATTGTTCACACAACTGATAAGACATCAATCCAACTGTTGGTGTATGGGGCTTATTCATACACACCTACCAACTATCTGTCCAACTATCTGCCAAACTTCTCTGTTAAGCACCATACAACTTTTTTTGTGAAACAAGTTGAAACTACTAAAAAAGTATTTTGCTATTGTCCAAAAAGCTGATAAGACTGATAAGAAGTCAATCCAACTGTTGGATTGACGTCTTATCAGTCTTATCAGCTGTTTGAACAATAGCAAAATACTTTTTTAGTAGGTGTGTATGAACCATAAGTTTGACACTGATATAGGAGAGGTGATAGGAATAGAAACATAGCAATCATTTTATCCTGAGGAAAGGACACCACTAGTCTAAACCCCTATGGAAGTGGCGCCCCTTGTTTTCTTTGGCTAGGATCAAGACCGTTGGTGAAGATCTTAGTTAAAGAAGCAGCAATGGTAAAAAAAAAATGTATGGGAATTATATGAGAATTGTAATGATCAGTGGTGTATCTGATGAACAGAGCGAGCTCTATCAGCACAATAGTCAGTACTTTATTGAAGTGTGATCACACATGTTTGGTTGTACAATAGTATTCTAGAATACATATAAGTGATAGCCCTTGGTGATGGGGGCTATCACTAACTGAGAACGTGGTCGTACAGGCAATGTCGTACACAGATCGGTCAGTAAAGGTACAAAGTCGAGAGGCCAACTCAAAGTCAGTAGTCAGGCAATAGTTGGCAACAGATCGGATTGACAGAAGTACAGAATTGTGAGGCAAGAACAAGGTAAATATACAGGCAGAAGTCGGCAACAGATCAGATTGGCAGAGGTACCGAATCGTAGAACAAAGAATAGTCAGAAGAACAGGCAAAAGGTCATACACAGTAATAATCAATAAAATAATATGTTTTTTCTTGAGCTAAGTGTGAGTCCCCGGGATCCTGTCAGATCAAGCACACACGGATCTGACTAAGGTCTGAGAGCTTTCACTGCGAAGTTTCAGCAACAACAGACAAAGAGCGAATGATCCGCACATCCTTAAATACAAACAGTAATTCACGAAGGCTCAGCCAATCAGAAGGCGGCCATACGTCAGCCGACCTCCGGGTCAGCTGCCACGTCTCCGTAGCCCATAAAGATGCTGGCGTTGCACGCGCGTGCGAGCCAGCCGCCCTCTATGAAGTATTGACAGATCGGACCTCCCAGGGACCGCTGGGAGGCCCGGAGACGCCACAGCGGTGAAACCCGCGACGTCCGACGGGGAAGCGGCGGTCGCGCCGCCATCCGCATTGGAGGTAATTTCACTACTTCTGACAAGAATACTGTTGAGTCTTATCTCTATAACACACAGAGGGAGATACTGCCTGCTTGGCAGTTGGCAACAGAAGTCATCTCCCACAATGCAACGAGGTTCACAGACCGGAAACTGTCATGCCCATGGCAGTGACATCAAACTGTAGGAAGGGTCTCACCTTAGGCCGGCTTCACACTGCAGACTGGTGGTGCGGTTGCGGCACCGCTTAAAACAGGCCTTCGGGGATTACCGCATTAGAACATGGTACTCCCCGTCTGGCATCACTTCCTGTTCAGCAATCAATGATGTGCCCAAAAGCGTATTGTTAAAATATGCTTCCACGCATGTGCAACGTAGAAACATGCGGTGGGTTTTTTAAATACACCGGTCTGACGCAGATCACAGCACGATAATTTAGGCATTGACTAGATAGGGCACTTCCGGCACAGCATACCGCTACGTGGGGAGTGTGAACACGCCCATAGACTTTCATTAGGCCGCCATAAATTTACTGCACAGCCTCAGTATGAAAGGGCCTCAACATCAACCACACTGACCTCCCTGATGAACTATTATGCTGGGAATACACAATTAGTTTTTTTTTGGGGGGCAGATTTACTTTCCGATCGATTTTACAATTGTTTTCACAACCCATTTTCTGATTTTTTTTTCTAATTGATTTCCATTCACTTCTATAAGAAAATCAATCAGAAAAACGATCAAAATCAGATCCGACCTGTCGGAAATTATCTATTGAGCCATCTATCCTACGAAAAAACTCATGGGGTATTTCCACCAGTAAAGGTAAAGATTTCTCTTGGGAAAGATGGTCTTGGCTACTGCTTGGGATGAAGTTCAATTTTGCATTAAAGTTCCTCTTTACGGATACTGTAAGATCACAGGTAATTAACATATTAATGTTCCCTAGTTATAACCGGCTTACACAAATCCTGTCAAAAAAAAAAAAAGAAAAGAAAAAAGAAAAGCAACAAATCCCATAATAACAGAGGAAGACAACCGTAAAGCAAGAAAAAAAATAGCATTGTATTAGCTCTGTGTGTCGCGGGAATTTACCTGTCATGACTATTCCACACTCCTAATTAGTTTGGCTAGGAGAAGGCAATAAACACCCCAAAAATGATATTTCAGAGGAAGGTGTTAAAAAGAGTTCAGATGCAGCTTAATTATAAGACTTCTTTGGTTTTCTTTCCTCCAGCACGGTAAGCATGGTATAATGGTCGTTCCGCACCTTGAAACACAAACATCTCATTCTATTGTTCTAGTAGAGGCTGGGAACAAATCCTCTCTAAGACTTTCAATACAGCTCTAGCTGTGGCGGGCTCCACTATAACAGCTTCACCTCGTGTCCCTAGGCTTCCTGTCAGAAGCCCTTTTATGCTTCTGTAATTGCTTGATTCTGAAACCACAGAAAGTCTGTGATATCGTATGCCAATTACAAGCACTTCTTCTTAATACGTGCAGACCTCTCGCCCTTGCACAATCACAGGGTTTTCTATCTGAGAATAGTACCATGGAGAATGAAAGATTGCTAGAAAAATCACGACACAGGAAAAGAATAATTTTTCCGCTTGCACAAGGTTGATACGGAATTCTTTTTGGTCTGGGTTAGCTTTATGGTGGGGATGTAGACATGAATTAAAAAGCCAGGTTGAAAAAAAAAAATACAGAAGAAATATGGTGAGTGGTGTCAACAAGCATTGCTTTATTCATGAAATCTGATAACTGAGGTGCGATCCATGCAAAGCGTCTATACGCAAACCGCATGTTTTTTTTTAAGTGGAAATACAGTCCTTTCTGCTCCAATACATTTGTCACGCTATTACAACTACTGAAAAAAAATATTTTAACAGAAACGTGGCTGAAATGGTTATTTTTGTTAATTTCAATCTCGCTTTATCACACGTACAGCAAAGAAGTCTGCAGCTCACTGACAGTATAGTAAGATCCAAATTTTATTAAAAGGACCACTATCGTGAAAATAGTAAAATTTTAAATAAATGTAAACACATACAAATAAAATGTACGTTTCTTCCAGAGTAAAATGAGCTAGAAATTACTTTTATCCTTTGTTTCTGTTACTTACAGTATTAGTAGAAATGTGACAGAACTGACAAGTTTTTCACTAGTCCATCTCTTCAAGGGGGATTCTCAGTATTTCATTTATTCTGTATAAAAGCATTCCCTGGAAAGGATCAATGCAAAGATGCAGGCCGCCCCCTCTGCCTGTTTGCGCACTAGTCTGGCAGTTGGACTGAGCAACTGCCATTCACCAAGTGCTTTTGAAAATAGAGAAAACCATGAGAATCCCAGATGAGAAGATGAGCTAGTCCAAAACCTGTCAGATTTCTACTACCTACTGTAAGTGACAGCAACATAGGAGAAAAGTATCTTATAGCACATTTTAATGAATCTGGGAGAAATGTACTTTTTATTTATGTATTTTCATTCGTTTTTAACTATATTTTATATACCTGGGCACCTCTTACTTCCTGTTGTTTAATAATTAAATACACATAAAAAAAAAGAATGAACAGTTGTTAAAATGTTAGTACAGTAGATTCCCATTGAACATTCAGGCCTTCCGGAACTCAAGTTCTCAGCTAAAAGTTCTAGAAGGCTTTGCTAAATAAAAGTTTATGATAAATATCACCACCACTTACAGGATGAGTGATACTTTATATTGTTTGGAAGACAAAACTGGTCACGTCATCCAGGGCTGTGGAGTCGGTACAAAAATCTACCAACTCCGACTCCTCAGTTTAGGATTCCACCGACTCCGACTCCTCGACTCTGACTCCTCTAATTTGCATATTACAATCTTGTTGATTGAAAGTATGTAACATGAAATTCGTCTCTTAACTGCCAACGTTTAGGAGTTTTAAAAGACAACTGAAGTGAGAAGGATATGGAGACTGCCATATTCATTCTCTTTAGACATAGACTAAAACTAGTCCTTGGTAAGAGTACTTGTAAAAGGTACAGACCGGAACTAAGAACATCTATCAGGCCCTAGGCAATGTAACTGTGGGTACATGTCAGAGTGATGTGCAGGTACTCTGCAGGGGAATAAGGGGATTCTTCCTCTATTACACATTCTTCATGTACAATCTGAACCAGGTTTATGAGTGATAGACAACACCTCTGTGTTCAATGTGCACAACATTCTTAGTGGATTCCCTGCAGCTCTGTGGGGAGTGCATATGTAGAGTATAGTACTACTGTGTAACAAAGTAATCCTGAGACAGATGAAATTAAAGTTTTATACATACCTGGGGCTTCCTCCAGCCCCCTTCAGGCTAATCAGTCCCTCGCTGTCCTTCTCCGCCACCTGGATCTTCTGCTATGAGTCCAGGTACTTGAGCCAGTCTGCTGTAGTGCGCATGCACACACTCCGCCGCCGGGAGCGTACTACAACTGCGCAGCACTATTGCGCAGGTGTAAAATGTTCCTGGCTGTAGGAGCGGCACGTGGCCGGACAGCGCTGACTGGCTGAATTACCGGGACTCATAGCAGAAGATCCAGGTGGTGGAGGTGGACAGTGAATGACTGATTAGCCTGAAGGGGGCTGGAGGAAGCCCCAGGTATGTATAACACTTTTCTTTTCATCCTTCTCAGGTACCATTTAATTCGTAGTCACCAAACCAAATTTTAACAACATATCAAATTATTTGATTTAATGAGCAAAGAGAGTGCGTACATTTGCATAAATCAGAATCAACGCAGAATTATTTCCATCTCATTGACCATCTCTATTAGTGACACTGCTACACATCAGGCTTTATTCTTACAGCATAGATGTTATTTAGTATATATAAGAGATTCCTGTGTACACATCATATATACAGTCACAATCAGATGTGTATATCTGACTTTAAAAATACGGGGACTGCTTTATTGAAGCAGCACAAGTAACTAATTTTGATTGGCACAGACTAACCAGCAAGCTCATGGTGACCCAGAACTCATTGGAGTGTGTAAGGGACTACAATGGTCCTAAAAGCCCCCTTACTAAGATGTTAAGAAAAACAAAAGTTTGCTTTCCTAAAACAGAAAGAATTTGCGATAATTCAGGTTGGAGTGAGCTTGAGATGTCTCCCAGAGCAACACTGCTGAATATATGCAAATTAACCATTGTACCCTTAGAAGCTAAACACACCTCCAGATCCGCTGGAATGCATTGATGTGTCAGCTTGTTAATTTGTACAGAGCCATAATAATCCAACATGCATAGAGCCAAATTAATCCATGCCATGCACTGATGAGGATCAAACAATCCGAAACAGTCTGTATGCATGTTGGATTATTATGGCTCTGTACAAATTAACAAGCTGACACATCATTGCATTCCAGCGATTCTGGAGGTGTGTTTAGCTTCTAAGGGTACAATGGTTAATTTGCATATATTCAGCAGTGTTGCTCTGGGAGACATCTCAAACTCACTCCAACCTGAATTATCGCAAATTCTTTCTGTTTTAGGAAAGCAAACTTTTGTTAATTTTGAGTGGTTTATTTCATTTTTGTGGACTAAGCACAGCTATTACTGTATGTATAAATTATTTATGATGACTATTATCTGAGAAATAGAACATTTTATCATATTTTCTATTTTAATTACAGTTTAAATTCATTAGGAGTCGGTGCATTTTTTCCCGACTCCGACTCCAGGCACCCAAAATTGCCCCGACTCCAACTCCACGACTCCGACTACGCAGCCCTGACGTCATCGCCATGGACCTGCAGGAAATGTTTGGCAACATTAGTTGCCCACACAGCATGAAGGACCCCTAAAAGGTTCCACTATCCTCAGACACAGGAGTCTGATAGCGCACCCCACATATTGCAAATTGCAAATATTGAAAGTTATAACATATACCACATATCTTGTGTTACAATTAATAAATTGGCAGATAGTGAAATTCTTTCCATTAGAGGTGGACACAACATTTCGAGCAGCGTGGTAACCGGAACAGTATTGCATGTGGAATATGCACATTTATTGGAATCCAATGTGGAAAGCCAAGAGAGCCATGATGTGGTAGTGGGATAGAAAAATAAACAATGAGACAAGAAAGCACTAACAGAAGGATCATGTCTGTAAAAAAATCTTCAACCTGCCATAAGGACCCGATGTAATGTCTTATCTGAATAAAGAATAGGTAAACACTGTTTAATTACTCGGACAATCTCATGTTCGTACCAGTTACATTCAAATCTCCCTGCCTCAGTCTAGGGCAGGGGTGTCAAACTCAAATATAAAGTGGGCTAAAACTAAACACTGGGACTAAGTAGTGGGCCAATCTCAATGTCCAGTGGCCACCTCCCTTTATACAGGTCCCTGGTGTCTAGTCGCCTCATTCCCCTTCCTATACAGTTCCCTAGTGTTTAGTACCCCCCCCCCCTCCTTCCCCTATACAATTCCCTGGTGTCTAGTGGTGCACCCTCACAACCCTAAACTGTTCCCTGGTGTCTAGTAACACTCCTCCCTCCCATATACAGTTCCCTGGGGTGTAGTCCATTCCCCCTCCTTCCTCCACATGGCTTCCTTGGTGATCTAGGGCTTCACACCCCCATATACAGTAGTTTCCCTTGTGGTCTAAGATGGGGCCAAACATAATTCAAAGTGGGGAAGCACTTGCGGGCCAAATTTGATGGCTCTACAGGCCAAATTTGGCCCCCAGTTTGACATGTATGGTCTAGGGCCTATTTGGGGATAGGTCAGTTAGACTGACTATGGTTTGGCATAAAATACAATTAAAAGCCAGTCTTCTAATTCCTTCTTGACTATATAGTTATCCTAGCTGCTGTTGGCCCAAAATAGTGCCATCTTTGTGAAAATCTAAAAATGTACACATTACAATTTTAATTTTTTACAATTTGATCTGAAAGAAAAAAATTAAATTATTGTACACTAAAAATTGCACCACTTATGCGTACATTTTGACCAATTCTTATTCAAAGTTTTGTTACATCTCAATGCTATCTTGCTACATAAGCCATTGTGTAGTTGAATGGTTCTAATCACAGCTGTGATTTCCAGAGATGCAAAATAACTCATTATGATTCCAGACAACCACGGCAACAGTACACCATTTAACACGTAGAAAACACTCAAACAATAATTTCTACACATGTGCAATTGGAAAGAACCTGAATACATTTCAGCGAGTGTTTCATTTATCGTACATGGTTAGGGAGTATGCAGAGCAAAGGGAAGCTTTGGAGGCGTAGTTTGAGTTTTACAAGACTGGATTGATTATCTGTAGACATAACAATTTACCACTTCCATTCACCAGCTGAGGCAATTACCCATACCCAATTAATTGTGCTCATACTCACTAACAGAGATAAGCATGCAGTACTGATCTCTGGGAAAATATCAGCAATGTATGCAGATATCCTAGAAGGAACAGGAATGTTTTGTTTTTCACAGTTTAAATGCCCTTTAAATCCATGAAAGGAACGTATTGCATGCAATTGACCATGAAAGCTAAGGAACTGGTATGCTATCACTGGGGAACAAACACTTCCAATACAATACATTGCATAGATGTGCCAAATACTTCAACATGCTTACTTACAATACATTTAAATCCTCATTTGTCCACCGTGTGAAATTTCAACAGGCTCTCAGAGTAGAGATTATCAGAGTCCCAGCATCAACTGCTACAGTAGAGAGGAAATACAAACAGAAGACAAGATCCAGGCTCCATCCAATGTGTCTTAATCCACGGTTACACCATATAAGTAGCTCGGTGATACATACAAAGCATGTGTTGGAGAATGAGTAATAGGCAATAAACAGACTAGCATTTGCTGGTCTGTTTCTTGCCTAGTAACCACCCTCTAGCACCGTTTTTACTGTTTTACTTATATGGTGTAACCAGATGGTGCAGGTATCTTGTTCCTCCAGACATCGAAGAGCACATCCGGACTGGTGACATCTCCCTTCCAGGTGGTCATTGTTGAGAGCCTGTTAATCTGCATAGTTAAAAGTCTTAAAAACACTCCTTGCACAAGTTATTTTAGTCTCTATAGAAAATATATTGTAAAATCTTTCCTCTCCCTGATTTACATTTTGACATTTATCATGTGGTGACATTTTTTACTGCTGGCAGGTGATGTCAGTGGAAGTAGCTGCTCCTTGCTTTTTTGGCAGTTGGAAACAGTAATTTACCAAAATGAAACAAGGCTCCCACAGTGTGATGTCAGCACCATGGTCCTGACATCACACTGTGGGAGGGGTTTCAACACTATATCAGGCATACAGAGCCCCCTGATGATCCGTTTGAGAAAAGGAAAAGATTTCTCATGGGAAAGGAGGTATCAGCTACTGATTGGCATGAAGTTCAATCCTTGGTCACGGTGTCTCTTTAAGCTACCCACATTGCCTAAGTAATCCGAGTTTTGCTAAGGTAATGGACATGTAACATGCATTAGTTGCACTCTCGTTTACTAAGTAAAACAGGTTGCACTGATTGCGCAATGCGTGCTACATACTCAACGCACTGTAATTAATAATAAAACTCCCGTGTTTGCTTGCTGTGCATGGAAACTTTACCAAACTCATAAACATATGCCCCCAAATGTATTTAATGAGGAGACTTGAGTGCAGAGATGCTCTCTGACAGTCTCCTTGTGAAACACTGGAAATGGTCAATTACACACTAACAATTTAGCAGAAAATGAATTTGATTGTCCAAATTCCAAACCGCATGCAATCTGCATAACTGTATACCTGAGATGAAAGGGGTGAAAAGTTTTATATATACCTTGGGCTTCCTCCATCCCACTTCACGCAGATTGCTCCCTCACCGCCATCTTCTGCCTCCTGGATGGTCCCATAGAAGCCCCGTTATCTTCGGCTAGTTAGCGCAGACACAGGCCGCCAGCGTGCGCTCCCTCATTGCGCACCTATGGCTGGGACTGTTCTACGTCTGTGCAGTAGTATGGAGAAGGGAGCACATGTGCAGTACGCCCAACTCAACGAAGATAACGGGGCTTCTAACGGGGACCATGCAGGAGGCAGAGGATGGCGGCAAGGAAGTGATCATGCCGGAGGGGGATGGGGGAAGCCACAGGTATGTATAAAACTTTTCCACCCTTTTGTCTTGGGTTTACTTTAAGTTTGCATGCAAGCCAAATGTCAGGCTTTTCTGATCAATGACTATAGGTCAGGCTGTATCTCCATATAACTGACCTATAGTCCAGCCCGCAACACCTGCACAAACTCCTACCTAGTACAAACTACAACAACCCTGCAGGCAGATGTAGCATACAGACTGACAGATAGTATCCACCAAACAGAACCAAGCTACAATACAAGCACAGTATCACCTGAGCCTGAAGGATGAGGCAATTCAGATGAGAGTCAGATGACTGCAAGCAGGAGTAATGGTATGCAGATCGGAGGCTTTAGAGATAGCGTGGTCAGTTCTTAGTCAGATATCAGGGCAGGCAGCTTTCATGAAAATCCTTATCCAGTCAGAGGTCAATCCAGAGTCCAGGTACAATGGCAAGGTCGGCACCAGGTGATCCAATAGAGCGTAGTCAGGAACCAGCAGAGTCAGCAACGGGTTATCCAATAGAGCGTGGTCAGGAACAAGGACCAATACAAGGACTAACCAATCAGAAACAAACAGAATTGAAAATAACCAACAGAAGTTCAGTGTGTCAGCTGGTCAGCTGACACGCGGGCAGACACGTGGCTACTGTTTACATCGGCGAAGCGCGCACTGAGAACACGTCCTCCGCCTACCGGTCTGCGCAGTGCGTGAGCCAGCGGCAGGGCCAGCAGCATTATGTGAGTCAGCGGTAGGGCCGGCGGTGACATGCACATTCCTTACAGTACCCCTCCCCCTAGGAGTGGACTCTGAACACTCCAATCCAACGTCATTTACTTGTTCTCCATCCATTTTAAAGGATGGAGGAAGAATAGCGATTGGCAGCAAATTCCAGCAAAGAAACATGAAATGAGCCAACACTTTACATAGTTCTAGACCTTCGAGCAATACATGGAGATTTTTTACAGGCACAGACAGAACAAGATCTGACAAATGCAACAACATCCTTGCTCAAGGAAGGCCACCAGACATGTCTCTTCAACAATTTAATGGTTTTTTTCCCCCAGGTGTCTCAGATGAATAGAAACAAAGAGTTTTTCTGGTGGCTTTTCTTGAAGTACATAACCCTGAACTTTAGACAACTGAGCACACAGATCAGATGATAATTTGCAACCAGCAATTTCTTAAGCCCAAAACTGGTCTGAGCAATAGTGATTTTCTTCACGCAAGCATCTTCACAGTGTGAAGACCTCTTCAATAACTGACCTGAGCACCAATCAAACACAGGATTATGCTGTTTGAGCCAAGGCATTCCCAACACTACTGCATGGGAAGACATGTCCAAACAGTAGAAGCTCAAACTTTCTGTATGCATAGACCCTATTTGCATAATAACTTCAGAAGTTGAAAACAAAGATTGACCATTCTGTAAAACAGACCCATCAACAGCAGTAATACAATGATTTTCTGATATGGCGACCATAGGAATGCGTAATTGTTGAACTAAAGATTTATCCATGACATTTCCTACAGCCCCAGAATCAACCAAAGCAAGACCATTGTGGACATTTTCCTCATATCTAAGGGAAATAAGTAACATGATGCGTTCACATTTAAGGGAGAGTACCTGTCCATTTAAAGGAGGTCTCTTGACCTCATCTAAGTGCTGAAGTTGCAACTTATTTTCCTTCATTGGACAAGCCAGCGCAAAATGCCCTGTACCCCCACAATAGAAACACAAACCCCCATCCCTTCTCTTGGTTTTCTCTGCCACTGATAGTCTAGAAACACCGAACTGCATAGGTTCAGGATCATCGAACACAGGAGACTCTGAAACAGATTCCAGAGGATCCTCTGGAATTAGAGGAACTGACATATGAGACCTTCCCTGACAGCGTTGTCTGACTCGCCTGATTGTCAAAGTTATAGCTCCTTCCAGAGATGTAGGAACTGGATGACTGACAAGGATATCCTTTACAAGATCAGAGAGTCCAAACAGAAATTGGTCCATTAGAGCTTAATCGTTCCAATTAGTTGAGACTGCTCATCGCCTGAATTCTGTAGCATATTCTTCAACAGTGCGATGATCTTGTTGCAGTAACATCAGGATCAGAATACAGTATAGCCATAGCTTTAAACAAGTTATCAAATGAGGTCAAGGCTTCATGCTCAGGAGGTAGGCCATAAGCCCAAAACTGTAGATCCCCTTGCAAAAGGGATATTACAAAGGACACTCTTTGAGATTCCGAACCAGAGGATTGAGAACAAACTTTGAAATACGTTAGACAATTATTCATGAAATTACTGAATTGAGATCTGGCGCCAGAAAAATTCTCCAGAAGAGGCATTTTAGGGTCCATATGAATTAGAGGAGGTACGGAACGTTCAGCAGGTTGAACAGGTAGTCCAGCACGAGAGAAGGCATCGGCCAATTGAGTCCATTGTAGCTGCTGAGCAGATACTTTTTCCATGAGCTATCTCACAGTTCCTGTGAGGAGTAGTATCTCCCCTGTTAGTCTCCTTTTTGATTAGGGGATATTCTGGCCTGTGATACTTTCAGGCTTGTCTGGTCAATGGCAAATTGGCAACAGGAGTCAAAAGGTTTTTGTTAGCGCATTCCCAGCAACAAGCCAAAAGCTAATGCTATCACGGGCGATGTCTGGAGGCGCTCACCATGCTTAAATACAAGGACTAACCAATCAGAAACAAACAGAATTGAAAACAACCAATAGAAGCTCAGCATGTCAGCTAGTCAGCTGACACGCAAGCAGACACGTGGCTACTGTTTACATCGGCGGAGCGCGCACTGAGAACGCATCCCCCGCCTGCCAGTCTGCGCAGTGCGTGAGTCAGCGGCAGTGCCGGCAGCAATAAGTCAGCGGCAGGGCCGGCGGCGACACACACATTCCGTACACCAGACTTATTACCATCTTGTTGAGCATCGCTATTAAGCACCAAGGTTCATAAATTATTGGTACCTTTGTGGGACAGAGCAAGAAAAAGCACACATGAATGATTGAGTTAAATGAAAGAAATGCATTTAATAGCTTATTCCAGAACTCACCAACTTCAGTCCTCCAGGGCCGAGGTCTTCACACCTTTTTGGCACAGCTCAAATTAATTGATGGGACTGAATCAGGAAAGATGTGGTTCACCAAGTACAACACATTTCTCCATTTTTCTGTTCTTCCTGAACACTGGCATGGAAATGGCCCTCATGGGCTGGTGTTGGAAAGCCCTGGCTTAATCAATCAATTATAATAAGAGACATCCCAATACCACCTTCATTAATTGGCAGCCAATGAAGAGCTTGACAAAGGAGCAGCAGAGAAAGAAAAGAAAAGAAAGCAGATGAATTCAGAACAGATTGGAGGGGTGCTAGTCTGTTAGTTGGTAGATCACAAAGCAATATATTACAATACTCCAAACAAGATATTATCCATAAGAGCATGTACTAACATTTTAGTTGTGTCCTAAATGAGAAAAGGACGGATGTGAGATGTGATTTTGAGTTTCAAATGACAGGAGTTGCTTAGTGAATATGAGAAATGAAAGAGAGAGAGAGGAGTCAAATATTGCCTTTGCTTTGGAAACTGAAGTTATAGGGATGTGCTTAAAGAGAATCCGTACTCTAATATTCTTACAATAAAAAGCATACCATTCTATTCATTATTTTCTCCTGTGCCCCTCTGTGCTGTTTCTGCCACTCTCTGCTGCAATCCTGGCTTGTAATTAACAGTTTTAGGCAGTGTTTACAAACAAACTAACCAGCTTCTAATAGGCTCAGCTAAGCATAGTGTATGAGTCATTCAGAGTATGCAGGGGGCCTGCAGAGGGTGTGTATCGCTTCTACCAATCACAAGCAGCCCTGCACATTCCACACAATCAAGCTTTAGCCCGACAAACAGGACAGAGGAAAGATACATTGATTTATTACAGAGACAGTGCAGTTAGGAAAGCCTGCAGTAAGCCAGAGCAGATTAGAACAGGCATAGGAACTTATAGGATAGAAGAACTAAGGCTGAAAAATTTGTTACAGAGTCTCTTTAACATTTATTGCTATATGAGGCAGAGAGGTGGACAGAGACAGTGGAAAATGATTATCTCTGTATTCATATTAAGATTTAAGATGTGAGGCGCTTTATGCCTACCGATTAAAGTATCGGTAAGAGTAAGGTGTGGTCGACAGTAGCAAATGCTGATGACAGATCAAGAAGGATGAGTATGAAATAATGGCGTTTGGATTAAAGGTGGGTACACACGTCAGATAAAAGTCTTTGGAAAATGAAAGATCACAGACCAATTTTACCCCCTTTCATGTAGTATGAGAGCCATACTCTACACAGTCTATTCTATGGAGCTGAACTCCCCATCAGATAAAAATCTTTGCAAGATGCTGCACACAAAGACTGCTGTACACATGCAACAGATCAGTATCTGCAAAAGATCTGTTCCTACAAAAGATCCATTCCTGCAAAACGCATTCATAGTCTATGATATCTGCAGACCTCATACACACCTTGTTTAACGGACAATTATCTGTAGATCAGATCCACCAGGTTGGATCTTCAGATCGGCAGATAATTGGCTGATCTGCAGATGAATGTCCATTAAACAAGGTGTGTATGATGATCTGCAGATCTCATAGACTATGAATGCAATTTGCAGGAATGGATCTTTTGCAGGAACAGATCTTTTGCAGATACTGATCTGTTGAATGTGTACAGCATCTTTGTGTAGTGATGCTCAAATACCCCTATTTAAAATTCGAGTTTGGTCGAATTCGAATAGTAAATTATTCGAGGTCAGTCGAATATTCGAGTCGAATAATTTTTACTATTCGATTCGACCTCGGACTTCGAGCTCACTATTCGAGTCGGTATTCGAGCTCACTATTCGAGCTGACTATTCGAATTGGCCTTAAATAGCTTCCAACACTTGTTTTGAGGGTGAATGATGCAAGAAACATCTTTTTTTCCAAGTAACAACAGCAAGTGATTATGTGGGGATGTTCCTTTAAAAAAAAATGTGGAAAGAGAAGTTGTGTCCTAAATTTTGTTCAGTAGTGTTACTGTATATACTTGTTCTTCTTCTTCTTTATCTTTCTTCTTCTTCTAGATCTTCTTCTTCTATATCTTCTTCTTCTTCTTCTTCTTCTTCTTCTTCTTCTTCTTCTTCATCATCTTCTTCTTCTTCTTCTTCTTCTTCATCATCTTCTTCTTCATCTTCTTCTTCATCTTCATCTTCTTCTTCAACTTCATCTTCTTCATCTTCTTCTTCTTCATCTTCTTCTTCTTCTTCTTCTTCATCTTCTTCTTCTTCATCTTCTTCTTCTTCATCTTCTTCTTCTTCATCTTCTTCATCTTCTTCTTCTTCATCTTCTTCATCTTCTTCTTCTTCTTCTTCATCTTCTTCTTCTTCATCTTCTTCTTCTTCATCTTCTTCATCTTCTTCTTCTTTTTCATCTTCTTTTTCATCTTCTTCTTCATCTTCTTCTTCATCTTCTTCTTCATCTTCTTCTTCTTCATCTTCTTCATCTTCTTCTTCTTTATCTTCTTCTTCTTTTTCATCTTCTTCTTCATCATCTTCACGTATTTCTCTTTTCAATTTTTTTTTAAAGAAATGCAGCTATTTTTGAGCGTAACAAATAGCTGGTGGGCGCACGCATGTTGGAAGCGCCATTGTATGTGCTCCCTGGCAGTGGAAACACAAAGACAGCAGGAGGTAAATTCAGCAGCAGGAGGAGGAGGATGAGTGTGTGGCAGCAGGCAGTCAATGAGGCAGGCAGCTCGCCGTGACATAATAGCCCTGGTACCTAGCGGTGATACCAGGGCTGTAAATAAACACAACAGGAGGTCCCAGACAGCGGTCGTGCAGCCCACATTGTGTCCAATACACAACTGGGACAACACAGTTTTCAACCCGGGCACCTCAGAAAAATTAAACCTTTTTTTTTTTTTAATGGTTTTTTGGTTTTTGGTTTTACAACCAATATAGCTATTGTTTGACGTAATAGCTGGTGGCAGAGTGGCAGCAGAAGAAGGTAATGCTGTGTACCCTGGCAGTGGGAAACACAGACAGACAGCAGCAGCAGGAGGAGGAATGGAGGAGTAGGCGAGCAGCTATTGTTTGACGTAATAGCTGGTGGCAGAGTGGCAGCAGAAGGTAAATCATCTGTGTACCCTGGCAGTGGGAAACACAGACAGACAGCAGCAGCAGCAGCAGGAGGAGGTGTGGAGGAGCAGTGTGAGTGTGGCAGCAGGTAGGCAGCGTGACATAATAGCCCTGGTACCTAGCGGTGATACCAGGGCTGTAAATAAACACAACAGGAGGTCCCAGACAGCGGTCGTGCAGCCCACATTGTGTCCAATACACAACTGGGACAACACAGTTTTCAACCCGGGCACCTCAGAAAAATTAAACCTTTTTTTTTTTTAATGGTTTTTTGGTTTTTGGTTTTACAACCAATATAGCTATTGTTTGACGTAATAGCTGGTGGCAGAGTGGCAGCAGAAGAAGGTAATGCTGTGTACCCTGGCAGTGGGAAACACAGACAGACAGCAGCAGCAGGAGGAGGAATGGAGGAGTAGGCGAGCAGCTATTGTTTGACGTAATAGCTGGTGGCAGAGTGGCAGCAGAAGGTAAATCATCTGTGTACCCTGGCAGTGGGAAACACAGACAGACAGCAGCAGCAGCAGCAGGAGGAGGTGTGGAGGAGCAGTGTGAGTGTGGCAGCAGGTAGGCAGCGTGACATAATAGCCCTGGTACCTAGCGGTGATACCAGGGCTGTAAATAAACACAACAGGAGGTCCCAGACAGCGGTCGTGCAGCCCACATTGTGTCCAATACACAACTGGGACAACACAGTTTTCAACCCGGGCACCTCAGAAAAATTAAACCTTTTTTTTTTTTTAATGGTTTTTTGGTTTTTGGTTTTACAACCAATATAGCTATTGTTTGACGTAATAGCTGGTGGCAGAGTGGCAGCAGAAGAAGGTAATGCTGTGTACCCTGGCAGTGGGAAACACAGACAGACAGCAGAAGGGCAGTACACAGCAGCCCACTGTAGGTGTAAAATGTGTGGCTGCAGGCGACGTAATAGTCAAAGTGAACCAGGCTGGCTTAGTGAGCAGGAGCCAGGAGGTGGTAAAGGGTGGTAAGGCACATTAACGATGGTTCCGGCAGCCAGTTCATGTCCCCCTCTCGCCGACAACAGGGGCCAGGAACTCGCCTTCCACCCACGCCTGGTTCATCTTGAGAAACGTCAGTCTGTCCACAGACTTGTGAGACAGACGTGAGCGTTTCTCGGTGACCACGCCACCAGCTGCACTGAAGCAGCGCTCGGACAGCACGCTGGAAGGGGGGCAGGACAGCACTTCCAGGGCGTACTGCGCCAGCTCGCTCCAGATCTCCATGCGCTTGACCCAATACTCCATGGGATCAACAGGGGCATCGCTGTCAAGCCCGCTGTACGACCCCATGTAGTCAGCCACCATGCGGGTCAGGCGCTGGCTGTGACCGGAGGAGGATGCTGCTGCATGCATCTCCTCTCTAGTCACTGCTGCCGGAGCCTCTACAGTCCTGTAGAGCTCGTGGCTGAGAGACAGCAGGTCTGTGGGGCGCTTGCTGCTGCTGGATGCAGGCACCTGCTGCTGCCTCTGTGCTGGCTGCTGGACAGTGGGGGTGGAAGGCTGGGGGAAGGCTTCCTCCAAGCGCTCAACAAGGGCCTGCTGCAAGCTCCTTATTTGTTGCGCTGGGTCTCCTCCTGCAGGCGGCAGGAACTGGCTCAACTTCCCCTTGAGGCGTGGGTCCAACATCATGCTGATCCAGATCTCCTCCCTCTGCTTCATCTGGATCACCCTGGGGTCCCTGCGCAGGCACGTCAGCATGTGCGCTGCCATTGGGAAGAGGCGGGCCACGTCTGCTGGCACATCGACGTCAGTGCTGTCCTCATCCTCCTCCTCTGCCGCCTCATCCTCTCTCCACCCCCGCACCAACTCAGCTGCGCTGTGCTGATCCCCCTCATCAGCAGCCAGGTCAGGGACCTCCACCAAGTCCTCCTCCTCCTCCCCCTCAGAGGTGGACTGCGCAGCTGGTTGCCGCTCCTGCTGGTCCAAGGCTGCTGCTCCCTGTTCCAGCAAAGCATCGAGGGCCCTGTTCAGCAGAGAAACCAGGGGCACCCACTCGCAGACCATAGCATGGTCCCTGCTCACCATGTTTGTGGCCTGCAGGAAGGGAGCCAGCACAAAGCACACCTGCTGCATGTGCCTCCAGTCATCATCGGGGACGATGGACGGGATGTTGCTGGTCTTGTCCCTTCTCTGAGCTGCGGAAACAGTGGCCAGGGCAAGGTACTGTTTGACAGCGCGCCTCTGTTCAACCAGACGCTCCAACATCGCCAGGGTGGAGTTCCAGCGAGTCGGAACGTCAAGGATCAGCCGATGGCGTGGCAGATCCAGCTCCTTTTGCACGTCTTCCAGGCTCGCACAGGCTGCAGCCGAGCGCCGGAAGTGACGCACAACATTCCTTGCCGTTTCCAGCAGTTCGCCCATCCCCTGGTAGGTGCGCAGGAACTTCTGCACCACCAGGTTCAGCACGTGGGCAAGACAGGGGATGTGGGTCAGGTTTCCCCTGTCTATTGCGGCAACCAGATTGGCCCCATTGTCGGCCACCACCTCTCCGACTCTGAGGCCTCTGGGGGTCAGCCAAATCCTCTCCTGCTCCTGGAGTTTGGCCAACACATGGGTTGCCGTCAGCTTGGTCTTCCCAAGGCTGACCAAGTGCAGCAGCGCTTGGCAGTGGCGGGCCTTCACGCTGCTGCTGAGGCGGGGGGTTTGGCCAGGTGTGCCGGAGGATGGCAGAGGATCGGAGGAACCTGCTGCAGTTCCCCTGAGCCTGCGGGGTGGCACCACCCACTGTGTTGCTGCTGCTGCTGTGCCCGCTGCTGCTCTCCCATCCTCACCCCCTTCCACCAAGCTGACCCAGTGGACAGTGAAGGACAGGTAGCGGCCTGTCCCGAAGCGGCTGCTCCAGGAGTCCATGGTGACGTGGACCCTTTCACCAACCGCGTGCTCCAGCCCTCGCTCCACATTGGCCATCACAAAGCGGTGCAGTGCAGGAATGGCCTTGCGGGCAAAGAAGTGTCTGCTGGGGAGCTGCCAGTCTGGGGCTGCGCAAGCAAGCAGCGCACGAATGTCGCTCCCCTCCTGCACGAGCGTGTACGGCAGGAGTTGGGAGCACATGGCCCGTGCCAGCAAGCCGTTCAGCTGCCGCACGCGACGGCTGCTGGGAGGCAGAGCCCTAACCACCCCCTGGAAGGACTCGCTCAAAAGGCTCTGGCGTGGCCTTTTGCTGACACGGGAATCAGCAGACACAGCGGAGGAGGCCACTGAGGACTGGCTGCCAGAACAGGCCACAGTGTCGGCGGCAGGAGTTGCAGAGGGGGGAGGAGCAGTGCGTTTCCGCACTCCTGCTGGTGCTGCTGGAGGAGCAGGAGGGCGGGTGGCTGCTGTTGCTGCTGCTGCTGCTGCTGAAGGCTGTGCAGTGATGGGTGTGGTGCCACTGCCAGCACCAGATGCCTTCAGCCTCTGGAACTCCTCATGCTGGTGGAAATGTTTAGCCGCAAGGTGGTTGATGAGCGAGCTGGTGCAGAACTTTAAGGGGTCTGCACCTCTGCTCAACTTCCGCTGACAGTGGTTGCAAGTGGCGTACTTGCTGTACACAGTGGGCATGGTGAAATATCGCCAGATTGGTGACTTAAACATCCCCCTACGGCATGGAAGCGCTGCTGCCTGTCTCCCTGTGGTGGTTGGGGGGGGGGGCTTGGGTGCGGCTGGTGGTGGTACTGGCAGATGCTGCTGCTACTGAGCCTGAGACACCAGCAGGCTGTGGGACCTGCCTACTGCTGCTGCCAATGCTTGCAATGATGCGCCTCCTTGCAAGGCCCACAAGAGCATCCTCCTCCTCCTCCTCAGAGCTGCTGAGGACGACATCCCCTGGAGGTGGTGGCACCCAGTCTCTGTCTGTCACCGGGTCATCATCATCCTCCCCCTCCTGAAACATGTCCTGCTGGGATGAGGACCCCCCAAACTCCTCTCCTGATGCATGGATGGGCTGCTTGACTGTCGCCACAGTCTTGCTGTCCAATCCCTCATCCCCCAAAGTGCCCATCAGCATCTCCTCCTCAAGATCGCCAACAACAGCAGACAATTTACTCATGATGCCTGGGGTCAAAAGACTGCTGAATGACAGGTCGGCGAGTGACGGTGAACTGGCCTCCTCCCCAGACCCTGCTGGGCGGCTGCTGCGAACAGGGGTGGTGGTGGTGGTGAGGGTGGAGGCCTCGGATGCAGAGCTGATGGCGGGCTGCTCATCCTCCGTCATGAGTTGCACCACAGTGTCTGCATCCTTTTCCTCAATGGGACGTTTCCGACCCGGCTGGAGGAAAATGGGAGCAGGTGCTACACGCTGCTGCTGCTGTGTCTCTGCAGCGTGAGTTGCAGATGCTCCTGCTGGGCGGCGCCCAAGGCGTCCACGGCCAGTGGCTATGGGAGGAATGTTAGCCACTGACGCTGCTGCTGCGGAACTGTGCATGGTGGCGCGCCCGCGGCCGCGGCTTGCCACAATGCTGCTCCCTCTCCTCCTGATTCCCTTGCTGCCCTTCCCCTTGCCCAAACCGCGCTGGCTGCCACTTCCAGACATCTTAAATGTTTTGGGCGTATAGACAAAAGTTTTGTAAAAGGGCGGGTGAAAAGTGGGGTACTTTAATGGAGTGGGTTGGTTGGTGAGGTGACTGAGTGAGTGTCCCCTAGTACAGTAAGTAAGTAGTAACAGTCAGGAAGTACAACTAGCAGTTACAATAATCAGTAGTAATCACAAGTAAATTTAGTGTGTGTACACTCAGACAGTGAGTGACCGCACGCAGGAGCTAGTAGCCTATGAACACAGTGACTGAGTGTCCTAGACTCCTAGTACAGTAAGAGTAAGTAGTAACAGTAAGTAGAACTAACTAATTACAATAATCAATCAGCGATCAGAAGGAAATGGAGTGTGGGTGGTGTGTGTACACTCAGACAGTGAGTGACCACACGCAGGAGCTAGTAGCCTATGAACACAGTGACTGAGTGTCCTAGACTCCTAGTACAGTAAGAGTAAGTAGTAACAGTAAGTAGAACTAACTAATTACAATAATCAATCAGCGATCAGAAGGAAATGGAGTGTGGGTGGTGTGTGTACACTCAGACAGTGAGTGACCGCACGCAGGAGCTAGTAGCCTATGAACACAGTGACTGAGTGTCCTAGACTCCTAGTACAGTAAGAGTAAGTAGTAACAGTAAGTAGAACTAACTAATTACAATAATCAATCAGCGATCAGAAGGAAATGGAGTGTGGGTGGTGTGTGTACACTCAGACAGTGAGTGACCGCACGCAGGAGCTAGTAGCCTATGAACACAGTGACTGAGTGTCCTAGACTCCTAGTACAGTAAGAGTAAGTAGTAACAGTAAGTAGAACTAACTAATTACAATAATCAATCAGCGATCAGAAGGAAATGGAGTGTGGGTGGTGTGTGTACACTCAGACAGTGAGTGACCGCACGCAGGAGCTAGTAGCCTATGAACACAGTGACTGAGTGTCCTAGACTCCTAGTACAGTAAGAGTAAGTAGTAACAGTAAGTAGAACTAACTAATTACAATAATCAATCAGCGATCAGAAGGAAATGGAGTGTGGGTGGTGTGTGTACACTCAGACAGTGAGTGACCGCACGCAGGAGCTAGTAGCCTATGAACACAGTGACTGAGTGTCCTAGACTCCTAGTACAGTAAGAGTAAGTAGTAACAGTAAGTAGAACTAACTAATTACAATAATCAATCAGCGATCAGAAGGAAATGGAGTGTGGGTGGTGTGTGTACACTCAGACAGTGAGTGACCGCACGCAGGAGCTAGTAGCCTATGAACACAGTGACTGAGTGTCCTAGACTCCTAGTACAGTAAGAGTAAGTAGTAACAGTAAGTAGAACTAACTAATTACAATAATCAATCAGCGATCAGAAGGAAATGGAGTGTGGGTGGTGTGTGTACACTCAGACAGTGAGTGACCGCACGCAGGAGCTAGTAGCCTATGAACACAGTGACTGAGTGTCCTAGACTCCTAGTACAGTAAGAGTAAGTAGTAACAGTAAGTAGAACTAACTAATTACAATAATCAATCAGCGATCAGAAGGAAATGGAGTGTGGGTGGTGTGTGTACACTCAGACAGTGAGTGACCGCACGCAGGAGCTAGTAGCCTATGAACACAGTGACTGAGTGTCCTAGACTCCTAGTACAGTAAGAGTAAGTAGTAACAGTAAGTAGAACTAACTAATTACAATAATCAATCAGCGATCAGAAGGAAATGGAGTGTGGGTGGTGTGTGTACACTCAGACAGTGAGTGACCGCACGCAGGAGCTAGTAGCCTATGAACACAGTGACTGTCTGACTGAGTGTCCTAGACTCCTAGTACAGTAAGAGTAAGTAGTAACAGTAAGTACAACTAACTAACAATAATCTATCAGTAATCAGAAGGAAATAGAGTGTGTGTACACACAGACAGTGAGTGAGTGCACACACGCAGGAGCTAGCTAGTAGCCTATAAACAGTGACAGTCAGTGAGTGTCCTACTCCTAGTACAGTATAACTACAATACTATTAGTAAAGGACAGCAGAAATACTGGTATAGATGAGAGAAATAAACAGAGGACAGCTGCCCACAGAGGCAAGGCCCCCCTGAGGCCTAAACCTGTAAGCTTGCAGCAGCTGCCTGTCTCTAATGTAACACACAAGCTACTAACTAAAATACAATGTCTATCTAACTAACAACAATATAGGTGTATATGGCAGGTGTAGGTGAGCAAAAACGCTAGGTAAATGATCACAATAGAGCACTTGCTAAGCCAAAGCACAAAGGAGCAACTCTCTCTCTGTACAAGTCTCAGGCAAGCATGGAGAAACGGAACATGGCGGCCGCTATTTATAGGGTAGGGGCTGGCCAGGGTCCCCCTCTGTGATTAGCTGCCGTCAGAGGGCCTGGGAGCCCTCTGATTCGCTCTAAGGACATCAATCTGGGCTATGACGCTATTCGAGCTCGGTACCGAGCTCGAATAGCGCCGTTTGCTCGAATAGCTCGAATAGTGAATGGGCTATTCGAGTGTACTCGGATAGCCCATTCGAATAGCTACAGCTATTCGGAGCTCGAATACCGAGCTCGGATAGCTGAAAAAGAGCTCGAATATTCGAGCTACTCGAATATTCGAGCTCTGCTGAGCACCACTGTCTTTGTGTGCAGCATCTTGCAAAGATTTTTATCTGATGTGGAGTTCAGCTCCATAGAATAGACTGTGTAGAGTATGGCTCTCATACTACATGGAAGGGGGTAAAATTGGTCTGTGATCTTTCATTTTCCAAAGACTTTTATCTGACGTGTGTACGCACCTTTAGCTGCAAGTAGATCATTGGCCACTTTAGTAAAGGCTCATACACACATACCAGCAATCTGTCCAACTAGTTTCCAACCTTGTCTGTTGGAAGATAAAGTTGGGCGTGTGTACGGTTGGCAAACAACCAGATGACCAACTGATAACAGGTTGTTTGCCAGATCCAACCAATGGATCAATCTGCCCAACTAGCATGCAGGTTGGAACATGTGTACAAGTCTTTTGAACAACTTTGTTGTTTTTAAATGCAGACGTGTTGTGCAGTTTGTCATTTAGCTTGCACGCGTAGTATTTAAGTGAGTTGGTTATTTAGTTGGTTGGTGTGTGTATATGTACTTGTCAGGTACACAACTCGTTGTGTGGTTGGTCATGTTGTGTGGTTGTTTGTGCAAGAGAGTGGTCAAGCAGGGAGCTAGCAGATAAACAATGCAAATTGCCTAACTGTCCAGCTAACCCTCTGCCTCCAATACTTTGGCCATAGACCCTAAACAACCATATAGAAGGGTGTTTGACTGAAGTCTGACTGGATTAGCCAAATGCTTGTTTCAGGTGTGTGATTCAGACACAACTGATGCCAGAAAGAGCAACAGGACTGCCAGGCAACTGGTATTGTTTAAAAGGAAATAAATATGGCAGCCTCCATATCCCTCTCACTTCAGGTGTCCTTGAAGTTGATTTACTTTACAGTTTATGTTCACCAATCTTTCAAGAAGCTTCCTGTCCATTGCAGAAGAAAGTTTTCTGTGATTAACAGGACACAAGAAAGCCACAACAAGAGCCTTTTATTAAGATAAACAGTGAAGTCAGCACAGATTTATAATTGGGCAGCTGGGTATGTTACTATGGAGTTAATGTATTAAGATTCTGTGTGTTGCTTTTATTATGCATTTTTATTATATATATTTATTATACAGGAGGTTGCAGAAAAATGTGCTGTCCGCTTAATATGCAAATGCGTCTAACTATGATCCCTAACTATTTATCAATGTAGAATGACCTTGTTCTTTACATTCACATCACAGTGACCCCAGTTTTATTAGGTATTATATGCTGGGATTTTATATGAAAGGTTCCATAAATAGAATTATGAGATCAATTATTCAGAACACTTTGAATGTAAAATTTGGAGGAATCGAGCTTCAATTTAAATTTTAAAGCAAAACAAAAAAAAATGTATAGTTGTGTTTGTTCAGATTTCACATATCTTTTTTTAGTGATATAGTCTATATATTTTAATGAAACGTTATAGCACAAAATGTGAATCATAGGGAGCAGCCATGATATTTAATAGGCAAAGCACGTTGGGATTTTTTAATATAATGGGCCTCTAGAATGTAGTACTACCTGCCTCCTGGTCTGGATTCATCCTCTGTAAAACTGATGTAGGCAGTTACTTTCATTTAATTGGCTAAAAGAGAGAAACAATAGTATCAGATTGGCATTATCTCCTTCTGCCTTTGGGAGCACAATGTGCTGCCGGCATCTGCTAACTAGATAAAATCATGTCGATTATCTGATGCATGAATATTTATTATTTTGCAATGGGTTTAAAGTAGACCTATAACCTTCTTTATGCTGTATATACACCATGCAATTTTTACCATCAGATTGATAGATCATTTCCGGCATGTACGTTCTGATTCTGTTCAAGACAGGGATCGATTTTGAGATCAGTACTGCACAAAATCAATCCCTTTCTTGATCAGAAGTAGATCGAACGTGTCAGAAATTGTTGATTGATCTGGTGGGAAATTGCATGGTATGTATACATGCATTAGTGGCAGAGTCTGTGGCCAGTGAGGAAAGTCATATATCCTGTCACCCAGTCAGTTGGGCACAGGGCGAGTCGAATGACGGCTCACCCAGCTGCAACTGAAATACCAGGCGGCGTTAAATACTATTCCCCCTCCGACTCGTAGCAACTTCGAGGGAGAAGTAATTTGGGGTCTGGCAATCTCGGCACCTGAATGACATTTGATGGAGGTAGCAGTGGCAGGTTGGCACTACAGTATGAGTGAAGATGTAAGCTGTGCATAAAACGACTAAGCAGGTGTCCTCTAGCAAACAGATGCATTCACAGTACTTGAAGTGGAGTGGTGGGAAAGCTGGCACTACTGCAAAAGCACTCATTTATTCAAAATGTCTTCAACATCACAGATGCATGTTAACATGTATAATCATCGGTAAAACATGTGGACATACCAAAACTCAGGTGGAGAGGTGCATAGTGGGTGGCAGTGGTTGCTGGGTGGAGAATGACTGACAGCCGTTTTGCACACTGCTGCGCTTCTACAGAGGCTGTAAAAGCAGGGGCCAAAACTTCCAGTATTTAAATCTGGAAAGTGTGCGTCTGGCGTCACAACACATAGTGACAATGCCCCTGGTTCCTCAATAGGCGTGCACATGCCTGAAGCGCACTTGTACTCCACCGCGGTGCATGCCTACAAAAAGGCATATGTGACGAAAAGGGCACAGGCCCATTGCCACTTGTGGAGCATTATTATGCATACATTGCACGCATACAAACGTTGAGGCAGACACTAGAAACAGAATAACGCCATCTAGTGTCTCAAAGGCTTACAGCAGTCTATTGCGCCAGGCACCAGGACAAGAAGAAAGGAGGGAGTGGAAGGAAGGAAGGAGGAAAGGGATACAAAAAAAGCTAGTGCAAGTGCGCTCTAGGTGTGTGCACGCCTATTGATGACCCAGGGGCGTTGCCACTATGCGGCGTGACGCCAGGCGCACAGTTTCCGAATGTAAGCCCTCAGGCTTTCTTCACCCAGCACCCACTGCCACCCACCATGCACCTCTCCACCTGAGTTTTGGTATGTCCACATGTTTTACCATTGATTGTACATGTTAACATGCATCTGTGATGATGAAGACTTTTTGAATAAATTAGTGCTTTAGCAGTAGTGCCAGCTTGGTGAGTTCTAGGTGAAAGTAGGGAGAGGTTGGGCCATAGTAAAATATGGGTACTACCGGCTATTTCCTGCACTCTTTTGTATGCATGGTAGCATGATGGGGGTGTGGTTTGGGTTAAATATCAGGTCAAAGTTCAGGATTAAAATGCAGTTTCATGGTTCAGGGTTACAAGAAGCACATGCAATGTATTAAAGCATTGGGGCCAGCAAAGGTTAGAGAGGATTATTCGATACTAGTAGACAGAGTGTCAGGGTTGACAGGGGTTACCGGTAATGTTAAATCAGCAACCTAGAGTTGTAGTTCAAGAGTCCAGAGATTTCATGTCAAACTCCTCTCACTTTACTGTCACCAGCATCATCTTTAGTCGTTTCAGCAGTATGCAGCCCAGAATCATCACTGATAAGCATGTTCCCTACCATTCCCAAATCCAATATGCTCCTTGGTGTTTCCAGATATCCCCTCCTGCATAGTAGGATTGTGCGTTACTGATGTCCTCGCTGGTAACTGGCAGGAGATAAACTGTATGCATTGGACTCAGGGGCAGCTACAGGATTTTATTAGTGAGGGAGCTATGCAGGTGCTGGATCCACTGTTAATGTGGCATAGATACATGCGGTGCGTGCAGCAAAACGTGGGCATGACCATACACTAGAAAGTGAGCATGGTCATTACTGGTTATGGGCAGGCAAAAATAAAAATGAAAAAGTAGCTGTATTATTCAAAGACAATTGGGCCTTCCTAGCAAAACTTTGAATGAAGCATTCTCTTTTAATAAAACGTAATCCCCTACCATACGTATGGCAGGAGTTAGATGTATTCAATTAGAATTCATGGGGGTGCTTTGCTAGGGCTATGAAGCAACTTGGGGGTGCTCCACACCTGGCAAGCACCCCCCCCCCCTACCCCCAGGAGCTGCCCCTGAACAAGCTGCACCAAGCTCATCGGCTGTGGTAGGTGAAACTGACTGGACATGAACATAAGGAAAGGAGGGGGGGGGGACCAGGGTACTGTGTGGAACTGCTGGTGCCACTGTGATGCAGGAGAACATTGGTGGAATGATCCAAATTGCACCATACTCCCACACTTCCATAACTGGATTTGATTTTATTACAAGTGTCAAGTGCTTTAGGGAGAAAAAAAACAGGAAAACAAAACAAAACATAAAAGTGATTATTTTAGGTAGGCCATAGGCATAGTCCCTCAATGGTCTAATGGTAAATAAAACAGAGGCGCTGAACTTGGCTACACAACTTCTGAGTTACTACTATCTTTATTATTGCCTGAAGAAGCGGGCTAGAGAACGCGTTGCATTTGTTCTGGAGTACGAATTAAATCTTATTTAAACCATACATAGTGGTTGTGTTTGGTTTTGGGGAGGCACAACACATGACCTGATGAAGCGGTTTACACCGCGAAACACGTTGTCATTTTAAAAGTGCTCCAACCGGGTGGGCGGTCTCTATCCTAAGGAGTTGCGACCATCAGAACTAGGATACAAGGTCAAGTGGGGACGGTACTTCCCCACATGCGATCCAGATTGGTTGCCACATGCGCAACCCAGCCTTGTGAGTATATACATTTATCCTCTATTTCTTCAGTCTTACGTGAGATAATACACCAGATCGGGCTACAGGTGTCCTCCTGCTCCTTTTCTCTGTCCTCCCAGTGTGTCACGAACCTTGTAGTGGTGGAGACCGTTGTGCTGAGGGTAGCAACTCTTGCAGCTTGACACCTGACACCCCTGGAGTGGGAACAGGGGTACCGAGGTGTGCAGGAGGCAGGAGTGCTCGCAGGATCTGATGGACCGATGAGCAAGATGAAACCACGGCACTCCTCTGGTCTGAGTCGAGTAGTGCAAGGACTCAGCAACCAGTGTGGGCAGTAGTAGGACTACCTTCAGGATAAGCAGAAGTCGGCAGCAGAGCAGGTTCCTATACAAGCAGGGTTTGGCAACAGAGCGGGTAGTCAGGACAAGCGGAGGTCGGCAACGGAGCAGGTTCTCATACAAGCAGGGTTCGGCAGCAGAGCGGGTAGTCAGGCAGGCAGAGGTCATCAACAAGGCGGGCAGTCACACAAGCCGAGGTCGGGTTCCGGAATACAACAGACAGGCAGACACTAGGTCACGGCACGGGAGTACAACACTAGCTGCAATACTACAGCAAGGAAGCAATGCACTCTCCAGGTTTAAATAGGCTTTCTTTGGCGCACACAGCATGACGCACCGCGCGCGCATGCGCACAACGCACCACGCTGCGCACGCATGCGCAGACGTGCACGTGCACCTGCACGCACGCACGCTAAAATGCGCGCACGCCAAAACGCGCGCAAAACGCCAGATAAACATACACAGCAGCCGCCCCTGTGCACGCAACGCCACACAACGCTCACGCCAGCGCCTCCTGACGCCAACGCTTACGCCGTGCGATGCAACGCACACTGGTGAGCACCGACAGGTTGCCCCGCCGAGACCCACCAGGACGACCGCCAGTATTCGTGCATACTGGCCGCCTCCTCTGGACAGGTAACTGACCGTGACAATGCCCCCCCCCTAAGGGGCAGCCTCCGGATGCCCTCAGGAGCTGGCTTCTCTGGGAATTCCCTGTGGAACTGGTTGACCAGACGGGTGGCATGGACATTATCTGCTGGTTCCCAGGTGTTTTCCTCTATGCCATATCCCCTCCATTTTACAAGATACTGGACCTGGTGGTATCTCTTCCTGGAGTCCAAGATTGCCTCCACCTCGAACTCTTCCTCTCCTTCTACCAGAATCGGTGGTGGTGGCTTTGTTCTTCTATCAGAAAAGGGATCCGGTGTAGTAGGTTTTAGCAGCGCGGAATGGAATACCGGGTGAACTTTCAAGTTATCAGGGAGATCCAATTCATAAGCCGCTTGTCCAATCCTTCTTTTGATGAGGAATGGTCCAACAAACTTAGGACCCAATTTTCTGGAAGGGCAGGCTAATTTGAGATTCATGGTAGACAGCCAGACTGAGTCCCCCACTTTGAAATCCGGATTGTCTCTTCTGTGACGATCCGCTTTCCTCTTGTAGTTTCCCTGTGCTTGGGACATGGTTCGTTGCAGAATCAGATTATTGTCATGTAATGTTTTGATCAGATCATCGGAAGCAGGTACTGATGTTTCTGGAAGAGTATTTGGCAGGAATGATGGATGGAACCCATAGAGAGACCCGGAGATTGTTGTGTGCTTGAGTGAACAGAGTTATTATAGGCGAATTCGGCTAATGGCAGGAGCTGAACCCAGTTATCTTGTGCTGATGATAAAAAACATCTCAAATATTGTTCTAATGTCTGATTGGTGCGTTCTGTCTGACCGTTTGACTGTGGATGATAGGCAGATGAAAATTGTAATTGAATGTCCAGGGATTCGCACAAAGCCTTCCAGAATCGGGATGTAAATTACGTCCCTCTGTCTGAGACGATGTCGGCTGGAACCCCATGAAGGCGTACAATCTCCCTTATAAAGGTCTTGGCTGTTGCTTGTGCTGAGGGGGTTCCTTCCATGGGTAGGAAGTGTGCCATCTTAGACAGTCGGTCTACTACAACGAAGATGGTGTTGTGCCCTTCCGATCCCGGTAATTCTACAATAAAGTCCATAGAGATGGAATACCAGGGCCTGGGTGGTACTGGCAATGGGTTAAGTAATCCCCAAGGCTTGAACTTCGACCCCTTAAATCGGCAGCAAATGGGGCAAGAAGTCACATATAACTTACAGTCTCTTCTGAGCTTGGGCCACCAGAATGAGCGTTGTACCAAATCCAGAGTTTTTGTTACACCAAAGTGACCTGCTAACTTGTGGTCGTGACAGGATTCGAGTACTGCGGGGCGCAAGTCTTCTGGTACAAACATCTTGTTGACGCACCACCACAAACCCCCTTTTTCCTCCAGAGAGTTCCTGATGGATTCTGGTGGATCGATTGATGCCTGACGGAGTTGACTGATCAGGGCTGGCTGGATAATTAGAAAGTTCTGATCGGACAAAATTGTGTCAGGTGCGCTTGGGTTCTCATCCTCTGGAAACATCCGAGATAGAGCATCTGGTTTTATGTTTTTTGATCCGGGTCTATAGGTGATATGGAATGCAAATCTCGAAAAGAAAAGAGCCCACCTGGCCTGCCTTGGGTTCAACCTTTTTGCGGTCTTCAGATATTCAAGGTTACGGTGGTCCGTGAAGATGAGTATAGGTTGAGCTGCGCCTTCCAGGAGGTACCTCCACTCTTCTAATGCAACCTTGATAGCCAGCAATTCCCTATCCCCTACATCATAGTTTTTCTCTGCCTCCGAAAGCTTCCTTGAATAGAACGCCACCGGGTGAAGTAAAGCCTTGATTCCTTGTCTTTGTGATAACACCGCCCCTACCGCAGAATCAGATGCATCCACCTCTAATACAAAAGCCAGTGCCGGATCCGGATGTCTAAGAATGGGAGCAGATGTGAAGTGTTGTTTTAATTTATCAAATGCTGCCTGGGCCTCCTTGTTCCATAAGAAATGACTGTTCTGACGTGTAAGTTGAGTGATTGGCAACACTATTTCGGAAAAGTTTTTAATAAATCTGCGGTAGAAATTGGCAAATCCTATAAACCTCTGAACTGCCTTCCTATTAGTAGGGGCTGGCCAGTCCAGGATTGCCCGAATCTTCTGTGGGTCCATAGTAAATCCTTCATCAGAAATAATAAGCCCGAGGAACTGTATGACCATCCTCTCGAATTCACACTTCTCGGCCTTGACGAATAGATTTTATTGTCTGAGGCAAGCCAGTACCTGACAGACCTGATTACGATGATCCTCCAATGATTCTGAGAAGACTAATATGTCGTCTAGATAGACTATAATAAATTAATCAATAAAGTCTTTTAGGACGTCATTGATGAAATACTGGAATGTCGCTGGGGCGTTGCAGAGCCCGAATGGCATTACCAGGTATTCAAAGTGTCCATACCGAGATCTGAAGGCAGTCTTCCATTCATCTCCAGCTCTTATTCTGACCAAGTTATAGGCCCCCCTTAGGTCTAGTTTAGAAAAAATCCTGGCTTCTCGTAGTTTCTGAAAAAGTTCCGGAACTAGAGGTAGCGGGTAGCGATTCTTGATGGTTACTTTATTAAGTTCTCGGTAATCTATGCAGGGTCTTAATGTTTTGTCTTTCTTTTGCACAGAAAAAATTCCTGCCCCAGCTGGAGAGATGGATGGACGGATAAACCCTTTCTTGAGATTCTCTTCGATGTATTGTTTGAGGGTTTCTTGTTCAGGGTCAGAGAGGGGAAACATGCGTCCAAACGGAATCTTGGCTCCCGGGACTAGATCAATTGGGCAGTCATACGGCCGGTGAGGTGGTAAACAATCCGCCCCTTTTTTATCGAAGACATCAAGGTATTCATGGTACTGGGATGGGACGATTTCTTGAAGTGTTTGAGATGTGCATAGTAGTGGGCCGGAAGTAACCGGACAGACGGATGAACAGCAACTCCCACAGTAGATTGAGTTGAATGATACAGCTCCTGTGGTCCTATCGATAAGTGGGTTGTGTGCCTGTAGCCAGGGCAGTCCTAGGATTACTGGAAACATTAGCGAAGCTAGGAGATCAAACTTAAGCAGTTCTTGGTGGGTTTCACGAATCAGGGCACTGGTAGGGATTGTTTCTATGGTAACTGGCCCTGAGCAGACAGTTGATCCATCCGCTAAATGGATATGGAGTAGCTCCTTGCGAGGTTGTACTGGAAACTGATGGTGAGTGGCAAATGCAATGTCCATGAAACAACTGCAGGCTCCGGAGTCAATAATGGCGGTGGTTCTAATGGTTCTTCCTGGGAACTGAAACGAGATAGGAATGGTCAGGTGATTAATCATCCTTTGGGGGTAGATAGAGGGTACACTTCTAGTTGAGAATTCCTTACCAGTGGGTCGAACGGGGCAGGTCCTGATCATGTGTCCAGCAGTTCCACAATAGAAGCATAGATTTCCCTGTCTCCTTCTGTTCCTCTCTTCTGTAGATAAAGGGGAGCGCATGACCCCCAACTGCATTGGTTCCTCCTGATCCACTGTTGCAATAGGGACTGTGGTTGAGGCAGAAGGAAAGGTAGGTACCCAGGATGCACGGGAAGAGCTGCCTGCCGCTCTTTCCATCTGGCGTTCCCGCAGCCTTCGGTCAATCTGGATTGCCAAGTCAATCAGGCCATCAAGGGTAGCTGGTACTCCCACCCGGGCTAGTTCGTCCTTAAGAGCTTCAGATAATCCGAGGCGGAACTGGTGCTTCAATGCACCCTCATTCCAGTCAGTGTCAGCTGACCATCTGCGGAATTCAGATGTGTAATCTTCTACCGGTCTCCGACCCTGACGTAGGTTCCTTAGTCCCAATTCAGCTGTAACTTGTCGCTGCGGGTCATCATACACCGCAGCCATGTGTGTAAAAAAGGTTTCTGTTGATGCAAGAGCGGGGTGCTTCTGGTCCATCAGCCTGTGGGCCCAGGTTTGAGGATCTCCTTGTAGCAACGAGATGACGTAACCCACCTTTGTCTCTTCCTGAGAGAATGTGCGTGGCTGAAGCGAAAAATATAGCTGACAGGCATGTTTGGAAGCCTGGAACTTTGATCTATCCCCTGAAAATCGTTCTGGCGTGGGAACCCGGGGTTCGGGGGCTCCCAGAGCAGGTACAGCGGCAAGGTTGCTTGTTGCCGGAAGTGGTAGTTGAGGTGCTGCGGCAGGGGCAGGTGGCTGACTAGGTGCAGCTGCTGACATGACGTCTATGCGGCCTTCCAGCCGTTGGTGTCCTGCTTGAAGATCCTTAATGGCGTCCGTTAGTGTGGCCATTTGATTGCAGAGGGTGGTCAGTACGGTTGCTACCTCAGCGGTCTCCATTTTTGGCTGTAGTATTATGTCACAAACCTTGTAGTGGTGGAGACCGTTGTGCTGAGGGTAGCAACTCTTGCAGCTTGACACCTGACACCTCTGGAGTGGGAACAGGGGTACCGAGGTGTGCAGGAGGCAGGAGTGCTCGCAGGATCTGATGGACCGATGAGCAAGATGAAACCACGGCACTCCTCTGGTCTGAGTCGAGTAGTGCAAGGACTCAGCAACCAGTGTGGGCAGTAGTAGGACTACCTTCAGGATAAGCAGAAGTCGGCAGCAGAGCAGGTTCTCATACAAGCAGGGTTCGGCAACAGAGCGGGTAGTCAGGACAAGCGGAGGTCGGCAACGGAGCAGGTTCTCATACAAGCAGGGTTCGGCAGCAGAGCGGGTAGTCAGGCAGGCAGAGGTCATCAACAAGGCGGGCAGTCACACAAGCCGAGGTCGGGTTCCGGAATACAACAGACAGGCAGACACTAGGTCACGGCACGGGAGTACAACACTAGCTGCAATACTACAGCAAGGAAGCAATGCACTCTCCAGGTTTAAATAGGCCTTCTTTGGCGCGCACAGCATGACGCACCGCGCGTGCATGTGCACAATGCACCACGCTGCGCACGCATGCGCAGACGTGCATGTGCACACGCACGCGCACACGCCAAAACGCACGCAAAACGCCAGATAAACATACACAGCAGCCGCCCCTGTGCACGCAACGCCACACAACGCTCACGCCAGCGCCTCCTGACGCCAACGCTTACGCCGTGCGATGCAACGCACACTGGTGAGCACCGACAGGTTGCCCCGCCGAGACCCACCAGGACGACCGCCAGTATTCGTGCGTACTGGCCGCCTCCTCTGGACAGGTAACTGACCGTGACAATGTGTCCATTATTTTATTTAATGGTAAATATAGCCCTTGTGACAACTGCTGAATGGTTAGTAAAATAGCACTTGCACAGTGTAGTCATGTTGGCACCTGCATGTACAGCTTTTTATATATTGCAGATTAGTTTTCCCTCTAACTGTGTTTATGTCAATGCAATAACACAGATTATAATTTATTATCCAGATAAGGATGCAGAAACCCACTATAGGATAACTGTAAGGAACTGTGAGCCTTAGAAATAACAGTTACTATGCAGAAAACAGAAGCGTTCACAAAGAGCACAGACTAGATGCCTCTAAATATCCTGACAAAATAGTAATCAATACAACCGCAAGGATCACATGAAAAAGTTGCTACCTAAGGTGCAGAAGTTTGGTGAGAAACCCATCAAAGTGCAATTAGCTGTTAAATCATTTTCATGCTGATCTGCATAAACTGCAACAGTAACAATAAATCAGGATTATATTAAAGTCTTTGGTTTTTAGTGCCACTGATGTGCTTTAAAGTGAATAATTACCTTTATTTATGGCCAGTTCCCTCTCCTTTTTCCCTTAGCTTAGATCAGGTTTTGGTCCATGTATTAAAGCAAAACAGGCAACCAGCATGCCATGTTAATGGTGTGTTTTTTTCATGGGATTCTAAAGGAAGTGAATCAATGAATTGTTGTTGCAAGTAACCACAGCTATTGGATTTTGATCTAAGTAGTAGCTTTGGTTAGAAAAGAAAACTGTTTATCTTTGACTTAATATGTAAAGTCTGTTTTACCTTCTGTAGATGTGTTGGTATGTTTAATTATAAGCGCACTTATAAATGTGCTTCATCAACCGCACACTGCTTCACTAATCAGTTCTATGTACTCACCCCCTCACCAGAACCCAGCAGCACTGCCAAGAAAACGCAAAGCAAACCCCACACAAAAGGGGGCATGTACGGTTGTGGCATGGTCCACAGGCTTTGAGTGAAGGGTCTTTCTCTAGTGCTAACCAACCTCTGCCTCAAGTGGTTGGCAACCATAGTGATGGTCGAGTCTAGGTTAATTTATGGAGAAGCACGTGTTTGTCTAATCCGCTGATAGATTTGCAAAGCTCAAATTTAGCACATGTTCATGACTAGCAAATCAGAGACTTACATATCTATCACCTGACCAAACTGATCACATGCTTCTCCATGAGATCTCCTAGACATGACAATCACTAGTCAATCATTGGGAAAACACTCACTTCTATGCACAACTTGTTTTTGCCTCTCTGAAGCGAACTAAGCACCCCCTGGTTATACTTTACAAACACTACCCCTTTAGTAGCATGGTTGTACCCAGCATTGCTATGGCTGCACTGTGCTGGTGTTACATCTTTCCATTATTTTCCATTTGCTGTCTCAATACACCTTTGTGTATTTCATTCTCAGCATTACCAAATGTAAAAAAAAAGAAGCCAACACAATCCTATGTGGATGATGTTGACTTCTCTGTTTTGAATTTGGATTGGGCACATGGTGCATCTAGGATCTGCCTGAGCACATCCGCTTTACAAACAGATTGGGTGGATTCAATATAGCTAACCTCTTCACAGATAGGAAGGGAAGGGATTACTAAACATATTGAGCTGGCTGATGTGTAGATAACTGAACAGAGACGCACTTAGAAATAACGTTATTTTTGCAGTGGAACAGGGACACATTAGAACCCTTGTCAGGGCTTGTTTCATATCTGTGGCTCCATTGCAGAGAACTACTTTTGCTTCTTGTCCTAAACGTCACTAATGGAAAGGCTGAACTCACTAAGCCTAAGGCTTTGACTGCCAAGCGTGATGCGATCACATCCTGCCCAGACAGTGGTACAGCTGCCGTGTGCAGAGAATCATGGAATCTCAGATCTTCACAGCTGGACATCACACTGGCTTGGCTGCAGGATGGCTCCATCATTCATCACAAAAACAACTTGCCATCATGCAGTGTGAAACTCAACCTTTATTTGAACACCTAATGGGCTTGATTCACTAAGATAAATAGCATGCCTTATCAAAGTTAATGCGCCTTATCAGAGTAGCATACAAACAGGGCTCAGGGCAGGATGAGAGGAGCTCTCGGCATTGCCATTTAGCAGGCATACGTTCGTAGCGTTCGCTATGCTACTCTGATAAGGCGCATTAAATTTGATAAGGCGTGTTAACTTCGATAAGGCCTGCTATTTGTCTTAGTGAATCAAGCCCAATAAGTGTGACTTAAAGGAAAGGGAATTATTTTGTTTACATTTATTTGAAATATATATATATATATATATATATATATATATATATATATATATAATCTTCTCCCACCCCAATCCTTTATGACCTCTTAATTAACCATGAAGGTTGGGTGGCCAGGAGACAAGCATGAGCCTCTGTTCTCTAGGCAATACCAACCCTCACTCCGAACATTGGGAGTCCGACTATCCCTTGTGAAGCATCTTTGCCCCAATATAGGACAAATTTCCTTCGCCATTTTGGCCCGCAAAAAAAGTTGGGGGTAACATGTACAATTGAGGGCTAGGGTGCTATAGTCAGCCCATTAATAAAAAGGAAACCCCACCCATAGGCAAAAGGAGTAATTTGTGATCCCCTGACCACTTACCACAGGGGATTAAAAAATACCAAACTAACGACAAAATATTTTCATGATATAAACACACATGTTTTTTAAAGCCCAGCTAAACCCTGGTAGAGCATACTCCTAGCCTCATCTGGATCAATGGGAATCCTTAGCCCCAAATTTGCCCTGGAGCAAAAGCTACATCTTAACAATTTAATGCAAAGTCTGTATGTAGCTTAAGACCTACTTCATTCAGTCAAACAGCATTGGAAGGATTGTGTGTGTGTGTGTGTGTGTGTGTGTGTGTGTGTGTGTGTGTGTGTGTGTGTGTGTGTGTGTGTGTGTGTGTGTGTGTGTGTGTGTGTGTGTGTGTGTGTGTGTGTGTGTGTGTGTGTGTGTGTGTGTGTGTGTGTGTGTGTGTGTGTGTGTGTGTGTGTGTGTGTGTGTGTGTGTGTGAACTCAGCACATTTTAAAACACCAAGAAACACTGTACATAGAGCAGATCCCAGGCTGAAAGCCAACGGAGATTAAAATACATATACTGCAAATTGACTTTTAAGGATAGTGTTCTTTACTTGAACACCGACAAGAGTAGCATTCTGCAACAGTCTATCAGACTAAAGAAGCTCCATATGTAGCACCCTGTTAAACGCGATAATGTACTGAACCTAAATGTCTAGTTTGTTTACCTTCATATTTGCCATCTTGGTTAAAGGAACTGTTAAGCTGGGGGGAGGGGGAAAAGTCTAGCTTTACTTACCTTGGGCTTCTTACAGCCCCTAATCCCCCCGCAGTATTTCATAGTATCCGAGATGCCTCCGTGCCCTCCTGGTCCACTTCGTTATGCTATAGTCCGCAACTGACAGCAACATATGTGCAGCCCCAGCCATGTGCCTCCTTGAACCCACTCCTGTGTTCGGGACCGTTCTGCACATGCGCAGTTGCAAGTTTTACAAGCTGCGCATACGCAGAATGCTTGCCGGGAGTGCGGCCAGGACCGTGTTTAGGGTGGAAAACAAGCAGACTGGGAGTGACCTCAGATACTGGGGGGAGGGGGGCAGCTGGAAGAAGCCTGAGGTAAAAAAAGAAGAGATACTTTTTTCACTCACATAAAGGGAACTGGGCAAATATGGGATAAAAAAAGACACTTGTCTAAAGAGAGGGCAGCCCCCGGATCCCGTAGAGGCTTCCTGTGTCCTCCAAGTATAGCTCCTAATAGCAACAAATTTCCAAATTGGTCCAACCCTTGCTGTAGTTCCTGCAACTCTATAATAATTACTAATTCAGTAATTCTAATTTTAGTACGCCCACATAAAAATGTACCAGAGACGGTACACTAGGCTTAATTTCTACTTACCCGGGGCTTCCTCCAGCCCCATGAGCAGCACTGAGTCCCTTGCCGTCCTCCTCGACCGCTCCGTTCTGGCGCTACGACTGCCGGTAATCTGGTCAGTCTCAGCCAGTCGAGGTCTTCTGCGCATGCATGCCCACCGTGTTCATGTACCCTGGAGCCTTCTGCGCCTGCACAGTATTACTGTAAGGGGTGTGCGCACAGCCGAGCTGCGCATGCGCAGAAGGGTGCGTCTGCCCGGATTAACGGGAGTCATAGCTGCTTAACGGAGGGGTGAGGAGGACGGCGAGGGACTCAGAGCTGCTCATGGGGCTGGAGGAAGCCCCGGATAAGTATAAATAAGTGCTAGTGAACCATCTCTGGTTCACTTTAATTTTCCATTTGAAACCAAGAATGCTGAATATGAGGAGGTTGTTAGATGTTGTATCCTACTAGTACATTTGTGTGGTTTCCCACACAGTATTGATGTAACCATACTTTCTATGTGACTTTCTTAGAATGGGAAATAGTGTGTTGCTCAGATGAACACCCAAGAAACATCCAAAAGATGTTGTTCGCAGAGTTCCCCAGATGTAACAACATTCAAACATTGAGTATAAACATCTACTAAAGCACAACTATAGAAACCTATCTTGTTTTTTGTTGTTATCCAGTAGCTATTCTTACAACATAACTGATGAGACCACATTTACTGTTAATATGAACATAGCATTGACTGGAAGTACGAGGACATTTAGCTGTATTACTTGTTAGTTTGAAGTGATACCTGTATCTGTGGAAGCAAAGCTTGAAGCTGGAAAAGCCACATCAGCTCCTGTCTCGGATCCTGCTCTGTAGGCTCTAGAATCTGTGGATCCAAATATCTCAGACGCTCTGAAAGCTGAACATAGTGAAGACAAGAGAGTGTTAGAACATGAGTATTGCATGTTGTGAGCATGTCATATACTTGTCCACTCTTTACACGTTAAATCAGACATGAGCTTTTTTGCTCATTTTCTATTGGGGTCAATTCAAAAGATAATCCACTAGTGAATTATCTCACCTTGGCCCTGATTCAGTTACATTTTCTCTTGAGTTTTCTCACAGGAATAAATAAATACCTTATCAATAAAATACCATTTCAGCCATCAGCAGCACCCCCCCCCCATAAAAATAAAAAATAAAACCAACCCTAAAAACAGGTTGTTTAAAGGGGGTATTTTCTTAACTACTTTTTAGTAATTCACTTTAGTACTGTCACTAGCTAAGTGCTGGAAAAGTATTTTGTTGATAAGATCTAAAGCCTACCCACTTTTTTTTCTTCAGAAATCAAAGATAATGGTATAATTTTTAATTGTGTTATTATTTAAGCTTTCAACATCAATAGGTATTGGCGCTTCTTTATCACTCTGTATCTCCAATGCAGAGAGTGCCACGGCACTTGTCTGAAAGGGGGTGGGGCTAAACACTGGAAGTGGGCACATGGAGGGTCTCAGAGGCCGAGGTGAAAAAAAACCCTGGGAAGTCATTATACCTTTTAAGCGAACACGATACATGCCGTGTATATTTTTGGCTTTATAGTCTCTTTAAACTACCTGTTATCCTGTTGTTGTGCCCTACAATTCCTTCCGCCGCTACCAATGGGTCAGTGAATCTGGCATGTGCGGGTAGTGCACTACAATTGTACTACTACAAACAGTAAGGGGGGGCATCCCCTACTATATGTAACGATTGAGGAATTATTTCCATGGTCAGCGCACAAGATGCGCGCTGACACTGCGGAAATCCTCCACAAGCGTGTAATTTGATAGAACCCAGCTTGGGTGCAATGCACCTGTAGAGGGCAATACCCACCGGCAGATGGAGCTGTGGAGTGCAGACGAGCACAGCCTCTGCACGGCCACAGATGCCAGATGGGAATTGTACGAGTTGAAGCAATGCAGGGCAAGATAGCCCTAAAAGAGAGAGAGCACAGAGACAGAATGAATGTGTGTCCACCAATCTAGTCGCCACCCAGCGACGGTGAACACACATCAGCAGAAACAAAGTATGAACGCAATCGCAAGACTGGCGATTGCCAACAGACACAAGACCGAGCGGGACAGAGCACGAGAGTAGCAAAAGGCACAGCAAGCAACAACAATCAGAACATCAAGGAAAATAACAAACGCTAGCTAAACGCGAACACTGCACTCATTCGCAATAGCGAACGAGGTTTAAGAAACGATCACCGCGCGTTAGGCGCCCAGTGATAAGCGTGCCACCATAACTAACCAATGTAACACAAACACGAAATAGAGTACTAGACAATACAAAGAGAAGGAGTAGCCAGCAGATACCGCAGCTCTGGCCTACACTCCCAGACAGAGCACAGAAGGAACCACCGCTGCTACCGCTAGAGCGGATGTGATCCAGACAGACAGACAGATGGGGCCACCAGTAGCAACCGCTGCTCTGGCTAGCACCCCTAAGGCAGAATACAGAAGGAGGCACTGCCACTACCTACTAGGGCGAATGCGATCCAGACAGATGGAGCAGCCAGTAGCAACCGCAGCTCTGGCCTACACTCCCAGATAGACAGAATGATTTCCTGTCGACCGCCGCTGGCTACAAGACAATCGCGACAGAGAGACAGTACAGGGCAAAACAGATAATACAACCTGACTGCACTAGAAGGGATGACTAATACAGTCCCGAAGGAATTACTCTAAGATAATCTTTAGCAAACAAGCAAGGCTGATACTCTAGGAGAGTTAGCAGGAACAAACCATCATGACCAGCAAGAGATTCTGGGAGAAAATGGTATTTATACTGCAAGCCATCAAAGGAAGCAGCTAGGCAATTTGCATGACAATTGTATGCAAATTCCTCACCAGCAGAGCAACTCTGAAACTTGCAAAGCGAAGACAGGTCTCTTTTCCAGAGACCTGCAGCCATCAGACCTAAAGAATGGACAAACAGCTGTCTGCCCGTGCAGACAGCTGAGCAGATCGTTACATTATATTATTAATGCCAAACGTATTACCAGGGTAAAGCACACGTTGATATGGTAACGCGCATTTCAACACACATTACCATAGTAACATTCGAGTTATCCTGGTAATGCACATGGCACTAGTTGTGTAACAGCCAGTGCCCCCCTGGAGTTGGTATCTTTTGTGGATCAGACCCATGATTCTCTAAACTGGGTTATGTGCTATAGAATCAAGATGTAGAAGGAAAGCTTTAGAACAGAAAGATAGCAAAGACCAAGTCAGCAAAACGTTCACAGGCAACTAATGAAGAATGAAGCAAAGACTAGAAAAAGCAGCAGAACTTGCAGCAGCTGGATGACGATCGGGTATGAGATTTTTACAGCTGCTGGGTTGCCGTATGTAAACATATGCTGGCTGTCAGATCTCCTAATAGAGTCACAACCAATATGGTAATATGCTTATCCTATTTCTGAGGGAGGGGATTTCTGTAAAAATGTTATTTATAATTTAATTAAGCAGTAAAATTACCTACAAGGTGTTGAAAAAATTTCAACCCAACTAACTTGCCAAAATCAGTGCGCAATTCTTTCACTGTAGCTTGTAAATTGCCAATCTGCAGGATTTTGCCAATTCTGCAGGATAGTACCACCGTTTGTTTTTGTATTGCATTTTCATTAAAGAATACCATTAGAACTGTGGAACAAACTATTCTATATCCAATTTTGCATAAGGTCATGCACACAAATTAGTAATAAACAGTACTGGGAACATATTACTTCTACACACAGTGATGATCTGTTTCATTGTTTAGCATAGCATTGTGTGCTGGCTGTACACTGTAAAGGTGAAACCCCAAAAATTTGAATCTCGTGCAAAAAGTCCATTTATTTCAGTAATTCAACTTAAAAGGTAAAACTAATATTTGAAATCGGAACCCTTTGCAGGTGTTTTGGATTAATGGCCTAGTGCACATCAAAACCGCTAGCAGATCTGCAAAATGCTAGCGGTTTTGGGAGCAGATTTCAGAGCGTTTCTAGGCATGTTTAGAGAGGATCTCAAACATACCTAGCGGTTTTGGCTGTGTGTTTGTGTAGCAGATTACACAAATTGTTACAGTAAAAGCTGTACTGAACAGCTTCTATGTACAAAAATGCCTGGATAACCGCTCTGAAGTAGCGTTTTTCAGAGCGGTTTGCGTTTTTCCTATCCTTTACATTGAGGCAGAAACGCCTCAGAAATCCAAAAAATGCTGCAGCCCAGGAGTTTGCGTTTCTGGAAAAAACGAGCCGCTTTGGTGTGCACCATCCCATTCACTTTCATTAGCCAAGCGGTTTTCCCCCTGCAAGCGTGTTAAAAAACGCTGCAGAACCGCTAGGTGTGCACCAGGCAAATTGGCTGATTAGAGACTGACACTTTGAGCCTAGAATATTGAACATTTTCACAATATTCGAATGGTCCGAGATTTTGGCTGTGGAGTTCTCATAAGCTGTAAGCCATAATCATCAAAATTATAACAAATTAAGGCTTCAAGTATCCCGCTTTGCATGTAATGAGTCTATTTCATATATTAGTTTCACGTTTTAAGTTGAATTACTGAAATAAATGGACTTTTGCACGAGATTCACATTTTTCGAGTTTCACCTGTATTTTTATTATTATTATTTAATGTATATTGTATATAATATATATCTTTATTTATATGGATTAGTATATATTTATATACAAATCGTATACTCATCCACTATAGATGACTTTTAGATTGATACTTAACAGAAGCAAAAAAAAAACAGAAAAGGCAAAAACAGTTGGTACACATATCTAATTTTCATGGGCAATATTTATCCCCTGAATGTAGTGGTATGAGAGCTTAACGGGATACTGTAGGGGGGTCGGGGGAAAATGAGTTTAACTTACCCGGGGCTTCTAATGGTCCCCCGCAGACATCCTGTGCCCGCGCAGCCACTAACCGATGCTCCGGCCCCGCCTCCGGTTCACTTCTGGAATTTCAGACTTTAAAGTCTGAAAACCACTGCGCCTGCGTTGCCATGTCCTCAATCCCGCTGATGTCACCAGGAGCGTACTGCGCAGACACAGACCATACTGGGCCTACGCAGTTTGCTCCTAGGTGACATCAGCGGGAGTGGGGACACGGCAACGCAGGCGCAGTGGTTTTCAGACTTTAAAGTCTGAAATTCCAGAAGTGAACCGGAGGCGGGGCCGGAGCATCGGTGAGTGGCTGCGCTGTCACAGGATGTCTGCGGGGGACCATTAGAAGCCCCGGGTAAGTTCAACTCATTTTACCCCGACCCCCCTACAGTGTCGCTTTAACTACACAATCTGTTCATAGTATTTAAAATCTGTTGACCTTCATGCTACATGGAGGTGGTAAATTTGTTTATTCATTAGCCAGTCAAAACTGGCTGTGTGTACCAGTATTAAGACTTACTCCTAAAGATTGGGTGCTTTTACCTACGCCAGGGGTGAATTTGTACACTTTACCACCCAAGGCCACTGTCAGCAACTGCCCCTCTTCATTATATGTAGGTAGATGAGCCCCCCAGTATAGGTAGCCAGATGACCCTTCCCCCCTCCTCCAGTTTAAATAGCCTGATAACCCTCCCTTCCCTCCAGTATAGGCATCCTGATGACCCCTCCCACATTTATTTAGCATAAGAAGTGAGATGACCTTCTACCATTCCATATAGATAGCCTGATGACCCCCCTCCCTCCAGTATAGGTAGCAAGGTAACCTTTCCCACTAGTATAGCCTGCTGCCCATCCACCCTTGATTCTGTGGTGCCTTAGGCCATGGCCTATGTGGCATTGGCTTAAATCTGGCCCTGACCTTCACAATGAGTTGAATAACAGATGAATGAATAAGTAGGTATACTGAAAGGTCAGTTTTCCCCAGGAAGATTGAAAAACTTTGCTTGACTACCTCTGTGATACACTAACTACTGTAGATTTGGGGAAGCACTTTACTGACACTTATAATTGTATGCTGCAGTGTAGGTGGGGTAGGGATATACATAATTTAATGACTGTTTTCTGGCTATAAGGAGACACTCTCTAAGCACTGTTCTCATAGTGTAAAACATTGAGATTAATCTAATATTCATGGCTAATGCTGCTTTGGTAGGCCTTGAAATGGTTTAAATAATGGGTTTTAAATATCTAAGGAATGAGTGGGCTAATCACCATTTGATATCTATGTAACTGAGGGATTGGATATAGGGACAGCTTAGGGATGGATGGCAAGAAAATATCTTGGATCTTGATTGTGAGGACTGGGTGAAGGCAAATGTCTCTCATTGGTTGGCCTCTCTGTATGCAAAGGGGAATTGATACGGTTTTCTGTTTTAACAAGGGTCTACTTCACACCCACCCATAAGCGGGAGCCAGCAATGTTAGGCCAAATGCACAGCAAAAACCTCTAGCAGATCTGCAAAACGCTAGAGGTTTTTGAATCAGATTTCAGAGCAATTCTAGGCATGTTTTCTAAACATGCCTAGTGTTTTTTGGAGCGTTTTTGTGTAGCAACAGTAAAGCTGTTACTAAACAGCTTCTGTAACAAAAACGCCTGGAAAACCGCTCTGATCTAGCGTTTTCAGAGCGGTTTTCCACTTTCCTATACTTTAACATTGAGGCAGACACCCCTCAGAAATCTAAAAAATGCTGCAGCCCCCTCGTTTGCGTTTGTGGAACAAACAAACCGCTCTGGTGTGCACCATCCCAATTACTTTCATTAGCCAAGCGGTTTTCCCCCTGCAAGCATTTAAAAAAAAAAAAAACGCTCCAGAACCGCTCTGGTGTGCACCAGCCCTCATTGTCTGACATCTTAAGGCATTTCACGCTAATTTCTGGCATCTGATTTGGCATTGTAGTAAAATCAGTAGCTTTTGAGGTCAAGTCTTACGACACCATTTTAATAAGATGTTCTAAAAGATGAATTTCAAGTCGTCCAAAATATGCACAAAGACAATGAACCATTTTTACTAAATATCAGTAAAGTTGCCACGTGCAAGAAGCACATGGCAATTTTACTGTTACTTATGCCGACTGCATAGCAAGCATTACGCAAACATAACATAGCATGCAATACCATTGCAACTCTCTAGGTAATGAGGGCTGTGCTAATTGCGCAATTGGTGGCAGTAATGGTAAAATTGCTGTGCGCTCCCTGCTCATACCAACCAGTATATAGTGAATAATGGCCCAATGACTCATCTGCAAATACCTATAGAAATAAGCATTCAGAAGCTGATTTCTTCAAATATATCTCAGATGTCAACAGATGTTAATTTTGTATAATTTGAGAGAATCTTTCGATCCCCACCCTGTTTCAATCATCTGCATCTATGAATAGCACAAAATGTCGGTATTTGCAGTTGTTCCTTAATTGGGTGTTTTCTAATACTTTGCAGACATTATAATTTTTATTGTATGCGGACATTATAATTTTTATTGTATTCTCTTTCCATACATTATATGCCATTTGATGTAGCAATGTTCCTTTCGCTACCATTTGTGTCCAGGGACTTTCCAGATAGGCCATCAAATTTCCCACCTGAACATGCTGTGCCAAGAACGTTTCGGATGTTAACTCCATATGATTAGAGCTCAAATACCTCAGCTGCTACAGGTGCTGCCTTTGATTGGTCTATTTCCAAGCTGCATAAAGCTGCATAAAGATGTGTAGACTAGGGATAAGCAAGAACAGTTTTGGAAGTTGGGAAACTGTACTGCTTCATGTCCAAGGAGGAGGCCACAGCAGAGAGGGTTAATTTACCTGGATGATGTTGTCTTGCCATGACGCTCCACCCTGTACTCTATCCTCCCGATACTTCCTCCATGAAACTTCAGTGCAGAAGCAGGAAGTGCCAGAAGCATGGAGCGCAGCGTGGAACGCCATGGCAATAGGATGTCATCCAGGTAAACTAATCCTCTCCGACGCGTCCTCCTTCTCGGACACAAGCAGTTCTCCCAAAACTGTACTCACTTATCCTTAATGTGGACTTTATATCTTTAACTAGTCAGCGCTTTCTACCCATACAACTAATGTACATACTGTGCGGGAGACGCCCCAAAGGATGTGTAAAATGAGTAAAAAGTTTAATAGGCAAGAAAAACTTACCCCCAAGGCAAGGACTGATCTAAGATATAACACATCCTTTGGGGCACCTCCCTCCCAGTAGTACACCTCCAGGCCCCTTATGGGGGCGCTTTTTAGTTAGGGTAATAATTTATATTTACATTTTCCCATCTACTATCTCTTTTTTTGAAGTGTGACCAAACCATACCGAAACAAGTCAACCCTCTCTTCATGGTTGGTGATACCATCTTCATTCGAAAATATGTGGTTGCCGTTTTGCAACCCGGTTATGTGAGTACCTTATTCGTTTTCTTTTTTCTGGGTTACTTTACATACTACACAATATGGGGCTCCCAGTTCTCTACTGTTTGTTTTTAATCTTCCACTGGAAGAACAGCAAGTACTCTAGACCCCCAACAACTAGTGTACTTGCCTGCTCTTCAGTTTTTAAGTAGTCATTTACACTATTCTCGGGCAACTTAAAGGACACACGAGGTGACAAGTGACATGATGAGATAGACATGTGTATGTACAGTGCCTTGCACACACATAACTAGGCTGTGTTCCTTTTTTTCTTTCTCTGCCTGAAAAAGTTAAACATCAAGTATGAAAGGGACAGTTTCTGCCCGGGTCGGGACTGGGTCGGACTGGGTCAGACTGTAGCATAACCCTCATTGATAAGTAATTACAGCCATAAAACACTTTCCTGTCAGTAAATGGCTTCTGAGAGCAGGAAAGCGGTAAAAAGGGTCAATAAGTCATAGATTTTAGCTGTGGCATACTTAAATGAAGGTGTCATTGAGCAGAGACAATGAAAGAGTTAAAACTTAAAAACTACATTTAAGTATGAAATGGAACTGTGGGATGCCTAAAAAGTCATTTTTAAGAAAAGGAGGATAGATACAATTGTTTTTCTCATCCGTTTATTTTCACCTCGTATGTCCTTTAAGCTGTCCGAATAACCAACCACTATTTAATAATCTATGGTAAACTCAACGTAATACCCTTTGAATTGAGCAGTCTGATTCCCTGCTACAATATAGATCTGCGTGTTACGGCATCTGGGTCTTGATGTTAGCTGCGTGCCCGTCCCCCATGAGACCACGCCAAGCCATTTAATATCTTCATAGTTAACGCCATATACTGCCTGTCCTGAGTGTGCATTATGAATGCAGCACATGCCGTTGGAAGGCATAAAGGGGGAAACACACCCTAGAGACCCGGAGCAATCATTTCCCATTTTTAAGTGAAAAATGCTGGTTCTTCAGCTGGAAGCGTTAAACATATTTTACTGCAGGCCATTCCAGAAGAGAAGTCATTAATGATTAATGTTTATTCCCAGAAGTTTTATGTCAACAGGGAAATGGCAGAGCCTGTGCATACGGCTTCTCTCTGAAATAATGTTTAGCTTTAAAGGCATGGGGCCTTTATTATATATTTGGAGAGGAGCAGATGGTCTGTTTTCCACATTTAACTCCCATTGACGGCAATAGAAATAAAGAAGAAAGGAAAGTGCCCTATCAGCTTTTTCTGCATGTACAAAATAAGGGCTATAATCTCTAGAGCCAGATTGCCAGCGCTTGGATATCTAGGATGTCGGCAAGAGCCTGAGTCACCTTGATTAACTCCGATATCAGCACTGAAGATCCCGAGCCGGAGGAGAGCAGGGCAGAGGCAATGCATTCGCAGTAATGAAGGGCTAGGGATGTCAAGCCATAATCCAGCAGCCGAGTGGCATACAGGAATTTATACACCTGCAAGATGAAAGACAACAGCAATAAGTACTATCATTTGGGTAAAGCACTTTACTTGCACTCAGCTGTCTTGAAATGCACTGATTCAATAAGACAATTCTATAGAAACCGCAAGGATGAGGAGTGAATGGCAGGGAGCTATTACAGCATCCAATCAGAATTCGTTATTTGAAAATCTTACTCCTGGAAAAATTACAAGTTGGAAAATGTCATTAGCCTGTGCAGAACCTCACAGATAATATCAGAACAGCATCACTGCTGGCTGAATTCAGGTACTGCATCATATAAATGGTAATTGCATTACGCTTGTTACTGGAACAGGAAAGGCAACAGATATGAATCTCCCTTTAGGAACTGTAGGAATGGTGTGAAGGTTAAAGTAGATCTCTAGGCTTTATATATAAAAATTACACATTAGAAAATATTATGCTCACTTCTCTCAATTGCACCGAAAAAAACGGTTTACAAATAAGACAAAAGACTGAAGACCCAGAACTCAGGATAAGCATTACAAAAGGTAATTTGTTGAAGTGTATGGCTTTATGGCCAATTTCTGTTTCCACGTGTATGGTCAGGACGGTTTGAAAAAAAAAACAAAAAGCAAATAAACATTGCCTCTGTCACATAATACTGCTAGGAACTCTCCCTGTTCTGAGCATAGTGCGGACATCACACACAAAATATCAGCTCCCATGCAAGCAAACACAGGCACAGAGGACATTAGCTACAGGTCAACATATTTCAAGATGCAGATAAATGTGAAGTGCAACTTTGACAAAGGTTTGCTGTAAGACTAGTTCCCATTCCCAATGCTCCTCTTCAGTAATCCAAATGTGTCTTCTCCCTAAGTGCCACTGTGAAAGTTATGCAAGTATCCCCACTGTCCACCTCCTATTTCTTTGGCCATTACTTTCTTCACCTACTGTCACTGGCTCTATAAGACAGGGAAGAGTATGAAAGTCATATCAGTCAAGGCCACTTGACACTTGGCCAATGCAGGGTCAAGTTGCAGATTGCATAATGAACACAGAGCAGTTTGTAAATGGAATTTGATTTTGTGGCTGACAATCCAGCTTTAATACAGTGCCACAGAAGAAGCTGGCATTATAGAAACCAATAATAAAATAACACATGTCTCACAGTGCCTGAGCTAAGCCTATATTCACCTGGAGAGGCCTAGGTGGCAATCATACAATTGATTAAGGACGGGGGATTGTAGAGGCATAGCAGCAGTATACAGTGGGATGCGAAAGTTTGGGCAACCTTGTTAATCATCATGATTTTCCTGTATAAATCATTGGTTGTTACAATAAAAAATGTCAGTTAAATATATCATATAGGAGACACACACAGTGATATTTGAGAATTGAAATTAAGTTTATTGAATTTACAGAAAGTGTGCAATAATTGTTTAAATAAAATTAGGTAGGTGCATAAATTTGGGCACATCATTTTATTGATTTCAAAACCTTTAGAACTCATTATTGAAACTCAAATTGACTTGGTAAGCTCAGTGACTCCTGACCTACATACACATGTGAATCCAATTATAAGAAAGAGTATTTAAGGGGGTCAATTGTAAGTTTTCCTCCTGTTTTAATTTTCTCTGAAGAGTAGCAACATGGGGATCTCAAAACAACTCTCAAATGACCTAAAGACCAAGATTGTTCACCATCATGGTTTAGGGGAAGGATACAGAAAGCTGTCTCAGAGATTTCAGCTGTCTGTTTCCACAGTTAGGAACATATTGATGAAATGGAAGACCACAGGCTCAGTTCAAGTTAAGGTTTAAAGGATACCACAGCCCAAAGGCTGTGGTAAAATCAAAGTTGCAATGTGGAGGGAAAGAAAGATACATACTTACCGCTTCCCTCGTTCCCTGCCGATGGGTCCCGCTCATCTGTTACAGCTCCCGGTACCGACCCGACTCTCCTGACCCTTCACCCGGACATACTGTGCTGCGCATGCGCAGTATGTCACTATACTCTTCGCTTCTGCCGTCGCATCGTGACGGCAGAAGTACGGACACTCCCCCGCCTCCTCCTCTCCCAGCGTGTGCGCTCCAATCTAAAGCTAGCGTGACATGCTAGCTGGAGTTCGCACTGGGACAATCGATGTGGAGAGAGCGGAGGGGGAATAAGTTAAAAAAAACCACACTGCCGGCTGGAGGGAGGGAGCGAGTGAGGGAGGGAGCGAGTAAGTGGGCGGGCGAGTGGGCGGGCAGGCAGCGAGTGGGCGGCGAGCAGGCAGCGGCAGTACAGCCCAAGCATTCTGTACATAGATGCAATGACATCTATGGTACAGCAAGAAAATTATCCCCACATTTATCTCTGCATATGTGCATGTATATACATGTGTGTATATACATGTATATACATGCACATATGCAGAGATAAATGTGGGGATAATTTTCTTGCTGTACCATAGATGTCATTGCATCTATGTACAGAATGCTTGGGCTGTACTGCCGCTGCCTGCTCGCCGCCCACTCGCTGCCTGCCCGCCCACTCGCCCGCCCACTCACTCGCTCCCTCCAGCCGGCAGTGTGGGTTTTTTTAACTTATTCCCCCCTCCGCTCTCTCCACATCGATTGTCCCAGTGCGAACTCCAGCTAGCATGTCACGCTAGCTTTAGATTGGAGCGCACACGCTGGGAGAGGAGGAGGCGGGGGAGTGTCCGTACTTCTGCCGTCACGATGCGACGGCAGAAGCGAAGAGTATAGTGACATACTGCGCATGCGCAGCACAGTATGTCCGGGTGAAGGGTCAGGAGAGTCGGGTCGGTACCGGGAGCTGTAACAGATGAGCGGGACCCATCGGCAGGGAACGAGGGAAGCGGTAAGTATGTATCTTTCTTTCCCTCCACATTGCAACTTTGATTTTACCACAGCCTTTGGGCTGTGGTATCCTTTAAAGTGGCAGACCAAGAAAAATCTTGGATAAACAGAAGCGACGAATGGTGAGAACAGTCAACCCACAGACCAGCACCAAAGACCTACAACACCATCTTGCTGCAGATGGAGTCACTGTGCATCGTTCAACCATTTGGCACACTTTACACAAGGAGATGCTGTATGTGAGAGTGATGCAGAGGAAGCCTATTCTCTGCCCAAAGCACAAACAGAGCCGCTTGAGGTATGATAAAGCACATTTGGACAAGCCAACTTCATTTTGGAATAAGGTGCTGTGGACTGATAAAACTAAAATTGAATTATTTGGGCATAACAAGGGGTGTTATGCATAGAGGAAAAACAAAACAGCATTCTAAGAAAAACATCTGCTACCTACAGTTAAATATGGTGGTGGTTCCATCATGCTATGGGGCTGTGTGGCCATTGCAGGGACTGGGAATCTTGTCAAAGTTTAGAAACGCATGGATTCCACTCAGTATCAGCAGATTCTGGAGACCAATGTCCAGGAATCAATGACAAAGCTGAAGCTGTGCCAGGGCTGGATGTTACAACAAGATAACGACCCTAAACAGTGCTCAAAATCCACTAAGGCATTCATGCAGAGGAACAAGTATAACGTTCTGGAATGGTCATCTCAGTCCTCAGACCTGAATATAATTGAAAATCTGTGGTGTGAGTTAATGAGAGCTGTCAATGCTCGGAAGCCATCAAACCTGAATGAACTAGAGATGTTTTGTAAAATGGAATGGTCCAAAATACCTTCAACAAGAATCCAGACTCTCATTGGAACCTAAAGGAAGTGTTTAGAGGCTGTAATTTCTGCAAAAGGAGGATCTACTAAATATTGATTTAATTTATTTTTTGTGGTCCCCAATTTTATGCACCTGCCTAATTTTGTTTAAACAATTATTGCACACTTTCTGTAAATCCAATAAACTTCATTTCTCTCCTCAAATATCACTGTGTGTCTCCTATATGATATATTTATATGTCATTTTTTATCGTAACAACCAACAAACCAAACATTCGCATCCCACTGTATGTGACCGCACAGGTAACACATATCAAAGTCTAGGTCTAAGTAGAAGAAGTGTGTATGAGGGCCCTTTTCCACTACCAGTGTTTTTCGTTCTGATTCAGATTTCAAACTGCAGGGCACATTTGCATTAGGGCGTTCCATTTGTGATATTATTTTCTCCCATGTACAATTGCTGTCTTGCTGCATTTTCTGTGTGATTGAGTGCCTATGCTTTGTATTAGAGTACAGGAAAATCACATAGGAATCGCACCACTTTGCGTTCTTTAGCGTGATTCCGCAATTGCAAATATTTTCCTTATTGTTTTATTTACGCTGCAAATGCAAAATACACCAGAAGTGTGTTGTATACCCGATGAATCGCAGTGGAGTCGCAGTAATAGAAATTGGATTTCTTAGTGGAAAAGGATCTCTAAAAAGTGTGCTAAAGGCAACGTTTCTTTGTACCCATAACAATCAATCACATTTTATTTCAGATCTGGGCTGTATGAATGACAGATGGAAACTGTGTCTGCCTTTCCCTTAAAAAAAGTGTCTCCTTTAAAACTTAATTCTTTACGAAATCTTTCCCAAAATGTTTTCTTCACTGAGGATTGGCCATGACCGCTGTCAGTTTGTTACCATTGTCCCTGTTTCCTTTGCAGAAAAAAATCCACTGTCTTCGTGTTCTTGTGACACTTAGGGCATGAATTTGACTTCATGGTGTCACAAGGGAAGGAAGCGAGCTGCAGCATCAAAACGCTGACAAAGCGTCTATCCATTTTGTACTGTATCAAATATGCTGTAAGCTTTTCTACTGCAGAAGTAAGATAAAATATTTGGATGCAGTTTTAGGTTTTAAGTTTAAAATAGCTTCTATACAATACTATTGTGTCACAAGCAGGAGTTACTGTGCTTCTTCCCAGAGAGTCACACCCTCTCCTCCAGAGAACCAACCAGATACAGAATGAAGATAAAACTGAGCACATACTTAGGCGATACTACCACTAGCAAACTAACACAAGATACACTAAAATACAGTTGATTTTCTACTGATGATCTCTCAGTAATGGCAACATGTAAATAGTGATATCATCCAAGCAAGTACAAAACTTGCAGTTTAGTGATCTTTACTCCCACCGTAACCACCTTAAATCATACCTGAAGTGACATGAGATAAACATAGGTTCCTAAAATACTAGCCCTAGTAATACAATCTCTGAAGTTCCTTCCTGTTTTCCAGCACAGCAAGAGTTGAAAAAAACTTGAGTTGTTATCTATGCAAAATAACTTGACAGACTGTCAAATCAGACTCAGTTTTCTGAAAAGTAAACAGAGGTTAAAACAGTTGAAAAACTTTGAAAAAAGGCTTCTAATAGGGTTTTATTGCAGAAAATTTCAAAAGGCCAATACTTCTCTTTCACCTTAACAAGAGAGAGTGTGGATTCTAAACAGCAACTGTGACAGTCTAAAGCAATCTTAAAAATTATGGTAAGCCACTGAACTAAAAGTAAAATTACGAGATTTCCATGTTAGGCCTCTTTCCCACCAAGACGTTGCGTTTTAGGGGATGTTATGGTCGCATAACGTGCCCCTAACGCAACGTATAGTGGTGTTGAAATTGGAAGTCAGATTGAGCTGAGTTATGCAGCTCTCAAAGCAGCCGCTCCAGGTTAGTGATAGGAAGTCCGGATCTTTTTAAGGATTCGGATCATTTGAATCGGATCATTGAAAAGATCCGGATCTTTGAACCGAATCATTTGAATCATTTTACTAGGGAAGCAGACTGGGGGTGAAATGACTAGCAGGACACGACTTTCCCTGCACTGTACATTCTGTATGTTCCTGTTTCTTCCAGACAGACATCCACTGTGAACCAAATCTTTCTTTGTTGTGATCCGAATGATCCGACTCACAAAAAAGATTCGGATCAAATGAACGATTCGTTCATGATCCGGACAACACTACAGTCCCACCATGAGTCACCACAGTGCAGTGAATATTAATTAGCCATGTGGCTGGCTGCGGAAGAGGAGGAGGGGAGTTCTCCTCCTCCAACATTACTGAGCATGTGCAAACAGTCTAACGTGGCTTAGCCCAGTATAAGTACAGCATGCAGCACTTTGTATAAACGTGCTGCGTTGCTATGTAACGCAACGTGTGCACTGTGAACAGCACATTGATTTTACAGTGCTGTGAGTTAGGCTGCGTTACTGGCTGCTGTAACATGGGACTTTAACGTCCTACTGTGAAACCAGCCTAACTAAAGTTCTATTTATTATTCCTACCATACATAGAATTAATGATCTCATACGTTTATTTTTACTTCAGGTTCCTTTTAAAATAGCATCTAAGAAATCAATTTAAGGAAGAAAATAGTCTTATTGACTTCATAATAAATCTTCAGTTTGAAGGCAACATATGTAGAAATAATATTAACATGCATGAGTCCAATGTCATTGCAAATATTCCAGAGGTGGATGGTGGGGAGCTGGGAAAAAAGGGCGCAGGCAGCTAGTGGACAAAAAGGGCGCCGCCATTCACTCCCATAATAAATAGCGTTTAATGGGCGCCGAGCAGGAAAAAAGGGCGCCGGAGCTAAATAAAGTTTACAAACGGCGCCCGGAGCTAAATAAAGTTTACAAACGGCGCCCGGAGATGTTTAATGATTTATAACTGAGCTTGTGGTGATTTACGTTTATAAAATGCACCCGTGCCGAATAACGTTTATGAAAATACTAAACATATTTATCTTATTTAAATAATTAAAACATTATTTCAAGTTTTATCCCTTACTGTTTGTAAAACATTATTATTCACAAAATAAAGCGATCAGTACGTAACGTAAATTGCAAAATATTTTTTGCATCCACAATTAGTAAAACATTATTATCCACATAATAAAGGGGGGTCTTAGGTTTAGGCACCACCAGGGGGGGTCTTAGGTTTAGGCACCAACAGAGGGGTCTTAGGTTTAGGCACCAACAGGGGGGTCTTAGGTTTAGGCACCACCAGGGGGGTCTTAGGTTTAGGCACCAACAGGGGGGTCTTAGGTTTAGGCACCAACAGCGGGGTCTAGGGGTTAGGGGTAGGTACAGGGAGGGTTACTTAGGCACCAACAGGGGGGTCTTAGGTTTAGGCACCAACAGGGGGGTCTTAGGTTTAGGCACCAACAGGGGGGTCTTAGGTTTAGGCACCACCAGGGGGGTCTTAGGTTTAGGCACCAACAGGGGGGGTCTTAGGTTTAGGCACCAACAGCGGGGTCTAGGGGTTAGGGGTAGGTACAGGGAGGGTTACTTAGGCACCAACAGGGGGGTCTTAGGTTTAGGCACCAACAGGGGGGTCTTAGGTTTAGGCACCAACAGGGGGGTCTTAGGTTTAGGCACCAACAGGAGGGTCTTAGGTTTAGGCACCACAAGGGGGGTCTTAGGTTTAGGCACCAACAGGGGGTCTTAGGTTTAGGCACCAACAGGGGGGTCTTAGGTTTAGGCACCAACAGGGGGGTCTAGGGGTTAGGGATAGGTATAGGGAGGGTTCTGTGTAAGAGTAGGCTTAGGTATAGTTTTAGTAAAATTTTAGTAATAATTACTAATTTTTTACAACACTTATTACGAACGTAGTTATATTTATATCATCGTTATAAAGAATATTTTCAGATTTTATTATAAGAACAAACCATAAATGAAGGTTATTCACAATAATATACAATTATAACAATTAAACATATATTATTGTTTTTTTAATAAACGTAATTATAAGTTTAACTTTTGAAACAGGGAAGATTAACGTTTTCACAATTTCCGATTTCATAAACATTATTTAATGATTTATAATTTTGTTAAACATTATTTGTAAACAAAATATAGCACACTATTTTTATAAACCCTATTAATGATTAATTATTATTTAGAGTTTACACCCCGCGCCCTTTTTGTCCGGGCGCCCTTTTTGTACGTACGCGGATGGTGGATCTCTAAAAGTAGCAACAATCCAAAACTCTCCATTTGAACTTTTATAAGTGCCTGAGTGTCTGTTGCCAGTCACTGCTGGCTCCTGTCCCATTTCTCTGTATCATGACTGAACCCTGTGGGTTCTTCTAGCACCTAGCAGAAATCAGCACTAGCTTCTGTATCCTGTCTAACCAACCGATTCCCCCGCAAACAGCAATCACTGTTTATGACAGTCTTGATCCCACTTCATGTTTACTGATCTCCTTTGGTTACTCTGCAATCTGGCTTCACCATCACTGATCATAACACCTTCTTGACCTATTTAGCTCTATGATGACTACAGTTGGTAAATGCGATGCTAATCGATCTAAGCTGATGTAAGAACAATGTAAGGAGTTTATTATTGTTTACAATTAATAAGCAGTATTTACACCCATTTCTTAAAAAGTAAAATAATTTGATTGGACCATTAATAGGGTAGGAAACAAACATCGTCCTGTGTGCACTAGGCCTTACATGCCAAATATTTTAAATTCTACTTAACCAGTCCTGTGTTTCAGATAACCCAGCAAAGCTTCACATCCAGCATAACAAACTCCTAGTTTTCTATTCTCTGCCTTGTCAGTGACACAGACTGGGGACAGTCTCTTTCTCAGACTGTTTACTGGAGACAGTGAGGACCGGCAAAATAGTGATGAAGGAATCATTCTGCGTTTCTGCTGTATTCAAGCATTAATGCTAATATTGCCTTTCAGCATCCGCACAGTGTTAAGAGAGACAGGACAATGCAGCAGAGCCTCACTGCCACTGGCTCGGAATCCTGGCTGGCCTCCCGCTATCAGTGTGAATGTTGGCAGATGATTGTATGAAGATGTTATAAAAACACAATCAGGTACTTGTAATTCCTCTATTTAAAATGGCATTCAATTATTCTTTAAAGGATAAAACTGGCATTGAATCAGACAGGGATCTATTACCTCAACATGCCTGGTATATCAGAATTTGATCAGTTAATTGATCAAAATGGTGATCAGGAATGCAGGCTAAATCTTGTCGAGTGTGTGTGTAAGTATTATCAATTCTTGATTAGATTTCTGCCGAAAGAAATCCTATATAGACTGAGTGGAAAATATGTCAGGATCATTGACTACTGCCCCATCAAATTTCTGCTGGGGGGGGTCTAATGATAGGTAGTTATGCCCCTGGGTGCGAGTACATTCAAAGCCTGCCAAGGAGTACAGAAGGTGTATACGTTTAGCAGAGGACAGTGGTAGAACGAAGGCACAGAGCGCGGCCTGGGAAGGCTCTACAAGATCCAATGCCTTTCTGCTACATGGTTTCTGGCCTGATTTTACTTGAACACTGCTTTAAGCTTTGGTAAGTTATTTGTTGTCTTTGATCCCCTGATGACGCAAGTTTGCGAAACCGGTCGGGAAGGAGACGGGCTGCATCTATAGACCTTTTTCCATTGTCTGGTTAACTCACATGCGCATCTTGATACCGGGGTTCCCTATGCATGGGCCCCATATGTAAGTGTTTATTTTTAGTCTATTTATCCTATTTAAGAAAAACAAAAGTTTGCTTTCCTAAAACAGAAAGAATTTGCGATAATTCAGGTTGGAGTGAGCTTGAGATGTCTCCCAGAGCAACACTGCTGAATATATGCAAATTAACCATTGTACCCTTAGAAGCTAAACACACCTCCAGAACCGCTGGAATGCAATGATGTGTCAGCTTGTTCATTTGTACAGAGCCATAATAATCCAACATGCATACAGACTGTTTCGGATTGTTTGCTCCTCATCTGTGCATGGCATGGATTAATTTGGCTCTATAGAGTAGGGCTTGTAAATACGAGAGGCACAGACTAACCAGCAAGCTCATGGTGACCCAGAACTCATTGGGGTGTGTAAGGGACTACAATGGTCCTAAAAGCCCCCTTACTAAGATGTTAAGAAAAACAAAAGTTTGCTTTCCTAAAACAGAAAGAATTTGCGATAATTCAGTTTGAAGTGAGCTTGAGATGTCTCCCAGAGCAACACTGCTGAATATATGCAAATTATGGCTCTGTACAAATTAACAAGCTGACACATCATTGCATTCCAGCGGATCTGGAGGTGTGGTTAGCTTCTAAGGGTACAATGGTTAATTTGCATATATTCAGCAGTGTTGCTCTGGGAGACATCTCAAGCTCATTCCAACCTGAATTACCGCAAATTCTTTCTTCTTTTATCTTAGTAAGGGGGCTTTTAGGACCATTGTAGTCCCTTACACACTCCAATGAGTTCTGGGTCACCATGAGCTTGCTGGTTAGTCTGTACCTATCCTATTTAATTTAGTGATTGTCATATCACTGTTTTAGAGAATAAAGCAGTCTGCACTTAGCACTGCTTTTGTTGTCTTTCATACATTGCTTGTTATCACCTGTGCAATTTCCTGGGAGTAATGCCTTGATGTTCCTTTGATGATTACCACCAGAGCTGGGACAAAGTCCTCCAGCACCTAAGGCTAAGACACCAATGAGCGCCCCTTCATCCCTCCCACCCCAGCCGACACACTGATTGCTATTAGACTAAGAGGCGCCACACGGCCTCCAATCCCCCCCAACACCTTAATCTCTTGTTATGTGGCTTGCAGTCACTGCCATGTATCCCCTTTTCTTATTTTTCTCTACTTCAAACACAAGAGGGGAATGATAGCTGAGTGAGTAGTGCACGCCCTCCTACACTGCGCCCTGAGGCTGGAGCCTCTCTTGCCTCTGCCTGGCCCTGATTACCACAGTCATGGGAAGTGTCTTGAGCCTATATGCAACTTTATAATGTGGGTTGTTAGTATCTGGTAATCCTCATTTCCTATATTGGTGACGGTGAACATGTCTGAGACCGCTTTAGACACTGTTTGGTGATTTGACGTCATTCTTAATCCTTTTTATGATTGTGGAGACCTGCGCTTTTTTATCATTGAACTTTGGACACTGTTCTCTCACAGCAGCGGTCATTTTTAATTACCTGTTGGCGCTGATTGTTATTTTACATCAAGTTATTGGTTATTGGTTTGAAGTTAGAGCAAACCTGAAGCAAAAATAAACTAATGTGATAATGAATTGTATTTGTAGTACAGCTAAGAAACAGAGAACATTAGGAGCAAAGAAAAAATTCTCATGTGGTTTTCCAGTACAGGAAAGGTTAAAAAAAAAAAAACTTCAGTTGTTTTCTATGCAAAATAGCTTCTCTGAGCTCTTTGACCCAACTTGGGTCGAATACAGTGCTGTTTACTAAAGCACTTAAACAGCCAAGAAACAGTGAAAGACGGCTTGAGATAAGGTTTTACTGCAGGAACATTAAATGCGTCATTATTTCTGCATTGTTTTATAGATTAAAAAGAAAAGTGTGGTTTCTAAAATATGCAACTATGCAAATATGACATAATGATGCAATATTATTAAAAAAAAATAACAAAAGAAAAATATGACTCTTTTCTTTGCTACTAATGTTCTATTCGTTATCCGTACCACACATACAATTCATTATATCATATTTTTTTTAACTTCAGGTTTGTTTTAAAGTCTGGTATATACCCCAATAAAGAAAATGCCACGTCCTGTTTTCAGCGTAGCACGGATGCAGAGGCATCAAAAGGATTGTGTTTGTCAAATACAACAAGTTTATTTACATACTCCGGGGGGACAACGCAACGCGTTTCGCAGGTTTGATCCTGCTTCATCAGATAATAACAACGGAGCAATAACATATGTGGTCAGTAGAAGAGCCAGGCACCTCTGTCATCCTGTTTTTGGTATACATGTGTTTGGTGTTTGGTGTTTTTACTATTAAGATACTTTATTGTACAGTATAAGAAGTGTACACATGCCTTCCCATCTGCCTGCAGTTTGCATACTGCGTGCTTTTTTGTTATTTAGACTTCTGCTTTAATTACAGGAAGTATTTTAAACACAGTTACCTTTGATACCGTGCTGCAGAGAAGCATGCTGTCAGACAAATGTACTGGGTGGTTATATGCCAGAAATAGAGCATGCTGAGCCCTAACTGTGATGTTCTCACATTCAGGAGAGATGTGTGTCTGAGCAGTAAGCTCTGTGATCCAGGAAAAGTGCCTATTCATTTGGACGTGGGCGGACCGCACAGCTCACATTCCTAACAGAGTGAAACTTTTTAGCACTGTGTTCTCTTTGCCTGTCAGACTCTGTAGAAAGAGCCCATCTGGTATCACACTTAGTCATGTAAATACACAGAGGGAAACACTGATTATTATACAGTAGGCAACTTAAATGAGACAGAGCGCTCTGACAAGGTAAAAATGCAGCAACATATACCTATCCCAGGCTCTATGAGATAACACACAGGTTTACACTGATCTGGCTTGAAGGTCACAGCAGGAACAGCTACCTGGAAAGCAGGAATGCAGTGCTTGGATTTTCCCAATCTTTGGCAGTATTCCAGGATCTCGGTGCGCTGGATGTGCGCCGTGCTGGCAAACTTCTTAAACGTCTGGCTGAAAGATAGCAAGGCAAGATAGTCATCACCTGCCAGCAGAGAAGGGGAGAAGATGGAGGTTGAAGAGGATGAAATGGACACAAAGAACACAGAAAGAAAATAAATAAGAACTTTTAGAAGCAGGAAGGATACACATTGAAAGAAAACCCTTTCTGTAATCCTTTTGCTTGGAAGAAAAAAAAATTGCAGAAAGATACTGACCTCCAGTGGTAGAAAATAAGCATTACGCTAAATATTCTTTTTTTTACCCCTTGCTCCTATTATTGTTATTATTGACTCATATAGTACAAACATATTCCATGGTGCTGTACAAATAAATGTTTCACAAACAGCAATATAGTACAAAACACCGTTGTATAGCACATCTTGTGCACAGTACACATAAGTGGATCAATTAATACAGCAATACCAAGATCCAGTACGAGAGAGGACTATATCCATACAAGCTTACAGTCTAAGGGGAAAAGGTTTACCCACAGAAAGTTTTAGGGCCGGTTCACACAGACGTCCGCATGGTGGTAAATGATGGCCTGCGGCACTAGTGAAGTGCTGTCCATTCAAGTGAATGGAAAGCTGCTGGCACGACCATTTACTGCCATTCGCACACATGCCACATTTGATCCCGTTGTTTTGTTTCATCCTTGAGGCTACATGTGCGGGATCGGCTAACCGTGGCACCTCCATGTCCCCCTGCAGAGGTCAAAGTGCAATGCATCTCCCGAACACCACAGAGCTGTTGACCAGCCCTAAAACGGGATGAAACACAGATTCTAAAATCATGAAAAATACAGTTTACATTGATTAAAATGGATATAAATCATTCCCCTGCCAATAAATAATAATTGCACATTCAGGAGCATGAATCTGTTTGAACCTGCAGTACGTTAGTGACTTATGCTGAGCAGGAGGATTAAGTAGATTTTTCTGCAATTGCAATGCGATTGTGATTTTAGTATAATTGCAATTTAGATGCGATTTTGGAGCTCAAGATGTATGGTCGCCCAAGATGAAAGATAAAGAAAAGTACTTATCATGCTGCCAGGTGTCTGACACAGGAAAAAGTGTTACAGATGCAGTTTATTTATTGTGAGGGTGCCAAGTAATATATTTCTTAAATCATCATATGTAGAGTTTAATGCTGCTTTAATTCATTTTGGATGGCATGGCTATGGCCCCTTAAGGACCAGAGCCTTTTTTCATTATGCTGTTTGGTGATCACTGTGATTGGCTCACAGTGATCACCTGGTAAGAAGCCAATGACACTGGCTCCTTACCCATAGTAGGAAGCTTTCATGTGATAGCCGAGTCTGTGGCAGCAGCAAGATCGACTTGGGAGAGAGGAAAGCCGCGGCATAGTATTTAAGCCTTATGAGGCTTAAAGAGACGGATATGTGGCATAGATTCTCACTTCTGCGGCCCCAGACTGGTTAATAAGAGAATATGAAACAGGAAATTGCTTACAAAACAGTGTTTCCTGCCTTCAAGATTCACAAGCAGTGCATGTTTTGCAGACAAACCTCACATCTGCACAGGTGTGGTAATTAGTGTCTCAGCTATGTGAATTATGTACTTGTTTGGATAGCCACAAAACATACAGGTACTTAATTGACAACATATTTGGAAAGCACTGATTTAAGCAGTCAAAATACTTCCCCCCATGTATTAATCCACATCCCTGACTGAAATATCAATACATTTTGATAACCTCAGGTCCACAAGCACACTGTTTTAGAGGCCTGTTTACACTTATGCAAATTCACAGCGTTTCCCCGCATGCAAATTCGGACGCGGGCGGGGAGCGATTCAGATGGGATGCTACGTGACTGAAAAGTTGCACACAAGGCAACAAGGAACAGATGACCAGAAACACAGGCTACAGATGATAATGTTCTAGCAGTTCTGTGATGGCAGAAGCAGGCTTTAAATGTGCTGTTGAGTGTTGGTCACGTGACCGCTCAGAATGTTCTCAGGGTTCCACCCGCAGGTGAGCTGAAGTACTGCACAGTTCCAAACAAGGGGCATCTACTGGGGGATAGTGGAAGTCCATACAAAAGATCACAAGTGCTGCCACAAGCAGGAGACCTGAAGGCCCAGTTCCTGACAGCGAGAGATAACAGACAGCCAAAAATATATTTAATTGTAAATATACAGTATATAGATGCAACATGTATTTTTATTAACCTTCTGCCCTGCTACCCTCTTTAGTTCTCTCTCTATTCTTGGCTGCTCACTCAGAACTGCCCATTTTCTCCACTAGCCATAGTGTACACTCTATAATGAAATAAGGCAGTGTAAAAACGGACACAGTGGTCCAGGAAGTAATTGCAGATTGCACCTAGGCAATGCCTGAATGTTTGGAAACACAAATATCAGCTAAGCAATAGAGAGAGTCTGCTATAAAAGCCACTTTCCAAAACAGTTGTGAGGCTGTGAAAATCTCAATAAAACAGAACATGATGATTTGAAAATTATGGAAACTCTTTCCTTATGGGAACATAACATAGCAAATGTTAAAACTAAGAAATGTAGCTGTATTTGGTAAAATATATGCTTATTTTAAACTTAAAGCCAGCAACAGGTTTAACAGTCCCTTCCCTGATATGCCAGCTACCCATGGCATTTGTATTAACGTTACCCCACATTTGCACAGATAGCAAGCAAAATGGTCCATAAGTTCACTAACCCAGAGGACACACAGTGCCCATATTTTTTAAACCACTTCCCTACCATGGTAATTTTCACAGTTCAGCTCAGCTTTGATTACTTTGGCGATAACGTTATAATTATCACAACTAAATGATCTATATACTGTTTTATTCAGGACAAATTAGGCTTTTTGTGGCTGATATTTGTTTTTATTAATTACCTTATTTTCTATGTATTTTAAAAGGAAAATAAGGAAAAAAGTGATTAAATACACAATTTATCCAATTTCATACATTATAGCTTTAAAGTAAATAGCTTCTATTGTGTAACGATTGGTGTAGCAAACAGAAGTCTGGTTATTGTGTGATCTGCAGTATCACCAATAAATCAGACACTATACCTGATTATATGGTGATCTGCAGAATCACCAATAATGCAAGTATAGCTAACAAGGTAATGCAAGTGTACAGTGCTTGGTGCAACAGTAATACTGATTAGTTTGGCAGAACCTCACCAGAGGAGCTGTTGGGTACTATCGGTAAGTAACCTCACCAGTGACAAGGGCTCACTGGTGAGTAGAGTGGTCAGACAAATCGGTTCGGCAACAGACAGGAGGATACAGTACAAAATCGGCAGGCAGAAGGATAGAGGTATTTCAGGCAGAGTCAGCAACAGGATCAGATGGGCAAAGGTACAGAATCGGAGAGTGTAAGAGTAGTCAGAAGAGAGCCAGAGTCATGCACAGATAATCAAGCAATAATAACAATAGTAATAATAATTCCTAGTCTTGTGTGAAATCCCTGGTTTCCTCCCAGATCAAAGCACACTGGAACTATCTAAGGTCTGAGTGCTCACACGAAGCATTTGCAACAGCAGACAGTTTGCAAGTGATTCCCGGAGGCTTAAGAAGCGGAGGAGACCCCTCGGCCACTCCCACGCCCATCAGCCAATCCGAGCTGCCGAGAGTCTCCCCTGACATCAGCCGACCGGCCGGTCAGCTGACGCGCCTCCTCCCCGCATAAAGGTCCTGTCTGTGCGCGTGCGCGACAAAGCCACTCTATGAGCCACTGACAATCCCCTCGGCGTGCTAGAAGCTGGGGGGACAGGCAAAACGCCCGACAGGGAAACCGAAGCAGCTGCGGGGGCATCCTGACTGCCCGCAGCTGCATCTCCACAGAACGTTACATATTGTACATTAAACCCACACATTTCATTTTTCTAGCTCTCCTGTTTATTTAAACAGATCATTTGTTTTAATATGTATTAGTAACACATTGTATATACCCTACTCTCTTGTTACATCTGTCTTCACCTGGAATGTTTGTTTTACACTTCTTTACACATTAACCCTGCCATTGAATTGCCTAGGAGGAAGAGAGGGGTATGCTGTCAGTTCTTTACAACTGTTTAGCATTGTTATCAGCTAAGCGATAAATAAACAATGTTATCTAGGATTTTATAGGGAGGGGAGTGCAGAGACTTATTTTTACATCATGGGGCAGGAAGTGGTTAAACAAACAAAAAATAACAGTTTTAATTTGTCAGACTACAGGACTATTTACCACTTCACCTAAGTCCATCTTAAATAAGCTCAGGAACAGAGAAGGTGGCATTGTTTTTGCATCATATTTATATATCTTTTTTTTCTGCATTGTAGTGTATTCATTTGCATTTGTGGTTACAGCAACACACTGTTCACAGGTAGTAGTTTTCAGGGATGGATCTAACATAATACATTTATTTCCACTACAAAATTGTGTCTGTTCTGTTTTTAATATAATGTTGCCTGAACATTAGAGTTGGGCCGAACCTCCGATTTTAGGTTCGCGAACCGGGTTCGCTAACTTTCGCGGAACGTTCGGTTCGCGTTAAAGTTCGCGAACCGCAATAGACTTCAATGGGGATGCGAACTTTGAAAAAAAAAAAAATTATGCTGGCCACAAAAGTGATGGAAAAGATGTTTCAAGGAGTCTAACACCTGGAGGGGGGCATGGCGGAGTGGGATAGATGCCAAAAGTCCCCGGGAAAAATCTGGATTTGACGCAAAGCAGCGTTTTAAGGGCAGAAATCACATTGAATGCTAAATGACAGGCCTAAAGTGCTTTAAAACATCTTGCATGTGTATACATCAATCAGGTAGTGTAATTAAGGTACTGCTTCACACTGACACACCAAACTCACCGTGTAACGCACCGCAAACAGCTGTTTGTGTAGTGACGGCCGTGCTGGACTGGTGCGCACCATGGCGAGAGTGCAGGTTTTGGTGGCTTTACAGCCCATATGGTCGGCCTGGCTGATGTAGCTGAATGACAGAACAGTGACTGTCCAGCTGATCAAATTTGGTCTGACCACAATGAAGCAACGACCTTATTATCTTTTGTGTGCCCCCCGAGACACTCATCTAGGCGCCGGTTATTGCTTCATTGTGATACGCAAGCCCCTTCACCACGGCAAGGTAATGATCACGAAGGGGAATGGGCGCATGTACATGCCTTTTCTTTTGTTGTTGCAGCTGCCCGCAGTGCAGCCAGAAAAATTAGGCAGTCATGTACACGCACCCGAAAAATTATTACAGCGGCCGCTGCTAGCAGCGGCCTAAAAAATTCAGCAATCCGCCTGGAGTCCCGGACCCTGTTGGTGGTGGCGGAGAAGGTAGTGATTCACTAAACAGGTATACAGTGGCGGGTCCACTGAACAGAACAGGTATACAGTGGCGGGTTCACAGAACAGGTATACAGTGGCGGGTCCACTGAACAGAACAGGTATACAGTGGCGGGTTCACAGAACAGGTATACAGTGGCAGGATCACTGAACAGGTATGCACTGGCAGGATCACTGAACAGGTATGCAGTGGCAGGATCACTGAACAGGTATGCACTGGCAGGATCACTGAACAGGTATGCAGTGGCAGGATCACTGAACAGGTATGCACTGGCAGGATCACTGAACAGGTATGCAGTGGCAGGATCACAGTACAGGTATGCAGTGGGCTGAGGGCTCACTGAACAGAACAGGTATGCAGCCAGGAAAAGCTAAGCCTAACTAATCTTTCCCTAGAGACAGACAGCAGCTCGCCCTACTCTCTCTAATGCAGGCACACGAGTGGCCGTAATGGCCGCCGCTGCCTGCCTTATATAAGGGGAGGTGGGGCTCCAGGGGCTAGTGTAGCCTAATTGGCTACACTGGGCCTGCTGACTGTGATGTAGAGGGTCAAAGTTGACCCTCAGGTGCATTATGGGGCGAACCGAACTACCACAAAACGTTCGCGTGCGGCACCCGCACGCGAACCACCTAAGTTCGCACGAACCACGTTCGCCGGCGAACCGTTCGGCCCAACTCTACTGAACATCGTGGTCATCCACTTTTAGCTTTCATCCTTTGCATATCTTCCAGGTTTTATGTCCTCTTTGCAGCCTCTTATCCCTGCCAGGACATAGATTTCAAAAGCCAGGCTCCAATCACAGTGATCACAGGAGAGAAAAAAAGGCTTGGGTCATTAAGAACCTGACGGTCCAGGAGATCTTAAAAATATAAAAAAAGAAAAAACAACAACAAAATGACCCATCACTGTAGGCAGCCCTGTTTTTAGGGGCAGACGAGGAGGGTGTCTGACCTAGGGCGCAGTGAAGGGGGGGCACAGTGGGAACACTGACACATGCAATTGAGGTCCATGTGCCACCGGACTTCTCCGTCTGCAATGGTGCTCTCTCCATTTCCTGATTAGCAGAAGTAGACTGTGTGGCACTGTCTACAGAGAATCCCGGTGGCATTTGGACCTCTATTGCATGGAGCCCAAAAGAGGTGAGTGTTCCCTGTAACCTGCGCCACTGGTAAAGCTCTGCAATGGGGCGGGAGCACACAGAAGAGGGGCACGTTAGTGAGCCCTCTGCTCCCCCTTTTTTCATTGCAATCCCAGCCTCCTGCAAAGCTCTTCAAGGGGGGCACCTATATGTGGCAATCTATACTACCCTCAGGTACCCACACCTATACCTGGCTACCTATACTGGAGGCACCTGCATCTGGCTACCTATACTGGGGGCACCTATACCTGGCTACCTATACTGGGGGCGCCTATATTGGAGAGACCTATACCTGGCTACCTATACTGGGGTGAGGGGCTACATCTGACAACCTAATACTGGGGTTCCCCTCTGGCTAACTCATACTTGGGACTTCAAAACACTGCATCGCAAATAGCGTTCTCTAGCCTATGGGGGGGGGGGGGGGCATTTTAGCCTGCCCTGATTGTAGGGAATACTAATCTGATTCAACAAGCATATATACCCATGTTTACAAAGGTGATAAAAGCATGTACTCTCCTACATTATTAAGCTCCATCACCTTCTATAAACTGTGTTTCAACAAGAAAACCTCCCAAATGAGAAGCGTCCATCTTCAAGTACCAACCTGGTGCTAACAGGCAGGGACAGGAGGGAGATGGGGTCAGAGAGACACCTGAGTACCCAATGGGACCTAGATCCCTTCCTAGGTTGCATTATTGATGACCTGGCTATAATAACTGGCACATGACTCTCCTGCACCAGTGATGATCTAGGAGGTGATGGGAAAACTGTGGCTGTTCATATGTTAAACCTGCTCTTCCTGCATGGGGAGGAGGTAGGAACCCAGAGACCTGGAGCAAAAAAAGGTTTGTTGTAATTTCTTAATTTCCACAAAATATTCTCAGAAACTAGCGTTCTATCCATATTTCTGCTTTAGGCCTGCATTACAGATTGCTGTATTCCAGTGTTAAATGCATGTTGTGCTTTGAGCTTTTCTCCCCCTCGTAATCAGCAAAGCTTTTGTTTCGCTTTGAAATCCCTCAACGCCCACTTGCTATATTATACAAACCTGCCATCTGAACAGCATTTGGCTGGAATCAATGGGTAAACTCCTGTGAAATGTGCCCAAACCATCAGTTTGGTGTTCATAGGATTCAGCCCTAAATAAAGCAGTGAGCAATAACATGGAATTATGCCCCCATGGAGCCTGATAACACAGACACCTCACTGTGATGAATAGGCCAGCTGAGAAAAACAAGGGTCTTGGCTCGTGCCCACATTTAATCCCGCATGTGTACATTTGGTCATTTTCAAGCTTTCAGTTGTGTGTGGAAGAAAAGCACAACATTATCCTAATTATCTTGTATGATTAATAATTGTGCAGACAGAACGACTTCAGGAGCCAATGATGATCTCACTCTGTAGGGTCAATTTCACTACGATCTGGCCGGGGAAGGATGTGACAGATTACAGGACGGGTCAGTTAAAACCTGGAAAAGCCATTTTCTCTCATCTTCCCTCAGATTATATATTCAAAGCATATGAGGTGGAGGAGAGCAAAACAAATTACATTGTCTGAGCCAGGAAAAAAAAATGTAATAAGGGTATAATGTGATTTGGCTCAAGTGGTACCTTATACCGTGTACAACTACAGTAATTAGCATAAAGAATTTCAAATAGTGTTTGTGGTGGTATCTTTAAAGGGGATTTACCGTATTTTCCGGACCATAAGACGTACTTCCCCTCCCCCCAAAAGAGGGGAAAAGTTGGTGTGTCTTATGGTCCGAATGTGACCACATGGCTCCCCTAAATCCCTGGCAGTCTAGCGGTCCCTGGGCTCCCCTCCTTCTTCGAATACTTATGCCCCACTCCTTTGCAGTGGCCACATTTTACCCTGGCTAAGTTCGGCTCTCCCTCTCCTTTTGCACGCGTGTGTATAGAGATCAAAGCTGCTTCTCCCGTTCATCAAGCTACACACTGCAGATGAACAGCCGCAGTGTTTAAAGAGCCGCTGCATCCGGGACAGATGACGGGGTGAAGCTGATCTTCTGGGCACAGACAGACAGCCGGTGACGCTGATCTGTGTGGGCTGCAGGCTTCCGGTGTATTTAGAACAACCTAGCCGCTCGGGGAGGGTGAGTTATGCTAATAATCCCTACTGCTCCATGCTGCCAATAGGAGGGATGGAAGGTGGAGAGCCGAGCCATGAATTGCATAGGTAATGCTGTCCCTGTGGTCAGCATAGTGCTCTCTAAAAATAACAGCATTTATCTTGTATTTATCTCCCTGGATGATTTAATGAAGCTGTTAGATTTGTTTAGCTCTTGTGCTGGTGTATTCCCTCTATTGGCTTTGGATGAAGCTGTGGATCTTCAGTCAGGTTCAGCCCGATCAAGCTGTAGTAGTGCTTCACAGCTGCCATGAAGCCAGGTAAGCCTTCCATTACGCAAACATGAAATGCTAGGGATATTGGAGTATCTCCCTGCCTAATCACTGCCCTCAGGAGCTTACAGTCTAATCCCTACCTAAGGCCACTGCACTCAGGAGCTTGGGGGAAGAATATCAACAAGATGCCCCTGCACCATAGACACAACAGATTTGTATATTTTTTTCCCAGATTTTTGTCCTCAAAATCTAGGTGCGTCTTATGGTCTGGAGCGTCTTATTGGCTGAAAAATACGGTACATTCTTGCATAACATACAATAAAAAAAATTCCCTGTTTTTTATTGACGTATAGTTATCCAGCCTGCTTTTGGCCCAAAGTAATGTCAACTGAGGAACAATCACTTCCAAAATCATAGTACAGCTGTGCTGAGAGCTGCTATTGCAACAACAACAAAATAAAATTGTTATGAGAAAAAGAAGAAAAGATAAGCAAAAGAGAGAAAAAACATCCTCTCCCTGTCCATGTGTTGTAGAAAAAAAAAGCCTCACGCAGCATGGGAGGTGTCGTGTTTTTGAGGGTTTTTATTTATTCCCTTAGTTGAAGACACACCCCTTTTTTCTTTTATAGTTATCCAAGTTTATCCAGATCACTTAGGCCCTGTTTCACACTGAAAACCAAAACTATTTTGCTGCAATTCCGTTTGCAATTCTCGTTCAGGGAGCGATTCACATTACCTGAGCGAGTTGTAAACGTTATTGCGGGAAAATGTTGCCACAATTTTCAGTATGAAACAGAATGGTTTTCACACTGTGTTATTCTCTGCTCTCCTCTGGGCTGCTATGCCAGTGCTGTGTCTGATCCTATGTGTGGTCACATTTTCGACAGTATTATATTTTGGTGCTGATATTAAAGCCCAATATCTCAGCATTTATACTGTATCTCCTACACACTCCCAATTGAGGGTAAGGAAGGTACTAACCAAACTACCTCGATGCCAAATTGCAGCCTCCCAGTCCCACTGGTTCCTAAGAAAGGGTGAATCAAAGCTATATTGTGAACCAGTGTGGGGGAAAAGGGGGGGGGGAGGGGCTGCAATATGGCACAGGGGTTGTTCCCTCTCAAAATTTGGAATGTGTAGGATAAACGAATTCTGAAGTATCGTGCCTTTAATATCAGCATAAAAAAAATCAAGAAGTAGCTGCGTGTGATGTAATTACCCACAAGGCTGTGCATCCAAGGATGAATTTTGAAGGACACCTGAAAAGCAAGGGATATGGAGCTTGCATATTTATTCCCTTTTAAGCAATACTAGTTGCCTGGCTATCCTGCTGATTTTCTGCCTCAAATGCTTTTAGCCATAAATCCTTCACCAGTGAAGCAGGCACACACAAGAAACTCTTTGCAGCGTTTGGTTTACTCCTATCTACAGCAATCAATGAATAGCTTGTTAGTTAATTGCAGCAGGTCAAAGGGACTGAAAAGCCTTTAGAGCAGCCACAGCCCACTTAGATTCTTAATCCAGCCAGTCCATGCAGGGCCAGTGTGTGCCTGCCTCCCTCTCACTCTATGCAGAGTTGCAAGCGAGCATATCCTTCATTCAGCCGCATCACCGGCATCCCATCTCCATGACTACAGCAGTGTCTTGTCATTTAATAGAGATGAGATAAGCCGCTGTGGCCACAGGACACTGGTCACATAGCAGAAAGGTGCTGGAACCTGAGAGCGGGTGAGTAACATCAATAATATGCTCCACTAGCAACTCTGTATAGAGAGGGAGATGGAGGCACATCTGCTACTGGGGAGGGGGTTGTCTTATACTGGGGCACACCTGGCTACCTACATACTAGAGGGAGGGGCTACTTAATACTGAGGGCACACATTGGCTTCCTATACTAGTCAAACCCTTCTGTGAAATGTAAGGTCCTTTGTGGCCAGACGCGTATCTGGAGGGATGCAGGCATGACACCGTGCCCCAGGCGACCTCCCTCTTCAATCATCAGGGGAGGCGCAGTGTTGCTGACAGCATTCCTGAGTCTAAGGGAGTAACAATCATCCAGCAGCCTGCCCGTCTCAGGCTTTGTCTTATATCTACATTACAAGCTATTGAGAGGTGAGCTCCGAAGTTTTCCCTCACTCCCTACCATGTCTCAGTCCCCGAGATAGCAGCAGATGCTCCTGGTCTGGAGGTTACAAGATCTCACATCCATTCAGCTCTGTCATTCACACATTCCTCAGCCTTATCTCAGTGTGCTGTTTACTTACTTTTATTTATGACACTCTCTGCACTTTAACCATTATGCTGCTGGCATCTCTGTGGCCAGATTTAACAACCTCTCTCTTTTACAGTGTACCTCAGTTGTTAAAATGCATTATATTTCTAGCTCAGTACCTATCTACTGATATTTAATAGGTTGTCAGCCTTTTATTATGTTATAATTGTCACTGCAAATGTTTCATTGCTTTCATTCATATGAGAGTGGTGGCTGCCATATTTATTTCCTTTTAAACAATACTGGTTGCATGGAAATCCTGCTGATCCTTCTGATCACTAGGGTCTAAATCACACACCTGAAACAAGCATGCAGCTAATCTTGTCAGATGTGTTATAGACATTTGATCTGCATGCTTGTTTAGGGTCTATGGCTAAGGCAGGGCTCACACTTGTTTTTCAGTTTTCAACTCAGCTTTTTCTGCGCACATTTTCTGCACACCAAGTCTGTTTCTATGCAGAAAAATGTGTGCTTTTTTTCACAACAGTTAATGTAATTGATACAGAAAACTGACAAAATGAGCAGAATTATCATGCAGAATGTCAGGTTTTTTTTTCTGTGCAAGAAAAACACATTAAGTGTGAACTAGCCCCTTGATTAACATGAGTTTTCAGTTCTTCTGTGCAGAAAACGCATATGAAAACAGTCAAGTATGTTCCCTGCCTTAAAGTATTAGAGGCAGAGGATCAGAAGGATAGCCTCATTTATTTCATAGTGACTGTTACATTCTGGTATTTGTGTGTGCGTGTGTGTTCTGAATGCATGTTGGGGTTACCCTGTCCAAAAAGGTTAGGCAGGATGCTGTTGATTGTAGGTGTGTGTGTGTGTGTGTGTGGGGTGGGGGGGGGGGGGGGGCTGGGGGGCGCAATTTTAGTATTTGTCATGGGCGCTGCCTTGCCTAGATACGGCACTGTTTGTGGCCCACAAGCCAAACACTTTGCCCAACGCTGCTTTAAAGCAAAGCAAGTAAGTAAAGTAAAGGTGCGTATGTACGTACATGCAATAATTACTCTCCACAGGGATCACAACTCAATCCCTAAGGAGACAATTTAGGCCCCAATGCTATAAGAATGCATCACTCTGCTCCGTGATCAGCCTGCTAGCTGCAATCGCGGATAGTAGGCTGTTAAGAGCTGACAGGGGAAAGAATTCCCCTTTGTTTACAATTGTACAGCATTGCTATCACTTGCATCGCTGTACGAGGGACACTCGGATGTCCCTCAGAGCGGCTCGATCTGCGTGGCCTATCATAGGCTGATGCCTATGAGAGGCGGGGAGCAGTGCTGATCGCCATCCTATGGAGATTAGGATGGCACAAGGAGGAAGGAGGGAGAGGGAGGGAAAAGCCTCCCTTTTGTTGCCCCCCCCCCCCCCCCCCCCCAAAAAAAAAAAATCAGAGACCTCCGGCAGAGTCACTAAAAGGAGGTAAAAATAATTTGTGTGCTGAATTGTAGGGCTGTGCAGCACCCTAACAAAGCTGCACAGCCCTATGTAATGAAAAATAGGGGGGGTGTAAGCCTGAGGTCCTGAAGTGGTTAAAGAGGAACTGTAGTGACACATAGTAGAATGCAATAAATCATCCAGGATACCCACTTTTACAATATTTTTTCTGGTTTCAGCATCAGAGACATTTCTTCTAGTGCAATACATGGTCAGCACCAGAGGACAGACTGCTATATCTGTGTAATATAGCATGCAGCAGGCTTGTAACAAGAGATAACCAAATTGATGATTGACACTTTAAAGTTCCTTTAAGGAATAAAAGCATGCCAGAACTAGGAGGCAATGTATGGGCTGTTATGTAATGCTCAGGGGCGTAGCAATAGGGGGTGCAGAGGTTGCGACCGCATCGGGGCCCTTGGGCCTGAGGGGCCCCTAAGGGCCCTCCCTCAACTGCAGAATTAGCTCTCTATTGGTCCTGTGCTCAGAATAATCACTTCTATAGATACTTTGAATAGTGGTAAACATTAATAGATTGTTCCCCATCCCCTTCTTGCTCCTCTGACACTGTAGTTGCCATTGGCAGGTTTTGCTGCGCCGTATCAATTGTTATGTATAGAGTGCTTGGGGGGCCCATTGTAAAACTTGCATCTGGGCCCACAGCTCCTTAGCTATGCCACTGGTAATGCTGTCAAGAAATGTAAGATAAATGGCATAGCAGAGGCACCTTTTATTGTTTTCTGCAGACTTGAGCCATCTCTGCTCAGTGTGGTCATCCTCTACAGTGTGACCTCCTTTGTTTGTTAATGCAAGATGCTCTGAAGGTAAAAAAGACAACTTCTTTCTAACACAGCAAATACTTCAATGTTCACATGAAAATGGCATGATGATGAGTGTGACACAGGCTCCCTTGCTGATCGTCTATTTGCAATCGGCACTGTTATTGGCCTGAGGAAGCGGGCTTAGACCTGTGAAACGTGTTGCCTATGCTAAATAAATATCTCTGTCTATTCAAAGAGCTCGTCATTGAGGTAAGCCACCAAATTTTTTTCTATTTTATCTTGTTTTTAATCCAATTTTATTCACATTGGGGAGCCTCTTTATACCCAAATTGTACTTTACGTACCCCCCAACACACCCTGTTGAAGGGGTCTAGACAGACCACACATGGTTTAAACAATAGCAATAATCTGTCACTTTTACCAAGGAAAGCGACCACACCCAGGTCTGGCTGGACCACCCCGAGTGGAGTCTGGTTTATTGTCTCCACCTGCTTCCTGTGGTCGGTTGCCCCTCTACAACCCGCCTTTCTGAGTAGTAGTTACCTTGCCTGTTGATATCCTGTATATGAAAACATATTGCACTATTGGGCTCCCGTTTTTTGTCTCCTGTGTGGTTTCCTCTACGGTGATTAGACACCCCTACTACTCATATATTTCCAGGCATATTCAGCAAAATGTTTACCTTTCCTTTAAGGATTTAGGCCCTTTTTACGCTAGCAGGCTAAACCTGCATTGCGTTACCCTATTTTGCCACAAGGGGCACAAAAGCAATTAAAGTCTATGGAGATTTTCACACTTATTGCGGTCTCTTGCAGTGCACTGGAAGTATCTGAGCAAGGGCAACAGCAAGTTACCGCATGCACCGAGCTTACCGCATGGTGCTTGGGGAAATGAAAGTCTATGGGGGATGTGCTACATGTGAATGACTGAGCGTGGTCTGTCGCGGCGCGCATATGTGGGCCAATGTGAATCCCAGTGACGTACTTCCTGCCTAGCAGGAAGTATGCCACTGAGCAGGGGGCGGGGCTATGCATATGACACTGTCGGTGCACTCTGCCACAGAAGCATTGTATCCCCACCACAGCGGAAAATAAGTGTCAAACTGGCTTAAAGAGACTCTGAAGTCTCCCGAAAATACGTATTTTAGTTTAAAAACCTCATTACCATTATTGTCCTACCTAAAACGCTGCAGAACCGCGGCTGAAAACCCCCTCGATCACTCCAAACTCATGGGGGTACACGCAGGCAACTTTCGCATAGAGGAAGCGCGGCTCTGACACTATGCGCGTCAATCAGCGTGGATCGCCGCCTCTCCCCCGCCCCTCTCAGTCTTCCTTCACTGAGAGGGGCAGGGGAGAGGCGGAGATACGCGCTGATTGACGCGCATAGAGGCGGCAGCAAAATCCACGACCAAGAAAGTCGTGGATTTTGCCTGCCCTGTACCCCAGTGAGTTTGGGGTGATCGAGGGGGTTTTCAGCTGCTGTTCTGCGGCGTTTTAAGAGAGACAATAATGTTAATGAGGTTTTTAAAATAAAAGCCTCATTTTAGGGAGACTTCAGAGTCTCTTTAAAGAGACTCTGTAACAAACTTTTCAGCCTTATTTCTTCTATCCTATAAGTTCCTATACCTGTTCTAAAGTGGTCTGTCTTACTGCAGCCTTTCCTAGTTGCACAGTGGCTGTATTATCTCTGTTATATAATCTAATCTTCTTTCCTCCGACGGCTTTGTCGGGCTCAGGCACTCAGGCAGGAATGTGCTGCTCTGCTTGTGATAGGATAGAAGCTATACACACCCTCTCCATGCCCCCTGCAGGCTCTGTGTGAGTCACAGACTGAGCTCCTTTCAGCCTATCACAAGCTGGTTAGCAGCTATGTCTTTTGTTTGTAAACACTGCCTAAAACTGGCAAATACAAGCCAGGATCGGATCGCAGCAGGGAGTGGCAGAAACAGCACAGAGGGGCCCAGGAGAACATAATGAATGGAATGGTATGCTTTTTATTGTAAGAATTTTAGAGTACAGATTCTCTTTAATAAAGGGTGAGATAGATATATTCAGAACTGAATGAGAAAGTACATTTCAGGAGTTCACACTCACTTTTGATTACTGCCCAGCAGCACCAGGCGGTCTGACTTGTCGTGAAGGTGTCCGAGAGGGATGCCAGCAGTCAGGAAGCAGCAGTGTCCAGCTTCCATGAAGCCCTTGAGAACTGAATATAATTGTAAACAAAGTCACTTGATTGCATGTTGTTATGCAACCTAGCATGGCACTTATGATGCAAGTACATAAAAAATGTACCATAAACAACAAATAATACTTTTTTGTACAAATAAGGACCATGAAGTTTGTGAATGACATCAATCGTTTGTAATTCATTAATAGGCACCTGTAAAGCAAGCTGCTGAGCACAGAATTGAGCAATAATTTTGTGCAATGATCATCAGTAAAATGCTCCAATCACAAATTATCATGTTCAAAACGAATGTCTGTACATAGCACAAGTCCTTTTTTGTGACTCCGTGCCAAAGGTTATATATATGAGCATATTGGCATAAAAAGCCCAATAGTAGCATTTTTTTCTGTAGTTTAGGATTGTGTGAAAAAAGAACTAGAACAATTTCTGGACTTTTAAAGGACCCTTGAAATGAGAGGGATATGGAAGCACATATTTATTTCCATTTAAACAATGCACATTGCCTGGCTGTCCTGTTGATCCTCTGCCTCTAATACGTTTAGCAATAGATCCTGAATAAGCGTGCAGGTCAGATGTTTCTGACTGAAGTATGAGTAGATTAAACGCATGCTTGTTTCCGGCAGTTTCATTTCTAGGGGCAGGCAAGGCAGGTGTCCGCCCAGGGTGCAGTGATGGAGGAGCGAGCCACAGCCACACTGGGAGTCAGCCACAGGGAAGGGGGCCTGACATTTCCCTCAGTCTACTCGGGCCCCGCTCCATGCTCTCCCTTCCACTGCAGAGTAAGTGCAGGGGGACTTATACTGGGGGCCCCCTATGCCTGGCTACCTATACTGGGATAACATATGCTTGACTATTTATACTGGGGGCACCTATACCTGGCTGTCTATACTGGGAACACCTATGCCTGGCTACCAATGCTGGGGGCACCTATGCTTGGCCATCTATACTGGTGGCTCCTATACCTGGCTACCTTTCCCTTGGGGACCTATACCCAGATACCTATACTGGGGGCACATATACCCATATACCTATACCTGGATACCTATACTCGTCCTGGGTGCAATTTAGCCAAGAAACTGCCTTGGTTTCAGGTGTGTGATTCACACACTACTGCAGTCAAAGAGATCACCAGGACTGCCATGCAACTGGAATTGTCTAAAGCGGTATCGTCACCATAAAAATCAAATTTCAACAGCAACTGGTCTGAGTGTATTAAGTGATAAAGATGCTAATCCTGCATTCAAAACTTTCAAAACTTTTTCTGCTGTTATGATTTGGAGTTATCACATACTTAAGGAACACTGGCCCTTTAGTAGACGTGCCAAAGAATTGCATGCTAGGGGTTCTTTTTATCTATAATCTATTCCTCCTCTTCCCTTTATTTCCCTGCCAGCTTCTTATCTGAAACCTAATCCCCTACTCACTTGTGTTTACAAGCAAGGCTGAGGCGACTCAGCGATTGGAGGAGACAAGAAAAAAAGTAAAGGGCAGAAATGACATCACGAGTTAGCCTTAACTGTGGGCAAAAGACATGGTTCCCACCAGGAACAGAATTCTCGTCATTTACTATATAACATCCACTGAAATCAAAACGTGGACAGTATAATACATGTGTTTTGTAAGTAGATCAAGTATTTATCTACTTATATATGTGTTTTTTTTTTCCCTGGCATAGTATGGCTAATCCTACTGCTTTAAAAAGAGATAAACATGGCAGCCCCCATACCCCTCTCAGTTCAGGTGTCCTTTGAAAGGAACTTGAGTTGAGAGGCATGTGGAGGCTGTCATATTTATTTCCTTTTAAACAATACCAGTTCCCTGCCTGTTCTGCTGACCATTCTGACACCAGCAGTGTCTGAATCACACACTTGAAACAAGGATGCAGCTAATCCAGTCAGACTTGAGTCAGAGACATCTGATCTGCATGCTTGTTTAGGGTCTATTAGGGCTCATTTCCACTATAGCGAATCCGCATGCGTTGTCCGCATGCGGATTCGCACAGCCAATACAAGTGGATGGGCCTGTTTCCACTTGTGCGTTGTGCGGAGCGTTTTTGTGTGCGGGGAAAATCTGCACGGCAGAGCCGTCAGAATTCGCTCCCCCCACACCGCTAAGCGAATCGCATACAATGTATTTAATAGGGTAATCGCATGCAGTTTTGGAAGTATGAAACCACTTCTCAAAACAAGTGTTCTAAAATGACAATGTACAAATAATGTCTAAGTAGCAGTATAAACATTTTCCTACTTTTCATGTTAAATATCAGAGGCAAAAGCTTTAATTCATCGTGTGTAGGATTTAGCGGTATTTGGGACAAATCAATTACAGAAGGGATGTCTGCTTCAATGCACAGCCAGTATTGCATATCAGACTACAGTATTTTTCTCGGAAAGCAAAAAAAAGTATGAAAAGCTGCGGTATCACGGACAATTACAAATGTTTATAACAAGTTACATTTCCTATGCTCTTTTCAGACACTTCAGTCAGAGACACAGAAACTGCAGCTGCTGTTGAGAGCTTTTTCTCTCACACACACAGTTACACACAGGGTTAACAGATGAAGCGTAAGGGGAATTTCCCCTCCCCTCACGGTTCATTTTACCTTCAGTTTTGGCATTAGTAAAGTGTGAAAGTATTTTGATAACCGTAAACAAAGATGTTGCCAGTGAAATGTATACACCACTACTTAGCAGCACTTCCAAAACATTTACTATCTCAATTGAAAAAAATATGTTAATCAATAGTGTTCCTTTAAGTATGCACTGATGCACCTGCAGCTGCGAGCACACACCACAACCGCTGCACTAAGCCACCACCCACAAGTCCCATGCATACATACAACCTTCGGTTAGTATATAGAATCTTTGAACACAAAAACAATTATAGGAGAGAGGGTAGGAATAACAACCTCAGTCATTTTCTGATTGGTGTTCCTCATTATATCTCTATGCCCCAACCATATTACAGCCATGGAGATCTATGGTACAGAATTGCAGGGCAATTCATAGATAGGTAATACAGACAAAAAGAAAATTAAAAAAAGAGGTTTGAACTCCTTTGCAACTATGTAAAGTAAACATTTTCCTGGAGTTGGTTTTTAATGGGCTTCTTGGATGATGAGATTACTGCAGCAAAAACTATTGATCCGCCAAGCTATATAAACTAAAATAGAAGTTTGGCTAGAGCTGACCTCGCTACAGTAAACGGCGCTTTGCTGATCGCCATGGCTCTGTGTCCTGCTAGGTTAACAAACCTGAATGCCAGCATTGTTACGCTGCTGATGCTGATTTCAAAGCCTTTCTGAACTGTTGCTGGAACACAGCAGCACCGCACAGGCATCTGCAGGCATTAATTGGCATTATCGCTTAAATGAAGCACAAAAGCTGTGCACAAATGGTTCAGATAAATAATGTGTACAAGCAACCTACATAGGATGTTAATTATCCTCCGGGGTAATTTATTTTTCCTGAGGTCAGGGTGGCTTCCACGACAGTCTTAAGGTGTCTCTTCTTCATGCAGAGGAGGATGACACAGAAAACACAGGAAAGGCCAGTGGCCTTTTGGTAATTGAAGTTATGTTAAGTCAAAAATGGTTTCTGAGGTCAGAGTTTAACCCATTAGTCACAACCTTTACACGGTCACAAAAAGACGGTGGGTGTTGCAAAGAGGATGAAGAAATGCATATTTAAAGATAGAGGACGCTAAGGTGGGAACACCCATAACATTATTGTCTGACAGTGTATCTTTAAATAACATCACAAGAAATGCACATATATTGTTAATGTATATATACTGAGTCTGATTTAATAATGCAGGACACCCAAGATAGCTAATGGTGACCCAGAACCACTAGGAAAGTATAAGGAGCTAAAAGAGACAGAAAAGACAGAAAAGCCCTCCTACTGAAAAGTAACACTGAGTATAATTTTGCATTCGTAAAGAGACACTGATGCAAAAAACAAATTATGATATAATGATTGGCATGTGTAGTACAGCTAAGAAATAAAACATTAAGAGCAGAGACACAAGTCTGATATTGTTTCCAGTACAGGAAGAGTTAAAGCGGAACTGTTAATTACTGTTAATAAACCAGTTTCACTTACCTGGGGCTTCCCCAAGCCCCCAGCGGCCGTCCTATCCCGCGCCGGTCCTGCACGAGCCTCCGTTCTCCCACGCCAGCTACTTTCATTACCATCGTCGACGGCAACTGCGCCTGCGCGCCCCAAGCTATGTGAAACTTTCTTCGCATTCCCGCCCACTATAGCGTCCTGCGCTATTAGTGCAGGATGCTACTGCAGGCTGGAACGCGAAGAAAGCTTTGTGTAGCCCGGGCCGAGCAGGCACAGTTGCCGTCGACGGTGGTAACGAAAGTAGCTGGCGTGGGAGAACGGAAGCTCATGCAGGAATGGAGCAGGACAGGACGGCTGCTGGGAGCTTGGGGAAGCCCTAGGTAAGTGAAACTGTTTTTTTTAACAGTAATTTACAGTTCCGCTTTAAAAAACTTCAGTTGTTATCAATGCAAAAAAGCCATTGGGCTCCACGGCTTTTAAAGTCGCAGAGGGCTCTGTCTTCTGAAGCTTGTTATCTCAACTGTCAGTCACTGTATCTTCTTTTTCTCTCCAGAGGACAGGTCAATAGTTCACAAGACTGCTCTGTAAACACATTTAGAATGCTGAGTAGTGTGTAAACTGCAAATATTAGAGAATGATGCAATGTTATAAAAAAAACACTATATAACTGAAAATAAAAATATGAGAATATTTTCTTTGCTACTAATCTTCTAGTAATTATCCGTACTACACAACCAATTCATTATATAATAACTTTTTTTTTTCACTTCAGTGTCCCTTTAAATCAGAAGGTATTTGTTATAATTTAGCTTTAAAGTAAACCAGAGATGGGCAAATAAAACAATTTTATACTTAACCAGGGCTTCCTCCAGCCCCATGAGCACCTTCCAAGTGCCTCTGTTTGCCTAGTATCAGGCCTATTAATCTGGCTCAATTATGCCAGTCGGATCTTCTGCGCACATGCAGAGGGGCCGCACATGCGTAGAAGAGCTGACTGGCGCAACTGAGCCCGATTACTGGGACCAATACCAGGCGAACGGAAGCACTTGGGAGGTGCTCATGGGGCTGGAGGAAGCTCTGGGTAAGTATAAAATCTTTTCATATGCCCATCTCAAGTACACTTTAAGTGAGCAAGTCAAGGACTGGCACCACACAGTGTATTTATAGTTCAATGCTCTTTTATTATATAATGAAAAAAAGTGACAGGCAACATGATATAATAAAAGAGCATTGAGCTATAAATACACTGTGTGGTGCCGGTCCTTGAAGTGGATATACGTTTGTGACCCCGTGGTACTGCGAAGAGGACCTGGGCAGGGAACATCATTCACACGTTTTTTTAAACCTTTTTGGTGCTCCTGGATCCACGTTTTTGTGTTTAAGTGAGCAAGTGAGATTTCCCATGATGCATTGCTCTCAGATATGCAAATCATCTCTTTAAGGCCCTAAAGCCACGTAGACATGCAGAACTGCTGGTGTATAGTGAAAATTTTGAAATCATCATGATTTCATAATATTCCCTCGGCTGGAAATAACAGAAACTAAAAATTGATCTTCTAAATCTGGCCTAAAATATGTGCTAACAAAAGTTGACAGAAACCCGTACACCTCTTTCACATGTGAGACTGAACAAAATGCTTGTTTAAGTTCAGCCTCCCGTCTGCAGGCAACCAAGCACCTTTTGGCGGCAGCAGAATGGCAGTATTTGTAATTCCACATGTGTCAGCAGTTGACACACGGCACAGTTACACAGCAGCACTGACAAAAGAATCATTACAGTGGCCCCGCCTCTTTACTTGCCCATACTGAGCACTAGCAAGCACCTTGCCTGTGCACCAGAGCAGCTGGCAGGAAGTGGATTCACCTCTTCAGCTTCCTGTGTGAAAGAGGCCTTACTTGGGTAATTTTGCCCAAGGCAAGTGTATAAGGTTAAAGGATACCCGAGGTGACATGTGACATGATGAGATAGACATGGGTATGTACAGTGGCCAGCACAAAATCGCTGTGCTGTGTTCCTTTTTTTCTTTCTCTGCCTGAAAGAGTTAAATATCAAGTATGTAAGTGGCTGACTCAGTCCTGACTCAGATAGGAAGTGATATAAGAGTGAACAGAGGCGCCAGCAGGATAAAAGGTACTAAAAAGTTTAAAATACCTCAGGAGGTGGTGGTGAACTGTCAGCTTTTTAACAACAACAGGTTTATTTATATGCTCCAGACAACCATGCAACGCGTTACGCAGGTATATTCCTGCTTCCTCAGGCAATAACAAATAAGAGTACATGCAGTACAGTCTCAAGGTCACGATAAGCGCCTCTGTGGACAGAGGCGCTTATCCTGCATGGTTTTCTGGAGTATATAAATAAACCTGTTGTTGTTGTTAAAAAACTGACAGTATCTTGTCTACTTCAAGGAGGCGAGTCCACCACCACTTCCGGAGGAATTTTAAACTTTTTAGTACCTTTTATCCTGCTGGTGCCTCTGTTCACTCTTATATTACCAATATCCACCCCTGGTGGAGGGGTCGATCCCCATCTCTTTTTTCCTGATCTACAGAGAGCGACTTTTAATCCTGAATGAGGACAGGTCTAATTTCCTCACTTGCCTGTACAGTGGTTACCTAGGAGGTAACCCACTTTTGTGAGTATATACACTATATACTTTTCAATTCCAACCTATTGTTTTGCTTACTACACTATATTGGGCTCTCTGTGTACCCACTTTTGTTTATCGTTACATTGCAGATAGGAAGTGACTACAGTGTGACCCTCACTGATAAATTCCAACTATAAAACACTTTCCTAGCACAAAAAGGCTTCTTAACGCAGGGAAGAGATAAAAAGGATCAATGGTTCATACATTTTAGCTCTGGCATGCTTCAATGAATGTGTCATTGAGCAAAAACAATAAAACAGTTAAAACTTAAAAAGTAGATTTAAACATAAAATAAAACTGTGGAATATCTTAAAAAGTCATTTTTAGGAGAAGGAAGATAGATACAATCGTTAATTTCATTCGTTTATTTTCGCCTCGGGGGTCCTTTAACTAGCAGTAGCCCTACTGCAGTCAGGTACATGCAACCACACCACACACTTTAGAAATAATACAGGGCAGCGTACAATTATTTGTTATTAGTTGCTAGTTAATGAAAACTTTAAGGATTCTAGCTGTAGTCCAATATGGTTGCAGACTCTTGCCACCTAGCAGAAGATATTTTTTTCATTAATTCAAGCCAGGCTGAATAACTTTTTTGGTATTATTTATGTTCTTCAAGGAACTCCAGCCAAAAAGAAAATGAATGGCCTGTTTTTTTGGTTCCAGTTGGTGGTTTGTTCTCCATTTAAGTGTGGATCATCACTTAGGGTATTAAATGTATGATAATCAAAGCACTGATATTGCTTACGATGGCCAATGACATCATAATAATTCCAATTTACATGCAAATGTAGTGCAAATTGCATGCAGACCCTACTGAAGCCAGTAAGATTTACTGAACTGCCAGGCAACTGTTATTGTTTAAAAGGAAATAAATGAGGCAGCCTCCATGTACCTCTCACTTCAGGTTCCCTTTCTCATTTCGGTAAGTTTGGGAGGCTTGCAATTATTGGACACTGAAAATATTGGGCTGTGTGACAGAGCCGGGACAAGGTCCTCCAGCACCCAAGGCTGAGACTCCAAAGTGCGCCCCTCCATCCCTCCACCCCAGCCGTCACACACTGATTGCTCTTAGACTAAGAGGCTCCCCAGGGCCCCCAACACCTTAATCTCTAGTTATCTGGCTTGTAGTCACTTCCATGTATCTCCTTTTCTTATTTCTTTCTGCTTCAAACACAATTAGGAATGACAGCTGAATGAATTGTGCGCCCCCTCCTACACTTCGCCCCGGGGGCTGGAGCCTCTCCAGCCTATGCCTCGGCCCGGCCCTGTGTGTGCACTTGCTGTTCCTTTTCTGACGACCAGTTGTTACAGAAATGTTCCATAACATAATATTGCTTCTAGCTGTGGAAAAGAGGGTAACACCGATGAATGCAAAAGAAGTCTTGCAGTCTGTGATACACATCATATAAGACACGCTTTACTTCCTGCTACAGGCCCAGAAACTAGACAACAGAAAATAGAGCTTAGAATGCCATACTGACAATGTAGTTTACTTACCTAAATGGTCTCCCATGGTGACAATAGCACGCTGGTTCACCTCTGGATCTCCCATCTGATTGGACAGCATTACCGCCAAGTGAGGCCTCCAGTCTCCCCATTTCAGGTCCCCGCAGCACTGCAATAATAGGTTGTAAGTAAATATTGATTTAGAAATGAACTATGTGATCGCACACTGGTTATGATGGCATTAGTGAGGAGAAATACAACATGGACCGTTCAGATACTAGGCTGCTGTAAGCATTGACTAGTCTATCTGATCAGATAAACAGCAAGATGCTGAGTGCAATAACCAGCAGCAACCAGTCAGTTATTACATTGTATCATTATTCATTGTGAAGGCACACAGAAACCAATCAATTTAGTGAACTGAAACAAAATATTCCTTTCAAATTGTTAAAGACTACTGTAGCCTGCATTATGCTATTTACATGCATTAATGGTGTTTTCATATCTTTGTTTACTGGCTTTATTATGTTAAGTACTATTTTAATCACAAAAATTATACACATGAAATATAAAAAAAAGAATAAACACCAATATATATATATATATATATATATATATATATATATATATATATATATATATATATATATATATATATATATATATATATATATGGTAGTTGCTTTGGAGCAATAAGACACACACAATAGGGTTGATTTGAGGACACTGCTGAAGGACAAATGAACTGATATGGAGGCTGCCATATTATTTCCTTTTAAACGATACCAGCTGCCTGGGGTCCTGCTGCTATTTCATGCATAGGTAGCATCTGAATCCCCCACCTGAAACAAGGATGTGGCAAATCCATCCAAACATCTGATCTGCATGCTTGTTCTGTGTCTATGGCTGAATGTATTAGAGGCAAAGGATAAACAGGACAGCCAAGCAATTTGCATTGTGTAAAGTAAACCTGAACTCTTGTACAGGACAAAAGGAAAACAGAGAAATGCACCCTGTATGTATTTTGAGAGTTTAGCCTATTGTTATTTCATCTCTCCCCTCTGCCACCTGACTGCAATGTCAGATAAGCTCATTAGAAAGCACAGGATGTTAATAATATGTCTGCTTCCACGAAAGATACACTGCAGATTTATTTTAGGATTTGTATCAGCTGTAACAAAGAAATGTTTTTCTTGAAAGGTTATTATACTATTGCGTATCTTTTAGAGCAGAGAGGACGTTCTGAGTTCAGTTCCACTTTAAAAGGAAATTAATATGACAGCCACCATATCCCTCTCACTTCAGGTGTCCTTTAAGTGATCCAGCAAACCCGGCTGTTGCAGTCGCATGTATCCACTTACAGCAAGAACTGATCATTATTAACCTTCTCCCGACCAACTCACAACAATCGGCGGTGGGAGAGTGACACTCTCAGGACAGCCTAATACGGATTGGTGTCATCTTGTGAGACTAGCAGGGAACTAGCGCTTGCTCGAGCGCGCGTTCCCTGCTGTAAACAGAGCAGGGCTGCGGTCATCAGCCTGCCAGCCACGATCGGAGCTAGCAGGCTGAAATAAACAATACAAAGCAAATATTTATGTGTACAGCACTGCGATGTAGCACAGTGGTGTACATGGGACAGCCTGGTCAATTAACTGTCCCTCCCAATGGCTCACAATCCAATCCCATACATAGGCTGATGCCTATGTATAGGTAGCATAGTGTATGTATCGCAGTCTAAGGTTAATTTAGGAGGGGAGGGGGGAATCAAAGAAATGGGTATTTAAAAATACCCATTTTATTCATAAAAGAAATAAGGATTGCAGCAGCTATTAGAGACCACCATAAGAAAGCTCTATTAGTGGGAAGAAAAGGAAGTAAAATTAATTTGGGTGGTAAGTTGTATGGCCGAGCAATAAACTGTTAAAGCTGTGAAGTGCTGAATTGTACAAAACTTGAAAAGGGGGGGGGGGAGGAGGGGGGTAAAAAAAACTGTGGTCCTCATGAGGTTAAACCCTGAAAAGTCTAGATTAATGCAGAACAAGCTCTCACTGCAGGTGTGTACACGCAACATCACAGATGCTAAATTACTATTCTTTCAGCTACACCACTATGGTCTCCTATGACAAAGGCTGTAAAGGGATGGTCAATAAGAGAAATAATTCTGAGTGGGTGCAAAGATTATGCATGCAAACTTAAAAGTGGACCAATCAAAATCTGCCAAGTTGGTGCAGTATATGGGTGGGAGGTGGAGGTTGGGGAGCAGGTTGCATTGACAGAAGCACCATCCAGGTCAAAAACAGCCCTGCCCAACTGACATATTGGTACAAGAGCCCCTTCTAATAGATATATTTGTAGGATATCTTAGTAGAATTAGGGTGAAAACAAGTTTGCAAAAATTGTTAAGTGAATTTTGTCAGAGGAGGGTCAGGATTGTGTATCAGATGTTTTACTGAAAGCTGGAGTTCCTATTTAAAAATACAGATAAGGGAAATTGCAATAGCCAAATTTGGATATTTGCAATAGGACACAATGGAGTCACTCATTTGGCAATGCAGTGCAGCAGGGAAGAGTGAACCACAAGACAGGCTAAATAAAATTATTTCCATTTGGCAGATAAGACAGTTTACATAAATAAATTACAACATATTTAGCCGTTTTCCTGGAGTTCAATTTTAGGCAATAACATATCTTTCAAATGACCCAAGAAATTTATTTTTTAGATGTGATTACCATCTGTGTTGTTCACAGTTCTGTGCCAAAGAAAAATATAATTAAAGAACGTTTTTGTCACCTTGGGGCTTTCTTAAACTTTGTTCCTGGCACTGAATGCATTTTCTTTAATTTGTGCTGTTTATGTCTAAAACTCAGTAAACTGACCTAACTTTGTTTTTAAGTTAAATCTTCTGCCAAAATTTCTAGGAAAATTAGACTCTAGCTTCTTATAAACTCCTATATGTGAATTTGTTGATGCCAATCTCTTTGGAACAAACTAACACAAGGGTCAGTTGCAAAACAACAACTACATTAGTAACTCTTGGTTCACTTGAGTACAGATTTAAATAACTTCCAGGTAAAATATATCTGTACTTTTTAGCAGAAATCTCTTAATGGATTTTGGAGAGCAACACCGTGAATGAAATTGGTGCTAAAACTGCATTCTTTGCCGCTTTATCATCTCAGCAGGGCCCTAAGTTAAGATCAAACGCCAACTCCAGAACTGACTCTTGGCACGTCTCCCGACCACGTCTGTGCTGCCTGTTTGTTCCAATGGTGCAGATGATGCTCTATGTTATGGCCAAGGGACAGAGTAAAGATGGATAGATTTCAAAGCAAGGAAGTCCATACAAATTTAGGGACCTCTTTCCACTTGGGGCTGAGTGGAGCATACCGTAATAGACAGGATAGCTGATGAGGTGCTACAGCTGCATAAGATGTAGCCTTACCAACAGCAATCACCAGTGCATCCACTATTTTACTACTTTAAAGAATAAGTGACACCCATGCTAACCTAGAAATAAAAAACACATATATAAGTAGATAAATACTACTTCTACTTACATAACAGATGTGTTGTGCTATCCACGTAATGATTCCTATGAATTTTATAAAGGAAAAGCAAAACATCCTATTCTAGCAGTGGCCATCTTGCCAAGCTAATGCTGACATCATATCCTCCGTGACTCTTGTTTTCCCCCCTCCCCTCCCTTGCTCATTGTGTATTCATTAGCTGCCCTCCTCCTAGAGTCTTCAGACACTCCCACCGAGGTGTATACTAACAACTGCACTGTCTTTTTTATTTACACATCCAATCAGTGAGTCACCTTAGCCTTGCTTGTAAACACAAGTAATCAGAGGGTGCTTCTGATGGGCAGCTAGGCAGGGAAATAAATGTAAGAAGAGGAATATATTATAGATAAAAATAACTCCCAGCATTCAACTCTTTGGCACTGTTTGGCACTAGGGCCAGTGCTCCTGAAGTATGTGATAACTACAAACCATAACAGCAGAAAAAGTTTTGCAAGTTTTGAATGCAGGATTAGCATCTTTATCACTTAATACACTCAGACCAGTTGCTGTTGAAATTTTATTTTTATGGTGACAATACCGCTTTAAAAATAGCCTCTGATCAATAATGTGAAGGTAAATATGGCTAATTATGTTCCTGTGAGGAGATATGAGAAGACAGGAAAGTCACACAGTTTACATACAGCCTAGTAAGCTTAAGGTAGCCATACATCTAGCGATGATGGGCAGATTCGACCAAGAGACAATCGGCCTTGTGCGTTGCATCTGCTGCCTCGCCCTCCGTGGGCAGTGGGCACAAACTTGCTCCATGCCCACTCCCCACATGGCTGCCGGCATACACACACACATGCCCCCGCTTCACACTCTAGCAACCACATGGGGCGCCTTTATGAAGCAAAAAGTGGGCCCCGAAGCCAGCGGAGGACAAGCGGCGGTCGCGGACAGGTAATGTACAGTGCACTGGGCACATTACACATGAGAGGGGGACAGGGTTGGGGGTCTCGTTGCATTTGTTGCTCATCCTGTTATCGCTCACCATTAACACTGCACACACAATCGAGCAAGTCGGCCCTACATCTTGCAGCTTGTCTGACTGATTAACGAGGCCAATTTCGACCCGAAATTGGTCCCAATGTCGTTCAGGCATGCACTTGGCGGCACCGAGTTTCATCTGATTATAATAATCAAATCAGATAGTCGATTGGCCGCCAAGTCGTCTGATGTATGGCCACCTTTTCTCCTGTTTTGGAGGCTTTTGCTTGAGTGCCAAAACAACTGGTGTGCAATTACAGTATTTATTATTATTATTATTTAGTATTTATATAGCGCCGACATATTACGCAGCGCTGTACAGTGTATATATATATATTGTCTTGTCACTAACTGTCCCTTAAAGGAGCTCACAATCTAATCCCTACCATTGCCATATGTCTATATTATGTAGTGTAAGTACTGTGGTCTAGGGCCAATTTTTTTTTTAGGGGGCAGCCAATTAACTTATCCGTATGTTTTTTTTGGAATGTGGGAGGAAACCGGAGTGCCCGGAGGAAACCCACGCAGACACGGAGAGAACATAAAAAACTCTTTGCAGATAGTGCCCTGGCTGGGATTCGAACCAGGGTCCCAGCGCTGCAAGGCGAGAGCGCTAACCACTACGCCACCGTGCTGCCCATGATAACAAATGTTTAGCTCTGACCAGTCAAGCCTCAGTTTTCCAGCCAGTCACTGAGAGTCTCTGTATAAATTAGCTGAGCCGAGAATGTCAAACTCCCAGAATCACAAAAAATGACATAAGACCACTTCCATTCAGTCCGACAAGTGTCTGAACATGAACTAATTTCCAGAAACATCTCACTCAAGTTAAGTGTAATTAACCCCTTTGAGATACGGTGTTCTTGCTACAAGCTTTCTCCTGCTGAGCATGTTTGGATGAGACTCTTTGGAGTTCTGACCAGAAAAAGTTGCTGACTAATTTTCAAAAGCAAAGTAGTTCTTGTACATAGAGACCTAAACTAAAGAGAAACAAACTCTACCTCTCACTGCCACTCTGTCGGCATATTTGTGCATTTCCATGAGGCTAAAGTTCCATACCCACAAAGCGATTTTTCAGATGATTTTTTGGCCGCAAACAATATTTTTACCAATATTGCGTAACATCATTCAATGAAAATTTGTTAAATAATGTTTAATGAAGCTGGCCACCTGCAGCGATCATTCGTTCTTATAACGACCGCCATGTTGAATCATTTTGCAGAGGATCGTTCCAATCTGTATTTTGCACAATCGTGTAAACGACCGCTTACACGGTCGTTCGTTTCTGTGGTCGCCAATACAGATTCAACTGTATGTCGGTGAAGATCCCTAATCAATTTGGCCATGGGTACATAGCTTGAGGGAGAGCTCTGTGGCTCTCTTTTCTTGTTATAGGGGGCAAGGAAATGACTATACTTGTGTGAAAGGGATGACAATACTTGATTATGTAAGTGGAATGGCTATAATAGCTATGGGAGAAGGAAAGTTTAAAAAAAAAAAACGGTTTTCCAAATATCTGTACTTTTTGTAGCACATTTCCAGTACATTTTAATGTATGGTAAAAATGTAGTGGGTGTTTTTAATATGGTATTATACTTGACATTATTTTTTGACCAATAAGAAGGAATTGGAAGTGGTTATGCTATAACAAGCAATTTTTTTACCCATATGGCCTTGTTTAACCACTTAAGTACCAGCGGTCTCTGCCCCCTTAACCCTCCTGGTGGTCTATTAAAAACCGCCAGGGGGCAGCGTAGCATTTTTTTTTTTTTTAAATCATGTAGTGAGCATAGGGCTCGCTACATGATAGCCGCTGTGCAGCGGCATCCCCCCACCCGCTTCGATCGGCTCCGGCAATCTGCGATCAGGAAATCCCGTTCAAAGAACGGGATTTCCTGGAGGGATTCCCCCGTCGCCATGGCCGCTTTCACTGGCTCCTGACTGTGTCTATCAATGTAAGCCAATGGGAGCAGCTTACATTGATAGATAGAGCCAGGAGCCAATGAAATCGGCTCCCGACCAGCCAAAGCCAGTGAGCTGTGGCGAGAGACGTCGGGTTTGAGCGACGTGATCGTCGGGGTGCGACGGAAACGGCGGATGCACGCAGCGGGCAGTGATTGAAATCTACGCCATGCAAGCCAGGAGCCCACCAAAACAGGGCGTAGATTTCAATCACCGCGGTCCTTAAGTAGTTAACCACTTGAGGACCCTGGGCTTAAACCCCCATAGTGACCGGGACATTTTTTACAATATAGGCCACTGCAGCTTTAAGGCCTCGTTGCAGAGCCGTACAACTTAGCACACAAGTGATATTACCCCCATTCTGCCCACCAACAGAAGCTCTCTGTCGGTGGGCTTTGATTGCTCCCCCAATGTTTGTTTATTTTTTGTAAATATTTTTGTGTTTATTTTTTTAAGTAAATCTGCCCATTTTTATTATAATTTTTGTATCCCTCCCTCCCTCTCCCCGCCAGCCTATTACAGCGATCGGCTGTCATAGGCATCAGCCTATGACAGCCGATCGCTCCTGTCTCCCCCAGGGGGACAGCAGTGTCACACGACTATCCCCAGTACAGCGCTGCCTTAGATTGCAGTGCTGTACTGTGTAAATAGATGGAGGTTTAGCTGTCTAAGTCTCCTAGCGAGCGGAGCTCTGTCATCCAAGCGGAGATGCGAGCGCATTGGCGCGTGCGATATCCTGCAAATCCCCGCCCCAGGACTTTATGCCGATTGGCGTTAGGTGATCCTGGGGCTGCCGTCGTGGTCACGCCCATCGGCGAGACGCGGTCGCCAAGTAGTTAATGTACCGCTTTTTTTAAATGTAAGTTTAATGTCAACATACCATTTTGCATGTAATGTTAGTGTATTAAATGTTAATGTAAGACTGCTGGCATGCAAATGGTTAATGTACCGCTAAAATACCGATTGGTTAGCTTTTAACAGGAAGACTTCAAAAATGACGCTGAGGGGAGGAGCAGGAAATGTATGCAATCTGTTTTGGCATATAATTTGAGTGCAAAGTTCTGTGTGGGAACATACGGTCCATTTTTGCATTGGCTTTTAATGCCTCCGTGGGGATCCGCTCTCCAGAAAAAAAGTGCCAAGTTCGGACTCTCCTCCCAGTTTTCACAAAAGTTTCCAACGGATCCGTTTTTATCCATCAAGATGGCCAATATTTTTTACATTAAGATCCGTTCCTCCATTTTTGTCTACTCCAAAAGGTGTATAGAACAGGTAGATTTTTATTGCAAGTGTAAACTGGCCTTTATGTAGAAGGAGGTAACAGTAGATGTCATATAAAACCAACCATCTCCAGATTTTCTGTTGCACTCTGGTCAGGCATTTTCAGCATCTCTGCCTTGCTCCTATTCCAGGCACTCTCTGCCTTCAATGAACCTACATAGCACGCCTTACCTAGTTATCTTAGGTCTCGCTAATATTGCAATGCACTTTACCTGCCAGAATTACCAGTAAAATGTGCAATGCAAATTTACCAACATTTACTGAATACACCCACCGGTGAGATAATTCCTGAGATACCCTATTTTTCAGACCATAAGATGCTCCGGACCATAAGACGCACCTAGGTTTAGAGGACAAAAACAAGGGAAAAAAATATATATACTTATCCTGGTGCTTCCATGGTGCAGGGGCATCTTGTGGATCCCCCCCCCCCCAATTATTATGTCCCCCTTGTACATTTTATGTCCCCTGTCCTTCTTGTGTTCTTCTTTTCCCTTGTATCCTCCTTTGTCCACCTCTGTCCCCTCGTGTCCTTTTTTTGCCTTTGCTGTGTCCCCTTGTCCACTTCTGTCCCCTCGTGTCCTCCTTTGTCCTTGCTGTGTCTCCTTGTGTTCCTCTGTGTCCACCTCTGCCCCTGTTATTCCAGTGTCACCGTGTCCTTGCTGTGTGGGGAATCTTTGGGTGATCTCTGACGCACGGCATGGATCGGTACACAATCCATTGGTTGGCAGAGTAGAGCTGCTGCTGTACAGACGGGTTATCAACCTCCTGGCTAGCGACACATCTGTTGGCATGCGGGAGAGAGGGGGGGCTGAGAGAGAACTATTGGCCCACAATGGAGAAAATTCCAGCTGGCGGGGCAGCAGGGAGAACAACGCGGTCATGTGGTGCTTAGGCGTCAGGGATCGCTAAGAACCAGCAGGGTGGATCTTTAGCAGACACTGTGCGATCGCTGTACACATGCTGGTCTCACTGCCGATTCTCGGTGACAGAGAGGCGCTCATGCTTACTACACAGCCATAGCAGTTAAGGCACCTGTGTTTTCACTGACCTGAGGAAGCGGGCAAGCAACTGCGAAACTTGTTAATTTTATATGCTCTAATAAAAGGCCTTTTTCCAATAAACTGGTCCAAATTCTTTGAGAGAGGTAAGATTAGCTCTTTATAAGATTAACAGCTTATTAGACTATCTTTTATGTATTGGACGCCTCCACCCTTCCTCTATGGCTGGGTTCAGACCAGCGTGTGTACCTAACTACAGAGTGCATTCACTGGCAGGATTTAAAGATCCAGCTTTTTTGTTTCTATAGCCTACTGTCATGTAAATCCTAGCCATTGCTGAAGTACAAGGCTTTGTATAAACTGCATGACTTTTCTCCTTCATACACATACACTTGCTTATTAACACTAACAAAACACTTAAGGGACTATTTATAACAGTGCACAAAAGAGGCAAACAGCTTAGCTTGTCTCTTCTCCCTATATTATCTGCTCTTCCTAATTCATAAAAGAGCTGTGAAGGCTTATTGAAAGTGTCACTGATTTAATTCGATAAATGTGACTGTGTCCTCCGTTACTCTCTTACTTTTAGAATAAACCCAGCTGGGGAATTATCTGATGATTTGCTACTGGTAATGTGGTACATTGAAGGTGGCATATTACATTAATTCCTATGGAATAAGAATGAGTTGAACCACCCTCTAGTGGCTATCAGTAGTAAAGCTACCATTCATTTGGCATTTTACATCAGGGTCTATTACAACTTCTCCATCACATTTAGGATCGTGGTGGTGTGTTTGATTTGTCTCTCAGCACACACAGCCCTTTATGTGTAACTGTAGTAATTCATAGTTACATAGTTACTTGGGTTTGCAAAAAGACATTCGTCCATTGATTTCAACCAGAAAATAAAGTACAACACCAGCCTGCCCCCTAACATATCCCTGTTGATCCAAAAGAAGGGAAAAAACCCTTACAAGCCATGGTCCAGTTAGCCCCAAACCGTCTCCAGATGGCCATCAGTTAGAATCCCTGGATCAACATGACCAGGAATTACCTAGTAAATATAGCCATGGATGTCTTTCAAAGCAAGGAAAGCATCTAAGCCCCCTTTAATCGCAGATATAGAATTTGCCATAACCACAGTACTTCCTGTGGTAACACATTCTACATTGTAATCACTCTAAATATAAAGAACCCCTTTCTAAATAAATGGCTAAAACTTTTTTCCTCCGTGCACAGATCATGTCCCCTTGTCCTTTGCAATATCCTAGCCGCAAAATGCTCCTGCAATTTCTACCCGCAAATTGCTCCTGGAGAAGAGATGACGTCATCATTAGTGGGTGCAGCTGCTAGTCTCACAGCCCCACAACTTCAAGTATCCCTGAGATGAGAAGGATATGGAGGATGCCATACTTATTTATTTAAAACAATAATAGTTGCCTGGCTATCCTGCTATCTCTTTGGCTGCAGTAGTATCTGGATCACAAACCTGAAACAAGCATGCAGCTAATTCAGTCATAAACATCTGATCTCTATATGCTTGTTCAGGGTCTATGATTCAAAAATATTGGTGCAAGAAGGGGATGGGGAACAGCTTGTTACTGATTACCACTATTCAAAGTATCTATAGAAGTGATTATTATGAGCACAGGGCCAATAGAGAGCTAATACTGTAGTTCAGGGAGGGCCCTTTGGGGCCCCTCTGGCCCAAGGGCCCCGATGCGGTCGCAACCTCTGCAACCCCTAATGCTACACCCCTATTGATACACCCCTGCCTGGAGGCCGATGATTAGCATGACAGCCAGGCAACTGGTTTTAATCAAAAGGAAATAAATATGTCTGCCTCCGTATTCCCCTTGGTTCGGGCATCCTTTAGGAAACCCGAACTGACATAATGAGATAGACATGTGTATGTACAGTGCCTAGCACACAAATAACTATGCTGTGTTCCTTTTTTTTCTTTCTCTGCCTGAAAGAGTTAAATATCAGGTATGCAAGTGGCTGACTCAGTCCTAACTCAGACAGGTAGTGACTACAGTGTTACCCTCACTGATAAGAAATTCCAACTATAAAACACTTTCCTAGCAGAAAATGCTTCTGAGAGCAAGACAGAGGTAAAAAAGCTGAATTTCTTATTTCTTATAAGTGAGGGTCACACTGTAGTCACTTCTTGTCTGAGTCAGGACTGAGTCAGTCACTTGCATACCTGATATTTAACTCTTTCAGGCAGAGAAAGAAAAAAAAAGGAACACAGCATAGTTATTTGTGTGCTAGGCACTGTACATACACATCTCATCATGTCACATGTCACTTCGGGTATCCTTTAACCTTGCAGACTGAACTACAATTCCCATCATTTCAGTGGTTTCCCATTTCATGTGGGGCAGGGCTATGGGCAGAAATTCACATTACATAACTTCTTTAAGAGGTTATTCAGTGAAAAATAAGCATTACTCTGATCTTCTTTTCAGAGAAAGTTATAATTACCTCACTCTCCGAGGCCCTGTGTGTGCTGCCTTTCGCTGCCTATCCCCGCCCCCTTTCAGAGAAATCTGTGGCTCTCCTGTGGAACTCTATCTCGGATAGAGGGAGTGACATGGCACTAATCTGAAAGGGGGCAGGTCTAAGCACTGGAAGCTGGCGCACTTGTCAACTTGGCAAGTAAGCTAGAGATAACTGACCCAGTGTAACGATCGGTGTCAGCAACCAGAGAGAGAATCTGATCCTTGGCGATCCGCAGTATCCCCAAGAATACAGATATACCCGATTATTGAGGATCTGCGGAATCGTCAACAATCAGATATGTCTAACCTCTAGACACCTGAGAGAGTGTAAGTGTTTGGTGCAACAGTAACAACTCTGAGTGAAGACCACCAGAGGAGCTGGCGGCCTGAGACTCCTGAGGAATTCACCCCTGACTGTGGGTGATATTCCTGTAGCCTGTGGACCCCCCTGAGCGAGGGACCGAGGCTGGGGTTGCAGGAAGCCCTGCTGCTAATATAAGGTCTTGCCCTGAACTGGGCTAACGTAATACAGTAGTAGCACAATCCTAGTCTTGGGTGTGAGGTCCATATTCACAACACCCTGGAACTAGTCTGGAGCATAACATAAATGATAATACAATTCCCTAGTCTTGGGTGTGAGTTCCATGATCATCAACACCCTGGAACTAGTCTGGAGTATAACATAAATGATAATACAATTCCCTAGTCTTGGGTGTGAGTTCCGTGATCATCAACACCCTGGAACTAGTCTAGAATATAACACAAAGACAATACAGTTCCCTAGTCTTGGGTGTCAGTTCCGTGATCATCAACACCCTGGAACTAGTCTAACAAATAATACAATTCAATTAGTACTTTAAGCTATCTATAGAATCTGGCTAAGTGTGAATTCCTAGGTCCACCTAGTTCAAACACACTGTAAGGATCTGACTATGGTCTGAGTGCCTTCACGTAAGTGTTAGCAATGGCAGACAACCAGCAACTGACAAGCAGCAGAATATATAGTTGCTGAACTCTGCCGCCCCGCCCGAGCCATTCAGTCAAGTCAATCATGAGTCCTGCAGGAATCAGCTGATCTTCCTGATCAGCTGACACTTCCCCTGCTGGTATAAAGGTCCTGAGTTCAGGCCCGCCTGCGCATAGCTCTCCATCGGCCTATGTGCACTAACAGACCCAGCCACACCAAGCGCACGCTGCTGCATGCAAACCGCCGCGTTGGACGCGGAATCAGCCACTTTGCTGTCAGGACATGCATCGGCTTTTCCGCATTCCACCATACTACCAGACGCGTGTCTATGCGTGCAAACCGCCGCGTTGGACGCGGAGTCAGCCGCCTTGCTCTTGGCACAGGGCGGCGGCTTTTCCGCGTTTTCTCACACCCAGGAGGTACTTATAACTTTCTCTGAAATCATGATCGGAGGAATGTTTATTTTTCCCTGTATAGTCTCTTTAAGTTTTCCATTAATAGTGCAATTTTTAGCAAACAATCATAATTTCGATAAAATCATTCAGATTGAAAGAAAACATTAAATTTAATTGATTCACACCACTAAAAGAATGCAATTGGTGATCATATCAGAATCTAGTTGTGATTAGATCTATGAAAAAATCTTGCCATACTAATCGATCAATAATAAAATTATTCAGGATCAATTGGACCCACCAGCTTCTCTGTTTTCATGCAATACGATCTAAAAAAAACTGAAAAAAAATTGTACCATTAATGGGTACCTTTACTATTGTTCCCTCTCTCTCTGCAATTTATATTTATTTAGTTTTTTTTTCCCAGAATGATCTTTGAAGAGTAATTTATTCTGCCCCACTGACTTCCCCTGCAGATATAGCATGTTTCCTGCTAAATAAAAACCAGGAAATGGTTTAATTATGGCTGTTCTTTGACATGACTGGCCCAGTAAAATGTTAATTGACATATGGGATGTGTGAAATTCAGAGTATTTGACTGACTGCTCTCTTGACTCTGTTCCACCAACTTATGTGAGCAGTAGCACATACCCTTGTAGCCCCCCTGTATTAAGAGATGACAGCCAGGACTAAGATGGCTGCAGCTTGTGCTCAGAGAGGTCAGACTTGTAGGTTGCTGTAGTTGCACAGGCAGGTAGGGTAACTCGGGGACATTTCAGAATTTGAAAAAATATATTTCTATTCTCAAGCAAAGGCTTCTTTTTTTCTTTACATCTATTAAGTATGTATAGTTAGTATTTTAGTAACCTTTAACATTTTGTCCCTTACAAATAGGGTGAAATATGATTGATGAAAGGTATGCAGAGAAGAACAAATTATTTTAGGAACATATTTCAGTTTTTCTGATCAGGACTTGAAAGGATACATCTGGCAATGAAAAAAAAAGTTTCACTCAAGTCGTTAGGTCCCTTGCCGCAGTTCTGCCGCCTTGCACATAGCCGCTGTTGCCTCTTGCGAAATCCCATTGACAAAGGAACTTATTTCCGAAACACCGAACCGTCTGGGTAATATAGCGGTGTCTCCTCCTATCACTGTGATTTTCATGGACTTATTTGCTGGATATCTGTAACGGTTGGGTGTCGTAGCTCAGATGTCTGATTATATGATGATCTGCAGAATCACCAATAATACAGACGCTATACTTGATTATGGGTGATCTGCAGAATCACCAATAATACTAGTATAGCAGACAAGGAGCAGAGTGTGTAGTGATTTGGTGCAACCGTAACTTAAATGGTACAATGAGACCTCACCAGAGGGGCTGGTGAGGTATAAAGAGTACACTGACCGTGCACTAACGTACAACCTCCAACAAGCTGGAGCAGCAATACTGAAGAGGCTGAATCTCCCGAGGAGCGGGCAAATGAACACCCGAGGGGCGGGTGAGTCAGACTGTACTGCAGCCTGCGAGACACAGTAATACTACAATGACAGGTTACCTAACGAGCAGGCAATTAAGGCTGAACTATAGCCTAACAGAACTGCTTCACCAGCGGAGCTGGCGTAGTTAACACCTCACCAGTGGCGAGGGCCCACTGGTGAGTAGAATGGTCAGGCAGGCAAGGTTCAGCAACAGAGAGGTAAGTATTAGTACAGGATCGTGAGACAAGAGAGTAATCTGTAATCAGGCAGAGGTTCGGCAACAGGAAGGTACGTATCGGTACAGAATCGTGAGACAAGAGAGTAATCGGTAATCAGGCAGAGGTTCAGCAACAGGTAGGCAGATAGGCAAAAGTACAGGATCAGAAAGCAGGATCAGAGTCAGAGAAATCGCTAAGAGTCATACACAGGAGATCAATACATAAGCAATATCCTATTCTGGGTGTGAAGTCCTTGGCATCAACACCCGGGAACTAGTCTAAACAATACAATAGTAACAAGGTAGCAAAATCCTAGACTAGATGTGAAATCCTTAGCATCAACACCTGGGATCTAGTCTAAGGTCTGAGCGCTAACACACAGAGTATTCACGACAGCAGACAATGTGATAATGAAGCCCGGAGGCTTATGAAGCAGAGGAGACCTCACTGGCAGGCCCCCCTCTCATCAGCCAATCCTGGGCGCCGTGGGTCTCCTCTGATGTCAGCTGACCAGCAGGTCAGCTGACAGGCTTTCTCCCCGCATAAAGGTCCCGTCTGTGCGCGTGCCCGCGCGCTAAGGCGACTCCCGGCAAGTGAGAAGGCTCCGTCCTCGGCGTCCTGGACGCTGGGCGGATGGATGGCCGCATGGAGGCAGCTGCGGCGGCGGTGCTGTTCTCCGCAGCTGCCTCGTATATTACAATATCGCTGCATGTTGCTTAGGACTTTTACAGCCAGCATTTGATGACTTATATACTGTTCATTTACCACCAGCAGACCACTATTTGTTTGCTTTTGCATTATTGCATCTATGTATTAACATATGTCACATGCTTGGCTGTATACTTACTTTGTATATAGATTGTACAGATTATCTCCATACTCTTTTTGAGTGACCTGTCAGTATTATTAATACAGACCCTTTTTGCATTGAATATAGAAGGTGTGCATGTCATGTATTGTTTTACGCAGTTCTGCTCTCCCCTCTGCCTCCGCTCTCCCATCCGTAAGATCGTGGCCCGCGGCCGGGTCATGATATTCTGTGCATGTGCAGGGGCACCACTCACGATCATGTTCCCACCACCAGGAGCACTCTGCGCTTGTACAGTTCAGAAAAAAATGAACAGCACGCAGTGATGGGAGTGTAATCACGAAAGGAGTGTGGGTTGCAATCTTCTGGAGGAGAGAGCAGAGGCAGGGGGATAGCGGAACTGCACCGTGGGTCCTAACGACTTTTAGGGGCAGGAAGAAGCCTTGGGTGAGTGAAACTTTTTTTTGTAATTGCCAGATGCTTCCTTTAAACGGGTTCTGTGGAGGAAGGGGGTTGAAAATAAAAACGGACACTTACCTGTGGCTTCTACTGGCCCCCTGCAGCTGTAATGTCCCACACCATCCTCCAATGATCCACCGTTCCCCGCCGCCAACCCCGGTCTAAATCGTTATCTAATCCAACTGTGGCAGCTCGGCCGAGGCTGCGCGTGTGCTCGCTCCCGTGCGCGTCATCGGGTGCAGTACCAGGTGCAGTACAAGAAAACTCCGTACTGCACCTGCGCAGTAAGCTCCTGATGACGCGCACGGGAACGAGCACTATTCAACTTGTTAGACGAATATCAGCGTGGGACAGGCGGCAAGAAACCGAGGATCGTAGGAGGACGGCGCGGGACATGACAGCTGCAGGGGGCCGGTAGAAGCCCCAGGCAGGTATCCATTTTTATTTTCAACCCCCCCCCCCCCCCCCACACACACACACACACAAAACCCCTTTAACCTCCTTAGCGGTAACCCCGTGCTGGACACGGGGTAAGCCGCGCAGGAGGATTTCTCAGGCCCCGCTGGGCCGATCTGCATAATTTTTTTTATACACCCAGCTAGCACTTTGCTAGCTGCATGTTACTCACGATCGCCGCTGCCCCACGCCGATTCGCCGCTACATCAGAGGGTGCCCCCCCCCCCCCCGAGACCCGTGCGCTGCCTGGCCAATCAGTGCCAGGCAGCGCTGAGGGGTGGATCGGGACTCCCTCTGACGTCAATCGTCATCGCGGCCCATCGCCATGGCAACGGGGGAAGCCCTCATGGAAATCCCATTCAGAACGGGATTTCCGGATGGGCATATGCGCCGGCGGCGATCGGCGCATACGGGGGGACGCCGCAGGGAGGGGGGAAGCATGTAGCTAGCGCTAGTTAGCCAGGGAGGTTAAGCCTGACCCAATTGTTTACTAACCAAATTTCCAATCACAAAGCCATCATACAGCATTCAAACACGATCTGAACACCAGGAATACTGAATAGGCTGCCTATCGACAGGCAGCCTATTGAGCCAATCAAAGTGCGGGGATCACATCCTTTTAAGAACAAGTGACACCCATGCTAACCTAGAAATAAAAAAACACATATATAAGAGGATAAATACTAGTTTCACTTACATAACAGATGTATTGTGCTATCCACGTTATGATGCCTGTGAATTTTATGAAGAAAAAGCAGAAAATCCTATGCTAGGCAGTTTCTATCTTTGTTACAATTGACCTTCTGACATAATTTCCTCCCTCACTTTTTTTCTCCTTTTGCTAATTGTGTATTCGTTGAGCGCCCTCCTCCCAGAGTCTTCAGATACTCCCACTGAGGTCTATACTAGGAAGTGCACTGTCTTATGTCATTAGGAGGAGGTGGAACTAAAGGGAAGAGGAGGAATATATTATAGATAAAAAGACCTCCAGCATGCAACTGTTTAGCAATGGCACTTAAAGGGCCAGTGCTCCTAAGGTATGTGATAACTACAAACCATAAGAGCAGAAAAAGTTTTGAATGCAGAATTAACATCTTTAACACTTAATACGCTCAGACCAGTTGCTGTGACAATTCCACTTTAAAGTGACTGGACCTGCAGGGGCTCAGGGCAGGACAAGTGCAGTGGGTGTAAAGTAACTAGCGCTCGCATAGCGTGCACTCCAGTGAGTGATGTTATTTGCAGCGTAGTGTGCATAGCATGCGGACTGATTAAATAGCGTGAGTAACAGGTGGTTAGGTTACTCACGCTATTATGTTCACGCTATTATGTTAGTGAATCAACCCCATTGGTTATTAATTGGATTTTATAGTCTTATCAGTTCTGCAGCTATTACTGTATTGTAATCAGTCCTTTTTTAGTGTATTTTGCAACATTTGCTGCTTTCATGCAATATTACATACTGGACTTGTTTTCTTCTTTGTGCAGTCATATACTGTATACGGTAATACAGGGAAATGTGAGGCGACCAAAATGATAAAATATTTAAAACAATAAAAATATGGTAAGAACTGCTTATCCAAAGATGGATGTCTAAGCCTGTATGCTCAAAAAGAATAAGTTATTGCACAAAAAAAGACAACACGTATCGTGGGCTATAATCCTACTTCCTCAGGTCAGTAACGTGCCTGAATAGCAGTTTTTTTTTGAGGATCTCTGGTAACATATGGGTGTATAACCCTATGTTACCTTGTGGAGGGCAGAGATGGCAGTCTCCATTTAATAGAGAGAGCGACCGTACCATCGAGAGACTAGTCACCAACCTGAGGGCAGGACGGGCGTTTCCCACATGTGCTGAAAGTGGTTGTGGTCTGGCAACCCTGGTTTGTGAGCACCCTTTTCTGGTACAATATCTACTTCACATATGTTAACATATTGGGCTCCTATTCTTCTATTGTGTGCTCCTTTTTTCACCAAGGTCATTAGATCTACTTCCTACATCCTCCATACAGCGCTACTAGACCTAAGTGAAGGTCTTTGTTTCTGGTGAGTGTCTGTTCACCGGGCGCTGGTGGAAGATAGAGGAAGATAAGAAGTTACCATAACATCACCCCTCTGCATATGTGGACTATATTGACATTATCTTTTATTTGTGAATTGTGCTCATATAGTTTGTGTTGTGCAGCGCCACCTTCTATTTTTATATAATAAGAGACTGTATACACTAGGATTTCACACTTTGTATGTGATGGTTCTAGATATATTTTGATTGTTGGATATACTGTATATGTCAGATTTTCTTCTATATCTGATGCAATAAAAGAAAATGAAACACAAACATGTATATTCCATTTCCCTTGGTGCCAAGTAGACTTAAAGAGAATCTGTATTGTTAAAATCGCACAAAAGTAAACATACCAGTGCGTTAGGGGACATCTCCTATTACCCTCTGTCACAATTTCGCCGCTCCTCGCCGCATTAAAAGTGGTTAAAAAAAGTTTTAAAAAGTTTGTTTATAAACAAACAAAATGGCCACCAAAACAGGAAGTAGGTTGATGTACAGTATGTCCACACATAGAAAATACATCCATACACAAGCAGGCTGTATACACCTTTCCTTTTGTATCTCAAGAGATCATTGTGTGTTTCTTTCCCCCTTTTGCTCTCATGCACTGAAGTTTCAGGCTGCTCTTTTTTCTCCTGCAAACAGCTTTGCTCTTGTCTGAATTTCCTCAGTATGTGAAAGCCCAGCCAGCTCAGAAGACGATTTATCCAGCTTGTAAAAGATAAGAGAGAAGAGAGAAGCTGCCCTAATCTAAATAATACACAGGCAGTGTGCATAGAGGGGCCTGGAGGGGGGAGTTCATAGCAGAACCCCAAAACTGAAGAACTTGGCAGCCTTCCAGACACAGGCTGACAAGTCTGACAAGGGAAAGATACATTCATTTATTACAGAGACTGTGATAGTATAAAGTGCTGCAGTAAGGCAGAACACATTAGAATAGCTTTTGGAACTTGTAGGATGATAAAAAACGGGATGCAATTTTTGTTACGGAGTCTCTTTTTTCAGACCATGTTGCCAGATAGGATATTTTATTCCATGACTGATAATTTAGACACATATAATTGGATTTAGGAGGACTGGATAAAGAATGGTCCTGCACAAAAACAGTCACCATTAGGTTTTATTCTTCTGTCTTCTACATTGAGCATTGTTTGTTACACCTTCACCAGGAGAATTCCTTCATAACGGTCGTGTTGATTATTTTTTAGCTCGCTGCCAATGCCGAATATTATTTGAATCTGATTTGTATGCTTACTGTATTGCTTGTTAATGTGTGTAATGTTGATCTTTTTATCTTTCTGATTTAAATAAAATGTTTATGTAAACTTATGAACCCGATGAAGAGTTTCTTCACCAGCAAAGATGGTCTGTGTGTGCGACCTCCATTACAGTCTAAGCACCATGATGATGACAAGCAAGGCCAGATTCATTATTTTTGTGTTCCTAGGCCAACTATTTTGTGGCTCCCCTTTCAAGTACAGCAGGGCTCCTCCCATTCCATGTGCAGCCCCCTCTTCCATGTGTAACAGTCATGTACAGCAGCCCCTCTTCCATGTAACATTCATGTACAGCAGCCCCTCTTCCATGTAACATTCATGTACAGCAGCCCCTCTTCCATGTAACAGTCATGTACAGCAGCCCCTCTTCCGTGTAACATTCATGTACAGCAGTCCTCTCTTCCATGTAACATTCATGTACAGCAGCCCCTCTTCCATGTAACAGTCATGTACAGCAGCCCTTCTTCCATGTAACATTCATGTACAGCAGCCCCTCTTCCATGTGTATCATCCATGAACTGTAGAACAGCTCCTTTGGGCATCAGTTTACCTTTTTCATCTGTTGATGTGTTGCTCCCCATTTTCAGAATCCTCTTTCATATGTAGTAACCTCTCTTTAATGTTCAATTGCCCCTTTGGGCAAGAGCCACCCACGTACCATGCCTTTGTGGCCTTTCCAGGAATCCGGCCCTGTCGCCAAGTAAGGCTAGGTTCACAGTGGGACGTTGCATTGTGTTCTCTGTTAAACAGGAACACAATGCAATGCAGAAAAGAAAAGTCGTACCGCACATTACCGCCCTGTTACGTTGCATACAGTAGGTACAGTGAAGCATACAGACAATGAAAAGTATGCTTCCCTGTACCTGTTAACGCGTGAATTTATAACATGCGACCGTAACGTCCCACTGTGAACCTAGCATAAAGCTGCAGCCCTGCACCGCCCACAAAGCAGGACTGCACTGGCGTAACAATAGGGGGCCCGCTCATGGTCGTTTGGGGGGGGGGGGGCAGGAGGGGTCGCAGCATGAGGGGAGAGCTTGGTAGCATGTCGGTGGGGAGGGGGGACGGCCCCCCCCCCTCACCTCGGGCTCTCCCCTCTGCGCTCCCCTCCTGCCTCTATGTAAGTGTTAGCAGCGGTGGCGGCAGCAGCTATAATTACCCCCATCCACCACAGAGGTTGCCGTTCTGCAAGGGCTTCACACTAGTTCCTGTTAAAACAGGAAGTAATGTAAAAGTAATGTGAAAGTAATGTGAAGCCCTTGAAGATCAGCGACCTCCGGTGGTGAATGGAGGTAATTATAGCTGCTGCCGCCGCTGCTGCTGACACTTACATAGAAGCAGGAGGGAAGCGCAGAGGGGAGAGCCCGAGATGAGGGAGGGGGGGACAGTCCCCCCTTCCCACCGACGTGCTACCAAGCTCTCCCCTCATGCTGTGACCCCTCCTGCCCCCCTAAAACAGCCATGAGCGGGCCCCAGGGGTCCGCTCAAAGTCCCCGGGCAGGGGGGCCCGAGGAACTTCTAGTTACGCCCCTGCAGGACTGTGACCATATTTACAGTGTAAAAGAGTATTTTTTGTTTCATAAACTTCATTTTAAAACAAGAAGGTAGTAAACAGGTATTCTTCTTACTAACCCATCAGGTATAGATACAGGCATGGACTTTCTTTGTGTTTAACAGGTAGGAAAATAAAACAGATAACCCTTTTAAAAATGGAAAACGATGAGAGTAAATCATGTGTGCATATAAAAGCAAAAAAAAAGGGGGGGGGGGAGCACAATAAAAAACTTGCCTTACAAAGAATGAACAAGTCTCTGTGCTTTTATTTGTTGTTTGTTTCTTTTATAAAAAGGACATTACAGACACGGAAGAGAAATGTGAATAATAAAGGTTAAATATTGTCATTTATCATGAACATCACCCCTCTGATCTTATCCTCATTGGACAAATGTCCCCTACAGGATTGCTGGCTAGATGAGAAACTGTGGACGCTGTGTGCGTTTATGTAATGAGGTCTTGTGTGTTTTCTGCATAGTTGTGCTCCAGTGCTCTATGGAATGGAATGTTACAGTAATGGACCCATAGACAAGCTTCCCGGAAAAAATGCCTTACTTACTGTCGCTGCTTGTGGTATTCTCCCGGCCATCAGCTGAAATAGAGTCTGCAATGGGTCATTGAGAGCCAGAGTGCTGGTAAACCTAGAAGCAGCATCAAAACCATTATTAGTCCTAAATTAGTATCCATACTGTGGAGGAAATGGGATAAAAGAGCACATGCTGTGAGGTTAAGCCTATCAGGGAGCGACGCCTAATCAATTCCCCACCCGGAACGCAATGTTTATTCAATCATTTTCTGTGCAGTCAATGTCCAATCAATTTTCTGACCTCCTTCAACTAGATTCTTCGCAAGTAATCACCAGTCTTAGAGCGGCATACTCTTGCTCGTAATTAGAAGAATTTTCCACTATCTTCTCCACATGAAAAGCTAATCCCTTCCCCTTTCTGTTATTAAATCTCTGCACATAATTGTTCTTTCTCGCCCGAGGTTGTTAGTAGGGAAAAGATGAGCAGCAAAACTGCTAGTTACCTTGTCATAACCCAGCTGTAGGTCCGAGAGTCCATCTTACTTGAGAGGAAGAGCGCGTGGCCCCAGAGCTGACTCCTCATTGCCCAGTCCAGAGCCTCCTTTATATTTCAAATACAGAAAAAATTAGCAGAATGGAGCTGCTGAAGTCTAATAGCATCTAAACGATTGGATATCTTTATAGTCTAAAGTGTTAATAAGCAAAACGTTCTCCTAATAAGCAATTAGCTCTCCCAAGACACAAAACAGCAGGGAATAGTAAATCGGAGGTGCAAGCATTGGATCCAGCTATTAAGAGCTATGTTAATTATTTAATGATTTGCTAGCTCCATCTTCTTTCCATCCCCAGGCTGAAGATAATTAACAGGTTAGAATCATTTGTTTGCTCATCACAGGATTAAAAGTGGGATTGTACTCCCAAAACTAAAATTTCAGTAATTACTCTTAGTTACATAAAAGAACATTTGAATGCATTCCCACGCATTCCCTGCATGTACAAACCTTTTTTTTCACTGCAGAGGGCAGCAGAAGCTTGCTTATCTCTTTTCATTGAAAAGGCAAACATAATCATTGTCAGCTGAAGCTCTTTGAGGAATGTCTTCACTCTGTCCCCTCCCTCTGCCTCACCCTGGCAACAGCTGAGTCACTTCAGCAGAAAAGGTGGAGGACAGAGTGAAGATACATGACTCAGAGAGCTTCAGACTGCAATTATTACATTTGCGGATGACCAGATAATGGGCCTTCTCCTGCTCTCTGCAGTGAAAATAAAGGTTTTTTAAGCAGGAAATGCTTTCAATTCTTCTTTTATGTTACTAAGAGTAGTTACTGAAATTTTAGTTTTGGGAATATACCTTAAATTGGTAATCCCAATTTAAGGTAACCAGACACAAGAAATACTATTTTGACTATTGTCAAAATATATTGACTGTTGGGCAATTTTATGTATAATGTAAACTACAGAGATGACTGAATGACAGAGCAATCATGTCCAGTCACTAAGGGATTCCAGTAGATGTTTTGGTACTTGTTTTGCCTACTAGGGATGGCCCTGCTTAGGAGAACTCATGGAGAACCATGTGAACAGTTTGATCAGCTGATAGATTTGTAAGGCTCTGATTTGCTGGTCCTGATTATGTGTTGAAACAGGAAGTCATCACAGCAAAACAGGAGCCTTACAAATCTATCAGCTGATCAAACTGATCACATGCTTCTCCATGCGTTCTCCTAATCAGGGCCATCCCTAGTGCCTACATCTGTCTTCTCAGGGACAGGCAGGAGAGCTTCTATACAGGACATACAGTTATGCCGCGATATGAACATTTGGGTCAGAGCCAAGGAGAAACATTATTTGGGCCAGGTAGGTATGCATTTTGCCTGTTTTATGTAGTTAGTGCTTTACTTTGCAACACTTCTTTGCATAAAAAAAATTATGGGGAAAAAATGTTGCTTTTGTAAAACAAAAAAGGGAAAATAGACCCTCAGCAATTGCCATCCACCTATTCCCACCAGTCAGTCTAAAACACTTCCCTTTCAGTTACATGGGCATGAGGGACTAGAGATTGCTGTGGCAGCTGAAGTCAGGTTTCCCTCTCTCCTGACAGCAAGGCCGGTTCCAGCCACAATGGGACCTCTGTGCAAAAGTAACCTGGGCCACCCCCGGACCCAACTGCAATGCCACCCCCCAGCAACTTCAACCCTTGCCCCTACCTCCCTGAATGTTACTGTGCTCCCCTGGACCATTTTTGGCAGCATAGCAACTCGACTGTCCTGTTGCGCTGCTTCTTTGGTCCGTGCACCCTCATGTTCATCCTCATGGGGGCACCTCTTCTCCATTTATTGTCGCAAGTTATTACATAATGACATGCAGAAGGGTCGTGGAGAAGAGGCAGTCAGCAGGGTTGAAGAGGGAGAGCACAGAAGGAAGTGCGTGCCAAGACAGGTGAGTTGCTATGCTGCAAAAACAGTGCAGGGGCCTCAGGGAGCACAAGTCAGGGGGAGACATGGGGGCCAACACTGCTGGGGGCCCTGGGGCAATTTCCCCCTTTGCTTATATGGTAGCACCAGCCCTGCCTGATAGCCTATCAAGACTGCAGACTAAGTGGAAAGTGGAGAGAGCACCAGCGGGCAGGCAGCTGGGTACTGCTGAGGAGGTTGTGAAGAGCTGTAAACTACTGCAGTAGGTATCTTTCTTTTTATTCTGAACTACACATTCTATGCATAATTCATATAAAGCAATGTTCTATTAAATGGATATACAAAACTGTGCTTGAACTTGTGCTTAAAGCTGAGTTCAGCACTTGCAGCTCCGTTCTACTCTTGAAGAGAAATTTAGTTATCGATTTGCCCTAAAGACAGAAAAAGATAACTTACTAAATTATATCTAAGAAGCTTACTTACAGCAGATCTACAGATAAAAGAGGCCATGCAAGTCAGACAAGACAGCCGGGTGGATTCAGAGTCAACCTCGGTCAACAGCACGAGAGCGCAATCACCAAGAAAGAAGCCCAGATTGCATACACTATTAATTAGAGTGAAGATAATAACAGAAGTTTACTGAAAGAAGGAATTGTTCCAGCAGACAAAAGTTTGGATGCCTGATGCATCTTGGGATAAGTGAAAAAGCTGTTTACAGTATGTAATACAAGAACAACTTGCCTTTTTACGTCCAAAAAACAGCAATTTGGTGAACCTTTCCACAGCCTGAGTGGTGGTCTCAGCAGCAGATGGGGCATCCCCTGTCAGAAGATCTACCTGAGCTCCATCAGGGATAAGAAGTGGATCTTCGCTAAGGAAGATACGGTCATTGTCCTCTTGAACTCTCTGGTATCTTTCATGCTTACAGTCTTGTAATATCAGCTCTGCCACATCTGTTCCATCAATGCACTAAAGAAATAAATATGTGATAATCACAACATAGAATCATTCACCAGTAAATCATTTTCATAATTTATTTGCAGTTATAGCAAGTAAAAGCAAAACAATAGTGTTGAAGGCAGGGGCGTAACAACAAATTGTAAGACCCCCCAGCAAATTTCTGATGGGGCTTCCCCAATGTTCCCTTGCCTCCCATTGGTGACTCTCACATCTTACAAGGGCCATATAACAAGTGTGACCATCATGATCTTCACACCCATAACAAGTGTAGCCACAAATACACCTGATCTGGGGGATACACAAAGTAGTTGTGAAGTCACATACCATGTGCATTTCCAAGGTGCTGGACCTAAGAAGCACTCAGGGAGGCAAAACTTTCACTCAGCAAAAAACTTAGGCAGATGTTAACAATCACTTAATTTTCAGCAATGTTAACTTGCTCAATATACTAATGTCTTTGATTATGCTAATTATGTGGCGGGAATCTGGCATTGAGGAAGGGGGTGTGGCTTACTTGGGGTGAAATACATTTAAGGCTGGTTGTTCACAAGATGTATGCACCACAATGTTAATTCTTTGACAAAGGGGGCCAGCCATGGCCCCGAAATGTTCATTGGTGATCGAAGGGGCATCTGGTGTTTAGGACAATAAAACTACTTCTCGTCTACTTGAGTGTGCAGACCTTTTGGATACTAATCTAGAGGATGGACCCATGTATCAGGGGGAGAGAATGTTAGTAGTTGGGGGCCCCCACAGCTCAGGGTACTCCCCTCAGGCTGCTCCCTTATAGTTATGCCATAGGTGCGGATACTAACAAGGTTGAGAATTTCTAGCCCCTAAATGTCAGAGACTGCATGACTAAATGCAAATGCAAATGCACTTCCATGTTTTGTGTAGTTATCTACTAATAAGGTGTGTGTGTGTGGGGTGGGGGGGGGGGGAGAGAGAAGTTTCTTTTCCCTGTCTTGAGAGACTGACAACTAAGGGTACGAAGAGAAAAAAAAACTTTCTACCCTCTGCACAATTGTTCTAATGCCTGCATCTGCTCAGCCACTGATAAGGAATCATACAAAGTTTTGCAAACAAATATTTGTAGACAGTCCATATTCAGTGTGCAGCAGGGTCCTGTGCACAATGCCCCACCCCCAGCCTCTCCACCCCCTTCTCAAGTACTCTGTACTGCAGTGATGTTGGAGAAGTCTGCAGGGCTAGTTCTGCACCATCAGAGATGGAGAGAATGGGTGTAAGAGGCTGAGACCTGGAGCACACTGCTCTGATGGTTTTCTGTGTGTGTTTTCTGCACATCATGTGTGTCTGTATGTGCGAAAACATGCACGTTTTATCACAGAAGCTAATGGAATTGATAGAGAGCTTCACTGCTGTCTGTTTTATCTGCATTCAGGAAAACACATTCAAGTGTGCATTAGCCAATTGAAGAATATTGGTTCTCAGTTTACCTGTGCAGAAAGCAAGTGGGGGGACCCCATCCAGAGTTTCGCAGGGGGGCCCAGTGATTTCGAGTTATGCCCCTGGGGGAGGTATTGAGATAGAAAGAATACATATACATATATATATATACATATTATACACACAGTGGGATGCAAAAGTTTGGGCAGCGTTGTTAATCGTCATGATTTTCCTGTATAAATCGTTGGTTGTTACGATAAAAAATGTCAGTTAAATATATCACATAGGAGACACACACAGTGATATTTGAGAAGGGAAATTAAGTTTATTGGATTTACAGAAAGTGTGCAATCATTGTTTAAACAAAATTAGGCAGGTGCATAAATTTGGGCACCACAAAAAAGAAATGAAATCAATATTTAGTAGATCCTCCTTTTGCAGAAATTACAGCCTCTAACGCTTCCTGTAGGTTCCAATGAGAGTCTGGATTCTGGTTGAAGGTGTTTTGGACCATTCCTCTTTATAAAACATCTCTAGTTCATTCAGGTTTGATGCCTTCCGAGCATACAGGGTCTTCTCAAAAAATTAGCATATTGTGATAAAGTTAATTATTTTCTGTAATGTACTGATAAACAGACTTTCATATATTTTAGATTCAAATACACACAACTGAAGTAGTTCAAGCCTTTTATTGTTTTAATATTGATGATTTTGGCATACAGCTCATGAAAACCCAAATTTCCTATCTCAATAAATTAGCATATTTGATCCAACCAATAAAAGAAAAGTGTTTTTAAAACAAAAAAAAAGTCAACCTTCAAATAATTATGTTCAGTTATGCACTCAATACTTGGTCGGGAATCCTTTTGCAGAAATGACTGCTTCAATGCGGCGTGGCATGGAGGCAATCATCCTGTGGCACTGCTCAGGTGTTATGGAGGCCCAGGATGCTTCGATAGCGGCCTAAGCTCATCCAGAGTGTTGTGTTTTGCGTCTCTCAACTTTCTCTTCACAATATCCCACATATTCTCTATGGGGTTCAGGTCAGGAGAGTTGGCAGGCCAATTGAGCACAGTAATACCATGGTCAGTAAACCATTTACCAGTGGTTTTGGCACTGTGAGCAGGTGCCAGGTCGTGCTGAAAAATGAAATCTTCATCTGGATAAAGCTTTTCAGCAGATGGAAGCATGAAGTGCTCTAAAATCTCCTGATAGCTAGCTGCATTGACCCTGCCCTTGATAAAACACAGTGGATCAACACCAGCAGCTGACATGGCAACCCAGACCATCACTGACTGTGGGTACTTGACACTGGACTTCAGGCCAAAAAGTTGCTTTCATCTGAAAAAGGTACTTTGGACCACTGAGCAACAGTCCAGTGCTGCTTCTCTGTAGCCCAGGTCACTCGCTTCTGCCGCTGTTTCTGGTTCAAAAGTGGGTTCATGCTTCCATCTGCTGAAAAGCTTTATGGAGATGAAGATTTCATTTTTCAGCACGACCGGGCACCTGCTCACAGTGCCAAAACCACTGGTAAATGGTTTACTGACCATGGTATTACTGTACTCAATTGGCCTGCCAACTCTCCTGACCTGAACCCCATAGAGAATCTGTGGGATATTGTGAAGAGAAAGTTGAGAGACGCAAGACCCAACACTCTGGATGAGCTTAAGGCCGCTATCGAAGCATCCTGGGCCTCCATAACACCTGAGCAGTGCCACAGGCTGATTGCCTCCATGCCACGCCGCATTGAAGCAGTCATTTCTGCAAAAGGATTCCCGACCAAGTATTGAGTGCATAACTGAACATAATTATTTGAAGGTTGACCTTTTTTTTGTTTTAAAAACACTTTTCTTTTATTGGTTGGATCAAATATGCTAATTTTTTGAGATAGGAAATTTGGGTTTTCATGAGCTGTATGCCAAAATCATCAATATTAAAACAATAAAAGGCTTGAACTACTTCAGTTGTGTGTATTTGAATCTAAAATATATCAAAGTCTAATGTTTATCAGTACATTACAGAAAATAATAAACTTTATCACAATATGCTAATTTTTTGAGAAGACCCTGTAGACAGCTCTCTTTAACTCACACCACAGATTTTCAATTATATTCAAGTCTGGGGACTGAGATGGCCATTCCAGAACATTGTACTTGTTCCTCTGCATGAATGCCTTAGTGGATTTTGAGCAGTGTTTAGGGCCGTTGTCTTGTTGAAAGATCCAGCCCCGGCACACCTCAGTCCTCCCAGTGATCTCTTTGGGGAAAGACAGGGCTTTCTTTTGATCACGTATTTTAAAATGGGTGTTTCAATTAATGCGTATTATTCAGAATATTTTTTTTCACAGAATCAGTAGAATAAAAAATTCTGCTATAAAATTTTATTAACGGTGTAATATTGCCTAGATACCAATATAAATATATTCTCCTGTTTTTCCCAATTACAGGGATATCAAACATGTGAGCTTGCTGCATAATATGGGTTAATTACACTGTCCCTAAATAAGCATGAGTAGTTCTATTTCCAAAGACGAATGCAATTTAGCATCTGCTATTTTAAAAGAATCGCTGTAAATACTGCTATATGTGTTTGGTTTACACCGTTCAACACTAAATTGCATTTATCTATAAAAGGTTTTAATCAACCTGCTGTTTTGGCAAAACTTCATCTTTAGTTTACTATGACAGACAGGAAATTATATTGAGGAAAATGGCAGGACCTGTATCCTCCTCACAACAGGTTTCTTTTATCTGTGCAATATTTCAAATATATTGATAGCGTCTAAAAAAATTTCCACATTGCACATGGTGAATTCAAAATGTTCGACAAACTTAATTAAGTATATTTGTTGTTCAGAGCACTATTGCACTGTGTCAGGCTTATCGCTCTCTGTCCTCAGGAGTGCCCCAGGATGAATTAATTTGCAGTAATAGCTGCAAAACCTTTAGCTAGCACTAGGTTAGCTAGTAAAAGTGTCCAGCAGCCCCAGATCCCTACAGTGTATACAATACCCTGCCTGGATCCAGCGATCGCGCAGCCTCCCCGCACAGCTCCGTTCTCTCTATGGGGAGGATCGGGTTTGCGCATGACATCATGACGTCGGCGACGTCATGACATCATGTGCGATCTTTCCCATAGTGAAGACTGGAGGTGCGCCGATCACTGGAGCCAGGCTGAGTAATGTATAAACTGGCTGGATCGGGGGGTGCCGGACACTTTTACTAGCTAGCCTAGTAGTGCTAGCTAAATGTTTTGCAGCTATTACAGCAAATTTATTCTTCTTACAAAGTAACATAACCTCCTGACTGGTGTAATGCTCAGGAGGTTAATGTCAGTCATGTGATCCTAAACCCCACACTCTTGCTGCCAGTTTAATAAAGTATGACCCTGTTCCGATCACAGCTATTTTAAAAGGAACATGAAATGGTAGAACTATGGAGGATGCCATCATTATTCACTTATAAACAATGTCAGTTGCCTGCCTGTCATGCTAACCTGTAGGCTTTAGTGTTTGATCAGTCACACACCTGCAATAACCATGTAGCGAGCAGAGTCAAAGCATCTGATCTGCATCCTCATTCAGGGCCTTGCCAAGCATGGACCCCTTATGATTTACTGAAAAGTGCTTGTTGGTAGGAACCTTGGTGCCGCACTCCTCTTCAGGAACGAGCGCAGCCGTACTGTGCTGTACTGAGTCTGAATCAGCTGAATCCAGACCGGAGAGGAGGCAAGTTGTCCTGCAGATCAAGCACATTTGGCCCATGAAACGGGTATTCTGCCCACAAATGTCCTTCTGTTTAATAAGCATGCAGCCAGCAGAGTCAGACCAGAGTCAAAGCTACTGATCTGCAAGCTCATTCTGGGCCAGTCACTTAAAGTGTACCCGTGGTGAACCTAGGGTACAAAAATAAATACCCAAGAAGAGCCTTTTGATCTTATAGAGGCTTCCCACGCCATCCTCCTATCCCCTGCACCAAGTATGGACCTCCAATGATTACCGACAAGAGCTTGTCCGCAGGAAACTCGGGGCCACACTCCTCTTCAGGCATGAGCACAGACGTACTGTGCCTGAATCAGCTGAATCCGCTGAATCCAGGTAGGCGAGGAAAAAAGGTGTTCTGCAGATGAAGGCACACCTGGCCCATAAAACAGGTATTCTGCCCACAATTTAGCTTCTGCATATTGCTTTTATTCACTTACCATCATGATTACTATTAAAATTGCAGTGTTCAATGTTGGGTTTAGTTGCCCTTTAAGCCATGTGTTCTGGTTCCTGCATACTTGTTCCAAGAGTCTGCAACTCCTGAAAAATCCACATGACAGTCAGGCCACTAGTATATTTTTAAAGAAGATCAGCAGTGCCAGCCTCCAGATTTTTTCTTCCACAAGTTTCAATTAAAAATAAAACAAACTAGACCAGGCACAGACATTGATAGAAACTAGATGGAACATCCGTTAGACATTAACTGAAAAAAAATGTCCCTTTAATTCCTCCAATCTCCTCCATGCTGCAATGCAAACAAAGCAATTAATTACCGTAAGCCAGAACTGTTGGCTGGAGCCCACATGCATAAATGGAATCTGCATAATGTTAATTAAGGAAAACCATATTTACATAATATACGATCGACTGTGCTATAAACGTAGGATGAAACAGCACTCCATGGATGCTGCAGAGCCACATTTGTTCGCCACTAATGGGAGGCAGATTTTCAGTGTATTGTGTGACATACCCCATTTTGCCGACACATCTGCAGCAGCACCTGCCAGAGCAGAGCGTCGTCGCGGCTCCTCGGGCCCCCTGAGCGTAGGCATTGGCTGGCATTCTGCTGGCAATAGTTCATTATATCGACTTTATGTAAATCCTCCCTGTAGGGTGCCAAGAAGAAAAGAATGAGAGACATGAGTCCACAGGCCATGACTCAATTTCTGTAGATTACCCAACTTTATTAAATAAAAAAAAAAGAAAAGAAACAGACATCGAAGATAAAATCTGCACTTGTGCTCAACTAACGGATGTAAACAGTTGAAAATAAAACACATTTACGCTGCAGCCTTATGGACAATAGTTCACCTACTTATCGAGATTTAATCCACTTTTACATCTGTAGGTTTCGCTGTTCCAGTTCCCACATTTAAATCCCATTCATAGGAAGGCAAAAATCCAAATATAGCATCTGATAGCTGAGCATTCAGAGTGCTGAAATGTCTGTGTTTTGTGTAAAATGATGCTTCTGTACTTAAAGGACACCTAAAGTGAGAGGAATGTGGAGCCTGCCATATGTATTTCCTTTTAAACAATGTGCATTGCCTGTTCGTCCTGCTGATCATGTCTCTAATAGTTTTAGCCATAGACCCTGAACAAGCATGCAAATTATGAGCTTGATTCACTAAAGCAAAGCTTTGCACGTGCAAACTAGGGTGCTAAGTAGTTTGCACGGCAAAGCTGTTTCTGATTGCGTGCTATTTTAGTTTGTGCGCACCGCATCACATGCAAAGTATGCTTATCACGCTACTTAGCACGCAAAGCGGCTGATTTTGCACACAAAGCGGTGCGTGCAAAACTTCACGCGCAAACTTTTGCGCGCATATTAGCGCGTGCAAAGCCAGTTTGCACGTGCTAAGTGGCTTTTCACTGGCGTGCTAACACTTAACACGCTTTAGTGAATCAAGCCCTATGGGCTCGATTCACAAAGCGGTGCTAACCCAGTTAGAGACTTTAGGCGTGATAACCATTGCACCACGCTGGTGAAAAGCCAGTTTAGGCGTGATAAGTTTAGGTGTGATAAGTTTAGGCATGATAAGTTTAGGCATGCTAAGTTTAGATAAGTTTAAAATGCACGCAAAGTCCCGCACGCAAAGCAGCGCCATTAAACTCTATGTGAAGTGCACCAGACTTTGCTAGTGCAAAACTTTTGATCAGCTGTGCATTGCGGTGCTAACCCAGTTGGTGCTTAAACTTATCATGCCTAAACTTATCACACCTAAACTTAACATGCCTAAACTTATCACACCTAAACTTATCACACCTAAACTTATCATGCCTAAACTGAGTTTAGGCATGATAAAGGGCTTTTCACAAGCGTGCTAACTGTTTGCACCGCTTTGTGAATCAGGCCCTATGTGTCTGACTCACGTTTAACTGGATTTGTTGCATGCTTGTTTCAGGTGTGCGATTTGACCATTACTGAAGCTAAAGAGATCAGCAGGAAAACCAGGCAACTGGTATTGTTTAAAATGAAATAAATATGGCAGCATCCACATCCCTCATCAGGTGTACTTTAAAATATCCGCTTTAAAAATGTGGTCATGTGACTTCAAACAGCTAGACTGAGCAAGTTAAAGAAGAACTCTACCCACCTCCATTCATCAGTTTGAGTGGAAGTGAGTGGTGTTACTGTATGCTTGTCACTCAGGTCTGTCCAGCGGCTTGCGGTAGACCTACTTCTTTGAAGAGATGTTGCCGACACACAACTGCTGGGAATCTTCTCTTCATTCAAGTGTTCTACCAAGGGACAGGTATGTACAGTATGAAAAGCTCACCACAACTCCCTGCTGCCAAATGGCAATAGTGGGAACTTTCCTTAATAGCTTACTTCTTTGGTAGATCTGCTGAATGGCTTGCATCACCAAGCTGTTTATATTACAAGGAGGCAGGGCATGGACTAAATTCTAAAAAGTGGGAGCCTACAAAAGTGAAAGTCTGTGCTACAGGAAGTGGCTAGGAGCATACCTGTGAAAAAGGTGGAGGGAAATTTGGACCAAGGGTGAAATTGAATGATGGGGCTCCGAGAACAAAGTGTTCTTTTGTCTAATATTTAATATAAATTGCCCTATTGCCAAGTTTCCCTGCAGCCTTTCCTTATGGCAGCACTCAAATCCTCCGGAACTGCACCAAAAATGTACTGTTTAAGTTAGAAAATCTTTCACACTAATTTACACTCACATACATGGGTCTAGCAATCACCCCTGCGACCCCTGCCATCTCAGGGGGGGCCATAGGCTTTTGGTGCCCCTCCTCCTCCCCCTTAACCGCAGCAAGTGCAGCCAATTAGCAAGAAAAAAAAAAACAGTTTGCTCAAAAAAAGTCCCTGCCACCTCCTCCCGCCATGCAGAGTAGCGAGTGAAGCAGCATCTGAAAGCAGGAAAAAATTAGAAGCTCCCGCTACAGCAGAACACTCCCTGCTGCCATTTGCTGTCTCCTGATCACATGGAGCCCCATGCTATCATTTTTGCAGGGGGGCCTATTTAGTCTAGTTACGCCCCTGCTCACATACACAATTAAATCTTTTAAAAAATGCCTAGCATATTTCATAGTCAGAATCCATGGTAGTAGTTTTGTGGGGGAATAAATATAGATAGTCATATACGCTACACGCACAGTACAATTACATATAGAGAAGCAATGCACCAACTGTGAGGCATACGTTTCAAGTAAAGATCTTACAGACAGTCTCAGGCTCAGAAAATCACATATTTTGGAAAACAAACACAATAACAGTACAGCAAACAGAAACTGCAAAATTAGGTTGTGCCCCATCATATCTTATGGTATTTCAATAAGGATAAGAATTTGCCTATAAGTCTCAGCAGTGTGAATGACATTGGTTTTCAACACAGTATATATTGCATATGAGGAAATAAGGCCTCAAACAAGAAATACATCAATGTCCAGCCCCACTATCAGCTCACTAATGGGACCCTGGTGAGCCCATCCACAGTCTGTGACAGTCTTATCAGAAGTGGTCTTTATGGAAGAAATGCTTACAAAATGCCATTCCTTTATGTTAGAAATAAATAGTAATTCGCATGTGCACATAAACACAAGAACTGGAGTGAAAAATAGAAGCTGACTATTAAATAAAAATCGGGAATATTCAGAAGGCAGATGGTCTTTCCAAGGAGTGTAGGAGGATACCTACTATACTAAGGTAGTATGGGAAAGAAAAGGGCAAATATTTAATAACCATACAGCATCAAGAGAAGGGTATCTGATTGGGCATAATGACATTCTGTTGCATGATAACACCAAACTAATGGTCCACAAAATGAAGAACAAGCCTCAATGAAAATAACTGGTGATGTTGCCTCTACAGGGCCCTGACCTGCACATCTTAAAGCCAGCTTTGAGTTACCTTGAAATCAGCTCACCAACATGTAAATATGCTCAGGCCCCAAAGATAACCATACATACATACAACCATACATTTAAAAACAATTACAATGGATGCCTATTTCAAAAAAAAAAAAAACCTTCCGAGGACAATACAAGGTATCTAAAGTGTAAACCAGATTAAGTCAATTTCAGACAGTATTTAAGAGATTATTCCATTGCCAAAGTTTCTAGGGCATGTGAGAAGAAAGTTTATGCAGGGCTGGGAAAAGGTTCCCCAGCGCCATGGGCAAAGATTCTAAAGTGTGCTCGCACACACACTCATACCTGGTAGTATAGTGGTCTTCCTACCCCCCACAGTATTCCCTGATAGTGGAATGGTCCCGCCACAGTGTTCCCAGGTAGTCTAAAGGTCCCCCACCCCTCCACAATATTTTCTGGTGGTCTAGTGGTCCCCCTCCCCACACACACTGTATTTACTGATAGTGTTATGTTCCTCCCACTCCCTAGAGTATTTCCTGGTTGTCTAGTGGTCACCCATTAGTATTCCTTTCTAGTCAAGTGGTCCCCCATCTTTGTAGTCTAGTGGTCTTCCATCACCCACAGCATTTCCTGGCAGTCTAGTGCCCCATCCCACCACAATATTACCTGGTGGTTAGATATTAAGCAATTGGAGGCGCCCTTTGATTTTGCACAATTATGATCAAATAATTCGGGTTCACAAAGGTAAGGGTATGCAGTACTACCTGTGATGAAGACTCATAAACAGGTATATAGATAAACAATTTTTTAGCACTTGCTGGTTAGATAGCTTCCTATCCTCATATAATTTTACCTGGGATTCTAGTAGTCTTTGTCACCCCTCAGTATTTCCTAGTAGTGGTCTAGTGGTCCCATGGTCCTCCTACGGTATTCCCTGGTTGTGGTATAGTGGTGGTATAGTGATCTAACATAGTATTCCGGGTGGTGGCCTGGTGGCTTCCCATATGCAGAGTTATAGGCAGCAAGTAGAGTTTACAATAGAGACTCCCCTCCCCTAGGCTTCAGCTGCTAGTGGTCCTGCCTGTCTTCTGTACTGCTGCCCACTCTCTACTTTCTGATTCTCAGATCAGAGGGGCAGAGAATGGACAAAGCTGCAAAAGACAGGAAGGACCTCTAGAAATCGGAGCCTGGAGGAGACGAGTCTCTGTTGTAAACTCTGGCTGCTGAGTGTAACTCTGGATATAGGGAGGAGCACAGAAGGGGGGGGGGGGTCCCAAGGAGAGGGAGGAAACACGTTGGGCCACCATCCACATGGCCCTTCGCTGCCAGCCTGGCTGGGTACCATCCGGCAGTATTTGTTCTACTGCCCTTAAGGAGGCCCTGGAATGGCGGGGGGGGGGGGGGGGTGGAATACACCCTCAGAGCTCTGCACCTCTCAAGCGTCTGCTTCTTCTGACCTGTCTCATCATTAGTAATGACTGCACCAACGCAGTCAGCAGTCACACAGGGTAAGGGAAGACCTGTGGTTGAGTGCCATTTAACTTTTCATCTGACTTTGGAAACCCACCAAAGAGCAGTATTGCAGCTCCATAAAAGAGGTCCATAAGATAGATAATATAGTTGTTCACTGTACTCAAAATAATAAGAGAAATGTTTTAAGAAATTCAACATAAAGTTCTATCTTACTCCTAAAGGAGATGCTATGTATCTTTTAAACAACATGTTCTATTTTGTGATTACAAAAAAAAAAATACCTTAAAAGCACCAAAGAATCTCTGACAGCATTTAAAGATGACAAATATACTCCAAAACAACTTAAGACAGGCAAGACTCCCATTTCTTCAAGTGCTGTGCATAATCCCTTAACAAACTGTTTACTGGCTTTCTAGCTAGCGAATGTGGTTATTAAGTTTTATTCTCAAACTACTGAACTATATCTGAGGAATTCAAAAAGATCTTTTTTTATCCACATTTAACACAATTTCTTCTTTGCTCTGTAATTACAGATGCAGAGCCAGCTACCGGCATAAAACGTCATGTTCTATCATTACTTTATTGAAAATGCATTAGTTGTACAGTACCCACAGTATGTAAAAACCGGAAAATGACATGGCCTATTGTTACACATGAAGACTATGAATGCATTACTTTTAAAGAAAACCTGAAGCGGAAAAAAACCTTATGATATAATGAATTGTATGTGTAGTACAGATAAGGAATAGAACATTAGTAGCAAAGAAAAGAGTCTCATATTTTTATTTTCAGTTAGCTTTTTTTTATAACATTGCATCATTGTTAGTTTTAGTTGCAGTTTTAAATGGAGTCTGAAGCCTTTTTTTAAAATAAAAAAAACAGATACTTACCTAAGGAGAGGGAAGGCTCTGTGTCCTAATGAGCCTTCCCGTTCTTCTCCTGTTGTCTGCGTTCCCCGCGCAGGCTCCTCCGTTAGCAGTCCACAACGATCGTGGACTCCTCTCCTCTGGGTTGGGGAGACTTCGGACGCTCCGTACTGTGCATGCGCGAGCGCCCTCTCTGACGCACTCACGCGTGCGCAGTACAGAGCCGCCGGTCTTCGGGAAACTCGAGCACTTCCGAAGGCTGACGAAGTCTCCTGCGGCGGGAGATACAAACCGCGGAACCTACGGGTAACGCAGACACCGGGAGGAGAACGAGAAGGCTCATTAGGACCCAGAGCCTCTCCTTAGGTAAGTATCATTTTTTTATTTTAAAACAGGCGTCAGATTCACTTTAAAAGCACAATATGAGACTCATATCTATGCTACTCATGTTCTATTTCTTAGCTGTACTACACACACAATTCCTTATATAAGTTTATTTTCACTTCAAGTTTGCTTTAAAGGGACCTTGAAGAAAGGTACAGCACACCAACAAACCTATAGTTAAAATATCAATATCACTAGCCCATACACTTATATTCAGGATGTGCTGCATTGTTCATAATGATCTGCAGAGGGAAGATAAATGTGAAGGGAGAACATTTACCATTATGAAGTAGAGAGGGTACTAAAATAGAGAGAATAACTGGGATCTGTACACACTGGAGTTTGCTTACTATTAGTATAACTTCAGATTATCTGTTTATATACTGTACAGAATGTGGTTGAATTGTCACCTTCTTAACCACTTGCCGACCGCACGCTTATACCGTGCGTCGGCAAAGTGGCAGCTGCAGGACCAGCGACGCAGTACTGCGTCGCCAGCTGCAGGCTAATTAATCAGGAAGTAGCCGCTCGCGCGAGCGGCTGCTTCCTGCCAATTCACGGCGGGGGGCTCCGTGAATAGCCTGCGGCCCGCCGATGGCGGCTCGCAGGCTAAATGTAAACACAAGCGGAAATAATCCGCTTTGTTTACATTTGTACGGCGCTGCTGCGCAGCAGCGCCGTAAGGCAGATCGGCGATCCCCGGCCAATCAGCGGCCGGGGATCGCCTCCATGTGACAGGGGACGTCCTGTCACTGGCTGCACAGGACGGATAGCGTCCTGTGCAGCCTCGATCGCCGGGGGGGCAGCAGGTAGGAGAGGGAGGGGGGAATTTCGCCGAGGAGGGGGGCTTTGAGGTGCCCCCCCCCCGCATCACCCAGCAGGCAGAAGAGATCAGACCCCCCCTGCACATCATCCCCATAGGGGGGAAAAAAGGGGGGCAATCTGATCTCTCTGCCTGCTACCTGATCTGTGCTGGGGGCTGCAGAGCCCACCCAGCACAGATCAGTAAAAACAGCGCTGGTCCTTAAGGGGGGGTAAAGGGGGGGGTCATCAAGTGGTTAAAGTGAACCCGAGGTGAAAATAAACTGATGAGATAAACAATTGTATTTATCTTTCTACTCCTAAAATGACTTTATATCTCATGGTTTTATTTGGTCTTATTTTATGTTTAAAAATTTACAAAGTAAATTGAATGTTGTGTTGTCTCTGCTCAATCGCAGCCTATTGAGTGCTCTTAAATGAAAATGCATGAACTATTGACCTTTTCCCATCTCCCTCTGTATTCTGCCAGGAAAACATTTATGGTTGTAATTTGCTTATTAGTGATGTTTACTATATTCCTGACAAGGTACGGACAAGACAGAAGCTGTCACTTCCATGCCAAGAAATTAACACTTTCAGGCAGCAAAATAAAACAAGTAAAACAGCCTGCTTATTTATTAGTGATGTCCCGAACGGTTCGCTGGCAAACGGTTCCAGGCGAACTTCGGTGGTTCGCGTTCGCCTACCAATGGCGAACTTTCCTGGAAGTTCGATTCGCCCCATAATGCTCTATTGAGCAAAACTTTGACCCTCTACATCACAGTCAGCAGGCACATTGTTGCCAATCAGACTGCACTCACACCTGGAGCCCCACCCTCCCTTATACAAGTCAAGGTCCTTGAGCCATTTGACTCACTCGTCTGCCTATACTAATTAATTAAGGGACAGCTGCTACACACTCTGCTAAGGAAATTTTAATTAGCCTCTTGTACCCTCCACCCTCCTGGGAGGGAGGAGGGTCTCATCTGCCAGGGAATTCCAGTATTCCAAAAACCAGCTTACATACCGTGACTGGGATTTGAACCCAGGTCTCAGTGTATGGTAGGTAACTAACATATCTATTATACCACCAACACTACTAGCTGAAAGTAGCTGAAAGTAGCTGAAAGTAGCTGAAAGTAGCCTAGCATGTACCATTTATGCTCAATGCAAGAGAAAAATTAGACAAGACAAATAACATTTATATCACACTTTTCTCCTGGCAGACTCAAAGCACCAGAGCTGCAGCCACTAGGGCACACTCTATAGGCAGTAGCAGTGTTAGGAAGACTTGCCTAAGGTTTCCTACTGAATAGGTGCTGGCTTACTGAACAGACAGAGACGAGATTCAAACCCTGGTCTCCAGTGTCAGAGGCAGAGCCCTTAACCATTACACCTTGCAGCCACTGCTTACGGATATGTAGCCAGACATGGCCTTGTCTTTTGTGTTCAACAGTTGCGTTCAACAGTTGTCTAATTTTTCTCTTGACAACTGTTGAACACAAAAGACAAGGCCATGTCTGGCTACATATCTGTAAGCAGTGGCTGCATGGTGTAATGGTTAAAGGCCCATACTCACGGGGGACGGCCGTCGCCGCAACCGCGTGGCACGCGCGTGTTGCGGCGACAGTTCCCCCGTGTGTATGATGCGCGCGCCCCGAACCGTCGCCCATCGGAGCTGTCGCCAGGCGATTGACATGTTCAATCGCCGGCTACAGTCGTCGCCGCAACCTCGCCGGAACTGTCGCTAGCCCCGCATGTGTATGCGGGCTAGCGACAGCTACCCACACACACCACACGGAGCTTCCGGCGGGGGGAAGGAAACTCGGCGACAGCTTCCGCCGCATCGCTAATCCCTCTGCTGCCGTGTGGATGCAGAGGGATTTGGCGACGAGCTGTCGCCAAACTGTCGCGCACACGCTCCCGTGTGCGGTGACAGCTACAATTGTACCCCCGTGGGTACTTAGCTTAAGGGCTCTGCCTCTGACACAGGAGACCAGGGTTCGAATCTTGGCTCTGTCTGCTCATTAAGCCAGCACCTATTCAGTAGGAGATCTTAGGCAAGTCTTCCTAACACTGCTATCTTGTCTAATTTTTCTCTTGACAACTGTTGAACACAAAAGACAAGGCCATGTCTGGCTACATATCTGTAAGCAGTGGCTGCATGGTGTAATGGTTAAGGGCTCTGCCTCTGACACAGGAGACCAGGGTTCGAATCTTGGCTCTGTCTGCTCAGTAAGCCAGCACCTATTCAGTAAGAGACCTTAGGCAAGTCTTCCTAACACTGCTATCTTGTCTAATTTTTCTCTTGACAACTGTTGAACACAAAAGACAAGGCCATGTCTGGCTACATATCTGTAAGCAGTGGCTGCACGGTATAAAAAATATTCTACACCCTCCCCAGCATGTTTATAAATGCCATATATGCCTCTCATCACCCTACCTTGCCCACAAAAAGAACATTTTCTTACTGCTCTTAACTTCTTCTAAAACCTCTGAGGAGAGTATGGGAGGGCAGAGTCATTTATTACACACTGAGCAGAGGAACTAAATGGGAACGGATGATTTGACTCTGTAGAGCTGTACACAAATAATTAATCTGCTAACGGCATAGGGTGAAGGTGGGTGGGGTCAGTTCATGTGCTCAGTGTTCACAGCGATGCACTGATTTGTCTCCTTCCTGATTACCTCATGTGGATGATGATGGGATAGAAGTTAGGATAGCTTTCAGACTGTTGTTCAATTTAACCAGGCAGCATCTGACACTATCACAGGAAAGCAGTTTGGCAAACCCAGCAAGCCAGTTGATAAAACCTTAACAAAGCATTTTTGCATTATGTACAAAGCACAAAACGTAGTACTTTTCAAATTATAATAACAGGGATTTAAAGGTGGAACCAAACCTACTTAGGTCACGGTGAGAAAAGAGTTCCAAAGAACAGGAACTGCTCTAGAGAAATCCTGCAGTCATAATGCCACGGGTAAGAATAATATTTGCAGAACACAGCGTATTGAAAATAAGGATGAGTATTAAGAATTAGGATCTGTTTATAAAGCAAGCTATAGCTGTCCATATATGATTTAATTAACACTCGGTTTTTACAATCTAAATTATGATAGATTTTAAAATTGATGTTATGATCATTTATTTTACAACAGACTTAATCCCAAAATTGAGGATCTATCTTTCAATCAAGTTTAGCCCTTAATCTGATTGTACTATCAATCAAAAGCAAAATCAAGTGACAGTTGGATAGTGTACGACCAGCTATAACTGGAATTCCCAGGTTGATAATCAAGTGACAGTTGACTACTGTACGACCAGCTATAACTGGAATTCCCAGGTTGATAATCAAGTGACAGTTGAATACTCTATGACCAGCTATAACTGGAATTCCCAGGTTGATAGGTAGTCAGTGAAGAGATTGGCAGCCTACCAGAAATGACTGCAAAAGTCTTGTGACACACAAATAAATGCATTTACTTCTTTTTTTTAAACAACCAAAAGTGTAATCAAAATTACAGCTGTTTCCCAATAAATCTTCATTCAATCAATGTATTTTTCGCTCCATGCTAATCCGCATTACTGTGAATTGCTGCACTTTGCACATTCCTAATTGCCTTATTAGATAAACTGAAATCCCCCATGTATCTTTTTGTTGCTTCTCTGTTTGTGTTGACAGTGTTTTGTTTCTGCTCACTCTGACAAGAGATAAATAGAGATAAATGCAATTACAGGCGCTTTACAGCCTCACGCCACATATTTACTTATTTGTTATGGTTTTAGATTCTAATTTTATTTCCAGTTTTAATTATTCACAAGATAAATGCTTAAACTGCTGGGGTTCTGCGCCAGAATTCTGCTGTAAGAGACGCATTGTGGACATAGGACTGGGGACACACAGAGAGCTATTAGATGGATGTGGCGATAATGAGAATAAAGTAGAAATGTGAAGTAAAACATATGTTCTGTTCTACGGACTCATATCACAGTCAGCAGCGTGCAAGAAAATGAATGTCTTACCTTTTTAAATGAGCTGTTCATTAGACATGGTGTTTAATTATTGTTTTCAGTATTTGTAGTGTATATCGTTAAAGTGGATCCGAGATGAACTTTTACTCATTGCATGATTGTGTTCCTTTCCTATTGTTTATAGGGCATTCCTCAAGCCAAATACTTTTTTGTTTTTGTTTTATTACTCTAATTCCCTATAAACTAAAAAAGCCCCACCCAGTTTTCAGAGAGCCTTGGCAGTAGCAAGGGCTCATGGGAGCTCAGTCTGGGCAGGAGGAGGGGGAGGTATTACTAGCCAGAGATTTCAGAGGCAGAGGGGAGGGGGAGGAGGGAGGAGGAAGGGGGATTAGGCTTTTTTCAGTCTGAGTGCTGATGGTACTGATAAGCTTGGCTGTGTGTAATGTTTACAAACATGGCTGCTGTCATTGTATCACAGGAAGAAATGATCATATTTTATTAAAAAAAGTATGCAGACAGATTTGCTGTTTAAACCATCTAAACTGTACATAAGATATATAGACAAGTTACTTGTTATAGTTAGTTTTTCATCTCGGATCCGCTTTAAGCAGGGCTGTGAAGTCGGGGCAGTTTTGGGTAACTGGAGTGAGTCGGTGGTTTCAATAAACTGAGGAGTCTGAGTGGGATGATGTTTGTACCAACTGCACAGTCCTGGTAAGAATTAGACTGAGGAGTGGAAGCAACTCACTGCAGAGGTCAATACCTACAGTGGGATGCAAAAGTTTGGGCAACCTTGTTAATCATCATGATTTTCCTGTATAAATCGTTGTTTGTTACGATAAAAAATGTTTGTTAAAGAAAACCTGTAACTAAAAAAAGTTCCCCTGGGGGGTACTCACCTCGGGTGGGGGAAGCCTCCGGATCCTATTGAGGCTTCCCCCATCCTCCTGTGTCCCACAGCAGTCTCGCTGTGCCCCTCCGAACAGCGGGGATGTATATTCACCTTCCCGGCTCCAGCGCAGGCGCAATATCAGCTCTCCGCTCAGAGATAGGATAGGCGGAAATAGCCGATCGCTGTCGGGCCGCTCTACTGCATAGGTGCAAGTCTCCTGTGCCTGCGTAGTAGAGCGGACCCGACAGAGATTGGCTATTTCCGACCTATCTCGGTGCTGAGAGCCACCCCAGCTGGAGCCAGGGAGGGTAAATATATCAAGCCTTGTCAGGCTTGTCGGGCTGGATTGCCTGCAGCTAAAGGGATGGGGGAAGCCTCACTGGGACCCTGAGGCTTCCCCCTCCCCCAGGGGACATTTTTTTAATTACGTAGTCTCTTTAAATACATCATATAGGAGACACACACAGTGATATTTGAGAAGTGAAATGAAGTTTATTGGATTTACAGAAAGTGTGCAATAATTGTTTAACCTATTTTGGTTCCTGGACGTAGTTTCTACGTCCAGGAACCATGCGCGCTACCGCGCGCTTCCGCGGCCGATCGCGCGCGTGCACGCGCACTCCCGGCCGCGGATTCGGTAGCCAGGGAATCAATGCATCGGGCTACGGAGCCCAATCATTGATTCCTCTCCCCCGCTGAAAAAGCGACAGCTTCTCTCAGAAGCTGCGCCTTTTCTGGCCGTTCCCTTCCCGATGCGTCACTCTAAGCGTATGTTACGCTTAGAGTGACGTCATGTAAACAAACTCATGGCCGCCATCTTGTGGCCAAAAAGTAATACTACACCTGTAAAAAAAAATAATTTAAAATTAACACACATTTACATTATAAATCTATTGTTTACCTCCCACCCTCCCAAAACTACCCAAATAAAATGTTTACAATAAAAAAAAAAAACCATTACAATAAAAAAAAAAAATGTAAATATTTACCTAAGGGTCTAAACTTTTTAAATATCAATGTAAAGATAAAATATTTCTATATTTTTTTTATTTTAAACTTGTAAATAGTGATAGATGCAAAACGGAAAAAATGCACCTTTATTTCCAAATAAAATATTGTCGCCATACATTGTGATAGGGACATATGGGCAAATACAATACGTGAGTTTTAATTATGGAGGCATGTATTATTTTAAAACTATAATGGCTGAAAACTGAGAAATAATGAATTTTTTCCGTTTTTTCTTATTCTTCCTGTTAAAATGCATTTACAGTAAAGTGGCTCTTAGCAAAATGTACCCCCCAAAGAAAGCCTAATTGGTGGCGGAAAAAACAAGATATAGATCAGTGCATTGTGATAAGTAGTGATAAAGTTATAGGCTAATGAATGGGAGGTGAACATTTCTCACGTGAAAACGACGGAACCTGAATGGGTTAAACAGAATTAGGCAGGTGCATACATTTGGGCACCACAAAAAAAGAAATGAAATCAATATTTAGTAGATCCTCCTTTTGCAGAAATTACAGCCTCTAAATGCTTCCTGTAGGTTCCAATGAGAGTCCAGATTCTGGTTGAAGGTATTTTGGACCATTCCTCTTTAAAAAACATCTCTAGTTAATTCAGGTTTGAGGGCTTCCGAGCATGGACAGTTCTCTTAAACTCACACCACAGACTTTCAACTATATTCAGGTCTGGGGAAGTGAGATGGCCATTCCAGAACACTGTACTTGTTCCTCTGCATGAATGCCTTAGTGGATTTTGAGCAGTGTTCAGGAGTTATTGAAAGATCCAGCCCCGGCGCAGCTTCAGCTTTGTCACTGATTCCTGGACATTGGTCTCCAGAATCCGCTGATACTGAGTGTAATCCATGCGTCCCTTAACTTTGACAAGATTCCCAGTCCCTGCACTGGCCACACAGCCCCACAGCATGATGGAACCAACTCCATATTTTACTATAGGTAGCAGGTGTTTTTCTTGAAATGCTGTGTTGTTTTTCCTCCATGCACATCGCCCCTTGTTATGCCAAAATAACTCAATTTTAGTTTCATCAGTCCACAGCACCTTATTCCAAAATGAAGCTGGCTTGCCCAAATGTGCTCTAGCACAGAGGTCCCTAACCTGGTGGTCCGTGAGCAAATTTCTGGAGGGCCGCGGCGGATCTGGCCTTTCTCCCTCTCTCTCTCTCTCTCCCCTCGCCGCCGCCGCTCCTGTTACCTTATGCGGGCGGCCGCTTTCTTCCTTATATTCCCCATAGCCCCTCTCCTCTTTGAAGCATCTCGTACAGCAGCGCTTCCTGTGCGGCTTCTGTAAGGAGGGAAGGAGGCGGGGGCAGCGGTTCCCATGGTAACTGCAATCGCCGCTACAGGAAGCCGCTGCCCTGCTTCCTTCCCTTCCTTATAGCAGCCGCGCGGGAAGCGGTGATGTAATACGAGATGCTGCAAGAGGAGAGGAGCTATGGGGAATATAAGGAAGCGACCGCCCGCTCATAAGGTAACAGGAGCGGCGGCCGCGGGGGGGGGGGGGGGGGGAGAGAGGGCACCTCTCCTAGATACACTGGGGCAGCTATACTGGGCTAACTACTGGCTACACTGGGCTAACTACTGGTGACACTGGGGCAGCTATACTGGGCTAACTACTGGCTACACTGGGATAACTACTGGCGACACTGGGGCAGCTATACTGGGCTAACTACTTGCTACACTGGGCTAACTACTGGCGACACTGGGGCAGCTATACTGGGCTAACTACTGGCTACACTGGGCTAACTACTGGCGACACTGGGGCAGCTATACTGGGCTAACTACTTGCTACACTGGGCTAACTACTGGCGACACTGGGGCAGCTATACTGGGCTAACTACTGGCTACACTGGGCTAACTACCAGCGACACTGGGGCAGCAATACTGGGCTAACTACTGGCTATACTGGGCTAACTATACTTGCTATACTGGGCTAACTGTACTTGCTATACTGGGCTAACTATACCTGCTATACTGGGCTAACTGTACTTGCTATACACGGAGGCAACTGTACTTGCTATACTGGGCTAACTGTACTTGCTATTCTGGGCTAACTGTACTTGCTATTCTGGGCTTACTGTACTTGCTATTCTGGGCTAACTGTACTTGCTATACTGGGGTAACTACTGGCTACACTGGGCTAACTGTACTTGCTATACTGTGGTAACTGTACTTGCTATACTGGGCTAACTATACTTGCTACACTGTGGAATCTGGGGAAAAAAAGGGTGCTGCCGCCACAACTAGCCACTGGTCTGTGGGTTGACTCTGACTGTTCTCACCATTCGTTGCTTCAGTCTATCTGAGATTTTTCTTGGTCTGCCACTTCAAGCCTTAACTTGAGCCTGTGGTCTTCCACTTCCTCAATATGTTCCTAACTGTGGAAACAGACAGCTGAAATCTCTGAGATAGCTTTCTGTATCCTTCCCCTAAACCATGATGATGTACAATCTTTGTCTTCAGGTCAGTTGAGAGTTGTTTTGAGACCCCCATGTTGCTACTCTTCAGAAAAAATTAAAAGAGAAGGGAAACTTACAATTTACCCCCTTAAATACTCTTTCTCATAATTGGATTCACCTGTGTATGTAGGTCAGGGGTCACTGAGCTTACCGAGCCAATTTGAGTTCCAATAATTAGTTCTAAAGATTTTGGAATCAATAAAATGACAGGAGTGCCCATATTTATGCACCTGCCTAATTTTATTTAAACAATTATTGCACACTTTCTATAAATACAATAAACTTCATTTCACTTCTCAAACATCACTGTGTGTCTCCTATATGATATATTTAACTGACATTTTTTTATTGTAACAACCAACAATTTACACAGAAAAATCATGTCGATTAACAGGGTTGCCCAAACTTTCGCATCCCACTGTATCTCAGCAATCCTCCTGCAGTCCACCGATTCAGTACCGGGACCCTCTGTACTTATTTGATTCAATGGAAGTCAAATATGGCCCCTGCCCGCTGTGCTCCCTACCATGGAAGAGTGCATATGGACTAGGTATACCTGAGTAAGGCATGCCCAGTAGAACAAAACTGCTTTTGCAAAACTTTTTTAACACCGTACTTGCGCATGCCCACTCTGGATGCACTCGTCTATGCGAGCACAGCCAGAAGAAATGTATTGGGTTTGCACTAAGCCAAATAGGTACAGAGGGTCTCTGCGCTGGATCGGTGGACTGCAGAAGGATCTGGGAAGCCTCTGGACCATCCAGTATATTGCTGTTTTTTTTTTCCATTCAGGTGTACTTTAAAGTCACTTTCACCTTGTGTTGTAGCGGACACTGTTTCGCACACTCTAACACGGTGCAATTCAAAGTCCATGAACAATTCACACCTCATTGTGCAATGCAACAACCCAATGTGAAATTAACCTAACAGCTCTTTGATACCCGTGGCTATTTTTATTGTTTATTTTATTAATTTATATAGTGCTGACATCTTCTGCGGTGCTTTACAGAGTCTGTAGTTATGATATGTCTCTAATTTTCACAATCTATTCCACACCATAGTTGTAAACATAAGTCCATCCCAGTTCATGGCTATTTTTGGTGGAAGCCAATTGACTTATCTGTATGTCTATTGGAGGGGAAGCCCACACAAGCATGGGGAGAACATATAAACTCCATAAACATCCTGGCCCAGAGTCAACCGGGGATCCCAGCTCTGCAAGACACGAGCGCTAGCCATTATGCATTGTGCCCCCCATCTCTAAATATGGAGACTTTCTGTAATGTCCTAAACACATATGGCACATCTTCTACACAGTTAGAAATCACTGAAAACTGCACAGCAGCACATTTATGCAAAATACAAGCTGATGCTGATGTAAACAGTAAACACTTGACTACAGATGTCAATGAAACATCTAAACATCCTGCAACAACTGACCTCTGTACAGGGCCTGGAAAGTTCATCATCTCTTCTTGTTCTTTGGTTTCACTAAGTATAACCTACACAAAAGTAAAAAGAGAAAAAAAAAATCAGTCCATGGACACATAATGTTACATATATACACCACATGATCCCACTTGTAGGCAGCACGGCGGCGTAGTGTGGGCAGCACGGTGACGTAGTGGATAGCACTCTCGCCTGGGTACCCGGTTTGAATCGCAGCCAGGGCACTACTTGCCAAGATTTTGTATGTTCCCCCTATGTTTGTATGTGCTTCCTCCTGACACATCCCAAAAACATACTGATAAGTTAATTGGCTTCCCCTAAATTGGCCCTAATCTACGATGGACTATGGTAGGGATTCGATTGTGAGCCTCTCTGAGGGACAGTTAGTGACAAGAGTATATACTCTGTACAGCACCGTGGAAGATGTTGGCTAAATAATACTAAAATAATAATACTGCACATCAAAGAAAAAATAGATTGGAAGTTAGCAACCATAGCCTCACACTGGCCACTCAATCCAAGTCAGGTTTCTCCTAGACATTGATTATATCATCTGCTATGTGTGACCTTCCTCCAGCACTATCACCTGGTAAAGTGATTTGACCAAACAGCTCTTCAGAACTACTCAAGTCCCCAGACAGCTTTTCTGGTGTACAGTGCTGGAACGATGGGCTGAGGAAAAGGAAGTATCAAGCCTCCAGTGAATTTCACACATCAGCAAGGCCTGGAATAAGTGACAGGAGGGAGCATAAGGAAGGCCAACATGATAGTGCTGGACATAGTCCGGCAGGGTGAGGGTTAAGTGTTGGAGAAAGAGGCAGGAAGTGGTAGGAGGAGGCGTGACAGGACAGAGCTGGGAGAGAGAGAAGGAGCTGGAAGGAAGGGAGGAGTCAGAAGCCAAAGGGAGACGCAGGAGAAAGTTTCCCGCCCACCCGCCCGTTAAGGGTAGATAGGTAGGCGGTTTGTCATTGCAGCTGGCGGGGCAAGGTGTCTGGAGAATGGTGAAGGAAGGATGACTTTGAGGATTTCACTTAGGTGACTTCCTCACGTAACAAACTAATGGAGCGATAAGAAGAACAGTTGATAAGGGGCATGCCGCTGTTCCCGAGTCTGTTGGTGCGGCTGGGGGCCGGATTGAGCCGCATGCCCAGAAAGAGAATGTGTTGTTTAATTTCGATTGTTGAAGTAGCTCTGGACGCTTTGCCCTGCAAGTGAATAGTTATCGTTTTATATTAAAATGTTATTAAGGTTAATAAATGGGCTGCATTGGCCTTAAAATTCCAAAGTCAAACATGCAGTCCGAGTGTTTTGTATTAAACATAGAGTTTTTGATGTTATTTAAGGAAAAGGGGGGAAGTAAAATTAAGGGGTTGGTTTGTCCGCAGGACGGCAATTGGTCATGCACATATCATGGTTTGCTTTAAGCTCCTTAGTGCTAACCCAGAGTCAGGCTCGAAATGGAAATCCGCAGCTCAGAGCGGTAACCTCAAGCTGGATCTATGGGAATTATGTAATGTGCAGGGCTGCCGCATATCTATCTATCGGTTTGATTTTAGGGTATGTATTTCTCCTCACAGATTTTCTTTACAGGAAGTTCCATAAAAATAACCATTAAGTTAGCAACAACTTTGAATTATTTGCATCTAATTGACCATCCCTAATGATAACACAATGGTGAAATAAGGCCAGATTTATGTATTTGTACGAGTTGAGCATAAAATGCGAGTAATCGCTGAACACATTACTGGAACAAAGGATTTTTTTTGTGGAAATTAGTTTGAAGACTATCTTTACTACTGTTGCTGTTTGAATTTGGGCTTCTGCATTCAGAAATCCGACTAATGTCAACACCGCACTTAAAGCGGATCCAAGATGAAAAACTAACTATAACAAGTAACTTGTCTATATATCTTATCTAAAGTTTAGATAGTTTAGCAAATCCAGCTGCAAACAGCTTCAACAGTTTATGGTTATTTATTCCTGTGATACAATTAGGGAAGCCATGTTCTGTTTGTCACAGGCTGAGTGATCAGGACAGCTCCATCCCTGGACGTGTTTAAATCCAGACTGAAAACCCACCTGTTCAGTTTGGCATTTGCAGAAATAAAACTTTTGTTGTGTGAATACTTCATCCTACTATCAATTACTGAATCTGTGCCTAAGCGCTTTGAGTCCTATGGGAGAAAAGCGCTATAGAAAGGTTATTGTATTGTATTGAGTGCTGGAGATGCTATCAGCTTGCCTGTGTGTAATGTGACAAATTCAGAACCCTCTCCTCCTCCCTCCTCCCCTCTGCCTCTGAAATCTCTGGCTAGTATCCTCCTCCTCCTCCTGCCCAGACTAAGTTCCCATAAGCCCTTGCTACAGTGCCAAGGCATTCTGGAGAAGCTGTGGGCGGGGCTTGTTTAGTTTATAGGGAATTAGAGTATTCAAACAAAACATAAAAAGTATTTGGCTTGAGGAATGCCCTATAAACTATATGAAAGAAACACAATTATGCAATGAGTAAAAGTTTATCTCGGATCCACTTTAAGCCCTGAAGCTAGTGGGCAGGCTCACGGGGTTGGTGTCCACATTATTCTTCGTTTGACTCCAATACTTCATCATACCACACCGGAAGGCGGAAGCATGGAAGTCACGTGAATGGCGTGAACCATACATGACTGACCTCCCCGTGATCCTGTCCACTAGCTTCGGTGCAGTAATTGGCATTATGCACGTTTCTGAATGCAGGATCCCGAGTTCGATCACCAACACTAATCTTTACCATCATCAACAATTATTGTCCTATTTTACCTCCATACTGTGTATCTCCACAAGTGCAGGCTGGCCTTCATCAGGGAAGTTGGGTTGCACCCTGACCAGCTGTCCCTGAGCTCCAAAACACACACTGACATGTGGCAGAGAAAACTTCATCGGGGCTGTAGGCTGTGGTGTGCATTCCAGTGTCTCTTTAAAAAAAATATATACATTTATATTATATTGCATTCTATAACTAATATTAGTGCAATGTTATACTTCAGAGAAGTGGAAAATCATGACACTGTCTTGACTTGAGTGGTATCTAAAAAGACTCATTATAAAAACACTTTGACCTTCTTTCCACTCTGGTGACTGAGAAAAATACACACCCATCAGCTCATCCCTATACACGGAAAAGGTGAATGCTGTCACTATATAAGTTTGCCTATGGAGTTTTTCTGCACATCTAACACACAACCATTCCACAATGTTTCTAAAGTCCCATACCCAGTTAGGCTAATTGGTCCCTCGCCAACCTCCTCCACGTCTAGATCCTCTGGCAGATGCCCCGTTATGTTTGCCAGTCGGCACAGGCACAGTCCGGCCACGTGTGCCCCGTCACGCCCCCGCAGCTGGGAGCATTTTGCGCCTGTGCAGTAGTACTGCACAGGCCCAGAAGGCTCCCGCCAATGGGCACATGTGGTCGGGCCATGAATGAACAGCACGCAGTGACTGGCGAACATAACACGGCATCTACCGGATGAACTAGGTGGTGGAGGAGGACAGCGAGGGACCAATTAGCCTGGAGGGGTAGAGGAAGCCCCAGGTAAGTATATTTTTCTTTCTATTTATTCATCTCAGGTTTACTTTAAAGTCTGCTGAGGCAGCAAATAACGACCAGCTCTGCCAATAATCTGCTGTGTATACAGTAGTCCCTGACCCCCGCCCGACAAGCAATCTGCCATGTGACGTCAAGTCTGCGGCACTTCGTCGGCCATATCCCTCCCCAAATAGCTGACTCCATATGTACAGTCTCGGCCCAGCGATGTTACCCCAAGGGATCAGATTCCGATCCGTGTTGAGCAACGGCAATCAGTCAATGAGTTATATGTACTCCAAACAAAGAATAGTTGTCATGGTTGCAAAGAAATGAAGTGTGAGCTCCTTGTTAGTTTAGGAAACCCATAGATGGCTACAATACGGTATGTATGCTATACCACCCTCCCTGTGCTGAGCAGCTCTCCTAATACCATCCTTCCTGTACTCCTGACCTCTGTTCACACCAGGGGTCTGTGCTTCCATCTCTCCTCACAGCACACTCATGAACTCCTCTTCTCTGTTCAAATCACTCTCTGTGTACCCACTATCTCTGCTTACATCACACTTCCTATGCTCTCCATTTCTGCCCCCGTCCTCCTGTGCTCCCGGTGTCTGCTCACCAAACCCCTCATGCCGTCCTTAGCCCCAAGTCATTATGTCATGCCTTTATCTGCTGCAGCATGGCAGAGCTAATAATTTCTGGGTCCTGGATCGTCCCAGCTGGTGCCCATATGTGTTGCAAACCACCTAGACCTAAATCATGGTGTGGGTACACTTAACAGCCATGTCAAGTGTAATTTCTGTGTGATGTCACTTCCTACATGAACATTATCTGTCCAGTGATGTTCTACAGTTCCCAAAAGGTTTGAGTATGTGCAGCTGCCTGTCAGAAGATTCGCCTGTCCCACCAATTATCAGAACTGACAAAAGACAGTGACCATCAACTATTGAACTGAAATTAAACTTATGATATAATTAATTGTGTGTGTTTTACTGCATTTCTAAAGGCAACCTGAAGTGAGAGTAATATGGAGGCTGACATTTCCATCCTGGCATAAATAATGCCAGTGTGATGCCTGGGGCACTAGGTACTTAGCAGATATATAGAAATCGAGAAGTCGGGAATAGCCAAAGGTCATATACGTATCAGAAACAGAGGTACCAGGAGTCAGACAAAATCAGAGTAGTTAACAGGCCGAGGTCAAAACTGAGTATCAGATGACTGCAGTATAGGGAGGATAAGGCAGAGAAAGAGTCGTAAACAGGCCGAGGTCAGAACTCAGTATCAGATTTCTGTAGTACAGGAAGGATGAGACTAATCAAAGTGAGGGGCACGCCGGGTCATACACAGGATAACAATCAGGAGAATATACAATATACTATACAATATACAAGACTGATCTATCTAGAGTACATATACAGTGGCTTGCAAAAGTATTCGGCCCCCTTGAAGTTTTCCACATTTTGTTACATTACTGCCACAAACATGAATCAATTTTATTGGAATTCCACGTGAAAGACCAATACAAAGTGGTGTACACGTGAGAAGTGGAACGAAAAGCACACATGATTCCAAACATTTTTTACAAATCAATAACTGCAAAGAGGGGTGTGCATAATTATTCAGCCCCCTTTGATCTGAGAGCAGTCAGTTGCCTATAGACATTGCCTGATGGGTGCTAATGACTAAATAAAGTGCACCTGTGTGTAATCTAATGTCAGTACAAATGCATCTGCTCTGTGTCGGCCTCAGAGGTTGTCTAAGAGAATATTGGGAGCAACAACACCATGAAGTCCAAAGAACACACCAGACAGGTCAGGGAAAACTTTATTGAGAAATTTAAAGCAGGCTTAGGCTACAAAAAGATTTCCAAAGCCTTGAACATCCCACAGAGCACTGTTCAAGCGATCATTCAGAAATGGAAGGAGTATGGCACAACTGTAAACCTACCACGACAAGGCAGTGTACCTAAACTCACAGGCCGAACAAGGAGATCGCTGATCAGAAATGCAGTCAAGAGGCCCATGGAGACTCTGGACGAGCTGCAGAGATCTACACCTCAGGTGGGGGAATCTGTCCATAGGACAACTATTAGTCGTGCACTGCACAAAGTTGGCCTTTATGGAAGAGTGGCGAGAAGAAAGCCATTGTTAACAGAAAAGCATAAGAAGTCCTGTTTGCAGTTTGCCACAAGCCATGTGGGGGACACAGCAAACATGTGGAAGAAGGTGCTCTGGTCAGATGAGACCAAAATGGAACTTTTTGGCCAAAATGCAAAACCCTATGTGTGGCAGAAAACTAACACTGCACATCACGCAGAACACACCATCCCCACTGTCAAATATGGTGGTGGCAGCATCATGCTCTGGGGTTGCTTCACTTCAGCATGGACAGGGAAGCTGGTCAAAGCTTATGGGTAGATGGATGGAGCCAAATATAGGGCAATCTTGGAAGAAAACCTCTTGGAGTCTGCAAAAGACTTGAGACTGGGTCGAAGGTTCACCTTCCAGCAGGACAACGACCCTAAAGATAAAGCCAGGGCAACAATGGAATGGTTTAAAACAAAACATATCCATGTGTTAGAATGGCCCAGTCAAAGTCCAGATCTAAATCCAATCGAGAATCTGTGGCAAGATCTGAAAACTGCTGTTCACAAACGCTGTCCATCTAATCTGACTGAGCTGGAGCTGTTTTGCAAAGAAGAATGGGCAAGGATTTCAGTCTCTAGATGTGCAGAGCTGGTAGAGACATACCCTAAAAGACTGTCAGCTGTAATTGCAGCAAAAGGTGGTTCTACAAAGTATTGACTCAGGGGGGCGAATAATTACGCACACCCCACTTTGCAGTTATTGATTTGTAAAAAATGTTTGGAATGATGTATGATTTTCGATCCGCTTCTCACATGTACACCACTTTGTATTGGTCTTTCACGTGGAATTCCAATAACATTGATGCATGTTTGTGGCAGTAATATGACAAAATATGGAAAACTTCAAGGGGGGGCGAATATTTTTGCAAGCCACTGTATATCGACAGGGTCTGCATATATAGATAGCTCTGAAAAACTAGCTGACTTATAGCACAATAGCAAGGCAAGGTCCAGTGCTCAGCGTACTGATAGCTATAACAGACAGCGAGTAACTGAATGCCCTGGGTTTATATAGAAGGAATAGATCACAGACCAAGCCCCTAGGAAAATCGGACCAATCAGCAACATCCCTGCAGCAAGTGTCAGCTGACCACAGGAATCAGCTGACACACCTCAGACACGCCTCCTTAACCTATAAAGACAGCTCTGAGCTGCACGTGTTGTTTCTGGCAGTCTAGGGAGACTGCCAGAAACAACACGCTGACTCACATCTACAGGAGAGCCGGGGATGCGTCTGAAGAAAGAGAAAGAGGAAGCTTCTTGCAGCTGCTCAACATTGTCAGAGCAGCCTCCAGAGACAACACCAGATAAGTTTGTCACAGCCAGCTGCCTGACTTTTGTGCTGATATTTTAAATCATTGACCCAGAATGAGCATACAGATCAAATGCTTTTATTCTCGTCCGACTTCACTGGACGCCTGCTTGTGAAGGTGTGAAAAAAACAAAGCCAAAAGTTCAACATGACAGCCAGGAAACCAGCATTATTTATAGGGGAGTGAAGGTAATAGCCTCCGTATTCCTTTAACTTCAGGTTCCTTTTAAAAATTAATAGTGGCCATGCCAGTCTGATGTAAAATATTCCTCAGTTAGCTGATATAAAATCTGCTTCAGTTAGCTACAAAACAAACAAAAAGTAATGACCCTTTTCAGCTCTAAAAGGTTACCAGCAGTGTTTTACCCGGCCAGAGAAAAGTATTTTGTCCTCAATTTAATTTTTTAGGACAGCAAGATGAATAGACTGCCATATTTTTGGACCATAAGATGCTCCTGACCATAAGACCCACCTTGGTCTAGAACAGTGATCTGCAAACTTGGCTCTCCAGCTGTTAAGGAACTACCAGTCCCACAATGCATTTGCCTTTATGAATCGTGACTGTGGCTGTCAGACTCCCGCAATGCATTGTGGGACTTGTAGTTTCTTAACAGCTGGAGAGCCAAGTTTGCAGATCACTGGTCTAGAAGACAAAAATCATAGAAGATCTTGTGGATCTTCTACAACCATTTATGCCCCCTTGTGTTCTCCTTTCACCTTTCTTGTACCTCTTGTGTCCTCCTTGTACTCCTCTGTCCCTGTGTCCTCCTTTGCCCCTCTTGTGACCTCCTCTGCCCCCCCCCCCCCCCGTGTGTCCTCCTGTCCCCCTGTGTCCTCCTTAGTCCCCCAGTCTCCCCCTCCAGGATCCCCCTAATGATGGGCTTTGAACATCGCCACGGCTGGCTGTCTCTACATCCCTTCCTCACCCCTGCCAGCCACCTACCTTCTCTCTGCTCAGTTCTGCCTGCCTGGTGGCCCGGCTGTTCCACTATGCCCCGCAGCCAATCCAAGCCGATACGGTGGTCCCGTACCGCCAAGGGAAGGGGCGGAGAGGAGGAGATGATTCCAGGACTAAGGCTCCCTCATTCAGGCCAATCACTGCTCTCACTGAGTATCAGTGACCTATCAGGTGTCAGTGGACGTTGTTCAAGGAACAACACCCACTGACATTGAATATGTCACTGCTACTCAACGAGTGCAGTGGTTGGCTCCAATGACGGGGCCTGGTCCTACCCGCAAGTCCATCAGTTCCAGGTAAGAAATGGAGCAGCGGCAGTGTTCAGCAGGTGTGGTGGTAGCAAACCACTGCACATGTTCTTAAGAGGGGGGGGGGGTCACCTGGCACCGACCCAAATTGTATTGTTTGGACCAAAAGATGCACTGACTTTCCCCCCACACACGCACTTTTTGGGGAGAAAAGGTGCATCTTATGGTCCGAAAAATATGGTATATGGAGGCTGCTACATTTATTTCTTTTTAAATAATGCCAGTTGCCTGGAAGTCCTGTTCATTCTGATATCAGTAGTGTCTGAATCACACATCCGAAAATAGCATGCAGCTAATCTTGTCAGATTTTTGTCTGAAACATCTGACCTGCATGCTTGCTCAGGGTCTATGGTGCAGTGGATCAGCAGGACAGCCAGGTAATGTGCATCTTTTCACAGTTCTGTAGTTCATAAATCTCCACAGGGCTCCACTTGCAGGAGTAGTAAACTGTTCATCCAACTCTGTGCCAGGACAATCACATCCACATGCAATAAAAGAAAAGACAATACATAGCGTAAACCTGCAACTACTAGTTGCTCTAGGACAGAACCCACCACCAGAGTAATCAAGGTGTGTGGATGCCAGAGACCACCTCAGACCAGCACCAGTGCCAGGACCCCCCTCTGTGTCCGCACTCACCGCGCTAGCCTCCCAAGTCTCCGGAGGTAGGATTTAACAGCAGGAGTCATGCCAATGACTCAACAGCCCCTGATGAGTCATTAGCATGACGAAATGTACAGGGCGGAGCTTTAACACACGAGGGATAGGAAGTAATGCTGGGAGAGAGAGCGAGTGAAAGAGGATCTGATACTGCAGCAGCTGAGTGTTTTCCCGGGGGACCCTGGCTGTTATGCTATGTACTTCTGATCCACTGACACTTGTGAGTGCATTTGTTTTTAACACTTTTTATTAAATAACGGAGTTACGCTATATCAGTGTCTCTTAGTGGCAGTGTGTGCTGGACTAGAGTGCATTGGAAAGGTGTGACTGGCTGTTTCCCCCTCCTACTGTTAAATCCTACCTCCGGAGACTTGGGAGGCTAGCGTGGTGAGTGCGGACACAGAGGGGGGTCCTGGCACTGGTGCTGGTCTGAGGTGGTCTCTGGCATCCACACACCTTGATTACTCTGGTGGTGGGTTCTGTCCTAGAGCAACTAGTAGTTGCAGGTTTACGCTATGTATTTTTATTGCATGTGGATGTGATTGTCCTGGCACAGAGTTGGATGAAAAGTTTACTACTCCTGCAAGTTGAGCTCTGTGGAGATTTATGAACTACAGAACTGTGAGACTGTAACCCTTTGTGTCCTGGAGACATGTGAGCGCGTTTTTATTTTATTATCTTTTAGATTTTATGTTTGCACATTGACATATTTTAAACGCGAACCACGGAGTGCAGTGTCATTCCTAAAGCGCATATTTTGTGAATTTGTAATGTGCATCTTTTAAAAGGAAATAAATGTCAGCCTCTATATGTCTCTCACCTAAGGTTTCCTTTAACACTTGCTGTACAGGAAAACAGAAAAGTACTTCAGATGATTTCTTAGTAGGACTACCACTATATGTACCTATATTTATCTCACGTCACTTCAGGTATGCTTTAAAGAGGTTGTTGTGGGTGTGGGCAGGCAGCCCTTGGCCAAGGGAGTTTCTTCAGGGAATTCACTACAATGCAGCATCAATTCAATGAGTAGCAATAAAAAAACTGTGAAAAGATTCTTGCTGATTTTTGTGCACAAAGTTTTTGAAAATGGTAAACTGGCAGTAAAACCTGGTACACACTTTCAATTATGTTTGGCCAATCACTGACCAATTCTACCACCTACATGTAGTATATGGATCAACAGATCTTGAATACTATGAGCAGATTGGGTAGCATAGGAGCATATTACATGGAGGTGGTAAAATTGGTCAGTGATTGGCCAATCATAACTGAAAGTAGGCACCATGCTTTAGTCCACCTTACCGCTCTTTATAAAGAGGAGAATCCAGTGAACCGATGGTGATAATACAACAATAAAACGTACATAGTGATTTAGTGATTTAGATGAGAAACATTACAGCAGCATTTTCTCTAGGTACATTTTATGCATTTCTATAATTTCATTTAGTGTCCCTTTCAATGAAGCTGGCCTGGATTTGAGATCTGTATAATAAATTGCTTTGTCCAGCCCTGGTTTGCCTAGATTAGACTTGGCTTTTGCAGTGAGAAGCGGAGATACTGGACGAAGATGAAAGGCAAGTCCCACGATTGTTTCATTAGAAAGAAAGCATGTTGCTTAATTTGTTCAATAACACTGCAGCAAAGGCCTTTTGGGTATTGCAGAAATTTGAGAGTAACTGCAATGATTAAAGAGGAAATCTTGCATTTCTTTCACAGCTTTGTGATGTGCTTTTCAATAGTCAGGGGTTTTAATTTCTATAATTAAATGGTGTTTGATGTCTTTCACTTTCAATTAGATTGCATTTTAAACTTTTATTAAACGTCGGTTTTCTGTTTTTAAAAATGCAGAATTGCTCTGTTCTGGTTTCAGATCCAAATCCTGGGAGAAAACAACATGTTATAAGTGTGGTGTCTCTCTCTGTGTCCACGGCCGGCCTTTGACCTGTGCGACCGGAGCGGTCGCACAGGGCGCCGGCCTCCAAGGGGCGCATGTGCAGGGGTTTCTATTCCCCTCACTCGCGGCTCCCTCCGATCTCCGGCACTCACTGTCAGCCCTGTTCAGCTGTGGGTGAATCGGCAGCTGTGATGACAGAGGGAGCCCAGTGGTGGCGCTGTGTATCTCAAATACAGGAAGTGTTAATTTCCTGAATGAGCACTTCCTGTATTTGAAGTATACAGCGGCTTCCCTCGCTCTGCCATCAATGCTGCTGGACCACCCACCGCTGAACTACATGGCTGGCAGTCTGAGTGCCGGGGATGGAAGGAGCCACCACAGAGGGGAACTTGTTGCAGCCCACAGGTCTGTGTGACAGGAGCACATCGCCCAGCTCCCACAGAGTGCCAGCAAACTGCAAGCAAGGGGGACAGCAGAGAGGCAGGTCAGTCACTCAGGGGGCTTTACATAGATAGAAATGCAGCCTTAATGGACTTTGTGCAGCACACACACACTCCCTCTCTCTCTCTCTCTCTCTCTCTTCCCCCTCTCTCTACTCCTACCATCCATCCATCCATCCATCCCTATATCTGTCTGTCTCTCTATCTCCCCATGCATGCATCCATCCATCCCTATATATCTGTCTCTCTCTCTACTCCTCCCATCCATCCATCCATCCATCCATCCCTATATCTGTCTGTCTCTCTATCTCCCCATGCATGCATCCATCCATCCCTATATATCTGTCTCTCTCTCTACTCCTCCCATCCATCCATCCATCCATCCATCTATCTATATCTGTCTGTCTCTCTCTCTCTCCCCAAACATACATCCATCCCTATAGCTCTGTCTCTCTCTCTCTCATATATGTCCCTAGATTATCTATTCCTATATCCTATCTATCTATCTATCCATCCATCCCTCTCACCCTCCCCCCCCCCTATGTTTTTCTCTCTCTCTTTTTCTCCCTCCTATCCCTCCATCCCTATATCTGTCTGTCTCTCTCGTCCTCTCTGTCTCTCCCTCCTCTCTGTCTCTCCCTCCTCTCTCTGTCTCTCCCTCCTCTCTCTGTCTCTCCCTCCTCTCTCTGTCTCTCCCTCCTCTCTCTGTCTCTCCCTCCTCTCTCTGTCTCTCCCTCCTCTCTCTTTCCTCCCCTCTGTCTCTCTTTCCTCCCCTCTGTCTCTCTTTCCTCCCCTCTGTCTCTCTTTCCTCCCCTCTGTCTCTCTTTCCTCCCCTCTGTCTCTCTTTCCTCCCCTCTGTCTCTCTTTCCTCCCCTCTGTCTCTCTCTCCTCCCCTGTCTCTCTTTCCTCCCCTCTGTCTCTCTTTCCTCCCCTCTGTCTCTCTTTCCTCCCCTCTGTCTCTCTTTCCTCCCCTCTGTCTCTCTTTCCTCCCCTCTGTCTCTCTCTCCTCCCCTCTGTCTCTCTCTCCTCCCCTCTGTCTCTCTCTCCTCCCCTCTGTCTCTCTCTCCTCTCTCTTTCCTCCCCTCTGTCTCTCTCTCCTCCCCTCTGTCTCTCTCTCCTCCCCTCTGTCTCTCTTTCCTCCCCTCTGTCTCTCTTTCCTCCCCTCTGTCTCTCTTTCCTCCCCTCTGTCTCTCTTTCCTCCCCTCTGTCTCTCTTTCCTCCTCTCTGTCTCTCTTTCCTCCTCTCTGTCTCTCTTTCCTCCTCTCTGTCTCTCTTTCCTCCTCTCTGTCTCCTTCCTCCTCTCTGTCTCTCTTTCCTCCTCTCTGTCTCTCCCTCTCCTCTCTCTGTCTCTCTCTCTTTCCTCCTCTCTCTGTCTCTCTTTCCTCCTCTCTCTCTCTCTTTCCTCCTCTCTCTCTCTCTCTCTCTCTTTCCTCCTCTCTCTCTCTCTCTCTCTCTTTCCTCCTCTCTCTCTCTCTCTCTCTCTCTCTCTCTTTCCTCCTCCTCCTCCCCCCTCTCTCTCTCTCTCTCTCTCTTTCCTCCTCTCTCTCTCTCTCTCTTTCCTTCTCTCCCTTTCTCTCTCTCTCTTTCCTCCTCCTCTTCCTCTCTCTCTCTTTCCTCCTGCTCTCTCTCTCTCTCTCTCTATGTCCCTATCTCTCTCTCTGTATGTCTCTCTCTCTCTCTGTATGTCTCTCTCTCTCTCTGTATGTCTCTCTCTCTCTCTCTCCCCCCCTACCTCCCTCCATCCATCTCTCTCTCTCTCTCTCTCTCTCTCTCTCTCTCAATGTATATATATGTGTCTGTCTGTCCATCCCAATATTACCTATTCCTTGTGTGTGTGTGTATGTGTAGGATGAGGGGGGGGGGCACCATAATCAGGCTTCGCTCAGGGCGCTGTAAAGCCTAAGGCCGGCCCTGCATCCATCTATCTATATCTGTCTGTCTCTCTCTCTCTCCCCAAACATACATCCATCCCTATAGCTCTGTCTCTCTCTCTCTCATATATGTCCCTAGATTATCTATTCCTATATCCTATCTATCTATCTATCCATCCATCCCTCTCACCCTCCCCCCCCCCCTATGTTTTTCTCTCTCTCTTTTTCTCCCTCCTATCCCTCCATCCCTATATCTGTCTGTCTCTCTCGTCCTCTCTGTCTCTCCCTCCTCTCTGTCTCTCCCTCCTCTCTCTGTCTCTCCCTCCTCTCTCTGTCTCTCCCTCCTCTCTCTGTCTCTCCCTCCTCTCTCTGTCTCTCCCTCCTCTCTCTGTCTCTCCCTCCTCTCTCTTTCCTCCCCTCTGTCTCTCTTTCCTCCCCTCTGTCTCTCTTTCCTCCCCTCTGTCTCTCTTTCCTCCCCTCTGTCTCTCTTTCCTCCCCTCTGTCTCTCTTTCCTCCCCTCTGTCTCTCTCTCCTCCCCTGTCTCTCTTTCCTCCCCTCTGTCTCTCTTTCCTCCCCTCTGTCTCTCTTTCCTCCCCTCTGTCTCTCTTTCCTCCCCTCTGTCTCTCTTTCCTCCCCTCTGTCTCTCTCTCCTCCCCTCTGTCTCTCTCTCCTCCCCTCTGTCTCTCTCCTCCCCTCTGTCTCTCTCTCCTCTCTCTTTCCTCCCCTCTGTCTCTCTCTCCTCCCCTCTGTCTCTCTCTCCTCCCCTCTGTCTCTCTTTCCTCCCCTCTGTCTCTCTTTCCTCTCCTCTGTCTCTCTTTCCTCCCCTCTGTCTCTCTTTCCTCCTCTCTGTCTCTCTTTCCTCCTCTCTGTCTCTCTTTCCTCCTCTCTGTCTCTCTTTCCTCCTCTCTGTCTCCTTCCTCCTCTCTGTCTCTCTTTCCTCCTCTCTGTCTCTCCCTCTCCTCTCTCTGTCTCTCTCTCTTTCCTCCTCTCTCTGTCTCTCTTTCCTCCTCTCTCTCTCTCTTTCCTCCTCTCTCTCTCTCTCTCTCTCTCTCTCTTTCCTCCTCTCTCTCTCTCTCTCTTTCCTCCTCTCTCTCTCTCTCTCTCTCTTTCCTCCTCCTCCTCCCCCCTCTCTCTCTCTCTCTCTCTCTTTCCTCCTCTCTCTCTCTCTCTCTTTCCTTCTCTCCCTTTCTCTCTCTCTCTTTCCTCCTCCTCTTCCTCTCTCTCTCTTTCCTCCTGCTCTCTCTCTCTCTCTCTCTATGTCCCTATCTCTCTCTCTGTATGTCTCTCTCTCTCTCTGTATGTCTCTCTCTCTCTCTGTATGTCTCTCTCTCTCTCTCTCCCCCCCTACCTCCCTCCATCCATCTCTCTCTCTCTCTCTCTCTCTCTCTCAATGTATATATATGTGTCTGTCTGTCCATCCCAATATTACCTATTCCTTGTGTGTGTGTGTATGTGTAGGATGAGGGGGGGGCACCATAATCAGGCTTCGCTCAGGGCGCTGTAAAGCCTAAGGCCGGCCCTGTCTGTGTCTGATAGTAGTAGTAGGTCTGGAACAGCACAAGCGCTGACAGCCTGCCTAGTTATCCATGTGTGACAAGCTAGTGTATATAACATAAGGACAATTATCACAAAAAATTGTAAAATGTAAAATCCATGTGTACACATATTAATAAGTACAGAATACAAATGATTATAAACAGTTTGAAAAGGGTGATAGTGGTGGACTTACCTCCTCAAACAGACCAGAGTATTATATATTTAGTGAAAATTCTTTATCATAAAACACCAAGATTTTGTAATGCGTTTCTCGGAATTCAACCCGCTTCATCAGGCAATAAAACAGGAGCAACTTAATCCTGATCTCAACAAGTATAAGCACCTCTCTTGCTAACTAATACTTTCTGAGATCAGGATTCAGTTGCTCCTGTTTTATTGCCTGATGAAGCGGGTTGAATCCTGAGAAACGCATTACAAAATTTTGGAGTTTTATGATTAAAGCATTTTCACTGAATATACCGTAGACTATTCTGGTCTTTTTGGGAGGTAAGTTTACCACTATCTCCCTTTTTAAACTGTTTTGAATTGTTTTTATTCTGCTTTGGCACCTCTGTTTATTATCCTTACACTAGTTCAGTCCACCCTTCTTTCTTTGGCTTCCTGGGGTTTGAGTTACCAGACTTCACCTTGTACAATATACTTGGTGGAGGGGTGTTGTCCCCATTCCTTTCTGTCTACAGACAGCGACTTTTTAACCAGAGTGGGGTCGGGTCTAATATTACCACAGTGGTTGCTTGAGAGGCAACCCAACTTTGTGAGCACCATTTCATTTATATATGATCTCATCCATTACGTCAACATACTACTCTATTTTAGGCTCTCAATTTTGTTTCTTTGTATTTCTCAAATAATAAGAAGTACAATTCTCCCAGAGAAAAAAGCACTATAAATTACTTTTCTCTGATGTGGTCACATACAATAGGCAGAAAAATCTGATAGATCTGATTTGACTAGTCTATCTCCTCATGGGGGATTCTCCGTATTTCCTTTATTCTTTACAAAAGCACTCCATGGAAAGAATCTATACAAAGATGCAGGCCACCAACCCCCACCTGTTTGCACACCATTTTGGCATTTGGACTGAGCAACTGCCATTCCGTAAGTGCTTTTGAAAATAAAGAAAACTCTGAGAAATCCCCATGAGGAGATTGACAAGCTTAAAACCTGTCAGATTTTTACAACCTACTTTAAGTGACAGCGACATTGGAAAAAAAAGTAATTTATAGTGCAAATCCTTCTGGAACAAACTTACGTTTTATATATATATGCACACTCCTGTCATTTCAGTTGCCTGTTAGCTTGGGAAAACAGAATTCTGTATTTTGTCCAAACCTCCCCATATCCAATCATCACCTACATTATTGAAAGGTATAAACAGAGTAAAATATGCTAAAAACTGTTTAAAAATGGAGGTAGTAGTGGACTTATCTCCCCAAAACAGACTCAAAAAGTCAAGATTCAGCATAAATCAGACTTAAAGCTAATGGGAACCGGGTTAAAAAAAAAGTCAGATACTCACCTAAGGAGAGGGATGCTCTGGGTCCTATAGAGCATTCCCTCTCCTCTCCCAGTCCCCGCTGTTGCGCTGGCTCCCCCGTAGCGGTATTCGACCGTTTTGGTCAAATACCGCTGTCTCCCGGCCGAAAGGAGGCTTCGGAAATGCTTCGGGAGCCCGAGTGCTCCCGAAGATGGGTCACGATAACACTGCGCATGCGCGCCCACCCTCTATGACGCACTCGCGTGTGCGCCGCCTGTCTTCGGGAGGACTCGGCTACCGAAGACTTCCGAAGTCCCTTCGCGTGGGATGAGAACGGTGGAGCCAGCGCAGCACCGGAGACACCGGGAGAGGAGAGGGATGGCTCATTAGGGCCGAGAGGAGAGGGATGGCTCATTTTTTTTTTAACAGGGGTTACATTAGCTTTAAATAAAAAAAAACTCCAAACAAGCAATGCGTTTCACAGGCATTCACCCGCTTCTTCAGGCAATAAAAAGAGAATCTTTGCTGAACTTGTAGCCAGAAATAGCATTTAATTTTTTTTGGTGTTGCGGAGCGATGCAATCATGCCTTTGCACCTCAACCAAACCTCAATGTCAAAGAGGTGACATGTCTTATTTGACAGCAGGAAATTCAAACAATTTCACAACTATAATAAAAGGACACCCCAACTTACCATCCTGTAAGGGATTCCAGGAGTCTGTGACATCTGCTTGATCATGCATGTACTGGCTCAGCTCATAACTACTGGATGACATACCAGACTCTCGGTACTGTGATAGCAGACTGGGTGCTGTTGAGCTGAAGGACTGCTGAGACAGAAAGACATAACCTGCATTATAAATCAGATTTAAGATCAACAGAGTTGCTTATTGATCCACAAACCTGGCTCTATATATGTTGTGGCATCCATACATTGCACTGACAAGGGCTGATGCTGATGGGAAGTTTGATAAATGGCTATATAAATCAGTATTTTTTATCTAAGCTATAAAGCAGCAGTGATGTGTGTCAGCTGACAGCTCCGTGCTCTTCGTACTGGTTTCCAGCTGTTAGCATCAACCTCTCAATACCAGTATGAAAGAACAAATTAAAGTTTAACCCCACTTTATTGCCCCCAACATGACCACGGAGCCCCAAAACGAAGAAGCTAAGCTTGAGAAAGAAGCAGATGCTTCAAAATGTTGCTAAACTGGCTGTAATGCTATCTGATCAATAAAAGAGCAAAATTTAACTGGATAGTGCATCTTTACGTCATCATTTAAGTTGCACAAGATCTGGAGTGTTGCCAGACAAGACCATGGCACATCCCACAGGATATAAAGAGGTGCCCCACCATTCTGCATAACGAAAGACTGTCTAACCGTAACCTCATGCTTAAACTTGTGTCCTAACATTAATCACCCTAAGTAACTAGTCCTAATCAATTGCAGATTCTCCAGTCCAGCTCAGAAATTTCAGCACCAGCCCTATAAGACGACGCCCGGCGTACAAGACCAACGCCCGACTTTTGAGAAGATTTTCCTGGGTTAAAAAGTAGTCTTATACACCAGAATATACAGTATATAGTTTAACTAAATATGCTTAACCTTAACGTCTTCTGATGCCTATTCCTAAACATTGCACCTTCTATCTTATTTGTAAACCTCTGTAAATGCCTAATCATGACTGTCCCCCTTTACACAAAACCTTTACCATTTCTCGATTCCCAATTCCAGAACTCTTGCAAATGCCTAACACTTACTCCTCCTGATGCCTTAAAGGACAACTGAAGTGAGAAGTATATGAAAACTGTCATATCAGTCTCCTTTTAACCAATACCAGTTGCCTGGCAGCCCTGCTGATCTATTTGGCTGCAGTAGTGTCTAAATCACACCAGAAATAAGCATGCAGCTAATCTTGTTAGATCTGACAATAATGTCAGGAACACCCGATCTGCTGCATGCTGGTTCAGGGTCTATGGCTAAAAGTATTAGAGGCAGAGAAACAGCAAGGTAACCAGGCAAATGGTATTGCTTAGAAGGAAATAAATATGGCAGCCTCCATATGCCTCTCACATCAGTTGTCCTTTAAGGTGCGTACACATGCACAGTGCTTGTCATTTGAAGGGATTAGGACTCAATTTCCTGGGTGACCGTTTGGGAATCGAGTACAGCACAGACACCCTTTTTCTACTATAGAGGTGGCTGTTGCTATGAGAAGAGGGGCAGCAAGTACAAACAATTGACTTCCGCAGGCAGGGTTAGGAGAACAACAGACTCTGCTGGCAAGCGTATCTTATATATCTGATATGCTAGATTATTAAGTGAAGCTAGATTACAGGCTGAGATTATAGCTTGCCCCCTCAGCCGAGAACCGTCCCCCGTATGTACAAGTATTTACTCAGCCTGAGATACTTCAGCCTAACCACTCCCTAGCCAATTCATGACTATCCTCTCCATGTCCAAACAACCCCCCCCCCCCCCCCCCCCCCCCCCCAGAAAAGGATCACACACAATGGCCTTGATTCATAAAAAGCAGTGTGATAAAAAATATAGTCGGGAAAATACCTCACTCGGTATTTTCCCGGTCTGTGTGCTAATTCATAAAGATTTCCCCAGCTGCCCTTGGAGGTCGGTAAATTACTGCAGCCCATTGAGCGGTAGAGTAGAGCACTGTCTCGATTCTCTCTTTGCCCTGCAGAAATGTCTCGCACAGACGTCTCTCTGCACAAATGACTCAGACAGATGACTCACACAGTCTTTCCCTGCCTGCTCAAATGACTCACACAGACGGCTCTGTGTATCTCTCCACAGATGACTCAGACAGATGACTCACACAGTCTTTCCCTGCCTGCTCAAATGACTCACACAGACGGCTCTCTGGCTCTCTCCACAGATGACTCAAACAGACTTCAGCTCTCTGCACTTTGCATTCATCAGAGCTGTTGGTAACTTGTTATCGCCTCACTAGAGGTGTCGATAACTACCACCAGGCTTACCGCTTGTTGAAGGCTTATGAATTGGCATTTGCTGACAATTTACTGACATGTGTTGGCGGTAACTACAGCCAAGTCGGTAATTTATCTCCCTGGTCGGTAATGTCAGCTTCTCATGCGGTAACAGCCTTTATGAATTGACACTTTGCTAAGTGGTCGGGAAAGTCTGCTGTTTTCAGCATTACCGCATGAGGTAATGCTTTATGAATCGAGGCCAAAATCTAGTGGATAAGCAGTTATGGAACTGCAGTCACATGCAGCACCTGCAGCGCAAACCTTTTGTAATATACACACCTGGACATATTACAAAAAGTCTTCACTGCAGATCTATGTACGATACTACGATTACAGAACTGCTATTCTGTTCACCTTTTAGCGGTCCTCACTATGACCTGATATGACACAGGTGAAGGTTGCAAGCTTTTGCCACCTTATAAGAGATTGATATTAAAAGAATCCAGTCCATGTCTGCCTAACCACACAGGCGCTCCATTGCTGTGCATCTGAGTAAATCCGGGTCAGACAGACACTAGGAGTATCCTACCTCCACTGAAGGAGTGAAGCGTCTCTGATCTGACTGCCAACCAGCATTATCTCCATATTCTCGGATCCTACAACAGAAATGACATACATTAATTATGCAAAAGACAATCTAGCTTGTTACTGGATAGCACAACAGCCTTTACAGTGCAGACATGCTGCTTCTAGGCACATAGCAAAAGCCGCAGCAGATGCTATAGGAACAGCTTCAAATAGTTCACTACTTTTTTAGATTTACCTTTTATCCAGCCTGTTCAAATGTGGCCCTGTGATGTCTAGACACGTCACAATAAGGATTTGCACTACCTATCTGCATGGAGTCTGAATGTCATTTTCTTTCTTTGAGTTTGCACAACCTTTTTTCTGACACAGGATCCCCCACTAAACAAATTACTAATAAATTACTTCACTAGTTTTCTTTTCTGCTGAACTAAGATGATCAATCTATTCTACAAAACTTCTCCTTGAGGAGAATTTACAGGGAGGCATGTGAGTGATTTCATCATGAGATTAATTGGCTAGTTTAAGATTGGCAGGTCATGATCATGTGATTTTCTTCCTTTGTGGGCTAGAACAGGAAGGAGAGGCAAGACACGATCACATAGACTTACAGATCAACCACTTGATCCAATTGATTTCATGTCATTCCACTAATAATCATCGAGGCGTCCTATAGAATAAATTTGTTTACTTCTGCTGCTGAAACAACTTAAGCTACAAAAGTGCAAATCATGCAGTCTCTGCTTTACAGAAATAATACTCTCTATCTCCATCACTCTCTCTTGGAAGCAAAAAAGTGTTTTGTACTGCTCCTCAGTTGGGTGCTGAAAAATGTATGAGCTAATTAACTGGATATCCTGCCCAGCAATATTGGCACCAAAACAATGTGTATTCCTGTGAGAACATCATAGCCTCCATCACACAGCATGGAGCCTGAAGCTTACCATGCATTAGTCATATGTGCACAACTTCATGAGAAGAATGTATGGTATATAATAGCATGCATGCTTCGCACACTCTATGTGAGAAGTGGAAGTGGGAGGCTTCCTGCAATGCCTTTACATTTCAAGAAAACAAAAACGAATGGATAAAAAAAATCCACCCTGGTTGGTCACGTTTGCTTCCTGAGTAGGGTCACTGACAAGATAGGCTGTCAGGGCGGCAACATGTAAGGTATACCAAGTGGGCTGACTACTGATTGGTTGATTGATTGTTGATGACCACTTCCAATGGTGGCAACACGGGTTGCAGTCTGATTGCCTAATCTGTTAATGTACAACTCTAGCATTTTTTCCCCAATGTATTTATATGGAACTCCAGATTTAGCTTTTCATGACTGAGATAAAAACACAAGTCATGGTCTGACATAAGCTAAACGTGGTGGTTGTTGTTTAACCAGTCACTGCCCTCACTTGCTTCCCCGCCCATTGGAATCAATTGCAGTTCTGCACATGTACTGGAAGCTGGCACATTCAGTTGAATCCATAACATGCATGGTGTGGACTGCAGCAGTGATTGTTCCTTTGACTTCTACCAATATGATAGCCACCACTTCAGATTGAGTTAGGCTAGTCTACACTATACTGAATCGGCAGCAATGTTTACGGTCACAGCACATCGACTGTGTACATCTATATATGTTTTTGTCTTACTGTAGTATGTGTAGCATGTGATTTTCGTTTTCACCAATGGACAGCAAGCAAGCATGTATGTATTTCAAATGTAACATTTTTTTAGCCATGTGCTCAGTTGCCTTTGAAGTCAGTATTAGGCATGGTTAAATGTTGGAATGTGGCAAGAGTAGATAGAGGTTAACACTATATTAGACTTTATCAGCAGTGATAGCTCTACACCAAAAATAACAATGATAGCGTGGCAGTATAGTTGAATAATGTAATGCTCTGGTCAGACTACAACACACCAAGTGATAAACACAGCAATTGGACAGGAGTCCCGCTTGTATTTATGAGGGTGTTGTGGGAGGTGGTAACCCCTCTTACAAGTTTGCTGGATATCAGGACCCCAATGTAATGGCAGATTGCTATCTGTTTGGAGCAATCGCCTTTAAAAGAATAAAGCACCTCTATTCCACATCAGTATTATCACACTGCATTTCAAGGCTATCTCTGGTTTGCACATGTAGGTCAATTACTATCTCAGCCATCTGCGGTGCTAAAATCTATTCTAATAGTGTCACTGAAAACCAAAACGCTTAATACATATGGATTTCTACTCCTTGACATCTACTGATAATTTGTACTGTGATTTATATTGGCCTATTAGCATCTGAAGTGCATTTCCTGGAGTCTTCAATAACTGCAAGTAATGGAAAATATGGGTGATCTTTTTACAGCGACATGAAATCATAAATATTCGGCAGTGAAGGGGAAGCATCACCTTACATCACTCCTGAGATGTTCCGATCTGCTTCACTTTACATTACCCAGGTACAGTAACTTTGCCACACAAGATTGAAAGGATTTATTCTACTACTGGCCAAACATGTAGCTATGTAATTGGACAATGTTACCATTACCAGTGGCCATGCAGTGTGAGTGTGGAGCCAACTGATTATACGGTAGGTTGAACAGATTCTTAGGTAAGCTTAGTATAGGCATTCAATGTTAGGAGGAAGTGCTAAACCTCATTCTGGCTACCATAGAAATTCCACTTTAAGGACAACTCAGATGCCAGTATCCATTCTCTTTGTGAGCATCCATTCTCTTCGCTGTGCCCCGCATTGAGATGAATGGAAGCGTTCATCTCAATGAGTTTACCATCGATTGCCGTAGATTGTGCAAACACTGCAGCCGATCACATTTTCTAATGCTTCTAGCATTGGCTGGGTTTGCGGTTCCATATCCTCTTAGAGACTCAAAATGCGATGGGACGATGAATCAATGGGGAACAATGCCAAACGTTTTTCTGACCTGTAGCAAAAAAGTGTTTAAGCAAGCCGATATGAGCTGGCAGCAAACATGAAGGCTTAGCTAACCTGAAGAAAAAGGGAGGAGGAAGAGGAGCATTCAACAAGGAAGAAAGCTGGCACATCCAAAATTAATATTTATTGGTTCCATGTAAAAAATATGGCCAACGTTTCGGAGCCGCGTAGGACCCCTTTATAAAGGCAATATTTGCTTGGAGGCAAAAATCTGCCTGCTGCTGTGCAAAAGTTCCTGCATAGAAAGTTGGGAGTCTAGCTCCTCTAACACTCGCTGACAGCGATATGTATTGCCTGGGATCAGCAAATATTGCCTTGATAAAGGAGTCTTACGCGGCTCTGAAACGTTCGCCATATTTTTTACATGGAACCAATAAAGATTCATTTTGGATGTGCCAACTTTCTTCCTTGTTGAATACTGCATAGAGGGCGTCATCCCTCTTTTCAGCTGTCACCCTCCCCTTAAAGACTATGGGTTTGATCCTTTAGTGAGTGCGAGACAATACTAACAATGTGGGGAAGAGGAGCATGTCTGAAAATATTAGCAACCAGATGGGAAATTCCAACTTGGAAGATAGCCATGTCTTCCAAGCACGGAGACAGACAGCATTCAGATGATGGGTGAGGGCTTTCCAGACTGGAAAGTATTGGAAAGAGAGGTGACCACTGGATGCCTGTAGTTATCTGTAGGCATTTATACTGGATGGCAAGATAGATTGAACCATTAGACTTATCGTGTCTAATGACAGCATGAAGCAAATCTATCTTCTATTCATACAGCAGTTATTGCATTGGATGAACCATTCACTGGTTCCTCCTCATTCACTTAGTCGACTCAAACTATTTGTGACCATATGTACTTCTGCACACCATAGGGTTCTGTCAATCACTGCCTATTTCAGCTGTTGCATAGGCATGTTTATAGCTTCACATATGTTGTCTATCCATTGCTATCGTCCTCTTCTTCTTTTGCCCCCAATATTTGTAAGCATTAAGGATTTCTTCAAAGAATCTAGTCTTCTCATAATGTGACCAAAGTACGTAAGTTTTAATTACTTTATTTACTATATAAAATTCACTGAAATCAAATGTGGACAGTACAATAGATATGTTATGTAAGTAGAACAACTATTTATCTACCCATGTTTTTTCCTGGGATAGTATGATTGTCCCTGCTGCTTTAAGGAAGATGTAAGGTCAGGTATAATGAATCAGTCCAATGACTAAAAGGTCATAAACAAGGAAGCTTCTTAATTGCATTGTAGTTCTGGTTACTGCACTGCACTGTTTTTGTGCTGTTGTTTTTGCACTGTTGCGTTGTTTTTGTGCTTTTGTGCAGGATTTTGATTTGCTATCTAGATCATTTGTCTTTCTCTCCCCTGTAGTTTGGCTGTCATGCATGTATAACTGAACCTCCTCTAACCCTTATTCTGTTTTCTTTCAATATAACCATCTCCTGTATGCAATTTTTTCCGGCTTATGGAATATTCTCACAGCTCCTAATCTACACTATTGGAATTAATCCATCAACATCTAGAGCCTGTCTCATCTTCTAATGAGGTGTCCGTGTGTTACAGTAAAAGTAAACATGCCCATGCAGGCTTGGGACACTTTAAGACTAAACACTCTCACAGCTTTAGCTACAGGAATGGAATACACTCCAGTAATTTATAACTTTGACTGACTACTAACTTTGGACCAAGTAACTGCTAAATAGAATAAATGACTGGACTCAACTGAAGCAATCCAAAGACTGTATCAAACAATATCTGATGCATAATTAATCCAACATCGTCATATCCATTTAGTAAGAATTTTCAGTGTGGTCATTCTGGAACATGCCTGTCACCCGAAGCGCAGCGGCAAGGGACGCTGCAGGAGAGGTTACGTTAAGTGACCTCACCAGGAGCTGTTATATTAATCGTCCCATAGTAACAGCACCTCCTATGATGTTTTCATAGGGCGCTGGCTGTTACTATGAGACGGACCCCAGGGACCAGGAAGGACATGAAGTGCGTGAATGCCAGTGAGGTAAGTAACATAACAGTTCCCGCTGCGCACTCTGCATGCACCACCGCCAATCTCTGCCTACCTAAATGGGTGGGGGGGGGCACATTGGCCATCTAAAGAGGTGGCCACCTTTCTAACAAACCTATGGGTGGGGGACTCTCTAGCCACCTAAACAGGTTAGGATAGGCTACATACACGGGGCTCTCTGGCTGCTTGAACAAAGGTGTTCTTTGGGTACTGAAATTGGGGTTTTTCTGGCTCCCAGGGTGAGGGTGCAATATATACACCCTCATCCTGGGAGCTTTATGGGCTAGAAACTGCACTGTTCTAGAAGATAGGCCTATTTCACTTGTCAGCTGCTCCTGTGCACTGGCTGAAGCAACATCATGTGGTTTCTTGCTGCATTAAAACACTGACATGCATTTGGTTACAAACACTTCTGTCTGGCTGAACTAAAGGAAACTTGAAGCGAACCTCAGATAAAACTAAGTCATATTTATCGAAAAAGATGGAAGCCTCTGGATCTTTTAGAGGCTTCCCACACCATCCTCCCCGCTGCCACTGCTTGCTGGAACCCTCCCACGGATCCAGTCTGTGTTCCTCTTCAGGCACCAGTGCAGCCAAGCTGCACCCACACAAACATAGCCACGCCTTAGCAGTAGCGTCTACGGCCTACTGCATGGGTGGGGCTGTACTTGCCCAACCCTAATAAGGACTCACTTGTGTCTGAAAAGAAGCGAAGCCTTCATTCACTTTCCAACAAGCGCTTTTTGGATTTCTCCATGGGTCCGTGATGGCGGACGTGGAGCTAAAGGACATTGCGGGAAGCCTCTATAGGATTCAGAAGCTTCCTTTTTCCTAGGTAAGTATACCTTTTTTTAACCTGAGGTTCGCCTTGTTTACACTTAAAGTTGCAGCATGTAGGCATTCGGTGGCCAAAAGATGGGAGACTGTACTGCCTCAAAAACCTGCAGTTCAGCCTCCCGTGTGAAGAAGACACACTACTGTTAAGAAACATTATGTTAACTACAAAGAATGATAAAATTATTTCAGCAAAAGTAGCAAGATAAACAGGGCAAAACATACAAATGTAGTGGACTTTCACAGTACATAAATTAAGACTTTTACCGGTCTTGCGTCTCATTGTATAGCTGGTTCTTCTCAGTGTCCTGATTTGGAAAGTAGAGGGTAGGTGGATTTTGAATCCAATTTTCCATAGGATTGTAATGTCCAATTCTCCTCATGTCTGTGTGAATAAAGAACATTACATTATCTCTTGAAACCAGAGAAATAGAATGGCTGCCGCTGAAAATAAACTCAACACGAATAATGCCGTCATTCAATCCGAAAATGTATAGACAACTAAAGAAATTAGAAACGTCTGTGTGGTGGAGACATACATCTTTTGCACAGTACTGCTGGCCCAACCCTACTAAAGAAAATCAAACAGCTAGGTTGGATTTTCCTTCCCCACCACCATTCATTCCTGTGAAAAACCTTCTTTGCTCTTCACTGAATCTGAAAAAAGAAAATCAGAAGAAAAGTGTTCCTTGTGTTTTAAACGTATCGTAAGAAACCCATAGTTCCAAGAATGCTTAATGCCGCTAAGAGTCTATTACCATTGAAAAGGAAATTTAATAGCCACTCAAGAAATGGTTTACCAGGCGTAATAAGAAACAGGAGATAGAGGATACCATTATGGCCAGCAGAGATAAATATGATAAATTTTATGCAATATGGGCAGTCTGGTTGGACTATAAGGAGTCTAATAAATCTAAATGCTATATATGTTGAGTGGTAAATGATCTTGTTGTCACCCCAGTTGGAAGAATGGATGAATATGATTACCCAGCATGTGTTAGGTTGTTTATTTTAATTGTTTATGTCTATTAATCATTCTGATCCTCGGCATATGGTGTAAACTGATTTAGCAAGGGACAGACTCTGACCTACAGGCATCTCTTACCGTGACAAGGCCAGCAGGTGTTGGTGACTATGTTAAGGTATATACCTGATCAGTAACATGTGTAAAGAGAAAGGTTCTACTGTTTTATATCATATTCAATATTCAATTCAATTCACTTTATTGTCATTGTGTAACACAACGAAATTACTTTTCATGACAACCCCACGGTGCATATAGGGAACATAGTGATAGTAACAAGGAAGAGAAGACATTATACAAGTATGCCAGGTATTACAGATGTTTAAACAATTTGTACACAGTGTTAATTATTTCAGAGAGAATTCAGAGTTCATCAAGTTTATGGTGGATGGGAAAAAAGCTGTCTTTCAGTCTGTTTGTGTTTGTGCGGATTGATCTAAAACGTTTACCTGATGGAAGGAGCTCAAACAAGGCATTTCCAGCGTGAGTGTTGTCCTTGATCATGTTTTTGGCCCTTCTCACGCTGCGAGTATTATACAAAAGTTCCAGTGATGGTAGTTCAGTGCCAATAATGGCTTCTGCTGTTTTAACAACTCGCTGCAGGGCTTCTCTAGTAGCCTTCGTGCAGCTGTTGTACCAGGCCGTCATGCAATTGGTCAGAACGCTTTCTATAGTGCCTCTGTAGAAATTAACCAGCAGCTTCTGTGGGAGGTTAGCGCTCCTTAGTTTTCTCAGAAAGTAGAGGCGTTGTGCTTTGCCAGTTAGAGCTAAAGCATTGTCAGCCCAGGACAGGTTCTCTGCGATGATGACTCCCAAAAATTTGAAGCTGGAAACTCTCTCCACAGCCTCTGCATTGATCATTAGCGGTAGGTGAGTGGTCTTTTTGGTGGTCCTAAAGTCCAGAATAATTCATTTGGTCTTCTTTGTATTTAATAACAGGTTGTTGATGTCGCACCATGCAGTCAGGTTCCTAACTTCTTCTCTGTATGCAGCTTCCTCATTGTTTGATATAAGCCCAATGACAGTTGTATCATCTGCAAACTTAACAATTATGTTTGAGGTATGGATAGACTGGCAGTCATGGGTGAAAAGTGCATAGAGGAGAGGGCTTAATACACAGCCCTGTGGCACGCCAGTGCTCAGGGTAAGGGTGGAGGATGTCTGATGTCCTAGTCTGACAGTTTGAGGGCGATTAGTAAGGAAGTCCAATAACCAAGTACATATGGAGGGAGCAATACCTAGTGCACGGAGTTTGTTGGTAAGCTGGCTAGGTACAATGGTGTTAAATGCTGAGCTGTAGTCAACAAAGAGCATCCTAACATAGGAGTTGGGCTTTTCCAGGTGTGAGAGGGCAGCATGGAGAGCTACACAGATGGCATCCTCAGTCGATCTATTTGTTCGGTAAGCAAACTGGTGTTGATCTAGATTTGCTGGGATGGAGGCCTTGATGTGTGTGGCTACCAGTCGTTCAAAGCACTTGGCGATGACAGGGGTTAGAGCAACTGGTCGATAATCATTAAGACAGGTTATCCTAGGATTTTTGGGACTGGCACAATGGTTGTAGATTTAAGGCATGATGGGACTACACCCAAGAACAGAGAGAGGTTGAATATTTGTGTAAAAACTTTCGCTAGTTGACCAGCACAGGCCTGGAGCACACGTCCTTGCACACCATCAGGACCTGCAGCTTTCCTGGTGTTGATATTTGTGAGCAGGGCCGGATTACCGACCAGGCAACAAAAGCAGTCGCTTGGGGTCCCATTCAGAGTCAAAGGGGCCCCATCAGCACATAAACCAGCTCTCGCCATCCTGTCAGCGGTGGCTGGATGGTATAATGGTTGAAGGGACTCTGAGCAGTGCAGTAACGATGGAAAGTTGCATATCATTTTAAAGCTATCTTTCTCCTCTTTCCAATGATATATAAACGGCCGCCCTATGCCTTTTAGTTTTTGCTATATTCGCGATCAAATTTGAGGCCACAGGACGACTTTTCTCCAAAGTCGGCAGCTCGATTCAGCACAATGCAATGAAATATAAGGAACCCAGGGGGATATAATTACAAACATCATGCTGGTAGGTGTGAGGATGTAATTAATTAGTTGTGGGTATGCTTAAAGGCATACCCACAGGCACTGCTCGGAGTCCCTTTAAGGGCTCTGCGTCTGACACAGGAGACCAGGGTTCGAATCTCGGCTCTGCCTGTTCAGCAAGCTAGCACCTATTCAGTAGGAGACCTTAGGCAAGTCTCTCTAACACTGCTACTGCCTATAGGGCGCGTCCTAGTGGCTGCGGCTCTGGCGCTTTGAGTCCGCCAGGAGAAAAGCGCGATATAAATGTTATTTGTCTTGTCTTGTCAAATGATGCCGTGCGCTGCTGATTGTCTTCAGAGCCAGGCTCTCCTCCTAGGTCCCCCTCCTGCTACTGTGCGCTCTGCCGCTGCCCACTCCGCTCTCCCTTCCCACAGAGAACCACACCTGCAGCAAGAATGATAGCAGCAGATGGCAAACGCTCACTCACCTATCCATGATCCAAGCGATAGAGATCTCGTCATCTGAAACCCATCTGTCTCTTCTACAGTGCAGCCGCTCGCTCTGAACTTCCTGATTCTCAGATCAGACAGGAAGTAGGAAGTAGTAATAGTAGTAGTAACAAAGCGGCAGCACTCTAGAGGATACAGATGGGCCCCGGATGACGGGACCTCTATTGCTTGGATCGCAATAGGTGAATGTGAGTCATCTGGTGCTGTCATTCTCCCCCCCCTGCGGCTGCGTTCTCTGCTGGACTATCGTATTCACTGGGATGGAGGCTGCATGGTGGCTGTCTAGTTTGGGAGGAAATTGGTTGTTCAGTGGCAGGGGTGGTTATGTAATTCTGTCTGGGGAACGGCTTCCGGTTTGGCGGTGTCCAGAGCTTTCTGCTAATGCCAGGCTGGAGATGCAGGGGGAAAGTGCTGCTGCTGTGATCTGGTGTCCTCTTCACAGGGGTGCCCCAGCCCCTGAGTGCAAATGTCCCAGCCATTCATCTCTTGTTCTGCATTTTGCCGCTGCTATTCCCTGCATTGTGCACCCACGGAGGAAGCGGGCTGTTGCCCATAGCAACCAGTAGCTCGGCTGCCCCGGTGTGTGTGGCATGTTGCTGTGCAGCTGCATCTTCTAATTCTATTACGACATGATGGGGGGCCCAAATCAGTTACTTTGCTTAGGGCCCCATGTAGCCTTAATCCGGCTCTGTTTGTGAGTGCTTGCTGCACTTCATGTATGTGAAGGATTAAAGGCTGTGAGTCTGTAGTGGGCCCAAAGTTGACTGGAGGCCGATTGTTGTCTTTTTCAAATCTAGCAAATATTGGCCTCAATTCACTAAGCTTAATGCCCGTCTTTAATAACTCTTCTGAGCTGTTTTACAGTTATCACCATGGTGATATAATTGTGATAACTGTAAAACAGCTCAGAAGAGTTATTAAAGACAGGAGTCAAGCTTAGTGAATTGAGGCCAATATTGAGTCACAGCTGTACTAATGTTTTGTTCACCCTTGCATGGGTGTTGTATTTGCAAAGCATTATCTGTATGGATGAATAATGTTTCTGACAATAAAGAATTACCGGTTGTAACGATCGGTGTCAGCACGCAGAGAGAATCTGATTATTTGTGATCTGCAGTATCACCAAGAATGCAGATATATGCCTGATTATGGATGATCTGCAGAATCACCAATAATACAGATATAGTACTAACCTTAGGACACCTGTATATATTCATGAGTGTTTGGTGTAACAGTATAACTTTGAGTAACGCACCTGATGAGCAGGTGATCTTAGGCAGTGTGGGAGACACTGCTATCAGAGAGCACAGAAACCTTCCAGCAGCCTGAGACTCTCCAAGGGGTGGAGTCAGGCTGAAGGTAGGAAGGCCCAGAGAGTGAGTGACACCTGAGGGTGGATGTCACTGACAGATCTGGAGACTATCTCTTAAGGGGAGAGATAGCTCTCGAGATCGGGCAAGCCAGGTCGGCACCACACGGACAGACAAAGTACAAAGACAGAAAACTGATTCGGTATCCAAGGCAGGCAGAGTTTGGCAACGGAATATCAGATGTGCATGGTACCGAATCAGAGAGCGGAGGAGTAGTCAGGAAAGCAATAGGTCATAACAGATAACAAACAATGCCTAGTCTTGGGTGTGAGGTCCGTGGTCTCTACACCCTGGAACTAGTCTGATGTATAACAGAATGATAACACAAGTTCCCTAGTCTTGGGTATGAGGTCCGTGGTCTCTACACCCTGGAACTAGTCGGAAGTATAACAGAATGATAACACAAGTTCCCTAGTCTTGGGTGTGAGGTCAGTGGTCTCTGCACCCTGGAACTAGTCTGAAGTATAACATATATAAGTAATCTGGCTCAGTGTGAATTCCCAGGTCCTCCTGGTTCAAACACACTGTAGGATCTGACTAAGGTCTGAGTGCTTCCACGTAGTGTTCGCAACGGCAGACAACTTGTGAGTGGCCAGCAGTAACTATATACAGAGCAGCGCTCTCCAGCGCCACCCCTAAGTGATGTACCAATGGTTACCCGCTCTGAGGTCAGCTGACCAGCCTGGTCAGCTGATCCCTCCTTGGCCACCATAAAAGTTCTGCCTCTCAGCACGCACGCGCGTATTCCTAAACCTATGTGAACTAACAGACTCAGCCATACCAGATGCACGCTGCTGCGTGCAAACCGCCACGCTGGACGCGGAACCAGCCGCCTCGCTGTCCATACATGCGGCGGCTTATACGCGTTCCTTCAGGTTACCAGACGCACGCTTCCGCGTGCAAACCGCCGCGGTGGACGTGGAATCAGCCGCCTTGCTGTCAGCACACGCGGCGGCTTTTCCGCGTTCTCTCACACCGGTATATTTAAAAAAAATAATGTATCAAATACTTCTCACTCTCTCATCCAGAGTCACTTGAGCTGAGGCTAACAAAAGGTAGTACTAATCAGTTAATATTGCGTATTGGTGGTATACAACTTTATGAGTCTTGTGTCTGGATAACACTTGTTGCCTCCTGGTGATCCTCTCTCTTGAGAACCAATAGGAAGGCTGCCACCAGTTCTCAGTAGAGAGGAGCACCAGGACAAGATGAGCGCTTTTCTTCTGATTTTTTTTTCCGATTTTGTTGAATATGTTGATGATACTCATTTGTTGAAGAGGCTGCATACTTGTCTCCTTTTATTGACTTTATCACTGCTGTATATTCGAGTGTGTTCCCCTGTGGATTCAGGGGTTTCTACACTGGAATTTCTTGCTCTTCACTGAACTCAGAGTGTAGGTCAATGTCAAGATACGCACAAATAGCACGGGGAAATTTGGGCGCACCAGGTGCCGCCAATGTGAATTGAGGCTATAGCGACGCTCAGACAGTGATTTGGGCACCATCAAAAGACGGATTCCAAATTACTAGAAAAACAGTGCAGGAAGACATGTAAAAGGAAGTTTTATAAAGTGCAATAACTCATGGCAGCTAAATATAGCTCACAACTGACCCTCTTTTGAGAGCAAATCCCTCCATCCTCCTCTACTACCCATGTATGTGGTCAATGTGTGTGTGCAGTGAGAAAGCGATTCATCTATGATTATAGTGATGATAACTGCAGAGTTGAGTTCCATTTCCAAAACCAAAAGCCCTTGCCACCTTGCCTTGCCTTGTTTAGGAGGGGGAGAAGCTCTAAGCTGGAGCATAGATTTAGTATAGGTTTAGTATGTATATTTTTTCCCTGGTTCGTGTCCTCTAAACCTAGGCGCATCTTATTATACACTGTGTGTGCCTGACCGCCCCCCGCGTCACCCAGTCCCATGCACGCCCCCAGGACTTCTCAAGAGCTGCTCCAAAACTATGGAACTCCCTACCTCAACCCATTAGGGCAGCCCCCTCCTTCAACATCTTCAAGAAGGCCCTCAAAACTCATCTGTTTTACTCTGGCCTACTACCCCTCACAAGTGCTCTAAACCCACAGCTGAACTGGTCCCCTACCTTTCGTGTCCCTACCTCTCCCTGATCATGCACCTCCATTACTGTGCACCCATGCTATGCATTTGAGTGAACCTAACTTGCCTAATCTCCATGCTCCATCCAGTGACTGACTAAGCATTACCTTGTACTCATACTGTGCTGTGTGATCTGGTTTTTCTTGTATTCCTGTATTGTCATATTGCTGTATGTCACCCCTAAATATTGTCTGCAACCTAAACTAATGTCCAGCGCTGCGTAATATGTTGGTGCTTTAAAAATACAATAAATAAAATATATATATATATATATATATATATACATACATATATATACACACACACACACACTGTATATATATATGTGTGTGTGTGTGTGTGTGTGTGTGTGTGTGTGTGTGTGTGTGTGTGTGTGTGTGTGTGTGTGTGTGTGTGTGTGTGTGTGTGTGTGTGTGTGTGTGTGTGTGTGTGTGTGTGTGTGTGTGTGTGTGTGTGTGTGTGTGTGTGTGTGTGTGTGTGTGTGTGTGTGTGTGTGTGTGTGTGTGTGTGTGTGTGTGTGCATATCACTTTTTTTATTAGGTTACCAAGCTAACCTCTAAAATAAAATGTAGGCGCCAACAAGTGTCACTTCCATACTCGGAAACATCAGGCAGTCAGGTGCATTAGAGTTCAGTTAGAACACCTAATCTGCATACTTGTTTTGGGTCACTAATTCATGAAATCCTAAAGTCAGAGAATAAGCACAGCAGTCAGGTATGCAGGATGGTTTTAAAAATGATTCAAGATGTCAGCCTCATTGCCCCTCCCTCAATACAGGGCTCACTTATCAGTGACAGGGACATGTCCTTTTTGTAATTGGCATACACAGTCACACAGAGATAGATCATTAAGTCTAAGTGATCACATACAACACCACTGTTACATAACTGGAAATGTAAAGAGCTTTACAGCACACAATGTTTTCAACTAATTAAATAGCTTAAAAACCACTGCAAAAACAACAAATAATTCACATGGGAAAATACTGTACCTTTCTCCGCAGAGACATCAGCTGTGGGATCATAGGGATAGTCTCTGTTGCCATAGTTTTCTCTGTGTACAGATTCGTAAAATCCGTATCTTTCATCACATTCCTGCCTGGAAAGAAAGACAGGACCATGTCAAGCAAAGGGAGGACAGAGGGAACGGCATTGTTTCTGAAGTTTTCTTCCTATTAGTTGGAGTAGGCGTTCATATCTATAGGCCTGTCTACAAGACTTGAAGCGTGGTGAAGTACACAAGGATAGAACATCAATAAGCTATATATACTGAGACTTCTTCTGTTGTAAGCCTCAAAGTCCAGGTCACTGAAGGCACATGTTCCCTAGTTCATTAATTCCTTCCTGACCAGGAGTCTGTTGGGTTTTTCTGATCACATTGATTCTGGTCAGACGGCTTTAGCAAATGTGTTTTAACATTGCGTACCATAGCAAGTTGACTTGCCCCTGGACAGTAAGCGAGAGAGAAACACAGATCTGACAACGCAGCATTAAGACAGTGGTTCTTTGTGAAGTGATTGCTAGTGAAGAACACAAACTTCTCTTGACTGCAAGTTTCATAGTAGCCAGGAAAGGGGGAAAGCGTGGTAATCTGAGCCTAGTGCTGCAATCAGTAAGCTGGTGGCTGGTTAATTAACCCTCAGCTGTAGCCTTCTATTGGCTAAACCTAATTCACTTCCTGGATCAGCGTAAAATAGCAGATTAGGCCAATATTTTCCTTATTGCTAGTGACCACCAGCTGGGAACGAGAACACTAGGCTGACAAACCCTCTGCTGGGATCACTGTTGCTAATCACTGCTTGGTCAAAGAGCACATACAGTGCATAACCATTCAGTCATTCTTTTCCAAATGATAACTCACTAAAACAGAGCTGTGGTTAGAAAACATACCTCTCCGGAGCAGGATTTACACCCACTGACTTTAGTGAATGGCCCTGCTAGGGCTTTAACATGAGAAGCCTTATTGGGTCCCTGAGGGGAGAGTAATATAGAAGTAGCCATACTTATTGCCTTTTAAACAATACTAGTTGCGTTTCAGTCCTGTTGATCTTCTGGCATCAGTAGAGTCACTACCCTGAAACAAGTATGTGGCGACTTGAGTCAAAGCACCTGATCTGCATGCTTGTTTAGGGTCTGTGGCTTATTAACAGTGCCATTTTTAATAAATTCAGGTAAAAAAATGCTAAAAGACTTATGCTTTGTACACATGCTGGATTGAACTTGGCCAAGGCGCTGTCCAGGACCGTCTCAACTGAGAATCTAGCATTTGTAGAGGAGACCCCCTTACCATACCTAACCATCTGACATGCCAAACCTTTAGCAATGTCCAGCAACGTCTAACACCTGACCTACCACCTAGAATATTGTTGTCCTCTTCACCCCCCACAAGTCGCTCCATAAAGCGCTGCGTAGCTTATTGTCTCATCCCTGCATAGCAACAGACCTGTCACTAGCCTCCAGGAGACATACCTGTACTGCTCCAAGCCGTCAACCGAGGGCACTAGTTGTGATCCCTGACACACGTTAGTACGCTTACATGTGTACAATGGTTTATATTTTCCACTGGTCTCTGGTTGTCTCAAGCCTCAAATAACTTTAGAGAATCAGGCCAGATGTTTTGTTTGGTTGTAGTGGTGTTTTTAGTGTAAATCATTCAAATTCTACTTAAAAGGAGAAATTCATTTAAAAACACCCTTCGAACAGAAACGAAAACTGGCTAAAATAAGACCATACATTTCTTACTGGAACAATTGTCAAGAAACAGCGGTAGGAACTTCAGCGTCACATATGCTGACATACAATGTCAATTTCTCATCTTTCCCCTGGCAATTTAACAACTATTCCCATTTTAAGCCTTGTCATTCAAACAATTAACACCTGCATATGAATTTCAAGGCACAGCGATGACAAACCACTTTTCACATGTCCGATTATATATTTGGACATCTCCCTGTCCCAGAAGAGGTATCTACTCTGTACATCCATGAAGTGGCATTAGAGATACATTGAAAATGGTCCAATGTGTCAAGTGATTGTTTCAGGAGAACAGGAGAAATAGAATCAAGAATTTAGCCAACTGCTAGTTGTGTAATGGTGAATGCTGCCTAACACTATGTGGAGTTAATCGCATGACAACCCTACCCTATCTGCTTGTAATCTTCCAGCATTCCTGAATAAAGTCTCAATAAATAAACTTTCTGAAACCTAACCCTATATGGTCACATTAAGGTGGTGTATATATATATATATATATATATATATATATATATATATATATATATATATATATATATATATATATATATATATATATATATATATATATATATATATATATTTTATTTATTTATTAATTTATTTTTACTTTAAAAATGGCATAAGTAAATGTCAGCAAAGTCTTCATACTGAACTATTATTACCAAAATCATTATAATTCATATAGAATTATTATGAATTCCGAATTACTATTATTCCTAGTATATTGTTGAGTATCACAGTGTACTTTAACCACTTAAGGACTGCAGTCATAAAACCCCTTAAGGACCAGACACTTTTTTTTCCATTCAGACCACTGCAGCTTCAACGGTTTATTGCTCGGTCATACAACCTACCACCTAAATGAATTTTACCTCCATTTCTTGTCACTAATACAGCTTTCTTCTGGTGCTATTTGATTGCTGCTGTGATTTTTCGTTTTTATTATATTCATCAAAAAAAGACATGAGTTTTGTCAAAAAAAATATTTTTTTTAACTTTCTGTGCTGACATTTTTCAAATAAAGTAAAATTTCTATATACATTTTTATCCAAATTTATTGTACTACATGTCTTTGATAAAAAAAAATCCAATAAGTGTATATTTATTGGTTTGGGTAAAAGTTATAGCGTTTACAAACTATGGTGCAAAAAGTGGATTTTCCCATTTTGAAGCATCTCTGACTTTTCTGAGCACCTGTCATGTTTCGTGAGGTGCTAGAATTCCAGAATAGTATAAATACCCCCCAAATGACCCCATTTTGGAAAGAAGACATTCCAAAGTATTCACTAACAGGCATGGTGAGTTCATAGAAGATTTTATTTTTTGTCATAAGTTAGCGGAAAATGACACTTTGTAACAAAAAATAAATTAAAAAAAAGTTTCCATTTCTGCTAACTTGTGACAAAAAAAATGAAATCTGCCACGGACTCACCATGCCCCTCTCTGAATACTTTGGGGTGTCTACTTTCCAAAATGGGGTCATTTGTGTGGTGTGTTTACTGTCCTGGGGGTGCTAAATTGTAAGCAAACCTGTAAAGCCTAAAGGTGCTCATAGGACTTTGGGCCCCTTAGCGCACCTAGGCTGCAAAAAAGTGTCACACGTGGTATTGTCGTACTCAGGAGAAATAGTATAATGTATTTTGGGGTGTATTTTTACACATACCCATGCTGGGTGGGAGAAATATCTCTGTAAATTAGGTTTTTTTTTATTTTTTTACACACAATTGTCCATTTACAGAGATATTTCTCCCACCCAGCATGGGCATGTGTGAAAATACACCCCAAAACACATTACACTACTTCTCCTGAGTACGGCGATACTACATGTGTGACACTTTTTTGCAGCCTAGGTGTGCTAAGGGGCCCAAAATCCTATGAGTACCTTTAGGATTTCACAGGTCATTTTGAGGCATTTGGTTTCTAGACTACTCCTCACGGTTTAGGGCCCCTAAAATGCCAGGGCAGTATAGGAACCCCACAAGTGACCCCATTTTAGAAAGAAGACACCCCAAGGTATTCCGTTAGGAGTATGGTGAGTTCATAGAAGATTTTATTTTTTGCTCACTTCTAAATGCATAGTATTACTACGCAATAGGAAAGTGATGCGAGGATGAGACAGTAGGGGCTTTGTGAAAGACGGAGTCGTCTCTTTGACGGTGTCAGTCTTTCATACGGGGACTTAGATCAATAAATAGGAACTTTGTTCGCATTCACTTATCTCCAGGCTAACGGAAGGCGGATGGAGCGTGTGCGATCGTGCGCCCCAGGCAGCGGCAGCAGCTTAGCCTATCTGGACAGATATATCCGTCCAGATAGGATTAAGTGGTTAAGCAATATCAGTTGCCTGGCTGTCCTGCTGATCCTCTGCCTTCAATACTTTCAGCCACAGACCCTGAACAAGCATGCAGCAGATTAGGTGTTTCTGACATTTTTGTGAAATGTCACAAGATTAGCTGCATGCTTGTTTCTGGTGTTATTTAGACACTACTGCAGCCAAATAGATCAGCAGGACTGCCAGGCAACTGATATTGTTTAAAAGGAAATAAATATAACTTAGCAATGCACAATATTTTGTAATTTTAACAATAAATATATTAAAATTATTTGGCTGGCTATCTCTTATAATGCCTCTTCCTGTTAAGAGAATAGTGCAGTTGGAATGGAGTGAAAGATGTGTCCATATCCAATCATCAGCAACTTGAGGTGTGATCAGGGAGGAGCTGATAATATATATATACAGGATCTTCTCAAAAAATTAGCATATTGTGATAAAGTTCATTATTTCCTATAATGTACTGATAAACATTAGACTTTCATATATTTTAGATTCAAATACACACAACTGAAGTAGTTCAAGCCTTTTATTGTTCGAATATTGATGATTTTGGCATACAGCTCATGAAAACCCAAATTTCCTATCTCAAAAAATTAGCATATTTCATCCGACCAATAAAAGAAAAGTGTTTTTAAAACAAAAAAAGTCAACCTTCAAATAATTATGTTCAGTTATGCACTCAATACTTGGTCGGGAATGCTTTTGCAGAAATGACTGCTTCAATGCGGCGTGGCATGGAGGCAATCATCCTGTGGCACTGCTCAGGTGTTATGGAGGCCCAGAATGCTTCGATAGCGGCCTTAAGCTCATCCAGAGTGTTGGGTCTTGCGTCTCTCAACTTTCTCTTCACAATATCCCACAGATTCCCTATGGGGTTCAGGTCAGGAGAGTTGGCAGGCCAATTGAGCACAGTAATACCATGGTCAGCAAACCATTTACCAGTGATTTTGGCACTGTAAGCAGGTGCCAGGTTGTGCTGAAAAATGAAATCTTCATCTCTAAAAAAGCTTTTCAGCAGATGGAAGCATGAACCCACTTTTGAAACAGAAACAGCAGCAGAAGCGCCTGACCTGGGCTACAGAGAAGCAGCACTGGACTGTTGCTCAGTTGTCCATAGTACTTTTTTCGGATGAAAGCAACTTTTGCATGTCATTCGGAAATCAAGGTGCCAGAGTCTGGAGGAAGACTGGGGAGAGGGAGATGCCAAAATGCCTGAAGTCCAGTGTCAAGTACCCACAGTCAGTGATGGTCTGGTGTGCCATGTCAGCTGCTGGTGTTGGTCCACTGTGTTTTATCAAGGGCAGAGTCAATGCAGCTAGCTATCAGGAGATTTTGGAGCACTTCATGCTTCCATCTGCTGAAAAGCTTTATGGAGATGAATATTTCATTTTTCAGCATGACCTGGCACCTGCTCACAGTGCCAAAACCACTGGTAAATGGTTTACTGACCATGGTATTACTGTGCTCAATTGGCCTGCCAACTCTCCTAACCTGAACCCCATAGAGAATCTGTGGGATATTGTGAAGAGAAAGTTGAGAGACGCAAGACCCAACACTCTGGATGAGCTTAAGGCCGCTATCGAAGCATCCTGGGCCTCCATAACACCTGAGCAGTGCCACCGGCATATTGCCTCCATGCCACGCCGCATTCAAGCAGTCATTTCTGCAAAAGCATTCCCGACCAAGTATTGAGTGCATAACTGAACATAATTATTTGAAGGTTGACTTTTTTTGTTTTAAAAACAATTTTCTTTTATTGGTCGGATGAAATATGCTAATTTTTTGAGATAGAAAATTTGGGTTTTCATGAGCTGTATGCCAAAATCATCAATATTTAAACAATAAAAGGCTTGTACTACTTCAGTTGTGTGTATTTGAATCAAAAATATATGAAAGTCTAATGTTTAACAGTACATTACAGAAAATAATGAACTTTATCACAATATGCTAATTTTTTGAGAAGATCCTGTGTATATATTATATATATATATATATATATATATATATATATATATATATATATATATATATATATATATATATATATATATATATATATATATATATATATATATATCCACACACACTAGCTGATGGTCCGGCATTGCCCAGGTATGTATTTGGCTGGTGTTGGCTCTGCCCACTTTTTTCTAACCCTAACACACAAATACTCAATTACTCAATGACATAGTTTGTGAGCTTTGCAGTGTTTGGCATCAATAATTTGCATTGAAATGAAACAAATCTGATTGGCTGTGACTCCACTCCCTTTTCTGAATTTGAACCCCAGTCACCCAATGACAAACCGTACCAGGTTTGAGGCTTGTGCCAATAACAGTGTAAGAATGGAAGCAATTAAATATTCCCCTTGAAAATCAATAGGTGAATTTTGTTTGGCTTTTGTAGGCTCCACCCATTTTGTCTGAATATTAATCCCAGTCACCCAGTGACCAACTGTGCAAAGTTTGAGAACCCTGCCATTAACAGTGTAAGAATGGCTTACATAATGGCTCCATAAAAAGCTTTATGGAGATGAATATTTCATTTTTCAGCATGACCTGGCACCTGCTCACAGTGCCAAAACCACTGGTAAATGGTTTGCTGACCATGGTATTACTGTGCTCAATTGGCCTGCCAACTCTCCTGACCTGAACCCCATAGGGAATCTGTGGGATATTGTGAAGAGAAAGTTGAGAGACGCAAGACCCAACACTCTGGATGAGCTTAAGGCCGCTATCGAAGCATTCTGGGCCTCCATAACACCTGAGCAGTGCCACAGGCTGATTACCTCCATGCCACGCCGCATTGAAGCAGTCATTTCTGCAAAAGCATTCCCGACCAAGTATTGAGTGCATAACTGAACATAATTATTTGAAGATTGACTTTTTTTGTTTTAAAAACAATTTTCTTTTATTGGTCGGATGAAATATGCTAATTTTTTGAGATAGAAAATTTGGGTTTTCATGAGCTGTATGCCAAAATCATCAATATTTAAACAATAAAAGGCTTGTACTACTTCAGTTGTGTGTATTTGAATCAAAAATATATGAAAGTCTAATGTTTAACAGTACATTACAGAAAATAATGAACTTTATCACAATATGCTAATTTTTTGAGAAGATCCTGTGTATGTATATATATATATATATATATATATATATATATATATATATATATATATATATCCACACACACTAGCTGATGGTCCGGCATTGCCCAGGTATGTATTTGGCTGGTGTTGGCTCTGCCCACTTTTTTCTAACCCTAACACACAAATACTCAATTACTCAATGACATAGTTTGTGAGCTTTGCAGTGTTTGGCATCAATAATTTGCATTGAAATGAAACAAATCTGATTGGCTGTGACTCCACTCCCTTTTCTGAATTTGAACCCCAGTCACCCAATGACAAACCGTACCAGGTTTGAGGCTTGTGCCAATAACAGTGTAAGAATGGAAGCAATTAAATATTCCCCTTGAAAATCAATAGGTGAATTTTGTTTGGCTTTTGTAGGCTCCACCCATTTTGTCTGAATATTAATCCCAGTCACCCAGTGACCAACTGTGCAAAGTTTGAGAACCCTGCCATTAACAGTGTAAGAATGGCTTCAGTTTACATTTTCCCAGTGAAATTTGTATTTGTCTCTGCCCACTGATAACCCGGCATTGCCCGGGTATGTATTTGGCTGGTGTTGGCCCTAACACACAATTACTCAATGACCAAATTTGTGAGGTTTGCAGTCTTTGGCATCAATAATTTGCATTGAAATTAATCAAATCTGATTGGCTGTTTGTAGCTCCACACCCTTTTCTGAATTTGAACTCCAGTCATCCAATGTCAAACTGTACCAGGTTTGAGGCATGTGCCATTAACAGTGCAAGAATGGCAGCAAATGAAATATTCCCCTTGAAAATCAATAGGTAAATGTTGATTGGCTTTTGTAGGCTCCACCCACTTTTCTGAATATTAATCCCAGTCACCCAATGACCAACTGTGCAAAGTTTGAGAACCCTACCATTAACAGTATAAAAATGGTTGCAGTTTACATTTTCCCAGTAAATTTGTCTCCACCCACTTTTTGGTTATGGGGATAAAAAGTATCCTATATGTTGTTCCAGGTAATGTACTATGTGTGTGCCAAATTTCATTCAAATCCACTCAGCTATTGTAGCGTGATTAACAAACATCCAAACTTTCGCATTTATAATATTAGTGAGATTTCAACCTGCCCCCCTCCTCTGCTGGTGAGAGAGCAAAGGTTTTTGTCCAGCACTGTGGATACGGCAAAGTCACATAATGATAGATAACCCGCTTTAGGTGCTGGCCACCAAGAGTTCATCTATAAGCACCATAAAGAGAAATTGTGAGACGTGGCTGTGTGCTCAGCAGTGAGAGCTGCTGCCTAGATAAGGAATGTTTACTCTACTTGCAACAGAAAGCTTTTGTAAATGCATTTTGGGTCACATGAAGGACTTTTTCCAAACAGATTTTTATGGCTGTATCAAATATAAAAAAGCAATAGTCCTCTATTCACCTACAGTAACAATGCAAAAAAAAAAAAAAAAAAAAAAAAAAAGGTGGACCTAGCACTCCAATGGAGACACAACACGATTTTACTGATAGGGATTCTGCTGCCCTTCAGGATCAATGGCAACAAAAACAAGCTACCAGTAAAGAAAGTAGATATTATTGCAATTGCATGTCTATACAATAAAAGAGCTTTCTTTAGCGGTGCTGCTGAAGCTTGTTTTTGTTTACCTACAGTAAAAATGACAATTTGGGCAGGTGAACCTGGGCTTTATGTCTAGCTGAACTGGACTTACGTCCTGTGTGAAAGGCTTGAGAAACACTGAATTAGATAATGGGCATCTATTGTGTGTGTTGTGAAAGTGAAAAGTGCTGATATTTTGTCAGATATTGACGTATGATTGCTAGTGTACAAAAGGAATTTCTTAAATTGTTGATAATGAAGATGCGCAACAGCCTATCTCATGAAAGTAAGACCTTACTAAAGTCAAATTCAGAATACACACAGCAGGGCTGCTTCAAATTATACTCTATGGTAGATGGGGCGGTTAGAACTACGGTAGGTTGTGGCAAGATGGTCCTAGCCTGACACAGTGAGGGTACCACTGTAATTTATGTGCCGTAGAAATCCACTCATTAAGGGCCCGTTCAGACTACAAAGTGCGGACCGCAACGCGTACGAACGCACGCCATCCGCGTTCGTATGCGTTGCGTGGCTGATCCCATCACTGAAAAGTGAATGGGACAGCCGCGCGTTTTTGTAAAATCTGCGTGCAGCATGCGTTCCCGGACCGCACAGGTCCGGAACGCATGCTGTGTGAACATCAGACATTGCACTCTATGCAATGTCTGATGCCCTGCGTGTCGGCCCCCCCGCACGCGTTTCCAAAATGCATATGGAAACGCGTGCAGTGTGAACGGGCCCTTTAGATAGGTAAAATAAATTATATTCCACTATTGCCAGTACCTAATACCAATACTAAATTATTGGAAATTTTTACTGACATTTTACTAATGCCTAAACCTGTTCTCACATTAGCCATGCCTCTACTGATGCCTATCCCTATGACCCCTTGCAACCAAAATCCAATTTAGTTCTCTGCAGGGTTTCTTGGCATTTTCCCTGATATAATAGAGGACATTAAAGTAGGGGTACTGTAAAAAAAAGCACTAAATTGGGGTTAGAATGATAATGAGCACACTAATAAAAAAAGGACGAGAATAAGAAGACCGTAAAATGAGGGGCACTGTAATAGGGGGTAGTGAAATAAACAGCCACACCTACTTTTAAAGACCATACCTCCTCCAAAAAAAATTGCATGGGTTCCTCCAGATTAAAACATTGTTAACAGGGGTTCCTTGCAATCCAAAAGTTATTTGCAGGGTTCCTCTAGGGCATAGGTTCTCAATGTGTGGTACACATACCCCAGGGGGTACTTCTGATGGTTCCAGGGGGTACTCAGGCTTGATATACGTACCCAAGAATAATAAATGTAGAGTTTTAGAAAATGATAAATCTTATTTAAACAACGCCAAATTAATGTTTTAGCTTATTAAAAGCAATAGTAAATGCTTGGAAATTGTTTAGAACCAAATTTAATTTACTAAGATTAAATATATATTTGTCAAGGGGTACTTGTGATAATGTTTATTATGCTAGGGGGTAATTGGCGAGTACAGGATTTTAAAAGGGGTACATACCAATACAATTTTGAGAAACACTGCTTTAGGCACAGGTGTCGAACTCCAAGCCTGGCGTTCCAGATCCATGCCAGTGTTTAGGATGGACTGAGAAAGAGAGGAATGTGTTCTACCTGATGGCCCACACCTTTCCCGATTCAGACCCATCAATTTATTTGAGCTGTTTCAGAAATGTGTGAGGACCTTGGCCCTCGGAGGACCAGTTTGACATCCCTTCTCTAGGGTAAAAAGGTTGAGAAAGGCATTGGTAGGGAAAGGACTCATGTTCTAATAGATTAGAGTCTAACCTATTCGAACACAAGTCCTTCCCCTATCGATGCCTAACCCTAACTGTCCCACCTCTCCCCGGCCTCAATTTTTGCTGATATATGCCCCTCCTTCGCTGCTAAATTTATCACAATATTTATCGGAAGCCGCCGGCGCCCAAATTATTGCCTGGGCACTGGAATAGCCACAATTAACATTGCTCATTTTACAGCAGTGACGCTGGCGCCCAAATTACCTGCTTGGGAATGGGGGTCTTTAAAGAGGAACTGTAGTGAAAATAACATACAGAATAAAATTGTTTATTTTTTACAATATTAATTTATAGATGATTTGGTCAGTGCTTACCCATTGTAAAATCTTTCCTCCCTGTTTTACATGAAATGTATCCCTGGTGGTGACATCTTTAGTCCTGCCACTTGATCTGTACGGAAGGTTTGTTACTGCGAGTTCTATCCACAGAGGGAAATAATGCTTGCTTGGCAGTTGGAAAAAGCTGTTATTTCCCACAATGCAACGAGGCACACAGACAGAAAACTGTCAGAACCATGGCCATGACATCACAATGTGGGAGGGGTTTCACTGCAATATCAGCCACACAGACCCCTCTGATGATCTACTGGAGAGAAGGTAAATATGTCTCATGGGATTGGGATGAAGTTCAATCCTGGGTTAAAGTTCCTCTTTAAGGGGAGGGGGGAGCTGCACAACCACCTACCAATACCGCCTAGAGAAAATATCTATGGAGAGAGGTGTGCAATGTCAGCAGTAGACCTGCCCCCAGTGATCTCACCATAACACTCAGCTGGACTTTGTGCTACAGCGCTGGCCCTAATTTCTAGTGCGCTGATTCTTGGAAATATTGATCCTGCCTACAAAATAGCTCCTTGCGTAGTTTATGAGGTCCAGGTAAAATCCAATGCATCTCTGGCTGACCTTTAATTTAACTGAACAAGTGTTTTCAAGAAGATGATACAGAGATGCTGCTCTTTAGAGATAAAATGTGCCCTAAAAGGATGAACTAGCAGATCATTAGCTTAAAAATAGCTCTGGCATTTGTTATATTTCAGCATCTTTACAGGGTGTTACGACAGGGCACACAGAAATAATAGCTGTAAATGCGTGCAGAAATCCTTCTGTAGCCGCCAGCAGCCCTCCAGCTGTAGAGGCACCAGTCTAACATAATCATTATCCGTTGTTCAAACAAACAAAATCATTTTATACTCTGTCTTTCCAAAATGTTTCTGTCAAGCCTGCACACTTGCGTGTCAGAATCTCAGTAAGGATGTGGTTATGAGAGCTGGAAAGGAGAATACGGACATCCAAGTTTAAAGTGGAAGTTTGCTTCTAACACGTTCTCTCACTGAATTCTTTAAAGGACCTCTGTCGCGAAAATCTTAAAATGTAACATATATGTAACCATACAAAATTAAGAAGTACGTTTCTTCCAGAGTAAAATAAGCCATAAATTACTTTTCTCCTATGTTGCTATAAGGAATCTGCATGTTGTTGATAATGTTTTCGCTGAGAGCCAGGCGGAAACCTTCGCTTCCGGGTCTCGGCGCTTGTTCCCTGCTGATGACGCAGCTGCTGGAATGCAGGCCGCACATTCTGATAGGTGGAGGGCGCGTTCTCAGAACGCCCTCCGCAGATGTAAACAATAATCAGCTGGCTATGGTCAGCGGACAGCGCAGTGTCCGCTGACGCTACAGCTATGTGTACCGCTGTGTGATTGGATGTGTGGATTGTGGCCAACCACTGATTGGATGAAAGTTGTATTTAAGCCTGCAGAGTGCTCCCAGTCATTGCCCGTAATAAGCATGGCTGTGGCTAGTTGCTGGGTGAGCACTCACATTGTTTGAAATTACTGGATCACGACCTTGGCTTGTATTTGACCATTCTTGTCTGCTGTTACTAACTCTTGCTTTGATTCCTGGATACTCTTGCCTGCTGCCTTGACCTAACTCTGCCTGTTACATGGACACTAATTGCCTGCTGCCTGGACCGACCTCTGCTTGTTAACTTGATACTCTTGCCTGCTGCCTGGATCGAGCATTGCTTGTTTACTGGACACTCTGGTTATACCTGGACTGACCCTTGCTTGTTGCTTGGATAACCTTGCATGTGGACCTTGCATGAACTCTCTCACGTGTGGCTTGGATCATCCACTGTCTGTTCCTGAGTCATCTGTCATTACTGGCAATCAACGGTGAGGGCCTCATCCTCCTTAATCAAGGTAATAGTCCTGTGTGATACTTATGAACTATTGAAGTGTGTGATACTAGCCTCATTGGGGTTCTGGTGGGTTATTGTCCTCTCTACTTAAGTCTGTATGCCTTGCATGTTAAGACCTGGGGGTAACCGTAGTCAGGAGACAAATAAAGTGTCCTGTTCATGCGGGGGCTTGTCTATAGGTGAAGACCGTGACCTGGGCTCAGAGCCATGACAATAGATTGGGGCATAGAGACTGATTGGGGACATAACCGTTCAGGCCGTACAGTTGCTGTCACTTAAAGTAGGTAGTAGAAATCTGACAGAACAGACAGGTTTTGGACTAGCCCATTTTCTCAAGGGGGTTCACAGGGATTTCTTTATTTTCAAAATGCACTTAGTGAATGATAGTTGCTCTGTCCAACTGCCAAAAAAAGTGTACGGTGAGCAGAGAGGCTGGTCAGCATCTTTGTATACATTTTTTTCAGGGAGAGTCTTTATAAAGAATAAAGGCCATGCTGAGAATCCCCTATGGAGAGATGGACTAGCCCAAAAACTGTCAGTAATGTCAGATTTCTACTACTTACTGTAAATGCCAGCAACATAGGAGAGAAGTAATTTATGGGTCATTTTATTCAGGAAGAAACGTACTTGTTATTTGTATGTGTTTTAAATTTTAAGATTTTCGTGACAGGTCCTCTTTAAAGGACAACTGAAGTAAAAAGGATATGGAGGCTACCACATTTATTTCCTTTTAAGCAATACCAATTGCTTGGCTATCTTGCTGATCCTCTACCTCTAATACTTTTAGCCATAGACCCTAAACAATTGGTACTATGTAGAGCGGTGAAATTACACTCAGCACTCAGGCCCAGTCCGTGCACTTGAGGGGCAGGCTCTGCACTTGCTTAATGTTCTGTATACACTTCCCCTTTCCCAAGACACTCAAGTAGATGGCGTATAGCTGGAACTCAGGGCGTGCACCGGTATCCAATTCTGTGAACAACAGTCTAGTAGTATACATACATGAAGACAGACCGGGCACCAATCCCTTTTACGTTCTTTAATATAGCATCTTGCCAAAAGACATTGCAGTGGTACATTCACATCAATTCACATTGGATGGATCAAACCTACATGGATGGGTGTCCGGGGAGTGCGGGATGCAGGTGACCAGGGGATAGTGGACGGCACTACAGCCGTTTCGCGCCCAGCTGGCGCTTGCTCACGTGCTTGCGTCCTGTGTGACACACAGGACGCAAGCACGTGAGCAAGCGCCAGCTGGGCGCGAAACGGCTGTAGTGCCGTCCACTATCCCCTGGTAACCAGCATCCCGCACTCCCCGGACACCCATCCATGCAGGTTTGATCCATCCAATGTGAATTGATGTGAATGTACCACTGCAATGTCTTTTGGCAAGATGCTTTATTAAAGAACGTAAAAGGGATTGGTGCCCGGTCTGTCTTCATGTATGTAGACCCTAAACAAGCATGCAGCATATCAAATGTTTCTGACATTATTGTGAGATCTGACAAGATTATCTACATGTTTGTTTCTGGTGTGATTGAGATACTACTGCAAACAAATAGACAAGCAGGGCTGCCAGGCGACTGGTATACTTTAAAAGGAGATAAATATGGCACCCTCCAAATCCCTCTCACTTTAGTGAGTAATGGACATGAGTAATAGTCAGGAGTGTAATCTAATTGCATAACTGACCCGGAAGTATTTTAACCATTTCAGCCCACGGGGATTTTTCACCTTATGCATCGGAGCAATATTCACCTTCCATTAATTCGCTAATAACTTTATCACTACTTATCAAAATTTATTGATCTATATCTTGTTTTTTCCGCCACTAATTAGGCTTTCTGTGGGCGGAACATTTTGCTAAGAGCCACTTTACTGTAAATGCATTTGTACAGGATTAATAAGAAACAAATGGGAAAAAATTCATTATTTCTCAGTTTTCGGCCATTATAGCTTTAAAATAATCCATGCTACCATATTTAAAACCTATGTATTTTATTTGCCCATATGTCTCGGTTATTATACCATTTAAATTTTGTCCCTATCACAATGTATGGCGCCAATATTTTATTTGGAAATAAAGGTGCATTGTTTCCGTTTTGCACCCATCACTATTTACAAGCTTATAATTTAAAAAATGTTTGTAGTATACCCCCTTCAAATGCATATTTAAAAAGTTCAGACCCTTAGGTAACTATTTATGTCTTTTTTTTTTTTTTATTGTAATTTTTTTTTTTCCATTAAAAATTTTATTTGGGGAATATTTTGGTGTGGGACATAAACAGTCAATTTTTAATGTTGCTATATGTGTACATTGTAATGTAAAAAAAAGTGTAGATGTAGTTTTACTATTTGGCCACAAGATGGCCACCTTCATTTTTGGTTTCCCTCCTTGTACTTCTCGCTAAGCGGAAGTACAAGGGGGATGCGCTTCGGTTTTCCTGCGGGGAACAGGGATCGGTGATCGGGAACCATGTTCCCTTTCACTGATCCCAGGGCTACCAAGGGACACTGCAGGGACACAGGGGCGCGCCCGCGATCGCACGCGGGAGCGCATCAGAGCTTCATGTCTGGGCGGCTGAAATGGTTAACCACTTGCCGACCGCCCACAGCCGATGGGCGGCGGCAAAGTGGACGCTAAAAGGAACGCAATACGCCATTCGGTGGCGGCTCCTTTGCGCGTGTCGGGGCAGCGATCGCGTCACTGGTGACTGCCCCTGGCAACAGCCTCCGCCCACCCACGACATCATCCCGTTCATAAGCGCTGGCGGGATGTTAACCCCTCGATCGCCGCATGCAAAGTGTATAATACACTTTGTAATGTATACAAAGGGCTTGATTCACAAAAGAGTGCTAACTGTTAGCAGTGGTGCTCAGCAGAGCTCGAATATTCGAGTAGCTCGAATATTCGAGCTCTTTTTCAGCTATTCGAGCTCGAATACCGAGCTCGAATAGCTGCAGCTATTCGAATGGGCTATTCGAGTTAATTCGAATAGCCCATTCACTATTCGCGCTATTCGAGCAAACAGCGCTATTCGAGCTCGAATACCGAGCTCGAATAGCGTCATAGCCCAGATTGATGTCCTTAGAGCCAATCAGAGGGCTCCCAGGCCCTCTGACGGCAGCCAATCACAGAGGGGGACCCTGGCCAGCCCCTACACTATAAATAGCGGCCGCCATTTTAGGTTTTTCCGTCCTTGCCTGACTTTGTACAGAGAGAGATCTGCTCCTTTGTGCTTTGGCTTAGCAAGAGCTTTATTGTGGTCAATCACCTAGCGTTTTTGCTCACATACACCTCCTATATACACCTATATTGTTGTTAGTTAGATAGACATTGTATTTTAGTTAGTAGCTTGTGTGTTACATAGAGACAGCCAGCTGCTGCAGGCAAGCTTACACAGCTTTAGGCCTCAGAGCCTTGCCTGTGTGGGCACAGCTGTCCTCCTGTCCTCTGTTAGTTTATTTCTCATCTATACCAGTGTTTCTGCTGTCCTTTACTACTGAGTGATTGTATTTTGTAGTATACTGTAACTGTACTAGGACACTCACTGTCACTGTTTGTTCATTCATAGCTCCTGCGTGTGTGCGTGCACTGTCTGTACAGTACACACACTCTATTTCCTTCTGAAAAACTACTGATTATTGTAATTTCTAGTTGTACTTACTGTTACTACTTACTGTACTAGGGACACTCAGTCACTGTTCATAGGCTAGCTCCTGCGTGTGTATGTGCGTGCACTGTTTGTAGTGTACTACACACACTCTATTTCCTTTTACTGAATCTGATTACTACTGATTATTGTATTTTCTAGTTAGTGTACTAGGGGACACACTCACTGTTCACTGTTCACACTTACTGATTACTGAATTATTGTATTTTGTATTAGTACTGTACTAGTAATCACTTAGCGATCTAATCACTTAGTGATTAGTGTCATTTCACCCACCAACCCACTCCATTAAAGTACCCCACTTTTTCACCCGCCCTTTTAAAAAACTTTTTTGTTTACGCCCAAAACATCAAAGATGTCTGGAAGTGGCAGCCAGTGCGGTTTGGGCAAGGGGAAGGGCAGCAAGGGAATCAGGAGGAGAGGGAGCAGCATTGTGGCAAGCCGCGGCCGCGCCACCATGCACAGTTCCGCAGCAGCAGCAGCTGCGTCAGTGGCTAACATTCCGCCTCTAGCCACTGGCCGTGGACGCCTTGGGCGCCGCCCAGCAGGAGCATCTGCAACTCACGCTGCAGAGACACAGCAGCAGCAGCAGCGTGTAGTACCTGCTCCTATTTTCCTCCAGCCGGGTCGGAAACGTCCCATTGAGGAAAAGGATGCGCTTGTGGGCCTTGCAAGGAGGCGCATCATTGCAAGCATTGGCAGCAGTAGGCAGGTCCCACAGCCTGCTGGTGTCTCAGGCTCAGCAGCAGCAGCAGCAGCAGCAGCATCTGCCAGTACCACCACCAGCCGCACCCAAGCCCCCCCCCCCCCCCCAACCACCACAGGGAGACAGGCAGCAGCGGCTCCAGGCCGTAGGGGGTTGTTCTTGTCACCAATCTGGCGATTTTTCACAATGCCCACAGTGTACAGCAAGTACGCCACTTGCAACCACTGTCAGCGGAAGTTGAGCCGAGGTGCAGACCCCTTAAAGTTCAGCACCAGCTCGCTCATCAACCACCTTGCTGCTAAACATTTCCACCAGCATGAGGAGTTCCAGAGGCTGAAGGCATCTGATGCTGGCAGTGGCACCACATCCATCACTGCACAGCCTTCAGCAGCAGCAGCAGCAGCAACAGCAGCCACCCGCCCTCCTGCTCCTCCAGCAGCACCAGCAGGAGTGCGGAAACGCACTGCTCCTCCCCCCTCTGCAACTCCTGCCGCCGACACTGAGGCCTGTTCTGGCAGCCAGTCCTCAGTGGCCTCTTCTGCTGTGTCCGCTGATTCCCGTGCTAGCAAAAGGCCACGCCAGAGCCTTTTGAGCGAGTCCTTCCAGGGGGTGGTTAGGGCTCTGCCTCCCAGCAGCCGTCGCGTGCGTCAGCTGAACGGCTTGCTGGCACGGGCCATGTGCTCCCAACTCCTGCCGTACAGGAGGGGAGCGACATGCGTGCGCTGCTTGCTTGTGCAGCCCCAGACTGGCAGCTCCCCAGCAGACACTTTTTCGCCCGCAAGGCCATTCCTGCACTGCACCGCTTTGTGATGGCCAATGTGGAGCGAGGGCTGGAGCACGCGGTTGGTGAACGGGTCCACGTCACCATGGACTCCTGGAGCAGCCGCTTCGGGACAGGCCGCTACCTGTCCTTCACTGTCCACTGGGTCAGCTTGGTGGAAGGGGGTGAAGATTGGGAGAGCAGCAGCGGGCACAGCAGCAGCAGCAACACAGTGGGTGGTGCCACCCCGCAGGGTCAGGGGAACTGCAGCAGGTTCCTCCGATCCTCTGCCATCCTCCGGCACACCTGGCCAAACCCCCCGCCTCAGCAGCAGCGTGAAGGCCCGCCACTGCCAAGCGCTGCTGCAGTTTGTCAGCCTTGGGAAGACCAAACTGACGGCAACCCATGTGTTGGCCAAACTCCAGGAGCAGGAGAGGATTTGGCTGACCCCCAGAGGCCACAGAGTCGGAGAGGTGGTGGCCGACAATGAGGCCAATCTGGTTGCCGCAATTGACAGGGGAAACCTGACCCACATCCCCTGTCTTGCCCACGTGCTGAACCTGGTGGTGCAGAAGTTCTTGCGCACCTACCAGGGGATGGGCGAACTGCTGGAAATGGCAAGGAACGTTGTGCGTCACTTCCGGCGCTCGGCTGCAGCCTGTGCGAGCCTGGAAGACGTGCAAAAGGAGCTGGAGCTGCCACGCCATCGGCTGATCCTTGACGTTCCAACTCGCTGGAACTCCACCCTGGCGATGTTGGAGCGTCTGGTTGAACAGAAGCACGCTGTCAACCAGTACCTTGCCCTGGCCACTGTTTCCGCCGCTCAGAAAAGGGACAAGACCAGCAACATCCCGTCCATCGTCCCCGATGACGACTGGAGGCACATGCAGCAGGTGTGCTTAGTGCTGGCTCCCTTTCTGCAGGCCACTAACATGGTGAGCAGGGACCATGCTATGGTCTGCGAGTGGGTGCCCCTGGTTTGTCTGCTGAACAGGGCCCTCGATGCTTTGCTGGAACAGGGAGCGGCAGCCTTGGACCAGCAGGAGCGGCAAGCAGCTGCACAGTCCACCTCTGAGGGGGAGGAGGACTTGGTGGAGGTCCCTGACCTTGCTGCTGATGAGGGGGATCAGCACATCGCAGCTGAGTTGGTGCGGGGGTGGAGAGAGGATGAGGCTGAGGAGGCAGAGGAGGAGGATGAGGACAGCACTGCCGTCGATGTGCCAGCACACGTGGCCCACCTCTTCCCAATGGCAGCGCACATGCTGACGTGCCTGCGCAAGGACCCCAGGGTGATCCAGATGAAGCAGAGGGAGGACATCTGGATCAGCATGATGTTGGACCCACGCCTCAAGGGGAAGTTGAGCCAGTTCCTGCCACCTGCAGGAGGAGAGCCAGCGCAACAAATAAGGAGCTTGCAGCAGGCCCTTGTTGAGCGCTTGGAGGAAGCCTTCCCCCAGCCTTCCACCCCCACTGTTCAGCCAGCACAGAGGCAGCAGCAGGTGCCTGCATCCAGCAGCAAGCGCCCCACAGACCTGCTGTCTCTCAGCAACGAGCTCTACAGGACTGTAGAGGCTCCGGCAGCAGTGACTAGAGAGGAGGTGCATGCAGCAGCATCCTCCTCCGGTCACAGCCAGCACCTGACCCGCATGGTGGCTGACTACATGGGGTCCTACAGCGGGCTTGATAGCAATGCCCCTGTTGATCCCATGGAGTATTGGGTCAAGCGCCTGGAGATCTGGAGCGAGCTGGCGCAGTACGCCCTGGAAGTGCTGTCCTGCCCCCCTTCCAGCGTGCTGTCCGAGTGCTGCTTCAGTGCAGCTGGTGGCGTGGTCACCGAGAAACGCTCATGTCTGTCTCACAAGTCTGTGGACAGACTGACGTTTCCCAAGATGAACCAGGCGTGGGTGGAAGGCGAGTTCCTGGCCCCTGTTGTCAGCGAGAGGGGGAAGAACCATCGTTAATGTGCCTTACCACCCTTTACTACCTCCTGGCTCCTGCTCACTAAGCCAGCCTGGTTCACTTTGACTATTACGTCGCCTGCAGCCACACATTTTACATCTACAGTGGGCTGCTGTGTACTGCCCTTCTGCTGTCTGTCTGTCTGTCTGTGTTTTCCACTGCCAGGGTACACAGATTTTACCTTCTGCTGCCGCTCTGCCACCAGCTATTACGTCCAACAATAGCTAGCTATATCTGTGTAATTTGCTGTAAAAAAAAAAAAAAGTAAACCATTAAAAAAAAAACAATTTTTAATTTTTTTGAGGTGCCCGGGTTGAAAACTGTGTTGTCCCAGTTGTGTATTGGACACGATGTGGGCTGCACGACCGCTGTCTGGGACCTCCTGTTGTGTTTATTTAAAGCCCTGGTATCAACGCTAGGTACCAGGGCTATTATGTCACGCTGCCTACCTACCTGCTGCCACACTCACACTACTCCTCCATTCCTCCTGCTGCTGCTGCTGTCTGTCTGTGTTTCCCACTGCCAGGGTACACAGATTTTACCTTCTGCTGCCACTCTGCCACCAGCTATTACGTCAAACAATAGCTATATCTGTGTAATTTGCTGTAAAAAAAAAAAAAGTAAACCATTAAAAAAAAAACAATTTTTAATTTTCCTGAGGTGCCCGGGTTGAAAACTGTGTTGTCCCAGTTGTGTATTGGACACGATGTGGGCTGCACGACCGCTGTCTGGGACCTCCTGTTGTGTTTATTTAAAGCCCTGGTATCAACGCTAGGTACCAGGGCTATTATGTCACGCTGCCTACCTACCTGCTGCCACACTCACACTACTCCTCCATTCCTCCTGCTGCTGCTGCTGCTGCCTGTCTGTGTTTCCCACTGCCAGAGTACACAGATTTACCTTCTGCTGCCACTCTGCCACCAGCTATTACGTCCAACAATAGCTACTCTCATTACTCCTCCATTCCTCCTGCTGCTGCTGCTGTCTGTCTGTGTTTCCCACTGCCAGGGTACACAGATTTACCTTCTGCTGCCACTCTGCCACCAGCTATTACGTCCAACAATAGCTACTCTCATTACTCCTCCATTCCTCCTGCTGCTGCTGCTGTCTGTCTGTGTTTCCCACTGCCAGGGTACACAGAATTACCTTCTGCTGCCACTCTGCCACCAGCTATTACGTCAAACAATAGCTACTCTCATTACTCCTCCATTCCTCCTGCTGCTGCTGCTGTCTGTCTGTGTTTCCCACTGCCAGGGTACACTGAATTACCTTCTGCTGCCACTCTGCCACCAGCTATTACGTCAAACAATAGCTATATCTGTGTAATTTGCTGTGAAAACAAAACAAAAAAACCATACAAAAAAAAAAAAAAGGTTTAATTTTTTTGAGGTGCCCGGGTTGAAAACTGTGTTGTCCCAGTTGTGTATTGGACACGATGTGGGCTGCACGACCGCTGTCTGGGACCTCCTGTTGTGTTTATTTACAGCCCTGGTATCAACGCTAGGTACCAGGGCTATTATGTCACGCTGCCTACCGACCTGCTGCCACACTCACACTACTCCTCCATTCCTCCTGCTGCTGCCTGTCTGTGTTTCCCACTGCCAGGGTACACAGATTTACCTTCTGCTGCCACTCTGCCACCAGCTATTACGTCCAACAATAGCTACTCTCATTACTCCTCCATTCCTCCTGCTGCTGCTGCTGTCTGTCTGTGTTTCCCACTGCCAGGGTACACAGAATTACCTTCTGCTGCCACTCTGCCACCAGCTATTACGTCCAACAATAGCTACTCTCATTACTCCTCCATTCCTCCTGCTGCTGCTGCTGCCTGTCTGTGTTTCCCACTGCCAGGGTACACAGATTTACCTTCTGCTGCCACTCTGCCACCAGCTATTACGTCCAACAATAGCTACTCTCATTACTCCTCCATTCCTCCTGCTGCTGCTGCTGCCTGTCTGTGTTTCCCACTGCCAGGGTACACAGATTTACCTTCTGCTGCCACTCTGCCACCAGCTATTACGTCCAACAATAGCTACTCTCATTACTCCTCCATTCCTCCTGCTGCTGCTGCTGCCTGTCTGTGTTTCCCACTGCCAGGGTACACAGATTTACCTTCTGCTGCCACTCTGCCACCAGCTATTACGTCCAACAATAGCTACTCTCATTACTCCTCCATTCCTCCTGCTGCTGCTGCTGTCTGTCTGTGTTTCCCACTGCCAGGGTACACTGAATTACCTTCTGCTGCCACTCTGCCACCAGCTATTACGTCAAACAATAGCTATATCTGTGTAATTTGCTGTGAAAACAAAACAAAAAAACCATTAAAAAAAAAAAAAGGTTTAATTTTTCTGAGGTGCCCGGGTTGAAAACTGTGTTGTCCCAGTTGTGTATTGGACACGATGTGGGCTGCACGACCGCTGTCTGGGACCTTCTGTTGTGTTTATTTACAGCCCTGGTATCAACGCTAGGTACCAGGGCTATTATGTCACGCTGCCTGCCTCATTGACTGCCTGCTGCCACACACTCATCCTCCTCCTCCTGCTGCTGAATTTACCTCCTGCTGTCTGTGTGTTTCCACTGCCAGGGAGCACATACAATGGCGCTTCCACCATGCGCCACCAGCTATTTGTTACGCTCAAAAATAGCTGCATTTCTTTAAAAAAATAAAAAATATATATATACTTTTTATTAATACTTTGTGATATTATTTTTAGAGGTGTCCGGGTTGAAAACTGTGTTGTCCCAGTTGTGTATTGGACATGATGTGGGCTTCACGACCGCTGTCTGGAACCTCATGCTGTGTATTTACGGCCTGGTACCACCGCTAGGTACCACACAGCCTATTATGCCTCGCTGCCTGCCTCATTGACTGCCTGCTGCCACACAATCATCCTCCTCCTCCTGCTGCTTCTGCTGAATTTACCTCCTGCTGTCTGTGTGTTTCCACTGCCAGGGAGCACATACAATGGCGCTTCCAACATGCGTGCGCCACCAGCTATTTATTACGCTCAAAAATAGCTGCATTTCTTTAAAAAAATATATATAAAAGAGAAATAAGTGAAGAAGAAGAAGACGATATAGAAGAAGAAGAAGATATAGAAAAAGAAGAAGAAGAAGGAGAAGAAGAAGAAGATATAGAAAAAGAAGAAGACGAAATAGAAAAATAATAATAAGAAGAGGATATAGAAAAAGAAGATATAGAAAAAGAAGATATAGAAGAAGAAGATGAAGAAGATGAAGAAAAAGAAGATGAAGAAGATGAAGAAGATGAAGAAGATGAAGAAGATGAAGAAGAAGAAGAAGAAGAAGAAGAAGAAGAAGAAGAAGAAGAAGAAGACGATATAGAAGAAGAAGAAGAAGACGATATAGAAGAAGAAGAAGAAGAAGAAGAAGAAGACGATATAGAAGAAGAAGAAGAAGAAGAAGAAGAAGACGATATAGAAGAAGAAGAAGACGATATAGAAGAAGAAGATATAGAAGAAATAGAAGAAGAAGATATAGAAGAAATAGAAGAAGAAGATATAGAAGATATAGAAGAAGAAGAAGATATAGAAGAAGAAGAAGATATAGAAGAAGAAGAAGATATAGAAGAAGAAGAAGATATAGAAGAAGAAGAAGATATAGAAGAAGAAGAAGAAGATATAGAAGAAGAAGAAGAAGATATAGAAGAAGAAGATATAGAAGAAGAAGATATAGAAGAAGAAGATATAGAAGATGAAGAAGAAGAAGTATATACACTACTGAACAGAATTTTGGACACAACTTCTCTTCTCTTTCCACCTTTTTTTTTTTTTAAAGGAACATCCCCACATAATCACTTGCTGTTGTTACTTGGAAAAAAAGATGTTTCTTGCATCATTCACCCTCAAAACAAGTGTTGGAAGCTATTTAAGGCCAATTCGAATAGTCAGCTCGAATAATGAGCTCGAATACCGACTCGAATAGTGAGCTCGAAGTCCGAGGTCGAATCGAATAGTAAAAAATATTCGACTCGAATATTCGACCGAATTCGAATAATTTACTATTCGAATTCTACCAAACTCGAATAGTAAAAAGGGGTATCTGAGCACACGGCCGTTTTCGCGCGAATTTTCGCATTGCGCGCGCAAAAATTCGCGATCGCGCGCAATGCGAAAATTCGTGCGAAAACGGCCGTGCTAACAGTTAGCACCCTTTTGTGAATCAAGCCCAAAGTGTATTATACAGGCTGCTTCCTGCCCTGGTGGTCCCAGTGATTGAGGGACCACCAGGGCAGGCTGCAGCCCTCCATGTCTGCATCCAAACACACTGATCTGCCCCCCCCCTGCCCCCTGATCGCCCACAGGACCCCTCAGACCCCCCCCCCTCCCACCCCTCAGACCCATGTTTGCACCCAATCACCCCCCTAATCACCCATCAATCACTCCCTGTCACTATCTGTCAACGCTATTTTTTTAATTAGGTCCTAATCTGCCCCCTGGGTGCTCCTGATCACCCCCCCTACCCTCAGATCCACCCCAGACCCCCCACCCCCACCCCTGTGTACTGTATACATCTATTCTCCCCTGTCAATCACCTGTCAATAACCCATCAATCATCCCGTCACTACCTTTCACTGCCACCCATCCGATCAGACCCTAACTTCTTCTTGCGGGCATCTGATCACCCCCACACCATCAGATCGCCCGCAGACCCACCGTCATATCACCACCAAAGTGCATTGTTTACATCTGTTCTTCCCTCTAATCACCCCCAATTACCCATCAATCACTCCCTGTCAATATCTGTCAGCGCTATTTTATAGAGTAGGACCCTAACTGCCCTCTGGGGGCTCCTGATCACCCCCCCTACCCTTAGATCCACCCCAGACCCCCCCCCCCCCATGTGTACTGTACGCTATTTTTTTAATTAGGTCCTAATCTGCCCCCTGGGGGCTCCTGATCACCCCCCCCCTACCCTCAGATCCACCCCAGACCCCCCACCCCCACCCCTGTGTACTGTATACATCTATTCTCCCCTTTCAATCACCTGTCAATCACCCATCAATCATCCCGTCACCACCTTCCACTGCCACCCATCTGATTAGACCCTAACCTGCCTCTTGCGGGCATCTGATCACCCCCACACCATCAGATCGCCCGCAGACCCACCGTCAGATCACCACCAAAGTGCATTGTTTACATCTGTTCTTCCCTCTAATCACCCACTTATCACCCATCAATCACCCCCTGTCACCACCTGTCACTGCTACCCATCAGATCACACCCTAATCTGCCCCTTGCGGGCATCCAACCACCCACCCAACCACCCTCAGATAGCCCCCCAGACCCCCTCTGATCAGTGCATTGCTTGCATATATTCTCCCATGTAATCACCTACTGATCACCTATCAATCACCCCGTCACCCGCTGTCACCACCTGTCACTGCTACCCATCAGATCAGACCCTAATCTGTCCCTTGCGGGCAACCAATCACCCGCCCACACCCTCAGATAGCCCCCCAGACCCCCTCTGATCAACTCGCCAGTGCATTGCTTGCATATATTCTCCCCTCTAATCACACAATGAGACACCCATCAATCACCTCCTGTCACCCCCCCTAGCACTGCTATTCATCAGATCAGGCCCTAATCTGCCCCATTTTAGAAAGAAGACACCCCAAGGTATTCCGTTAGGTGTATGATGAGTTCATAGAAGATTTTCTTTTTTGTCACAAGTTAGTGTAAAATGACACTTTGTAAAAAAAAAAACAATAAAAATCAATTTCCACTAACTTGTGACAAAAAATAAAATCTTCTATGAACTCACCATACTCCTAATGGAATACCTTGGGTGTCTTCTTTCTTAAATGGGGTCACTTGTGGGGTTCCTATACTGCCCTAGCATTTTAGGGGCCTTAACCGTTAGTAGTCTAGAAACCAAATGCCTCAAAATGACCTGTGAATAGGACGTTGAGCCCCTTAGCGCACCTAAGCTGCAAAAACGTGTCACACATGTGGTATCGCCGTACTCGTGAGAAGTAGTATCATGTGTTTTGGGGTGTATTATTACACGTGCCCATGCTGGATGGGAGAAATCTCTCTGTAAATGGACAATTGTGTGTAAAAAAAAATAAAAAAAATCTCATTTACAGAGATATTTCTCCCACCCAGCATGGGTATGTGTAAAAATACACCCCAAAACACATTATACTACTTCTCCTGAGTATGGCAATACCACATGTGTGACCCCTTTTTGCAGCCTAGGTGCGCTAAGGGGCCCAACGTCCTATGAGCACCTTTAGGCTTTACAGGGGTGCTTACAATTTAGTACCCCCCAAAATGCCAGGACAGTAAACACACCCCACAAATGACCCCATTTTGGAAAGTAGACACCCCAAGGTATTCAGAGAGGGGCATGGTGAGTCCGTGGCAGATTTCATTTTTTTTTTGTCATAAGTTAGCAGAAATGGAAACTTTTTATTTTGTTTTATTTTTGTTTCAAAGTGTCATTTTCCACTAACTTGTGACAAAAAATAAAATCTTCTATGAACTCACCATGCCTCTTAGTGAATACTTTGGGATGTCTTCTTTCCAAAATGGGGTCATTTGGGGGGTATTTATATCTCATGAAACCTGAAAATGTATATAGAAATTTTACTTTATTTGAAAAATGTCAGCACAGAAAGTTAAAAAAATCATTTTTTTTGACAAAATTCATGTCTTTTTTGATGAATATAATAAAAACTAAAAATCACAGCAGCAATCAAATAGCACCAAAAGAAAGCTGTATTAGTGACAAGAAAAGGAGGGAAAATTCATTTAGGTGGTAGGTTGTATGACCGAGCAATAAACCGTGAAAGCTGCAGTGGTCTGAATGGAAAAAAAGGCTCTGGTCCTTAAGGGGTAGAAAGACTGTGGTCCTCAAGTGGTTAATGCTGGATCCACACCATACAATTTTTTGGCAGATTTACCTGCTAGATTGATTATTTCCAGCATGTCCCATCGGAGAATCGATAGATTTTTTGATCGATTTTCTGACCGATTTCCATTCGTTTCTACGGAAATCGGTCAGAAAACCGCAAAGATAAAATCGATCGATTCTCAGATCGGACATGCTGGAAATAATCGATCTGGCAGGTAAATCTGCCAAAAAATTATATGATGTGGATGCAGCATTAAAATACTTCCTGGTCAGTTATGCAATTAGATTACACTCCTGACTCATGTCCGTTGACTTCAGTGCATTTTCTGGATTTGTATTTGTATTCTCATCTGTATGAAAATGTGTTTTCTTATGTCCATATATTTTTACGTAAATGTTCATTAAAGCTTATGTCAACTGAAATAAAAAATATATACATATATACTTGCCTATGGAGAGAAAAGGCTCTGGGCCCTATAGAGCCCTGCCATTGATCCCCTTGTTCTAGGGATGTCACCCCCCTTAGAATCCCCCGCCGCAGGAAACTTTGGAAGTCTTCGGGAACCTGAGTGCTCCTGAAGACGGGCCGCTTCGTACTGCACATGGAGCACAGCACTGGAACGAGGGGACCGTGAGAGCAGCGGGAAGGCTCTATAGGACCCAGTGCCTTCTCTCCCCATAGGTAAGTATCTGGCTTTTTGGCTTAACATTCACTTTGAGGCTCCCTGCACACAGCAAAATCGATTTGCGATTCCGATTTGCAATTCCGATTTTCCGTGAATGCTATCAACAGAAAAATGCAGAAAAAATGCAGCATGCAGTAACGATTAAAAATTGGAATCGCATGTAAAAAACGATTAAAAATCAGAATCGCATGCAGTGTGCAGGGAGCCTAAAGGATAAATGAGAGAAAAATTAAAAATGGTGATCTACTAACCTGGGACTTCCACCAGCCCCTTGAAGTCTCTGTGTCTTTCGCCACAGCTCCGCCAGCAGACTCTCTTCTGCGGTCCCTTCCTTAGCAGCCACCGACCCGGCCAGTGACTTCTGCGCCGGGAGCATTCAGCAAACGAGAATCGGGACAGTGGGAAAATAACAATTTTGCCACAACTTCAGTGTGAAATAGGACCCTAAGATACCTAGACTTGGGTCTCTGTACAAGTAAAAAAGGGGGCGTGTTCTCAACTGATGGATAGAGGAAAACCCTCAAGCTTTGCACACCAGTAGTAAACATGATTCCCCACATGCTGCATGAGGCATTTTTTTCTACACCACACTGACAGGGTAAGAGGATTTTTTTTTCTCTCATTTGCTTATCTTTCTCTTTTCATAACACACTCTCTTTTCCTTTGTTTTGTGCAAAAAAGCTTTTCTTCTCACAGTTCCGTTTTAATGCAAACGTGAGACTTTTGGAAAAATGTTGTCAATTAGAAAATGTTTACATTCACTCAACGATACTTTAATTGTGCAGTTATGCAAAAAGCTAAGCTATCCGCACACCTGTAATCATGTTCGGCGTGCTGGTCTCAGGATCAACAAAAGAACCATACAATACAAAGGGAAAGAAATCCTAGAAAAAGTAGACTGCACCACCATGAGTAATTGAATGAATAATGTATTTAATTACTCATGGTGGTGCAGTATACTCTTTCCAGGATTTCTTTCCCCTGGTATTGTATCACTCATCGATACTTATATTATGCATTGATTATCCTTTTGTAAGAAGTCGGTAAACTGAAATTAAGTGGTAATCTCTACCTGAAGACTGCCCACTTGTCTGTCCGCTCCCCTTCACCACACACATACACCCACATAGATTTAGTAGATCTTCATTTTAACCTACCTTGCCTGCTCCTCTTTGGATTGCCACATTGAATATGCTTGTTATTATTGGTTTACCTTCAAGCTTCCATTGGCACGTTAAGAGAATCTCACCTGGACAAAGGGCGAAAGGGCTCTCTTCTCTCACTCCTCTCATAGATTTCAGCCCTCGAGGCGGGGCGCATTGACTCTACTGGCCTAGACATGTTGGCAGGATGATGGTGATAGTGGTCCACCCATTGGTTGTGCCATGCTTGATCACCTCCTTGCATGTGAGGCTGTTGGTAATATCCATAGTTGTTGGTCCTGAGATGAGGCACCGGAGGTGGGGGGTACATTCCTCGCCAAGGGGCCGTTCCTGCAGCTGGTCTGCCTTGATTAAACCAAGGAGGAGCCCCATGATCCATTTTGGTGAAGAAATATCACCTACTGATTAAACCTTTATGAAATAAAAAGACATAACAGTTACATGTATATACAGCCATACAATCATCCCATGACTTAAAGCAACAAAAAAAATCCCTTTAATTGGGCTATAAATTTGGTGTTTCGACACTTTCGGCAAACTTGTATCCTAACTTCTGCTCTTCTGACATTTAAGTGTTAATCCCAGAAAAAAAAAAAAAAAAAACATGCTTAATTTTTCCCCACACAGTGTCATGGGGCTGTGGGAAGTGACATCCAATTTCCAGAAAAAGGACCATGTCCAATGGTTGTCACCTACAACCCACACCTGGAAATCTTAAAGCCTCTTTCACACCAAGACGTTGCGTTTTAGGGGACGTTAAGGTCGCATAACGTGGCCCTAACGCAATGCCTGGTGGTGTTGGAGGAGGATGCTACCTAGAGCTGCTTTATGCAGCTCTTGGTGTGCCTTTTTTTGTGCTATGCGATGCGGAGACCCCGTGATCCGCATCACGTGGTCCCGCCAGCCAATCGCTGCACAGAGCGACCGCTCCAGGAAGTAAACACTGCACGTCACATAGTGCAGTGAATATTAATTAGCCATGTGGCTGGCCGAGGAGGAGGAGGGGAGACCTCCTCCTCCAACATTACTGAGCATGTGCAAACAGTCTAACGCGGCTTAGCTGCGTATAACGTACTGCATGCAGTACTTTCATTTGACATGCAGCGTTACAATGTAACGCAATGTGGGCACTGTGAACAGCCCATTGATTTTTCATTACTGTGCGGTGGGCTGCGTTACAGGCTGCTCTAACGTGCGCCTGTAACGTCCCACTGTGAAAGCAGCCTAAAGAGGTGTTTTTTTACAAAAGATAATAGGACACAGAAGCATGTGAAGCATGTGCTCTGCACAATGACATGCCTCGGTGTCCTTACTGTGCGCTGCTAGTCCCCCCCTCCCTGTGCTCTGCTGTCCCCCCTGAAAATAGTGCTCGGCTAGCGACAATCTGCTTGTCACTAGCCTGCTATTTACCTTGCATTTGTCAATCTGTGTCTCCTTCGCCTGCTCCCCGCAATGGGAGGAGAGTGAGAGTCCTATTATCTTTTGTAAAAACCACCTCGGGTTCTCCCTAAGGAGGATTGCCAAGGAATTTTATCCCATTTTACACAAAGATTATAGACCAAGAAAGATATTCCCTAAACCTCCCCTCTTGTCATATCGTCAACCACCCAATCTAAAACAGATGATTGTCAGAAGTTCTTTGAATAGGCCACAACAGAACGGAACATCACCATGCCGACAAAAAAGGTGTTGGACCTGCAGACACATTTGCTCCACTGATAGGTTAACGATACCAGGTTCACAACAGGAGTACAGAGTACAAGGTACATTTTCCTGTGGTTCCACCAATCTGGTATATCTGATCATGTGTGCTAAATTCCCCAAAGGTATGTACGTGGGAGAAACTAGACAAACTCAGTGCAAATGTATGAACGGACACAGGCACACTATTAATGATACCAAATCTGTACTCCGAGCTGCTACACACTTTCGTTCCAATGGACACAGCATAAATGATCTTTGTGTCACTGCCCTGAAGGGTGGCTTCAAATCGTCAAAAGATAGATTAATAGCAGAAACAAAATTTATATATTGGTTCAAAGCTGTGGACAAAGGCTTGAATAAGGACACAAACTTTTTATATTGGTATGAGGCTGATGATATTTAATGCCAAAACTCTTTCTGCACACTCCCCCGCCTCCTCTGTCCTAGCACCTGCGCTCCACTGAAAAGCAAGTGTCAGATGCTAATCACTTAGCGTCTGATGCTGGCTTTTCAGTGGAGCGCATGACGCTAGGACGGAGGAGGCGGGGGAGTGTGTGTACTTCTCCCCGTCACTATGCGCCAGGCAGAAGCGAAGATAATCCAGGTTAAAAGGTCAGCCAAGTCGCCAGGACACTGGGAGGAATAGGAGAAGACCGGCAACTGACGGCGGGGAACGACGGAAACGGTAAGTATCTAATTTTCTCTCCCTACCCAGTGCAGGTTTCATTTTACCAGAGCCTTTTGGCTTCTGGTATCCTTTAAAAATGAAAGATCAAAGATAATCTGCAGATAATCTTTGTAAAAAAGGTCACAAAAGATAACAAAATGTATTAATCTCTCAATTCTTCAGATCCATCCCCGTGGATCTTATCAGCAGATTATTGTTTATTAAACAAGGTATGTATGAAATCTGCAGATATTTCATGTATGAAAAAGAAGTAAATAGGCAATGAAAGCTTTTTCAGGTCTTTTGCAGGAACTGATCTTTTGCATGTGCACAGCATCCCTAGAAAGATCTCAAACCTACTTTTTATCTGATGGGTGTACTCAGCTGAATAGAATAGACTGTGTAGGTGTGCTCTCATTCTACATGGAAGGTGGTTACAATTGGACTCAGATCTTTAATTTTCCAAAGACTTTTATCTCTTGTGTGTACCTAGCATTAGATCTTTCATTTTCCAAAGACGTTTATCTCATTTGTGTACTTAGCATTCTGTCGTATTAAGTGAAAATGTTGAGTATTTTTGTGTTTGGTTGGTTATACTCTGAGCATGTTCAGATATGAATTCATATTTGTGACACTTTAAAATAAAACTGGGAGCCATGACTATTTGTGCAATGTAATTGGCTGCACTAAGCATAGGGTCGGCAATAATGACTGGCTGGTGAGGCTTATCCAAAATAAAGGCATTATGATTGGGTAATAATGTAATTATGCATGAATCAGAATCTGGGTGGAGTTAGGGGCTTGTTAAGCGTTTGGGTGGAAATACACTAGACAGTGCGTGAAAGTTAGTGTTTTGCTGCAAATGCATTTTGTGTGCGTTTTCGTCTTGCGTTTTTGTTCCGCACATGCTTTTTTATTGCGTTTTGCATGCGTTATAATGCGTGTGCGGTTCGCATATATAAAACGCATTTTGCATTCATGCGTTTTTGATATGCATTTTATGCTAATCACTAGGAAGTCAACAGGAAGTGGAAATACATCAAACTTTATTTTTTAAATGCCTAAGAAAAAACGCACTAAAACGCAATACCTCTGCGTCACCATTCACATTCATTACGTGCATTTTAGATGCGTTTTGCAAAATATGCAGCAAGTCCTGCGTTTTAAAAAACGCACATTGCAGAACGCAAGCATAAACATTTTCCATGTGGCCCATTGACTTGACTATGTGCATTTTCAACAACGACAACTTTTCTGCTAGTGTGTTTCTACCCTGAATTTTTTTTTTTTTTTTTTTTTGTAATAATTTATATGTGAAGAGTGCAATCATGACACTGTCTGTATTATAAGGTAAATATTTACATATATATAGCACTTTGCCATTAGGTGAGACAGCCAAAGTTTTTTTGGACAGTGATAGTGGTGGGAATAGCCATAAGGTCAAAACTAATGTTGCAGTATTTGTGCTTTGTCAGATTTCTATGGGCCTTTTCACATGGGCAGTTAAACTGTGTGCTCAGCAAGAAGTTGCCAGGTAGCAGTTACCAAGCAGCAGTGAGCAGTTACCAGGCAGCAGCAAGTAGTTGTGAGAGTTTGAGAGGCATTTCACTGCCTATCAACAGTCCGTGGAAAAAAGGCCTATAATTGTGGAGTCTGCAGTGATTTGCTGCCCTATCTCTTGTACATCTTTGGTGTGCAGCATTGAGGGCTGGTGCACACCAAAACCCGCTAGCAGATCCGCAAAATGCTAGCAGATTTTTAAACGCTTTTTTTTATTTTTCTATGGCGTTTTGCTAGCGTTTTGCGGATTGCTGCTGCGGTTTTCAGTATAGTAGATTTCATATATTGTTACAGTAAAGCTGTTACTGAACAGCTTCTGTAACAAAAACGCCTGCAAAACCGCTCTGAAGTGCCGTTTTTCAGAGCGGTTTGCGTTTTTCCTATACTTAACATTGAGGCAGAAACGCACCCGCAATCCAAAAAATGCCTCACCCAGGCATTTTTCGTTTCTGCAAAACGCCCCCCGCTCTGGTGTGCACCACCCCATTGAGATACATTGACCAAGCAGATCCGCAGCCGCAAGCGGATCTGAAAACGCCCAAAAAGCCGCTCGGTGTGCACCAGCCCGTAGAGTGAGACTCCTGACAATCCTCATCAAGTTTTCTTTTACATTTTTTTAGAGCTTATATTATTATGTTAGTGGTTTTATTGCTGCCGGTGTCACTACTAAGTGGAGGAATGGTGCATCCTTGCAGTAGCTGGCTTTGTGATGTAATGCATCAATCGGTTTGTGTCATATGAAGTGTATTTCATTCAACTCCAGTCAAGCCTCTTTTACACCACACGCGATTCTGGTTTTGATGTAATTTTTCATGCAATTAAAACAAGGTCCTACATGCTACATTTTTCCTTATTGTGTTGGTAGCATCCAGTCAAAATCACAAACTGGAATCGCAAATCGGAATTGCGATTTGCAGCGTAAAAGAAGCCCCAAACTTGTTTTTTTCTGGCTCATCTATGCACTTCCCCATCAAACCAGAGAGAGGGCTAAATACAGTGAGAGGAGTGCCTGGGACAGACCTTTATCTGACTGCAATGAATGGAATGATCTTCTTGACAGGACTTCACTTCCGTCTCTCGTCAGCGTGATCTTTCATTTGACATCAGTGAAGTGTGTCATGCTGAGTATTCAGAGACCAAGACATTATGTGCTGCCTTCAGGCTCTGTGTCAGTTGCAAGGAGGCATGTTAATCATAGGCACTCCTCTTGCTGGATTTTACTCACACCCTTGTTTTAAATTAAGGCCAAGGTCACACTTAGCAGAGTCGCATGAGTTTTCCAATATGTTCTATGGGGAAGACTAAGGTTACGTACAGACATACAATAACGATCGTTCGTTCTGAACGACGAACGATGTTAAAGGAGGTATCGGCCGATGATCATTTGAAGAAAGGCTACTTTGAACATCGTTCGTGTACGAACGATCTTGGAACGAGCGTTGCGTGCGCAACATGATGTATAAACTGATTTCAAACACAAGTGTCAAAAAGAACTGTTTGAGCATGTGCAAAGCTTTGAGAACGAACGATCAACGACCGATCGTTGTACAGACATTACTTTTTGAACGATGGTCGTTGGAAAAGATCTGGCAGAATGGATCGTTCTTTACCAACGACATATCTCGTTGGTCGGTCGTTTTAATGATCGTTTGTGCACTTTTTACAAACGATCGTCGGGCAATGCCGTCGGTAACGATCGTTTCAAACGACTATAGTCGCATGTCTGTACGCACCCTTATTCTGCTAAGTGTGACCCTGGCCTAAAGGATGCCAGATGCAAAAGCATCTAGTAAAAACTGAAGCTGTACTGGGTAGGGGGGAATAATAAAATGCTCACGGCGTTTCATGTGCCCCTCCGTCCCCTGCAGCTCTTCTCTGGTTTGTCCTGTTGTCCTGGGCGACTTTGGCAACTTCAAACCCGGACATACTGTGCCGTGCATGCGTAGCATGTCCGTTCTTCTCCGCTGTGGGCGCCCCGAGTGATGTCACAGGACAAGAGCACATTTGCTCCTCCCACGTCTCTAATCAGTGCTCACACCGGGATGCAGGAGTGAGTGCATTCCTGTACTGTGACATCACTACGCGGCCACAGGGGAGCAGAACGGACATACTCTGTGCATGTGCAGCACTGTATATCCGGGTTTGCAGTTGCCGAAGTTGCCCAGGACAATGAGACGGACCAGAGAAGAGTGGCGAGGGACGGAGGGAAATGGGAGGCGCGGTGAGTATTTGATTATGCCTCCCTACCCAGTACAGCTTCAGATTTTACCAGATGCTTTTGCATGTGGTATCCATTAACCCTGCTGGCGGTCAATTAAAACCGCCAGGGGGCAGCGCAGCACTTTTTTTTAATTTTATTTTTTTAATGTAGCGCTAGGCTAGCTACATGACAGCTGCTGAGCTGCAGGATCCCCCTACCCCCTCCGATCACCTCCGGCGATCAGGCAATCCCGTTCTAAACGGGATTTCCATTAGGGCTTCCCCCGTCGTGATGTCAAAGGGAGTCCCGATGCACTCCTCAGCGCTGCCGGGCACTGATTGGCTAGGCTGCGCATGGGGTCTGGGGGGGGGGGGGGCGTCATTGCGCGGCGGGTAGCGGCGATTCTGCGTGGAGCGGCGGCGAACGGGCACTGCATGCAGCTAGCAAAGTGCCAGCTGCATGTAATAAAAAAAAAATTGTGCAAATCGGCCCAGCGGGGCCTGAAAAATCCTCCTGCGCGGCTTAGCCCGAGCTCGGGCTTACCGCCAGGAAGGTTAAAGAGTGTCCGAGACAAATAAAAAAAAATAATAAAAAAGAAGTTTTAATACATACCTGGGACTTCATCCAGTCCCCTGATCAGTCCCTCACCATCCTCCTCCGCTGCCTGGATCCTCCGCTAGGTGGCCCGGTAATTCGGCCAGTTGGCGCAGGCGCTGTCAGCCCCCACACGCTTCCCTGTCACGCTCCCGCTGGGAGCATTCTGCGCCTGCGCAGCATTTTTTTTTTATGTGATGCTGGGGTTGCGGGAATCAGGGGGAGCATCACCTACAGGTTGCTGCTCCTCTGGCCCCTGGCCCATTTGGAATCCTTCATCTTCTCAAGCCAACAGCAGCTTCTGCCATGTATCACGGAGTGCGTCTGACCCTCCCCCCTCCCTCCCCCCCCAGGAATTACAAATGCCGGCAGAAGCTGCAGTCGGCTTGAGAAGATGTATGATCCCAAATGAACCGCGGGCCAGAAGAGCAGCACTCCGCAGGTAAGTAATGATGCTCTTCGAACACCCCCAGAGGTTATACACACCATTATGAACCTACCTCGTTTTAAAAAAAAAAAAAAGTAAAAAAAAACAAAAACACAGCTCAGTACCCTTTAACGTTTGGCCATTTTTACCACCTCCATGTAGTATGAGGGCCAACAGATTTTGAATACTTTGGATATTATGGGCTCTATTCACAATCATTTTCCGAAAACTTTTTGCGGGCAATTTACTTTTTTCCACATGCTACTTTTTTCCACATGTTTATCGCAAGTTTAATGCATGTTGCCTGTTACCGCAGTTTTTTTCCGCAATATACCTGCATGCAGAAACATTTTAGTGATTGTGGAAAAAATTTGGACATTACCACTGCCGGTAATTTATCGGTAAAAAATCCTTTACCGCATGCCTGATTGTGAATAGAGCCCATTGTGTAGTTAAGCTCTCATACTATACGGGAGTGGTAAAATTGGTCAATAAAAATTAAATGTGTGTAAGAACCCTGCATCTGTTGAAAACAGGGTATATGCTGATATATTTTTAAAGCCTGGTACACAATTTCAATTTTGATTGGCCAATGCTACCACCTCCATTTAGTATAAGGGTCAACAGATTCAAAATGCTATGAACAAATTGTGTAATTTTTCTATTTTCCTAGTACAATGTATGGCACCAATATTTTATTTGGAAATAAAGGTGCATTTTTTTAGTTTTGTGTCTATCACTATTTACAAGCCCATAGTTTAAAAATTAACAGTAATGAAATATTCTGACATGTATTAAAAGAGTTCAGTCCCTAAGGTAACTATTTATGTATTTTTTTTAATTGTATTTTTTTTTAAAGCAAAAAAAAAATTGAGTAAATATGGGAGGGGGGAGGTAAAGTGTTAATTTTAAATGTATTTGTGGGTCTTTTTTTGAAAAAAATAATTATGTGTAGGTGTAATGTTACTATTTGGCTACAAGATGCCCTTGTGCATTATTTCCTATTGCATACCTATAGTACGCTAAATAGGAAGTCATGCTTGGATTTGTTCCATCGGAAGTAAACAAATGATTGTGGCATCTCATTGATGCCTGCGATCATTCACACGAGGACAGAGATTAATGAATGGGAACCGTCTAACGATCAGCGGCGATAACAAGAGCGGGAGCATGCGGTGGCAAGGGACGTAGTAGCTACATCCCTGCGAGGTGAAGAAGGAATTTACAGGGACCTAATTATGTAGTTACTTGTCCCGGGGGAGGGGCAGTGGTTAACTGTACACAGTCCCACCTACATAAACGAAATACTCACTCCAGAATGAAATTGTTTCATAAAAATTAACCACTTAAGTACCAGCCCTTTTAAGGACCAGAGAGCGCTAGTACAAGAAACGGCGGAACACCGATGAATCACCGCACATGCCCACTGCAACTGCCATCCACACCGCACCCCGGGAACCTCAGGCTACCCAATATGCTGTCTCTATGATGGCAGAGTTCCTGTGAGCTGGTTAGGAGCCGCTTTCATTGGTTCCTGACCGTGTCTATCAATGTAAGCCAATGGGAGTTGCTTGCGGCTCCTGACCAGCTCACAAAGACGACAGAGCGAGTGAGGCCCCGTTCACATCACAAACGCGGATGGCCATGTGTGCGGAACGCAACGCATGCGAACGCACGCCATCCGCGTTTGTGTGTGTTGCGTGGCTGATCCCATCACTGAAAAGTGAATGGGACAGCCACGCATTTTTTCAAAAAATGCGTGCAGCATGCGTTCCCGGACCGCACAGGTCCGGAACGCATGCAGTGTGAACATCAGACAGTGCACTCTATGCGCTGTCTGATGTCGTGCGTGTCGGCCTCCCGAACGCATTTCTGGAAATGCGTGCAGTGTGAACGGGGCCTGAGCTGCGGTGGGAAGTCAGTGGCGGGAGCGATGAGAACATGCGGCAGTGAGCTGAAAACTACGCCCTGGCAGCCACATCAACATCAAAACAGGGCGTAGATTTCAACTAGTGTCATCCTTAACCAGTTAACCTGTTCTGTCCACGAAACTGTACAATATAGTCAAGGCTGCAAGCTAGCACAACAGGCAAAAATAGTTCATTCAACTATAAACAGAGGGGGCATTTATCACCCCCTGTGAGTTTTGTAGTCACACTGGTTTCCTCACCGCTACTGCCCCCACAGTGGTCTCTCTGAGGGGTCATTTTGTATATCACAGCAGAATGCACACTCCTGAGCGTATTCCAGCACACCTATACATAAAATGCTGAAGTGGCCGTTTCCTCTCACTTCACGTCTGCTTTAAAAGATAGAGCAATCATCTGTTCCAGGAGGATAAAACTTCACTGTAAAGCCGCATCTACACACGTAGATGCGGCCGCGATGCTCCTTATCAATCGAGCCGCTGATGCGGCTCGATTGATAAGATCCAACAGGACGGATCTTGCTTCCGCCGATTCCCTGCTCGCTCCCCGCGATGGGACAATGGCAGAGAATCGAGCGGAAGATAAGCAGCACCGGCGGGGACGAGCAGGGAATCGAATGCGCGGCGAGCGGGGACGCGGCGGGCACGCGCGGGTATGCGGAAGAGGCGATCTGGCGGCTAATCGAGCCGCCGGATCGCAGCCTCATCTACACGTGTAGATGATTATGTCACAAAAGTGACATGCAGCAGAGATATGTAGCAGCTACAGATCTCTTACTAGCAATTTATAGCCAGCTACAGAGCTGCTGCTCTAACTAGCTGCAATACATATCTGTGGTGCTAAGAATCACTGAAAGCTGCAACTTATAGCTATTAATATAAACTAATCAGCAGCATCTATTGCCAGTGATTGTAATGCTGACATAAAATGCTGATACATTTCATTGCTAGAAATGATTCAGAGAGTTTCTGCAATTAAATCAGCTAGGAGGTTGTGCTAAAGAACACCTGTCTCAACTCTGCCCAGTCAAAACTGTGTATGATTAAAACCTGGTACGCGCATTCAATTTTATTGGCGAATCACTGGCCAATTTTACACCCTCTATGTAGTAAGTTCTTGGCCAATCAAAATTGCATGTGTGTATTCACCCTAAAGCCTGGTACACACTTTGTTATGACTGGCCAATCACTGACCAAATGTTACCAACTTCATGTAGTACAAGGGTCAATAGTTACTGAATGCTATGAGCAGATTATGTTGGTAAACCCTCAGGCTAGGTTCACAGTGGTCAGTTGCATAACACACACAGTGGCATCAAATCACCAAAGCAGTGTTAGGAAGTGATAAAAGGTTGGTATTTTACCGAATGTGGTATTTTAAAAAAATGTTTGCAATTCACCGTTGTGCGAGGATAGTTAGAGGAGTGTTGGGTAGCAGGTGGAAATGGAAAGATATGGATGCGGAAACAGAGCAGAAAAAGGTTGGTAGTTATGCAGTGTTAATGATTTGTATGCGATACTTTGCCGCTCTGGAAGCAGGAAGTAAAGGATTGTGGGTAGGAGGAGAAGATTATTACCAGCACGTGACCACAGAGGGTTTCCCTCCCTCTATTTTGACCCCCTCCTTCCTGTGATGATTTGCTCAGCTGGCTGTGCAGGCAGGCAGCCTTTTGACCATTGTGTAGGTTTGCATGCTGCAGGACTCTGGAAAGAAGAGCTTCTGTCAGTTTTTCAGCTTGTGCTTGCAGAGGAATTTGCATACGTTGTCATGCAAATTGCCTGGCCACATTCATTGGAGGCGTGTACTATAAGTACTATGTCTTTCCCACAATGCTTGGCTGGTCATAAGGAGTCTTCCTGTGAAACACTCTGGAGAGTGTCAGCCATGCACTTTGTTTGAAGATCAGCTTAGAGTAATTCCTGGAAACTGTGCTAGGCAGATTCCCTAATGCAGTTAGGATTGTTTATCTGTTTGTTTGTTCTGTTGCTGTTGTCCTGTCCCAGCGGTGGTCGACAGGAAATGGTTCTGATCTCTGTTCTTGGAGTATAGCTGGTGCAGCGGTTGCTACCAGCTATCTCTTCTGTTCTGTCTCCTGGGATCGCGCTAGCCACTTTTCGCTAGCGCTGTGGATCCTTCTGTTCTGTCTCCTGGGATCGCGCTAGCCACTTTTCGCTAGCGCTGTGGATCCTTCTGTTCTGTCTCCTGGGATCGCGCTAGCCACTTTTCGCTAGCGCTGTGGATCCTTCTGTTCTGTCTCCTGGGATCGCGCTAGCCACTTTTCGCTAGCGCTGTGGATCCTTCTGTTCTGTCTCCTGGGATCGCGCTAGCCACTTTTCGCTAGCGCTGTGGATCCTTCTGTTCTGTCTCCTGGGATTGCGCTAGCCACTTTTCGCTAGCGCTGTGGATCCTATCTCTCGCTTGTCCCTGTTTTCGTGTGTCTTGTCTGCTACGACCGCTTGCTGAAGGCTCGGTGAGGTAACCGTTAAGCAAGCGCTCGCGTCGGTTGTTACATGTTTGTCTGTCGATGGTTAGTTAGGCGTGCTTGTCTCTATTGTGCTTATCACATGGAGACCGCGCATAACCGCGTGCACTGTTGCAAATGAGTGCGGTGTTCGCGGTTAGCTAGCGTTTGTTATTTTCTGCACCTCCTCATTGTATGATTTGCTGTGCCTTTGCTAACCTCGTATTCTGTTCTGATCTGCCTTGTGTCACGTCTGGCGATCGCACCTCTCGCGATCGCGTTCCTGTTTCATATCTGCTGTTGTGTGTGCACTGTCGCGGGGTGGCAACTAGGTTAGCGCACACACATACAACCTGTCCCTTTGCTCGTCTCATTCGCAATCGCCTCTCTTGCGATTGCGTTCTGCGCTTCGTACAATTCCTGTCTGGCATTTGTGGAGGTGCAGAGGATTGGTTCCTCTGCACTCCCCAGCGCCATCTGCCGACAGGAATTTTCCCTCTACGGGTGCGTAGCACCTTTTGCTGGGTGCCTGCAAATATACGCTTGTGGAGGATTTCCGCCGTGTCAGCGCACGCTTTGTGCGCTGATCACGGAGAAAGTTCCACAATCGTTACACTTCCATTACAAATCCCTTCCTCCGTTCTGATCCTTTCTGCGCTCCCTCCCAATGACAAATTTATCCAAATACCTCCTCCGTTTCACCCATCCACTTAATATTGTAAATGCTTAAAGAGACTCTGTAACAAAATTTTGAGCCTTATTTCTTCTATCCTATATGTTCCTATTGCTGTTCTATGTGCTCTGCCTTTCCTATTTGCACAGTGGCTGTATTATCTCTGTTATATGATCTAATCTTCTCTCCTCTGTCGGCTCTGTCAAGCTGAGGCAGTCAGGCTGGAATGTGCTGTGCTGCTTGTGATTGGATATAAGCTATACACACCCTCTCCAGGCCCCTTGCACACTCTGTATGACTCACACACTGAGCTACTCTCAGTGTATCACTTGCTATATCTTTTGTTTGTAAACACTGCATAAAAATGGCAATTACAAGCCAGGCTTGCAGCAGGGAGTGGCAGAAACAGCACAGAGGGGCCCACGAGAACATAATGAATAGAATTGTATGCTTTTTATTGTAAGAATTTTACAGTACAGATTCTCTTTAATATTGCTTAATACGCTTAATATTGTAAATGTGCTGATCTCTGCTGCCTGAAATATGTACAGTATAAGCTGTTACTGTGTGCTGCTAGTAAACTAGCTGCAGAGTGAGCTGCAGCAGCTGTGTGAAAAACCACGTAACGCCACGTACATTTAGGCGATAAATAGATCTAAAATAACGAATGGCCACACACCCTTTTTTCCCTGGTGAATTGTGATTTTGAGAAAAAATAACGGATAACTACCGCCTATTTATCGCACAGTTATCGCACGAACTTCGCACAAATTTTTACCTGTCGGTATTTCAGCCTATATTTCTGAAGAATTGCTATTTTGAGTTATCACATGAGGTAAATTACCGAACATGTGATAAATAGTGCGGTAACCTCTGGTGAATTGACGCCATTATAATGAATGTGAACTGCAAGGCCATAGACTTTAATACAAAGCCTGCATGCAGCGAGTCAAGGCTCATACACACATCAGACCATAGTCTTTGGAAAATGAAAGATCACAGACCAATATTACCACCCTTCATGTAGTACGAGAGCCATACCTACACAGTCTATTCTATGGAGCTGTACTCCCCGTCAGATAGAAATCTTTGCAAGATTCTGCACACAAAGATGCTGTACAGACACAAAAGATCAGTATCTGCAAAAGATCTGTTTCTGCGAAAGATCCGTTCCTGCAAAATGCATTCATAGTCTATGAGATCTGCAGATCATCATACACACCTTATTTAACAGACATTCCTCTGCAGATCAGATCCACCAGGATGGATTTTCAGATCTGCAGAGGATTGTCTGATCTGCAGATGAATGTCAGTTAACCACTTGAGGACCCACCCTTTACCCCCCCTTAAGGACCAGCGCTGTTTTAGCTGATCTGTGCTGGGTGGGCTGTGCAGCCCCCAGCACAGATCAGGGTGCAGGCAGAGCGACCAGATCGCCCCCCTTTTTTCCCCACTAGGGGGATGATGTGCTGAGGGGGTCTGATCGCTCCTGCCTGATAGGTGTTGCGGGGGGGCACCTCAAAGCCCCCCTCCGCGGCGAGATCCCCCCCCCCTCCCTCTCCTCCCTGTCCCCCCTGGTGATCTGGGCTGCACAGGACGCTATCCGTCCTGTGCAGCCAGCGACATGCTGTCTGCTGTCACATGGCGGCGATCCCCGGCCGCTGATTGGCCGGGGATCGCCGATCTGCCTTAGCAGATTGTAGCAGCGCCGTACAATGTAAACAAAGCGGATTATTTCCGCTTGTGTTTACATTTAGCCTGCGAGCCGCGATCGGCGGCCCGCAGGCTATTCACAAAGCCCCCCGCCGTGAATTGACAGGAAGCAGCCGCTCGCGCGAGTGGCTGCTTCCTGATTAATTAACCTGCACCCGGCGACGCAGAACTGCGTCGCTGGTCCTGCAGCTGCCACTTTGCCGACGCGCGGTATGAGTGCGCGGTCGGCAAGTGGTTAAACAAGGTGTGTATGATGATCTGCAGATCTCATAGACTATGAATGCAATTTGCAGGAACGGATCTTTGGCAGGAACAGATCTTTTGCAGATACTGATCTTTTGTGTCTGTACAGCATCTGTGTGTGCAGCATCTTGCAAAGATTTCTGTCTGATGGGGAGTTCAGCTCCATAGACTAGACTGTGTAGGTATGGCTCTCATACTACATGGAAGGGGGTAAAATTGGTCTGTGATCTTTCATTTTTAAAAGACTATGGTCTGATGTGTGTATCAGCCTTGAGGCCTGGAACCCACTGAAAACAGCAAACGCGAAATGCTACCGCTAGAGTTTTGTCTGAGCGGTTTGCAAGCGGATTCATGCGCGTTTGCGGTCGCGTTTTGCAACATTGTATTTTTTTGCTCAGCGGTTGCGTAGCGTTTTGCGTTTTTATCCTGATTGGTCCTGTGAATAATTTTTCATTTTGTTACAGTGTGCTGAACCGCAAAACGCTAGCAAGTTTCCTTCAAGAGAACCCACCTCGAGTTCTCTTGAAGGAAACTGGAACAAAAGTAGGGCAGTTGTTCAAACCAACCAAAAAGAATTCCTCTGCTTTATTTTTACACAAGTCTTGAAACTACCTCCCCCCAACTGTGTGTTATGCCTAGAAACAAACTTGAATCCCAAATTCTGCTAATTGTTTGCTCTACATGCGCCAGAATTACCATGGGCTGAACCAGATCTTTGCACAAATGGAGTCAAATTTGAAACTAATGATTAATTACCTGACAGCTGATTAACCTTCCTGGCGGTTTATTTTTTCTGCAAAAATTGCAGAAATCCAAATTTTTTTTTTTTTTATGTTTCATGTAAAGCTACCAGAGTGGTAGCTACATGAAACTCCACTAGAGGGCGCATGTGTCCCTCTAGTTCAATCGTCGCCGGCATCAATAGCAAACAGGGGAACGCGTATATAACGCGCTCCCCTGTTTGGCTTTTCCTGTCGCCATGGCGACGATCGGAATGACGACATGGACGTCAGCGGACGTCCTGTCGTCAGACGCCTCCGATCCAGCCCATAGCGCTATATCAAGAGGGCCAGGGGAAGGGGAGGGGGACAGACGTTCAATTAGATTCCCAATTTCACTTGGTAATTCCACCCAACTGCCACAATTGTACATCAATAAGTGAGTCGTGACCTAGTTGCCGTGAAAAAGGTAATCATTTATTGGTTATGTGACTCATCAAAGCATAAAACAGTGTGCAAGACACAATTTAAAACCAACAGCGCTGTTGTCCACATATACGTCGGGGCGCCCGCCAAACTCACCACATATTGTGCCGACACACACACACAGGCCAACCTGAGAGCATAAAGGAGGGTTAACATAGACTTCATAGACACCCAGGTAGGATCACATTGGGCTCAAAAACATTGGAGGCTGAATGTCAGTACCTTGCATTGTGCTAGTCCTGAGCCATGCAATAAAGCTTATGGGTTAGTGAAGCATAGATGTACGCAGGCACATGCAAAGCAGTTCTATCTCCCAAGCTGCAATTTATCAGGGCATATGCATACTCACGACTCCACAGTCTTAGACCAATTCCAGGTGATAAAGAAGTCCCATCCTTTTAGATGCATCTATCAGGGGCCCCTGTGTAGTCCGCACGTTTAGTCACCTCTCTTCAGGCAGCACTCACAGCAAATTAGGAATACATTGGTCCGGGCAGTGCAGGGCACTGGCGGGGGCCCTCTTCCGCCGCTGCGTGCGGGCGATCGCCGCAGAGCGGCGGCGATCAAGCTGTACGCGCGGCTAGCAAAGTGCTAGCTGCGCGTACAGCACTTTAAATGGTGCAAATCGCCCCACCAGGGGCTGAGATCTCCTCCTGCGCGGCATAGCCCGAGCTCAGCTCGGGCTTACCGCCAGGAGGGTTAATTAATCAAGCTGTCAGGTAGTCAATGATTAAACTTCCGAATATGATTAATCTTGTGAAAATTTCCTGTTCCAATTCTGCTTGTTTTATACTGAAAAAAAAATAATAAACATGGCTTGTTGGAATTCCCATCATGCATCTAGTTATGATATATTACTTTCATCCAGAAGGAAGAAGAAATAAAAACGTTCTCACTCCAGAATCTCCCTCATACAAGCTTATTAAAACAAATGGTACTTATCCCCCCTTGCCCTCTTTCGTATAGAGCCCTGGGGAGGGGACTCGTGTCCCCCCAGAGTTGTTCGTCGCAATAAAACAAGCAAGATTCCCGGCCGCGACGAACGACTCTGGGGGGACACGCATGTCCGCCCCCCCCCCCCCCCCAGGGCTCTATACGAGAGAGGGCAAGGGGGGAGGAGAGCGAGACACGAAGCAAGCCGGCGGCTTGATCTGTCACATTGCCGCCGGCTTATTTGTCATTTAATTAACTCTCTTCTTTAATATACATTTTGTTACCACCTACGGCGTTTACATTCAGTTAGCCGGGCGCATTACATACAGTTTAGCCGGGCGCATCCAGCGTTTACATTCACAGTTTTGTGATTGAAATTAGCAACAACAGTGCCACCTGCCGGATGCTTCCGGCTAACGGATAAGTACCAAACAAATCTGTGGGCTGGTGCACACCGAGCGGGTTCTTTGGCGTTTTTGCAGCCGCTTGCGGCTGCAGATATGCTTGGTCAATGTATTTCAATGGGGTGGTTCACACCAGAGCGGGAGGTTTTTTGCTGAAACGCATACTCCCGGGCTGAGGCATTTTTTGGATTGCGGAGGCGTTTCTGCCTCCAATGTAAAGTATAGGAAAAACGCAAGCCGCTCTGAAAAACGGCAGTTCAGAGCGGTTTTCCAGGCGTTTTTGTTACAGAAGCTGTTCAGTAACAGCTTTACTGTAACAATATATGAAATCTACTACACCAAAAACGCCTCACAAAACCGCAAAACGCTAGCTGAAACGCTACAGAAAAAGAAGAAAAAGCGTTTCAAAATCTGCTAGCATTTTGCGGATCTGCTAGCGGGTTTTGGTGTGCACTAGGCCTTTGAGCTTGGAGGAGGAAAAACACCGTACCTCAGGAGGGGGAAGCCCTTCCCCTGTCTTCCTCCCCCTAGCCATTCGTGGCTGCACGTTGGCACAGACGCGCGTTGGCGGAAAAAGCTGAGCCCAATCGGGTCCGTGCTACTGTTCAATGGCAGCTGGCTCGCCCATGCACAGTAGCATGGACCTGATCAGGCTCAGCTTTTTCCGCCAAAGCCCATGTGGGCCCGTGCCACTGCACATGCGCAAGTCATAAATAAGGGCTCTTTCACACTTGGACGTTGCGTTAGATGCAACGTTAAGGTCGCATAACGTGCCCCCTAACGCAACGCATGTTAGCTTTGAAGTTGGACGTTATATAGAGCCGCGTTATGCGTCTCTTCATGTGTCCGTGATGCGTACTTTTTGACGCATACTATCAAACGAAAACAGCACATGCGGCAAATTAAAAAAAAAAAAACAGTACTGAGCATGTGCAAACATCCGAACACACTTTCATTTACCGTGCTGCGTTATACTCCAACGCAACGTGGGTACTGTGAACAACCCATTGATTTTTCAGCGCTGTGAGTTGGGCTGCGTTACAGGCTGCTCTAACGTGCGCCTGTAACGTCCCACTGTGAAAGCAGCCTAAGGGTCGACAAGTGGACTTTCGGAGGGGACAGTGGTGGAATGGCAAGAAGGAGCAGGATGGGGGAAACCTGGGATCATCCAGAGACATCAGCGCTAGTCTAGTTTAGGGGAACCAGCAGGTAATCTCATAGGGAAATTCAGCTAACATGATTGGGTGGATAGCACCCTCTCAAACTTCTAGGTTTCAAAAAGGTTGTAGTAAACGATGGACACACTATTTGGCCAATCACAACACTTCTTACTGTATAGGGTGCTGTTATTAGTGAACTGTTCCCTATGAGGATTCCTGCTGGGTCCCCTAAACTAGACTAGTGCTCAGACTTCTCTCTATTAAGGTAAGTACCCAAATTGGGCACTTTTTTTCCCCTACAGGTTCCATCAAGTAACGTTACACTACTATAATAATCAACAATTCTTCAGCAGTTCCTAAAACTAAGTTTTTGATGTTGCTGTCCTGTGTGAACAATGTCTTTATATATCGATAACTGATTCACTTTTACTTTTCACTACTTCGTGTCTCTAAGCTCAGCTCCTCCTTAACCCCATAGGACATACAAAAAATTAAGCTATGAGAAAACCGTCACCTATACAGTACTAAAATCACGGCAGGGCTCACCTGGGTCCGTCAAGGCAGAGGAGGCCAGAATCTGCTTGCAAGATGTGCTAAAGTCCATCTGCCACAGGAGCCAAAGATACACGCATGGGCCGCAGGACTCTCTGTACACAAAACAGATAACAAAGGGTCAAGGTACACCCTCACACTGACAACCTCAGCCGGCCTATGGGAAACTAAAAATAAAACAAGAAAGACTGGATTGACACAGTTCTCATCCACAGAATACTATTTAATGACGAGTTTACCAACCCTTCACAGCCAGTGGCGAGGTAGCTTTATCTGCTGCACAGCAGACGTGAAGCATACAAGTGAAATTAGGATTGGTTGTTCAAATATTGGCCCAACATTTTTTAAAGGTTTGAGGTTGTGTTGTTTTACGTAAAAGGCAGACAGACTGCTTCAGGGTTCATTCCCGCTATACGTGTTGTACGGCATGTTCACACCACTGCGTCATAACAGGCTGCATTATCCAAATATTACTTCCTTCAGGGCTCGTTCACATTGCATTCCGCTTGCGTTACGGTTCTTTTGTAGCGATTTTTTTTTTTATTCCCGTCGATTGGGTGGACGTTCCGGTTTTGTGAAAAGCGCTTTTCTGAGCGTTTTTACAGAGCATTTTTTTAATTCACTCCCTGACGCAAGTCAGGAAGTGAACTCTTTGACCCGCTAAAGAATAAATATAATGTACTGTATATACTCGCAAATACAGTAAGCCTAATTTTTCAGCATATAAAATGTGCTGAAAAGTTACCCCCTCGGCTTACATGCGAGTCGGTGGGGCAAAATAGATGGTGGAGCAGGTTTTGTTAATTGCAGAGGAGCGTAAGGATTGTGCACTAGTGATCCTGCTCTTGCCAGCTGGCTCCCTGCTGTGTCCGTGCCCCTCATCGCCTGCAACATTGTGTGCAGAGTGTGCTGCTCAAGATTACTTGTGTCCCCTGGCTTGTGAAGCGCAGCGTGCAAGTAATGTGTCAGCGGTGCAATGATAGGGATTCTTCCTGTGTGGCAATCGCTGTGTCTCATATCTATGATGCCATCTAGTGGCTTCTTGAGACACAGCTGTATCATCCTTGGGTACATCTGGCTATGGGGAGGGGGTCTGACTTGTACTGAGGGAACATCTGGCTACTGTGGAGGGGGCTATATTGGGGGGGTGGAGGCTTTTACGTGAGTCAATCACTTTTTCCTAGTTTCTGAGGGAAAAGTGGGTATCTCGGCTTATTTGCGAGTATATACGGTATTTATTCTTCACAACACAAATGCAATCGCCCCACAAAGAGGTTTTGTGAGCGTTTAGCGCTCTTCCTATATCTTCCATTATAGCAAAATCACCCCAAAAATGGACTAGGCACCACTTTGCTGAACATATAGCGCATGAACCGCGCTGGTATGAGCCTTCTCATAGAGATTCATTGCACAAGCGTTTTGGGGCAAATTCAAAAATCACTGCGCTTGAAAAAAGGCCGAAAACGTGTGTTTCTGGATAATGTATGCGATATTAAGCACTTTACTATAGAAATTGTTCATGTTATGCACTAGGATTGTATAGCAGGTTTTCTGTGTTTTATAATAGTATTTATCAAATGTGTCACACTGAATGCAGGCCTCTTGCACACTGCAAGCAATTCAGATTCAGATTCCGCTTTTTAATCTGTTTTTACTTCAGATTCAGATTCAGATTTGCAGTTTGCTCCTTGCACACTGCAAATCTGAATCTGAATCAGAGGTAAAAACTGATTAAAAAACGGAATCTGAATCGGAATCGCTTGCAGTGTGCAAGAAGAAACTGTATCGCAAGACAGATTTACTGTACAGATTAATTTCATAATGGAATGGATGCAGTGTGGTATCGCATAAAGCGCACGCTAACGTTTGCAGTGAAGCATACTTTATACGCACTGTATGCTTCACTGTATGTGTCGCACCACGTGCATAACAGCACTTTTTTTAAATTGCAAGATTCATAAAAGAGGACATTGATGTTCTAATGGCAGATTAGTGACAAGCACCATATGTAGAAAGTGACAAACACCACATTTATAAAGTGCCACTTTATATATCGACAAATGGGGTTTGTCAACATAGACAATGGAGATCAGTGGGGTTGTTTCAAATATTATATTTGTGAGTTTGTTAGAGGCTGCTGTAAAAAGTAGCAACCATTTGGCCGCTCTTCCATGGGAGGCTGAACTGCTCCTTTGTCCAGTAGTTCCAGCTGCTGACCACAAGCGCCACTTGGCTGTAACTACATGGCAGCATTTGGTAACACTCTGTGTGTGTCCTGCAGCAACATTACCTGTCCTGCCTGAGCATAGTAACCGACATGCTCAGATGCAACTCCATAGGGAGGGGGCTGCACTTGTCCACCACCCAGAGCCGGGACAAGGTCCTCCAGCACCCAAGGCTGAGACACCAAAGTCCGCCCCTCCATCCTTCCCAACCCCAGCCGTCAAACACTGATTGCTATTAGACTAAGGGGTGCCCCAGGGCCCCAACCCCGAAACACCTTAATCTCTAGTTATCTGAAATACAGGCACTGCTGTGTATCCCCTTTTCTTATTCCTCTCTGCTTCAAACACAATAGGGGAATGATAGCTGATTGAATTGTGCGCCCCTCCTGCACAGCGCCCTGAGGCTGGAGCCTCTCTTGCCTCTGCCTCAGCACGGCCCTGCACCACCTGCTTGGCCAGTGGATGGGAGCAACTGACAGGTGGTGAATTCACTGCCTTCAGCAACCCAAAGAAAACAGGCCAGCTTGCAGTTCAAAGTATGTGGATTGCACAACAGCCTTACTACAATGTGGGCACAACACAGCGCAGGTTTGCCATATTATAATGTGCACATCATTTTTCATAGCATGATGTATTGTTATTGTCCAGAAACATATTGCAGTAAGGGAGGGAACACACTTGCAGGGCCGGTTTCTACTGAGATTCCAGTTCTCCGTCGGCATTTGCCATCACGTTTTCCAACGTTTTGCTGTAATCGTTGTGAGATTTTTACATTTGTAGCGGCATATACTGTCATTGCAAACGTGTGTGTCGCGTGGGAAAAAGCGGAAAGCTGTGTGGTTTAAAAATGCGCAGAAAATTGCAAACATAAAAAGCGAACAGTCACGACAAGCGTTTCCGGAGCGAAGCAATTGACTTCAGTAGCCTGTGGAATTTTTTGTGTGTTTTGCCGTCCACAACAAAACGCACACAATCGCATTAAGAATGTACAATGCAGAAGTGGAAACATGCATAGTAATTTTCTGGGCAGTGAATTCACATGTACCAATTCTAAAAACAGAAATGCTCATAGTGTGAATGTGTCCTAATGGTCTGTACACACACTAGACTAAACTCGGGCAACGCAGCCGCTAAAAACCACCTCTCCTAAGAATCTAGTGGGTATCTAGTGTGTATACACATCTGTGAGAGATCTGACATGCTGGATCATCTCATGTGAACGTTACACGAATGCATGGTTTTCTCCCCCACTTTGCCCCCTCCGTCATGCGCCACACATCAGCCAGCTCACTATACTAAAATAATCCATCGCTAGCCTTCAGGATAGCAACATGTCTGTACAGCCTCACTCTCAAAATGTCGCCTGAAAGATCATGCCCCAATCCCTGCCGGGCAAGATTAGTCTGAAGTGTGTACGAATGCTTAAATCCTAGTACACATGATACAATTTTGCATCAGATGGACGGATAATCTGATAAGAAGTTGCATCGTGTGTAGACGTCCAAACTGCTCCCGATCGATAATGTGACAGATTTTGTATTGATAACTACCCAAAATCGATCACGTTATCGATCGGGATCTAATCGGAAACAGTTGGAAATTTTCAGATCGTTCTGTCGATCTGATGGAAAATTGTATAGTGTCTACTAGGCTTTACAGTCAAGGCTGGGAGTCTGTTATTCAAATCAAGTTAATGGAGCTGCAGATCGACACTTTTGAGAAAAGATGGTGAGACAATCAAATCTCTGATCACCAGAACACAAATTCTGATTGCCCTTTTATAAACTTAGTGGTATAAAATTAAAGTATCAAAAGTAAAGAATAAAAAAAGTTGTGATCTGTTTTCTGTCAGAAATACACACACGGCCCCTACTGAGACAGATTTGGGTGCAGCCGTAGCGAGAAAGCCGTTGTATATGTAAGAGTGAACAGAGGCGCCAGCAGGATAAAAGGTTCTAAAATGCTTAAACTCCCTCAGGAGGTGGTGGTGGTGGTGGACTCGCCTCCCAGAAGCAGACAAGGTACCTTCAGTTTTATGACAACAGGTTTATTAATATACTCCAAAAAAACCAGTGCAATGCGTTTCACGGGTATGTTCCCGCTTCCTCAGGCAATAAACAGATAGGAGTACACAGTATAGGAGTACACAGTATAGTCTCAAGGTCACGAATAGCGCCTCTGAGGCGCTATTCGTGACCTTGAGACTATAATGTGTACTCCTATTAATAAACCTGTTGTCATAAAACTGACGGTATCTTGTCTGCTTCGGGGAGGCGAGTCCACCGCCATCTCCTGAGAGATTTTAAGCCTTTTAGAACCTTTTATCCTGCTGGCGCCTCTGTTCACTCTTACATTATCAATATCCACCCCTGGTGAGGGATTGATCCACATTTTTCCTTATCTACAGAGAGCGACTTTTAATCCTGACTGAGGACAGGTCTAATCTCCTCACCTGCCTATACAGTGGTTGCCTAGGTGGTAATCCACGTTTGTGAGTATATATACATTATATACTTTTCATTTCCATCCCTTTGTTTTGCATACTAAACTATATTGGGCTCTCGGTATTTCTTTTGTCTTTAAAGCCGTTGTATAGTTCCTAGCAGAGCTGTGGAGCCGGAGTAATTTTGGCTACCTGGAGTCAGAGTCGGTGGTTTCATAAACTGAGGCGTCGGATGATTTTTATACCGACTCCACAGCCCTGGTTACTACTAGTTCATCAAACTGCATATTATTTGTTTGAAAATGTATTTTCGGTTAAAGACTCTGACTTATGCACTCAGTAAGCTGAGCAAAGCCTGATAATTGTAAGCAAAAATATCCACTGAGCTTATGCTGCAGACTGCTCTTCCAAGAAAGCAACATTCTTCTCTACCCTCTCCCAGAGGCCTCTCTTCCATGAGCAGCTGAAGGCAGTAAATTCACCGCCTTCAGCCGCTCCAGTTCGCTGCCGATTGCTAACGCTCGGCAAAGCCGGTGGACAGGCACCGTACTCGTATGCGACATGAGATGGTTTTTGGCTGCGGCATTACCAATTGGCTGCATGTAACTGCAGCTGAATGTCGTTTGTGGCCAGCAGCCTGAACTGCCCGACAAGCACGCAGTTCAGCCTCCCGTGGAGAAGAGGCCAGACAGCTATCAAAGGAACACCTGTTCCTAGGGTAGATTTTGGTTGAAAATTAGGTTGAAATTCATCCTGCTGCCATCTAAGCATAACATTGGAAGTGACCTCATAACCAGGACTGTTGGGTCGGAGTTGGAGCAAATTTGGGTACCTGGAGTCGGAATCGGTGGTTTCATAAGCTAAGGAGTCTACCCTTAGATTGTAAGCCTTTGAAGGATCTTCCCTTCCCTAGTGTATTCTACATGGTCATGTGCTCCTTTCCTATGACTGCCTCATACTTGTATTACTGGGCCTACCTAACCAGCCCAACATTGCAGGATCATGTATTTTGTAATCAATTAGATTTGTATAACTTTGTCCTATGTTGTATAACCTTGTTATGTCTGTCATCCTTTGTATCATTGCATGTGTTTATCGTCCAGCGCTGCATAATAAGCTGGTGCTTTATAATAAATAAACTACCAGCTCCACAGCCCTGCACATCACAGTAGGTTGTCATGCAAACAGGTTTTACAATAGAATGTTTACTGTACAAGAGCACCAGCAGCTCTCCCAGGTGGCAAGTCAAGTTGAGCTTTCGATCCTACAGGACATTCTCTTCACGGAGCAATTGACCCGACCTGTGAGCAGCTTGCCCTACAGAACAGTTAGAGCATCTTTTCATCATTGTTCAGTTTATGTATATTGTATATTTTTTTTCTCCCCTTGAAAACTCCACTTGTACAGCTGAGAAACAACTGAACCATCTGGTTGTAAACAAAAGGACCACTTAGCTTTCAATGTCAGGGACTCTCATACTTCTCATGAGTACATCTGGTATTTTTTTTTCTTAGGATTCCTAGGCATAAGGGTACGCTCTATTTTTTTGATATTAGGAGAAGTCAGTTAAAATTAACAGGTTGATTAAAGGGAGCAGTGTCCTAACTTTAGGGCTTCCTCCAGCCCCCAACACATGGCACTTCTGTTCTGATGAGATTTTCGGCAAAGCTATTTAAATCACAATGAATGGAAACCCCAATGCGTCTGAGTATTTTTGTCAGCAAACAAAAGTAAATTGCAACGCATGGATGGGGACATCAGACAGTGCAGTTTATGCATTTCTGGTGTCCCTGCGGATTGTACCACATCGGAAATAGAGTTATGTGGATAAGGTGTCCTAGGCTTTCACCCAATGCACACTGCACAGAGCCGAAGTCACATCACACATTAGGCCTCGTTCACATCATTTAGCGTAGATGGTTGTGCGATCGGAACGCAATGCATAAGATCGCACGCCATCTGCGCTACTATACGATGCAGATCCCATTCGCTACAGTGATTGGATCTGCGCTGCGATTCCTGAAAAATGCAAGCAGCAGTGCGATAGCGCATCGCACTGCTGCACAGCGCATATGATGGGAACGGCAAACGGGCTGTCTATGCCCTTCTACCGTTCATGCGTGTCACACACTATGTGCGCTGTAGAGCGTATAGTCTGAACGAGTCCTAAAATGGTGTGAGGCATACAGTACAATGAGAGTATGCCTCACTGCCACTGGAAACATGTGGTGCATTATCCCTACAGATCGATGATTTTCTCCATTGCAACACAACTGACATTAAGCCTAATACAGGAAGGAAAGTGTGGTAACATTGCCGTGCAGACATCGCATGGCAATATTATCTTTACTACCAGCGGTATGTGCCGCAAGTTACACTATTAACATGGCCCACGGTACTCGACTAATGTGACCATTGCTAAGATAACACACTGCTTACCATTACCATAGCAACAGTCATGCTAGTTGAGTACCGCTAACAGTGTAACTCACAATACACACCACACTTTCCTGCATCAGGCCTGTAGTGTGAAAGGTGCCTAAAACTTTTGCACAGTGCTCAATCTGTCTCTACAATGATAAAACAAATTCCATGTTATGATAGAAAAAAACATTTCTGTGGTGCCATTACATTTCTATTAGCATTGCTTTTACAAATAGATTCTTATTTTGAATGCTGATCTGGCATAGCCATTCTCCTTTTATTTCTGACATTTTTTTTTTCATTTTTAAAAAGTTACCACATTTTTTTTTCTCTACAGCTTTACATTTCTTACAAAAGCTTTGCAGTAGTTGTCTGAGTGCAGAGCTAATGTGTGCAGACCAGTCCTGACATTAGGAGACATACGTCACTGCACACCGCATACCAGCAGGAATACTCACAGCATCTGTCACGCACCAGGTAAGCCTTATCAATACAGCAGCACACACACACACAGCAGCTGACTCCTCCCACTCCACACACAGCCAGTCAAGCTCAGTGCCACGTCATCAGCTGGGAACCTTGCTGCAGGGTCACTTTCTGCACGGGTCTATTTTCAGAGCACACTGGAGGTATGAAAGCGCCATGTTGAGAAGGAAGAAAAAAGAGGTTCATATTTTCTCCTCCTGAAGTGTATTTATTGTTTAGTAAGTGCTCAAATAGCACATATAAAGTTAAAATGAAGTGCAAATAAACGTTTTTTATGTGTAGTATTGATGATAAATATAAGAATAGTGACATAGACATTAATCTCATATTTTTATTTTTGGATCGGATTTCCTTTTTTGCTGTGCATTTGCGATTTTTGATGAGAGAAAAAAAAACAAGTTTGCATGGCCAAAATGCAGAAAAAATCGCATAGTGGCAGGATTGCTAAGCAATTTTCCTGCAATTGCAGTCAGGGAACGCAAACGCAGTGGGTTGGCAATTGCAATTCAGAAAGAAAAATAGCACTAGTAGAAAATCAGCATTGCGTTTTACGTGTTAATCGCAGTGCTGTTGCAATCTGCTAGCTGCTAGCGATTTGATTTTTGGATTGGATTGCAGCTATTGGAAAAGGACCTGTACTGAGTTTCCGCATGAATATTATATTTTACATGCATTTTTCCATATTCAAATTTTATGTATTATCCTGTCTGGAAAGTTTGGCAGCTTTTTGTTAAAGTTCTGTTTGAACCCCTAGCCAGATTTAACTATTTTTGGAAAGCTGAAAGTCCCGGCATTTCTTTGCACTAGGTCCCAAGTCAATACGATGCCCCATTCCCAAGTTAGGGGGTTGGGAGGGAAGTCCCCTGCACTTTGCTGCAGAGAGCACAGTGGAATTGAGTCTCCTGCCTATGCCAGTAAGGAGATGAGGGTGCATAGCTGTGCTGCTCCTTCATCTGTAATGAGAGACCCAGGGCACTTGACATAGGTTTTGAAGACACAGATTTATGCTGCGAAGAAAGAAGAAGACTGGCCTGGGTGTGCGGCTTATCATCATGTCGGGTTTATCCCGTACTTCTGTAATTGCCCTTTCTGCAGCCAAGTTCAGGGGACACCGCTCCTTCAAAACCCCATAACTTAGGAACTGAGCATCAGACCGACTCGGGACCAAATGCAACAGAAAGCCGGGACTTTCAACTTTCTAAAAATGGTCAGATCTTCCTGGGGGATCAAACAGAACTTTAACAAAAAGCTGCCAAACTTTCCAGATGGGATAATACGCAAGTACCAAATTTTCTTATTTTATGCAAGATTTTATGCAAATTTTCGCTTGTGTCTAGCACACTTGAGTCCTTGGAAAACTTGCATTTTTCCGCAGACCGTTGGCACACTTGACACTGACTTTTGGCAATAGGGAATCTTACATGGTGTGGGGGGGGGAAACACTGTCAGTAATGTTTTTCTTCCTGTGGCGGGAAAACGCACATTACTCCCACTGCATGTAATTCTTCATTAGGTAGCACTATGTACGGGCATTTACACGTTGCAGGAAAACGCATATGATTCTTGCAAGTGTGACCCCACCTTACTGACAGCTCCCAACTGTCCCTGTCCATCTTTCTTCCTCATTTGTCCTTCTTTCAGAACTGATGTACAGATCTAGGAAAATACAGGGAGTGCAGAATTACTAGGCAAATGTGTATTTTGACCACATCATCCTCTTTATGTCTTACTCCAAGCTGTATAGGCTCGAAAGCCTACTGCCAATTAAGCATATTTGGTGATGCGCATCTCTGTAATGAGAAGGGGTGTGGTCTAATGACATCAACACCCAATATCAGGTGTGCATAATTATTAGGCAACTTCCTTTCCTTTGGCAAAATGGGTCAAAAGAAGGGCTTGACAGGCTCAGAAAAGTCAAAAATAGCAAGATATCTTGCAAAGGGATGCAGCACTCTTAAAATTGCAAAGCTTCTGAAGCGTGATCATCGAACAATCAAGCGTTTCATTCAAAATAGTCAACAGGGTCGCAAGAAGCGTGTGGAAAAGCCAAGGCGCAAAATAACTGCCCATGAACTGAGAAAATTCAAGCGTGCAGCTGCCAAGATGCCATTTTGCCACCAGTTTGGCCATATTTAAGAGCTGCGACATCACTGGAGTGCCCAAAAGCACAAGGTGTGCAATACTCAGAGACATGGCCAAGGTAAGAAAGGCTGAAAGACGACCACCACTGAACAAGACACACAAGCTGAAACGTCAAGACTGGGCCAAGAAATATCTCAAGACTGATTTTTCTAAGGTTTTATGGACTGATGAAATTAGAGTGAGTCTTGATGGGCCAGATGGATGGGCCCGTAACTGGATTGGTAAAGGGCAGAGAGCTCCAGTCCGACTCAGACGCCAGTAAGGTGGAGGTGGAGTACTGGTTTGGGCTGGTATCATCAAAGATGAGCTTGTGGGGCCTTTTCGGGTTGAGGATGGAGTCAAGCTCAACTCCCAGTCCTACTGCCAGTTTCTGGAAGACACCTTCTTCAAACAGCGGTACAGGAAGAAGTCTGCATCCTTCAAAAAAAACATGATTTTCATGCAGGACAATGCTCCATCACACGCGTCCAAGTACTCCACAGCGTGGCTGGCAAGAAAGGGTATAAAAGAAGAAAAACTAATGACATGGCCTCCTTGTTCACCTGATCTGAACCCCATTGAGAACCTGTGGTCCATCATAAAATGTGAGATTTACAAGGAGGGAAAACAGTACACCTATCTGAACAGTGTCTGGGAGGCTGTGGTTGCTGCTGCACGCAATGTTGATGGTCAACAGATCAAAACACTGACAGAATCCATGGATGGCAGGCTTTTGAGTGTCCTTGCAAAGAAAGGTGACTATATTGGTCACTGATTTGTTTTTGTTTTGTTTTTGAATGTCAGAAATGTATATTTGTGAATGTTGAGATGTTATATTGGTTTCACTGGTAACAATAAATAATTGAAATGGGTATATATTTGTTTTTTGTTAAGTTGCCTAATAATTATGCACAGTAATAGTCACCTGCACACACAGATATTCCCCTAAAATAGCTAAAACTAAAAACTACTTTCAAAAATATTCAGCTTTGATATTAATGAGTTTTTTGGGTTCATTGAGAACATGGTTGTTGTTCAATAATAAAATTATTCCTCAAAAAAACAACTTGCCTAATAATTCCGCACTCCCTTTAAATGTCAAACTCCGGCCCGTAGGCCAAATCTGACCCTCAGAGCCATAAAATTTGGCCCTCAAGTGGTTTGACCGGTCTGCCACTTGTCACTGGCGTCACCACCACAGCCACTTAGTCTAATGGGATCACGTACATTCAAAAATGGCACAAGCGAAATTTGGGTGCAGAGTGAAGCGAAAGACTGCTCACGCTGCTGTAGCCAAACTCCTGTCCACACTAAATACTATCACCACTCCAAGCTGTAGCAACTCGGGGGGGACACTTTATTTGCCAAATTACCTCATACCTAATTTGATCTCAGGCTTTTGCCGGCACCCAAATTAGTCACACAACTCCCTCCCCCCCTCCTCCTTGGCTATGACAGTGATGTTAAAGTGGTGGTGTGGTAGTGCGGGCAGGGACGGATCTAGGGGGGGCAAGCGGGTATCTTGCCCCAGGCGCAGCTTGTTGAATTCTTAAAAAGGCGGCAAAATGAACGGTAGTTTAGGCGCCAAAACCTGACCTTGCCCCAGGCACAACTTGGTCTTGATCCGTCCCTGAGTGCGGGGTTGGCAGTAGTGTTGGGCGAACATCTAGATGTTCGGGTTCGGGCCGAACAGGCCGAACATGGCCGCGATGTTCGGGTGTTCGACCCGAACTCCGAACATAATGGAAGTCAATGGGGACCCGAACTTTTGTGGTTTGTAAAGCCTCCTTACATGCTACATACCCCAAATTTACAGGGTATGTGCACCTTGGGAGTGGGTACAAGAGGAAAAAAAATTTAGCAAAAAGAGCTTATAGTTTTTGAGAAAATCGATTTTAAAGTTTCAAAGGGAAAACTGTCTTTTAAATGCGGGAAATGTCTGTTTTCTTTGCACAGGTAACATGCTTTTTGTCGGCATGCAGTCATAAATGTAATACATATAAGAGGTTCCAGGAAAAGGGACCGGTAATGCTAACCCAGCAGCAGCACACGTGATGGAACAGGAGGAGGGTGGCGCAGGAGGAGAAGGCCACGCTTTGAGACACAACAACCCAGGCCTTGCATGAGGACAAGAAGCGTGCGGATAGCATGCTTTGTACCACCATGCAGTCATAAATGTAATAAAGATAAGTGGTTCAATAAACAGGGACCACGCGGCAACGCTAACCCAGCAGCAGCACACGTGATGGAACAGGAGGAGGCGCAGGAGGAGAAGGCCACGCTTTGTGAGACACAACAACCCAGGCCTTGCATGAGGACAAAAAGCGTGCGGATAGCATGCTTTGTACCGCCATGTAGTCATAAATGTAATAAAGATAAGAGGTTCAATAAACAGGGACCACGCGGCAACGCTAACGCAGCAGCAGCAGCAGCAGCACACGTGATGGAACAGTAGGAGGCGCAGGAGGAGAAGGCCACGCTTTGTGAGACACAACAACCCAGGCCTTGCATGAGGACAAAAAGCGTGCGGATAGCATGCATTGTACCGCCATGTAGTCATAAATGTAATAAAGATAAGAGGTTCCATAAACAGGGACCGGCAACGGTAACCCAGCAGCAGCAGCACACGTGATGGAACAGGAGGAGGCGCAGGAGGAGAAGGCCACGCTTTGTGAGACACAACAACCCAGGCCTTGCATGAGGACAAAAAGCGTGCGGATAGCATGCTTTGTACCGCCATGTAGTCATAAATGTAATAAAGATAAGAGGTTCCATAAACAGGGACCGGCAACGGTAACCCAGCAGCAGCAGCAGCAGCACACGTGATGGAACAGGAGGAGGCGCAGGAGGAGAAGGCCACGCTTTGTGAGACACAACAACCCAGGCCTTGCATGAGGACAAAAAGCGTGCGGATAGCATGCTTTGTACCGCCATGTAGTCATAAATGTAATAAAGATAAGAGGTTCCATAAACAGGGACCGGCAACGGTAACCCAGCAGCAGCAGCAGCAGCAGCAGCACACGTGATGGAACAGGAGGAGGCGCAGGAGGAGAAGGCCACGCTTTGTGAGACACAACAACCCAGGCCTTGCATGAGGACAAAAAGCGTGCGGATATAGCAGCAATGCTTTTTGCCGCCATGCAGTCATAAATGTAATACAGATGAGAGGTTCAATAAACAGGGACCGGAAACGCTAAACCATCCCAGATGTTCATCGGTCATGTTACTTGGTTGGGGTCCAGGAGTGTTGCGTAGTCGTTTCCAATCCAGGATTGATTCATTTTAATTTGAGTCAGACGGTCTGCATTTTCTGTGGAGAGGCGGATACGCCGATCTGTGATGATGCCTCCGGCAGCACTGAAACAGCGTTCCGACATAACGCTGGCTGCCGGGCAAGCCAGCACCTCTATTGCGTACATTGCCAGTTCGTGCCAGGTGTCTAGCTTCATGCCCGGTTTCAGGTCCAGCGGTGCCAGCCACAAATCCGTCTGTTCCTTTATTCCCCTCCAAATTTCCTCCCCTGTGTGCTGCTTATCCCCAAGGCAGATCAGCTTCAGCAACGCTTGCTGACGCATGCCAACAGCTGTGCTGCACTGCTTCCACGATCCTACTGCTGCTGGTGCTGGGTTAGCATTTCCGGATGAGGTACAGCTTTGAGATGCGTTGGAGGAGAAGGAGTCAGAGAGGTAGGTGCTGCTGTTGTTATCCAGCTGTTTGCGGCGTGGGCAACACCCGCGCCGTAGCAGGTGAGGAATCGCTGCCAGGCTCCACAAGGTTCACCCAGTGCGCGGTAAGGGAGATGTATCGACCCTGGCCGAACGCACTCGTCCAGGTGTCAGTGGTGAGGTGAACCTTGCAGGCAACGGCATTCTTCAAGCTTCGGGTTATTTAGCTGACCACGTGCTCATGCAACTCAGGCACTGCAGAGCGCGCAAAGTGGTAGCGGCTGGGAACCACGTAACGTGGGATGGCCACTGACATCATGCCCTTGAAGCTGTTTGTCTCCACCACTCGATATGGCAGCATTTCGCAGGCCAGAAGCTTGGCTATGCTGGCTGGCTGTTACTGCCACGGCCCGGGGGTCATTTGCTGGCAATTTCCTCTTGTGCTCAAACATCTCAGAGACAGACAACTCAACCGTAGCGCTGCACACCGAAGGGCTGTTGGTTGTTGTGTCTGATGAACACTGGGAGACCTCAAGAGCACTAGTCCGGAAAGTGACAGTGTCAGCATCGTCTGATGTTTGTGAATGTTGTGAACCACGCAATGGCTGGGCTACTGCTGCTGCTGAGGCGGGTCTGGTGGTGAGTCTGGTGAACCCAAGGGAGGCAGTGTTGCTGGTGGTACCCTGTCCTGCCGCGTTTGCCCACAGAGTGGGATGTTTGGATAGAATGTGGCGGCTCATGCTGGTGGTGGAGAGGTTGTTAATACTTTTCCCCCTGCTCAGGCGGGTCTTGCACACCTTGCAAATCGCCATGGTAACATCCTCAGTGCAGTCTTCAAAGAAAGCCCAGACTTTAACTGGCTGAGGACTCGGACCTCGTGCGTGATGTGCTGGTGCTGCTTAACCCACTGCTGGACGCTTGAGAGGTCATCCAAGTAATTATCTGGTCCTGTTCTTTTGGATCTGTGAGGGTTGTTGTCCTGGACAACATGGGCAGTATTGAGTGGGTTTTCTTGGGTGCTCCCCTGTGGCCTGTACGTGAACCGTCAGGGGAAACACCTCTTCCCTTGCCCCTCCCTCTTTCACCGGATTTCTTCCTCATTTCACTTATCCTTAAAGTACACGCTGACTGGCAGCAGTACAGTGGCAGTACAGAAATGCTATACAGTGGTGGGTGAGCGGTGTACCACTATTGTCAGCAGTGACACAGAGCACAATGCTATACAGTGGCGGGTGAGCGGTGTACTACTGTTCCCAGCAGACACAGAGTGGAAGTAAACACAATGCTATATAGTGTGGCTGAGCCGTGTACACAGAGTGGCATTAAACACAATGCTATATAGTCTGCTATATAGTCACCCCGAACAGGGTGATGTTCTGCAGAACCCGAACAGTGGCAAACACTGTTCGCCCAACACTACTGGGAGGGAACGCAGATTTTAGTACCTAAACACACGATACAACATGTTTTCCGGGGTCGGACTCTGAGGCACATACAGATGGTCCCGATCATCATCCTCATCATACAACTCTTCTCCTGAGTCTGACCCACCCACCACCTCTGCCACCCCAACATCCCCAGACACAGACCCCTCATCGTCCTCAACATTAACTTGGGATGCTGGCCTGAGCCAGACCTCCTCCTCCACATCAGGCCCCATCATCTCCTCAATGGCAGCCCTCATTAATCGCTCTGGCGACGGACTGATGGACACAACGTTCTCCTCCGGGGAGGGCTGCTGCTGACCACTGGCTGCTGGGGTGGATGTTATAGCTTGCGTGGGGCGTTGGCTGTTGCTGTTGTTGGGAGTGCTGCTCACAGCGGAGGTCTCTGGGGAACTCATGTTGAGCTCATATAGTGGTTGACGGTGAGTGGAGTATTACTGATCCCAGCAATATACACACTGACTGGCAGAGTACGCAATGCTATATAGTGTGGCTGAGCGGTGTACACAGAGTGGCAGTAAACACAATGCTATATAGTCTGGCTGAGCGAGCGGTGTACTACTGTTCCCAGCAGAATCAGAGTGGCAGTAAACAATGGTATATAGTCTGGCTGAGCGGTGTACACAGAGTGTCAGTAAACAATGGTATATAGTCTGGCTGAGCGAGCGGTGTACTACTGTTCCCAGCAGAATCAGAGTGGCAGTAAACAATGGTATATAGTCTGGCTGAGCGGTGTACACAGAGTGTCAGTAAACAATGGTATATAGTCTGGCTGAGCGGTGTACACACAATGCTATATAGTCTGCTATATAGTGTCAGTAAACAATGGTATATAGTCTGGCTGAGCGAGCGGTGTACTACTGTTCCCAGCAGAATCAGAGTGGCAGTAAACAATGGTATATAGTCTGGCTGAGCGGTGTACACAGAGTGTCAGTAAACAATGGTATATAGTCTGGCTGAGCGAGCGGTGTACTACTGTTCCCAGCAGAATCAGAGTGGCAGTAAACAATGGTATATAGTCTGGCTGAGCGGTGTACACAGAGTGTCAGTAAACAATGGTATAAAGTCTGGCTGAGCGGTGTACACACAATGCTATATAGTCTGCTATATAGTGTCAGTAAACAATGGTATATAGTCTGGCTGAGAGAGCGGTGTACTACTGTTCCCAGCAGAATCAGAGTGGCAGTAAACAATGGTATATAGTCTGGCTGAGCGGTGTACACAGAGTTTCAGTAAACAATGGTATATAGTCTGGCTGAGCGGTGTACACAGAGTGTCAGTAAACAATGGTATATAGTCTGGCTGAGCGGTGTACACAGAGTGGCAGTAAACACAATGCTATATAGTCTGGCTGAGCGAGCGGTGTACTACTGTTCCCAGCAGAATCAGAGTGGCAGTAAACAATGGTATATAGTCTGGCTGAGCGGTGTACACAGAGTGTCAGTAAACAATGGTATATAGTCTGGCTGAGCGGTGTACACAGAGTGTCAGTAAACAATGCTATATAGTCTGGCTGAGCGGTGTACACAGAGTGGCAGTAAACACAATGCTATATACTCTGGCTGAGCGAGCGGTGTACTACTGTTCCCAGCAGACACAGAACAGTAAACAGAATGCTATATAGTGTGGCTGAGCGAGCGGTGTACCACTATTCCCAGCAGACACAGAACAGTAAACAGAATGCTATATAGTGTGGCTGAGCGAGCGGTGTACCACTATTCCCAGCAGACACAGAACAGTAAACAGAATGCTATATAGTGTGGCTGAGCGAGCGGTGTACCACTATTCCCAGCAGACACAGAACAGTGAACAGAATGCTATATAGTGTGGCTGAGCGAGCGGTGTACCACTATTCCCAGCAGACACAGAACAGTGAACAGAATGCTATATAGTGTGGCTGAGCGAGCGGTGTACCACTATTCCCAGCAGACACAGAACAGTGAACAGAATGCTATATAGTGTGGATGAGCGAGCGGTGTACCACTATTCCCAGCAGACACAGAACAGTAAACAGAATGCTATATAGTGTGGCTGAGCGAGCGGTGTACCACTATTCCCAGCAGACACAGAACAGTGAACAGAATGCTATATAGTGTGGCTGAGCGAGCGGTGTACCACTATTCCCAGCAGACACAGAACAGTGAACAGAATGCTATATAGTGTGGCTGAGCGAGCGGTGTACCACTATTCCCAGCAGACACAGAACAGTAAACAGAATGCTATATAGTGTGGCTGAGCGAGCGGTGTACCACTATTCCCAGCAGACACAGAACAGTAAACAGAATGCTATATAGTGTGGCTGAGCGAGCGGTGTACCACTATTCCAAGCAGACACAGAACAGTGAACAGAATGCTATATAGTGTGGCTGAGCGAGCGGTGTACCACTATTCCCAGCAGACACAGAGTGGCAGTAAACAGAATGCTATATAGTGTGGCTGAGCGAGGTACACAGAGTGGCAGTAAACAGAATGCTATATAGTGTGGCTGAGCAAGCGGTGTACTACTATTCCCAGCAGACACAGAGTGGCAGTAAACAGAATGCTATATAGTGTGGCTGAGCGAGGTACACAGAGTGGCAGTAAACACAATGCTATATAGTGTGGCTGAGCAAGCGGTGTACTACTGTTCCCAGCAGTGACACAATGACAGGGGGGACCCTGGCTAGCGTGGCTGGAGCGCGAACTACCCTGCCTGCCTACCCAAAGCTAAACCCACAGACAAATGGCGGAGATATGACGTGGTTCGGGTATTTATTTACCCGAACCACGTGACCGTTCGGCCAATCAGAGCGCGTTCGGGTCCGAACCACGTGACCCGTTCGGCCAATCACAGCGCTAGCCGAACGTTCGGGGAACGTTCGGCCATGCGCTCTTAGTCCGGCCATATGGCCGAACGGTTTGGCCGAGCACCGTCAGGTGTTCGGCCGAACTCGAACATCACCCGAACAGGGTGATGTTCTGCAGAACCCGAACAGTGGCGAACACTGTTCGCCCAACACTAGTTGGCAGCAGGGCTGAATTTCTGGAAAGGCACCAGGCCCGGGCCTGGGGCAGCTGCAACCCAAGGGGGCACCAGGACATGAGAGAGGAGTTGCTACATAGGAAAGAGGAGGCTGTAAATGGGGAGCCACACATGGAATAAGGGAAACAAATGCCTAAGGAAGCTGTTCATGAAAGTGACGGGCTACACTAAATGCATGATACACATGGAAGAGGGGGCTGCTCATGGAATGGGAGGGGCGCTGCTGCACAAGAAAGGGGAGTTGCAACATACATGACCCAGAAGCACAACAATTATAAATCCAGCCTTGGTTGGCTGCGCTGATTACCGTGGGAGTGGAGAGGGAGACAGATACTGGCCTTACCAATTACCAAGGAAAGGGGTGGAGAGGGGGACACATATTGGCAGCACTGCATACTAAGGTGGGAGGGATGGATCATGTGGGGAAGGGATCATTGCTGCACTTGGGGACCAGGAGTTAGTGGCTGCATCTCTGTACCAGGATGGGTTAATAGGTGCAGTACTGTATGCAGTGCAGCTGTTAGCCCCTCCTGCGGCGATTTTTTTCCCCACGATCACGTGTAGTGCTTCTATAGCACTGAAACGCGATCGCTGGGAAATTGCCTGAAAATGGTGAAGGCTACACGTTTGCGTTTGGCGATTTGCGTTAATCGCCGGCAACTAACGCAAATCGCCCAAGAAAGAATGGGCCCATAGGGTTTTATAGCACCAGTGCTTTAAAAAGTACTAGCGCGTGAGCGTTTTGCCAAAATCGCCGGCAAAATGCTCTAGTGTGACGGGGCCCTTACTATAGAGTGAACAAATATATCCACTTTAAGATGGTCAAAAGTTTGGGTAGACTTATACATGAAGTCGACTGAAAGCCAAGTATATACGGTATATTTACATATGTTTATCTCATCATGTCACATGTTTCTTCAGCTACGCTTTAAAAATAATAAATCCTGCTGCTATTTATTCAGGGAAAGTCTTGCTGTGTCAATGAAAAAGTACAAAGCTAATATTTAGAACAATGATTTGCTTAATAATTGATGAATAGCATAGAATAATAGCAGTTATTAAAATTTAATCTTCCTACAAGATGCACATAATCCAGGAGCCATTAAAAAAATAAACTGGTAAACCGACTGACATTTGAATGAGTTTATTATGAATTGACGTAGTACTTAAAGCACCCCTGGAGCTAGAAAAAGGGTAAAAAAACGGAAAATTGTATACTTACCTAACGGTAATTTTCCTTTCCCTATGCATCCATTGCAGCACAACGGGTTTAGGCCCCGCCCCTAACACCCCACAGGATCAAGTATCTATAAATGTTCAGTTGACCCTCCCCTTCGTGTCTTGTAACTAGGTACTCACCGAACAGTGGGTGGGAACCCTGTGCTGCCATGGATGCATAGGGAAAGGAAAATTACCGTTAGGTAAGTATACAATTTTTCGTTTCCCCTATGTTCACATATGACATAGCGTGAAAAAGTAGTGTTTTCCATGCATTTTGTGTGCGTTTTAATGTGTTTGCAGTTCGCTAATGTAAAAGCATATGCATTTTGTATGCGGTTTTTTTATTTACATTTATGCAAATCACTAGGAAGACAACAGGAAGCGGAAACACATCAGGAGTCTTGAATTTTTCATTAAAAAAGCATTAAAAAAAACCGCATGCAAAACGTAATGCATACCATAGACTTTCATTATGTGTGTTTGGCAGCCATCCTGCATAATAATAGAAAAAGAGAGAACACCAAGAGCCCAATATAGTGTAGTATGTACTGGTAATGTATAATTGGAAGAGTAATAATATTAATTTAATACTCACAAACCAGGGTTACCAAGTAGGCAACCACTGTACAAGCAGGTGGGGAGATTGTCCTGACCCCACTCAGGATTAAAAAGTCGCTCTCTGTAGTAGAAGAAGGTACAGTACAACCTTCCACCAAGGGTGGACTTGATGTAGATAATAGGATAACAGAGGCACCAACAGGATAAAAAACACAAAAATAACTTAAAACCCCATCTTGGTAATAGAGGAGGTAGTGGTGGACTTACCTCCTCCAAGCAGAACATACGACTGTGGATTTTCAGTCAGAACAATTTTATTGGATACTCCAAATAAAGTGCAATGCCTTTCACGGGGTACACTTTATTTGGAGTATCCAATAAAACATTTTTGACTGAAAATCAACAGTCGTATGTTCTGCTTGGAAGAGGTAAGTCCACCACTACCTCCTCTATTACCAAGATGGGTTTTTTAATTCTTTTAGTGTTTTTTATCCTTTTGGTGCCTCTGTTATCCTGCATAATATGCAACACTACCAGCGTTTGCGAAACGCATACTGTAAAAACGCATTGAAACAACGCTTCTTCTGCGTTTCCCGCTATGCTAGCATTTCTGCTATTTGTGCCCCCAGCCTTAGATACTCACCTAAGAAAAAGGAAGGGTCTTAATCCCATAGAGCAGAGGTTCCCAACCGGTGTGCCGCGACACATTTATGTGTCGCGGCAGCACCAGCTATGTGTCGCCGCTCTCTGCTCCCCCTGCTCGTCTCCCCCGCAGATCGCCCATCTCAGGGCTACAAGAAAATGGCCATCCCCGTCCGCATTTGCAGACATACGGCAGCCATTTTCTTGTAGGTGTGCACTAACTACAGGCAGAGGGCGGAGGCAGCGCATCGAGGACGGAGCCACGGTGTGAACGAGTGGCTCAGGGAGGAGAAGAAGGGGCGGAGTGGTGGCTATGGAGGGGTGAGTTAGGGAACTTATGTGTAAACTTATAACTTGTATGTAACTTACGTTTGACTTCTTCCTGTGGCCACTGGCCAGCATTTTGCATTTGTGATTCATGTGAGAGATAAGAGACACATCTCGGCACTAGACAGCAGCATATTGTCCCTGTACCACCTTTTAGTACCAGCATACTGCCCCTTATTGTGCCAGCAGCAGCATATTATTCCTGCAGCCTTTCGCTCATTGCAGCAGCAGGATTGCGTCCCTCTAACCACCCTCCCCCTCCCATTGTGTAAGCTGGCAAAAGTATATCATTTCTGAGCCCCTCATTGTGCCTGCAGCATCAGCAGATTGTCACTGAGCCCCTCATTGTGCCTGCAGCATCAGCAGATTGTCACTGAGCCCCTCATTGTGCCTGCAGCATCAGCAGGTTATTACTGAGCCACTCATTGTGCCTGCAGCATCAGCATATTGTCACTGAACCCCTCATTGTGCCTGCAGCATCAGCAGATTGTTACTGAGCCCCTCATTGCACCTGCAGCATCAGCAGATTGTTACTGAGCCCCTCATTGTGCCTGCAGCATCAGCAGATTGTTACTGAGCCCCTCAGTGTGCTTGCAGCATCAGCAGATTGTCACTGAGCCCCTCAGTGTGCCTGCAGCATCAGCAGATTGTCACTGAGCCCCTCATTGTACCTGCAGCATCAGCAGATTGTCACTGAGCCCCTCATTGTGCCTGCAGCATCAGCAGATTGTCACTGAGCCCCTCATTGTGCCTGCAGCATCAGCAGATTGTTTCTGAGCCCCTCATTGTGCCTGCACCATCAGCAGATTGTCACTGAGTCCCTCATTGTGCCTGCTGCATCAGCATATTGTTTCTGAGCCCCACATTGTGCCTGCAGCATCCGCAGATTGTTACTGTGCCCCTCATTGTACCTGCAGCACCAGCAGATTGTCACTGAGCCCCTCGTTGTGCCTGCAGCATCAGCAGATTGTTTCTGAGCCCCTCATTGTGCCTGCAGCATCAGCAGATTGTCACTGAGCCCCTCATTGTGCCTGCAGCACCAGCAGATTGTTACTGCGCCCCTCATTGTGCCTGCAGCATCAGCATATTGTCACTGAGCCCCTCATTGTGACTGCAGCATCAGCAGATTGTCACTGAGCCCCTCATTGTGCCTGCAGCACCAGCAGATTGTTACTGAGCCCCTCACTGTGCCTGCAGCATCAGCAGATTGTCACTGAGCCCCTCATTGTGCCTGCAGCATCAGCAGGTTATTACTGAGCCCCTCATTGTGCCTGCAGCACCAGCAGATTGTTACTGAGCCCCTCACTGTACCTGCAGCATCAGCAGATTGTCACTGAGCCCCTCATTGTGCCTGCAGCATCAGCAGGTTATAACTGAGCCCCTCATTGTGCCTGCAGCATCAGCAGATTGTTACTGAGCCCCTAATTGTGCCTGCAGCATCAGCAGATTGTCACTGAGCCCCTCATTGTGCCTGCAGCATCAGCAGGTTATTACTGAGCCACTCATTGTGCCTGCAGCATCAGCATATTGTCACTGAACCCCTAATTGTGCCTGCAGCATCAGCAAATTGTTACTGAGCCCCTCATTGTGCCTGCAGCATCAGCAGATTGTTACTGAGCTCCTCACTGTGCCTGCAGCATTAGCAAATTGTCACTGAGCCCCTCAGTGTGCCTGCAGCGTCAGCAGATTGTCACTGAGCCCCTCATTGTGCCTGCAGCATTAGCATATTGTCACTGAGCCCCTCATTGTGCCTGCAGCATCAGCAGATTGTCACTGAGCCCCTCATTGTGCCTGCAGCATCAGCAGATTGTTTCTGAGCCCCTCATTGTGCCTGCAGTATCAGCATATTGTCACTGAGTCCCTCATTGTGCCTGCAGCATCAGCATATTGTCACTGAGCCCCTCATTGTGCCTGCAGCATCAGCAGATTGTCACTGAGCCCCTCATTGTGCCTGCAGCATCAGCAGATTGTTTCTGAGCCCCTCATTGTGCCTGCAGTATCAGCATATTGTCACTGAGTCCCTCATTGTGCCTGCTGCATCAGCAGATTTTTTCTGAGCACCACATTGTGCCTGCAGCATCCGCAGATTGTTACTGAGCCCCTCATTGTACCTGCAGCACCAGCAGATTGTCACTGAGCCCCTCGTTGTGCCTGCAGCATCAGCAGATTCTTTCTGAGCCCCTCATTGTGCCTGCAGCATCAGCAGATTGTCACTGAGCCCCTCATTGTACCTGCAGCACCAGCAGATTGTTACTGAGCACCTCATTGTGCCTGCAGCATCAGCAGATTATCACTGAGCGCCGCATTGTGCCTCCAGCATCAGCAGGTTATTACTGAGCCACTCATTGTGCCTGCAGCATAAGCATATTGTCACTGAGCCCCTTATTGTGCCTGCAGCATCAGCACATTGTTACTGAGCCCCTCATTGTGCCTTTAGCATCAGCAGATTGTTTCTGAGCCCCTCATTGTGCCTGCAGCATCAGCAGATTGTCACTGAGCCCCTCATTGTGCCTGCAGCACCAGCAGATTGTTACTGAGCCCCTCATTGTGCCTGCAGCATCAGCATATTGTCACTGAGCCCCTCATTGTGCCTGCAGCATCAGCAGATTGTCACTGAGCCCCTCATTGTGCCTGCAGCACCAGCAGATTGTTACTGAGCCCCTCAGTGTGCCTGCAGCAGATTGTCACTGAGCCCCTCATTGTGCCTGCAGCATCAGCAGGTTATTACTGAGCCCCTCATTGTGCCTGCAGCACCAGCAGATTGTTACTGAGCCCCTCACTGTGCCTGCAGAATCAGCAGATTGTCACTGAGCCCCTCATTGTGCCTGCAGCATCAGCAGGTTATAACTGAGCCCCTCATTGTGCCTGCAGCATCAGCAGATTGTTACTGAGACCCTAATTGTGCCTGCAGCATTAGCAGATTGTCACTGAGCCCCTCAGTGTGCCTGCAGCGTCAGTAGATTGTCACTGAGCTCCTCATTGTGCCTGCAGCATCAGCATATTGTCACTGAGCCCCTCATTGTGCCTGCAGCATCAGCAGATTGTCACTGAGCCCCTCATTGTGCCTGCAGCATCAGCAGATTGTTTCTGAGCCCCTCATTGTGCCTGCAGTATCAGCATATTGTCACTGAGCCCCTCATTGTGCCTGCAGCATCAGCAGATTGTTACTGAGCCCCTAATTGTGCCTGCAGCATCAGCAGATTGTCACTGAGCCCCTCATTGTGCCTGCAGCATCAGCAGGTTATTACTGAGCCACTCATTGTGCCTGCAGCATCAGCATATTGTCACTGAACCCCTAATTGTGCCTGCAGCGTCAGCAAATTGTTACTGAGCCCCTCATTGTGCCTGCAGCATCAGCAGATTGTTACTGAGCTCCTCACTGTGCCTGCAGCATTAGCAGATTGTCACTGAGCCCCTCAGTGTGCCTGCAGCTTCAGCAGATTGTCACTGAGCCCCTCATTGTGCCTGCAGCATCAGCATATTGTCACTGAGCCCCTCATTGTGCCTGCAGCATCAGCAGATTGTCACTGAGCCCCTCATTGTGCCTGCAGCATCAGCAGATTGTTTCTGAGCCCCTCATTGTGCCTGCAGTATCAGCATATTGTCACTGAGTCCCTCATTGTGCCTGCTGCATCAGCAGATTGTTTCTGAGCACCACATTGTGCCTGCAGCATCCGCAGATTGTTACTGAGCCCCTCATTGTACCTGCAGCACCAGCAGATTGTCACTGAGCCCCTCGTTGTGCCTGCAGCATCAGCAGATTGTTTCTGAGCCCCTCATTGTGCCTGCAGCATCAGCAGATTGTCACTGAGCCCCTCATTGTACCTGCAGCACCAGCAGATTATCACTGAGCGCCGCATTGTGCCTCCAGCATCAGCAGGTTATTACTGAGCCACTCATTGTGCCTGCAGCATAAGCATATTGTCACTGAGCCCCTTATTGTGCCTGCAGCATCAGCACATTGTTACTGAGCCCCTCATTGTGCCTTCAGCATCAGCAGATTGTTACTGAGCCCCTCACTGTGCCTGCTGCATCAGCACATTGTTACTGAGCCCCTCATTGTGCCTGCAGTATCAGCAGATTGTTTCTGAGCCCCTCATTGTGCCTCCAGCATCAGCAGGTTATCACTGAGCCCCTCATTGTGCCTGCAGCATCAGCAGATTGTCACTGAGCCCCTCATTGTGCCTGCAGCATCAGCAGATTGTTACTGAGCCCCTCAGTGTGCCTGCAGCAGATTGTCACTGAGCCCCTCATTGTTCCTGCAGCATCAGCAGATTGTTACTGAGCCCCTCATTGTGCCTGCTGCATCAGCACATTGTTACTGAGCCCCTCATTGTGCCTGCAGTATCAGCAGATTGTTTGTTTCTGAGCCCCTCATTGTGCCTCCAGCATCAGCAGGTTATTACTGAACCACTCATTGTGCCTGCAGCATCAGCATATTGTCACTGAACCCCTCATTGTGCCTGCAGCATCAGCAGGTTATCACTGAGCCCCTCATTGTGCCTGCAGCATCAGCAGATTGTCACTGAGCCCCTCATTGTGCCTGCAGCATCAGCAGATTGTTACTGAGCCCCTCATTGTGCCTGCAGCATCAGCAGATTGTCACTGAGCCCCTCATTGTGCCTGCAGCATCAGCAGATTGTTACTGAGCCCCTCATTGTGCCTGCAGCATCAGCAGGTTGTTACTGAGCCACTCATTGTGCCTGCAGCATCAGCATATTGTCACTGAACCCCTCATTGTGCCTGCAGCATCAGCAGATTGTTACTGAGCCCCTCAGTGTGCCTGCAGCATCAGCAGATTGTCACTGAGCCCCTCAGTGTGCCTGCAGCATCAGCATATTGTCACTGAGCCCCTCATTGTACCTGCAGCACCAGCAGATTGTCACTGAGCCCCTCGTTGTGCCTGCAGCATCAGCAGATTGTTACTGAGCCCCTCATTGTGCCTGCAGCATCAGCATATTGTTACTGAGCCCCTCATTGTGCCTGCTGCATCAGCACATTGTTACTGAGCCTCTCATTGTGCCTGCAGTATCAGCAGATTGTTTGTTTCTGAGCCCCTCATTGTGCCTCCAGCATCAGCAGGTTATTACTAAACCACTCATTGTGCCTGCAGCATCAGCATATTGTCACTGAACCCCTCATTGTGCCTGCAGCATCAGCAGGTTATCATTGAGCCCCTCATTGTGCCTGCAGCATCAGCAGATTGTCACTGAGCCCCTCATTGTGCCTGCAGCATCAGCAGATTGTTACTGAGCCCCTTATTGTGCCTGCAGCATTAGCAGATTGTCACTGAGCCCCTCATTGTGCCTGCAGCATCAGCAGATTGTTACTGAGCCCCTCATTGTGCCTGCAGCATCAGCAGATTGTCACTGAGCCCCTCATTGTGCCTGCAGCATCAGCAGATTGTTACTGAGCCCCTCATTGTGCCTGCAGCATCAGCAGGTTGTTACTGAGCCACTCATTGTGCCTGCAGCATCAGCATATTGTCACTGAACCCCTCATTGTGCCTGCAGCATCAGCAGATTGTTACTGAGCCCCTCAGTGTGCCTGCAGCATCAGCAGATTGTCACTGAGCCCCTCAGTGTGCCTGCAGCATCAGCAGATTGTCACTGAGCCCCTCATTGTACCTGCAGCACCAGCAGATTGTCACTGAGCCCCTCGTTGTGCCTGCAGCATCAGCAGATTGTTACTGAGCCCCTCATTGTGCCTGCAGCATCAGCATATTGTCACTGAGCCCCTCATTGTGCCTGCAGCATCAGCAGATTGTTACTGAGCCCCTCATTGTGCCTGCAGCATCAGCAGATTGTCACTGAGCCCCTCATTGTGCCTGCAGTATCAGCAGATTGTTACTGAGCCCCTCATTGTGCCTGCAGCATCAGCATATTGTCACTGAGCCCCTCATTGTGCCTGCAGCATCAGCATATTGTCACTGAACCCCTCATTGTGCCTGCAGCATCAGCATATTGTCACTGAACCCCTCATTGTGCCTGCTGCATCCGCAGATTGTCACTGAGCCCCTCATTGTGCCTGCAGCATCAGCAGATTGTCACTGAGCCCCTCATTGTGCCTGCAGCATCAGCAGATTGTCACTGAGCCCCTCATTGTGCCTGCAGCATCAGCAGATTGTTACTGAGCCCCTTATTGTGCCTGCAGCATCATCAGATTGTTACTGAGCCCCTCTTTTCTATCATACGGGACGTGTCATGTATATCTGAATGTTTGGCATGATGTGACGTGTCACGGATATCTGAATGTTTGTCGTGATGTTTCACGACCTGGAAAAGGTTGGGAACCACTGCCATAGAGCCTTCCTGTCCTTTCTCTGTGTCCTCATTACAGCACTGTTGTCACAGTAAAATTATTCAACCTGCAGGTCCATTACATCTTTGGCCTTCCTTGGGCAGCTTTCGGAAGTGTTTGTGACCCCAAATACTTCTGAAAACTAACTTATCTGTAATGGGGGCGTGTACCTACACTAGCTTATGCATAGTATGGAAGTCTTTGGAAGCATTCGAGGACGAGAGTGCTTCTGAGGAGTCCCAAAGGTGGCAATTCTGAGCGGGAGACGGAGGCTCAACATGTCCCAGTCCTCTGCCATCCATTAACACCACCACATGTCAGTGTGTGACACGCGTGGTGTTACTACCGCTGCAGTTCGGCTGCATTCAAATTGCACCCGAATTGCACTGGCGGGCAGTAGACTGGACACTGTACCGCTTGGGAAGCATGAAATTCAGCCTCCTGTCTGAGAGAGAGTTTAATGCCATGTTCCAAAACCATGTAAAATAATCTAAAGTGGGAGCTGCTTTGCGATCCCTGAAAAAAAACAGGAAGACATCACAATAAGTTGCACTGCACGTTTTGTGACAAACAGTAAAGCATACAGTCAATGAAAAGTATACTTTACTGCCACAGTTAATGCACACGTTATGTGGTATTGCGCTGCGGGGGGAAACTGTTGTCTGTCAGAATGCTTTGCACCGGAGGCATAAAGTTGCACCGCAACGCAACACTGTGATTGGGGCCTAAATGAGTTGAATCAATGTATTTGACTAAATGGGATACAGTAGAATTCCTTTATAGTGAAGTCCAAGGGACCAGGAAAAGTAGTTTACTATACAGTATCAGAATTGGTCATACATTGTATTTGAATACAGGCGCATTTACTGGGACCTGAGCACTGAGTTTACTATTTCCAGAGGTTTACTATAGCAGAGGTTACTATAACGAGATTCTACTGTATAATATTTCCCACTTATTCACTTCATAAATTCAGTGCATTTGATTGAAAACGATCACAGTTAATACATTAATCTTAAGATTCCAAATTATGCTAATGTGAATGGTTGGACAGCAGTACCCTCTTGAACTGCTAGGTTTCAGATAGGTTGTAGTAATAATACCCCCACACTATTCAGCCAATTAGAATGCTTCAAATTGTAGACGTTGCTGTGATTGTACTGTTCCCAATGGACTTTCATTCACCTCAACCATATTAGCTCCGATTATGCATACCGTAGGTACAATCGCTCACAGGACTGCAAGACACAGGAACTCTTTCTTCCCCTTTGCTGTCAACCTCTTGAACTCCATCCATGCTCCCCCCCCCCCCCCCCACTTTCCCCTTAGGTTCGCACACTAGTTCCAGCCATAAACAATCTGTCTATGAAGCACTGTAACTGCACTGTACCTCTACTGAGTCAATCTTTAGTGTTTAGTCTCCACAGACTGTTATTGTTATGTATTGTACTGCATATGATGTGCCGAGCTATGTATGTGCCAAATCCTATTCCTGGCATGACCCAGTCATGCTTGGTGAAATAAATCATTCTGATTTTATTGTATCAAAAGTGCCATCGAACCTTTACAATCGAAGTGTGTGTAGCAGGCAGGAGTTAAAACTCGCCCCGCCTCAGAGGCTTCTCTGACTTAAATGCAAAGTGGGAATTATTTCAAAATGTTTGCAACAATGTTATTTGACCATTTTATTCATGAGTTTATTTGTAAGGAAATAAAAGCCTAATATTGCTTTTACAGCCTACCAACAGTTGTGCTCTACTGCCATCTGGTGTTAAAATAGTAAAATATCACAGCAGCCTTGATTCAGAGCGGTCCATTATTTTCCATGTGACTCTTGATCTAATGAAATACACATAAAATACATGGCTGAAGTGCTTTTCCCATTACCTACAAACAGCAAGGCCATATTCTCCCCTCTTTCTTTGCATGATATCTGACATTCTCAAACCAAGAGCAGAAGATGAAACCTGCTGAGCAGTGCAGCTTCCTCTCTTGCGTTGGGGTACATTTCCCCTGCAGACGAAGGCGTACACAGCAGCCTGGCGCGTAATTGCCTCGCTATTTGTTTTAATAATAAATCTGTCTAGTAGCAGGATGTATGTGTTGGAGTGGAGTGTAATGCAGTGATAGCTGATGCAAGTCTTTTGCTCATTAAGAGCAAATCATTGAAGTGGCTGGTTCCACAGAGATCTTGTGGAAGTAAATTGTGATAACGTACGCACAGCAGGACAGAGTGCAATTAGCACCACAGCTGGTGTGATTTATCTAATAACATATCTTTGCTGTTCTGGAACTGGTGCATTAGGTGTCTGGGTAACAGGTGGTGTGAAACAGGAAAGAAAAAAAAAAAAGAAAAGACATCAAATCTAAATAAAGAAGCAACTGTGCTACAACTTCACACTTCAAAATGTCACCTTGTCTGTATGGAGGAAAGCATGCAGGGAAATCAAAGACATTCTTTGCTACTGTGTGTGGTTGACCTGCAATAAAACGATGCTGTCAACAAGGGCAGCTTTGGCTTCCAATCTGAGGCCTGACAGACGTTCTGTTTGCCAGTTCCCTAGAAATGGTGATATAAAAATGATCTGGTGGGCTCTGCTTGCCAGTTCATTAGTGATGATTAGAGACTGTTAATGAGAGGCTAAGGCCTCTTTCAAACTAACAGCTGACAGGTGGAGAATTCAACGCCTGTCAGCTGCTCTCCTGCATCGTTCGGGCGGTTGTTAGCAGTGGGGGCGCAGGAAACCTCATAGGGAACAGTTCACAGCACCTTCTTACAGCACAAAGCATTGTGATTGGCCAAATAGGGTGAGCGTAGTTTTCTACAACCTACTGGACACCTGGCAGTTCGAGAAGGTGCCGTCCACCCAATCACGTTTGCTGATTTTTTTTCCCTATCAGGTTTCCTGCTGGGTCCCCTAAAGAAGACTAGCATCGGCGCTAAACAGGTCCCCCCCCCCCCCCCCCATGGATTCAGCAATTCAGGTTTGACTGGCACACCAATGTCAGTATTCCAAGCAATTTTTATTGTATGCACAGCATGACAGTTGTTTCGGGGCCACGGAGGGCCCCCTTCATCAGATAAAGTGCAGACAGACCCCCCCATGGAGTCAGGTCTGAGCACAGCAGCAGAACTCGACATGTCATGGTCCTCTGTCAGTGCTTGAACCGTGGGAGGGGGGGGGGTGTTACTGCCGTTCCAATTCAGTCGCATTTAAATTGCATGTGAATTGCACTGGCAAGCAGCAGATGGGATGCTGAACTGATTGGCAAGCATGCAGTTTAGCCTCCCGTCTCAAAGAGGCCTAAAGGTGTCCATCAAGAATACAGTCTTACCAAATCGAATACAGCAAAGTCCTCATTATCTGGAATGCAGGCAGCCGGATGTCTCTACTAACAGGCATGCCTGTGAGATAATGGGACCTCTCTTGGGGGGCTTTCTGTGGGTGCTGGCAGGCTTTGAAATACTTACCGAGGCTCCAGCAATATCTGGCAGTCTCCCTCTATCTCCCCGCGGGCTCCTAGTGGCTTCCGGCATCTGTATACGGAAGCTGGAGTATCACATGACCCTATGCAGGTCAGCTGACACTCCGGTTTCCGTGCACTGGGGAAGCCGTAAAGCCGATCCGAGCCTGCGGGGAGATAGAGGGAGACTGCTATGCATCAATGGAGCCTGGATAAGTATTTCATGGGGGCGAGTTTTGTGCTATTTCGGTTGGTTGCACAAGCAACAGGCAAGCGCGTCTATCCATCATCAGGCATCCCCGCTGGTGCCGGATACCAGGGATTTTTCTGTAGAAGGTTAGTGAATATACTTTCAGTAGATTCTTTAGGTAGTCCCTCATATTAATAGAAGTACTAAGATTCTGCAATCAAGATTGTATCATTAGTTTCAGCTTGCCTGCAACTTTATGCAGTTTGTAACTTGGCCAATAAAATGCCTTTCCTGCTCTTTTGATTGGCCGAGTTTCATAAAAAGCAGTTTCGCTTGCTCTGCAATGTGCTGCACAGGATGCAAAAGCAATAGGAAGTACATTTGATTAGTCCAATTCCATCCATACATTTTGCATTAACTTTGCACGCACGGCAGAATTATTTGTATCTCATTGACCATCTCTCCATAGGACTCATCAGATTCAGAAAGCTAATGATTAATACCTAGAGAGCTTGATTGACTATCCAACTTCCAGGTAATTAATCAATAATTTCCAAAGCTGATTAGAGCTGTGCAAATTTCCAGTTCCGGCCACAGTGAGGCCCGGTGCTCACTAGCCGCACTTTTGCATCGCTTACCCGTAGCGATGGCCAAAGATCAACATTTTACATTTGCAAACACGTTTGCAAATTTACTGCAAACGTTTGCAAACTGACCGTTCGCCATGAGCGAACTTCAAAACTTTTAGGGTAGGAGCACACTAGGCAGAATCTATGTACTATGGGAAACGCATATGCAATTCTGCCTAGTGTGTTCCTACTCTCAGGGTATCTCTGCAACTATGATTTATTTAAAAAAAGGTGTAAAAAGTGTACCAAAATCCGGACAGTGCCATGGTGGAGGAGGATCAAGTGCAAAATAGTCACCAAAAAAATACATATATTGTGCAAACACTTTTTTAATGGTTGTTTTTAAAGTTTATCCTATAGGTGGTCTAGGTTGCCAGCGTGGGTGGGCGTGATAGGTGCAGTGGGTAAAAAGGAGAGCGGTAGTTCCGTAGGGATGGAGCTTGAGCTATATTAAGTACTCTATAGCTAGAGCCATAATCATATTTAAATTTCCCTCCAGGGCTACCCATTGGTCTAATAACAGACCAATGGAAATCCTCCAGATTCCCATTGGTCTGTTAATAGACAAATGGGGAGCCTTGGAGGGAAATTTTGAAGATGCTTAGAGCTCTCAGCTATACTTAGTATAGTGGCGCAGGAGAGCGGCGTGTGTGTTGGTAGGTGCGCAGAGATCTTCAAAATCAAGGTATCTGAGAATATTGGTGTGGGAATATTTTTTTAAAAGGTAAGAATTCATGGTTATTTAGAACATTAAAATACTTTAATTCTGGTTGTTTTTTAATTTCTTTTTAATTCTTTGTGGAAATGGGTAAGGGGTATTATGTACTCCTATATCATTTCACTTGGGGAGGGAGCTGGCATCTGGGGTTACTCTTCTTAAAGTGGACTCCTAGATCAGAGTTCCCCAACTCTGTCCTCAAGGCCCACCAGCAGTACTTGTTTTGCAGAAAACCACAAACATTCACAGGTGAGGTAGTTAGTTTCTCAGCAGAGCTGATTTACTACCTATGTGGCCCCCACCTCGTCCTGGGGCACTGGAGGTGGGGATTGGACAAGGGCTCTGGGGGAGAAGGGGAGGCTTGGTCACCCCTCTCCTCCAGAGACCCCCATACCATGGACCATGCGGGCTGGTATAGCTCAGGGTGTGAAGCCCCATACAGCTGGGGCTCCGCATTCTGGCTATCCCAGCCTGCATGGGGGACAAGGAGGAACCGTACGTCATTCTTTTTTTTTTTTATTTCCCACACTCTGAATGAAAACATTTTAATGGTCCAAAAATAGGTAACGTTTCCAGGGATCCTTATACAGCATTGTTGCAGCTGTATAGCAATCCCTTTAAAAGTAACTGGCAAATTTTCCATGCGGTTTTCAGGTGGTCGACCACCTGGAAACCCCGTCATGAAATTCACTGCTCTTTCTTTTGATATATGTAAATTCACACTACCGATAGGTTGATACATTATCTAATATCTACCGTAGTAACCGCATTTAGATATATAGTTTTTTCCTATCGTAACTTTAAAATCGATTTTGTCCAAAACTATGGCTCTTTTTTAGCTCTAGCACGTACGGGGGCTTTGCTATTAACCGCTAAAGTTGTCGGCCAATTGACTTTATTGTTAAATGTGAACTTTTGACGAAAAAAAGCTTGCATTAAATGCGACCGGCGAACAGCTGAAGTTTGCCGGGAACCGTTTGTCGGTGAACTGTTCGGGCCATCACTACTTGCTGGCGGTCAGCAAAGCCCTGCAACAGTGGAATCTTATGGGGGTGGTTCCTCTTCACAAAAAATCACAAAGCGCTGCATGCTGCATTTTGGGAGGGATCCTGGAGCGATTGCATGTATTGCAGCAGAGCCAAATTGCGATCGCTCTGGGAATTGCATTTAAAATCGCAGTACTTCTGCAATTCATAAATCACAAGCGTTTTGCGATCTCCCAAAAAGCGCTGCTAGCGGGATCCAGACATAAGGCCTCTTTTCAACATGCAGCTGAAGGTGGTGAATTCACTGCCTGTCACTTGCTAGCATTTGGCATTGGGCGTAGACGGACTTTAGTGTGAAGACAGATTTTTGGTGTGAACTAGCCCTAACAACTATGGCAAAACTCGCTCTGGCTATGATAGCCTGCTCGGGAATCGCACGTAGTTAGCGTTGTGTATTCACCCCCACAATTTCAAATTAGACAGCTTTCTGCTTTTTTTCCATACAATGCGCATGTTTGCAAGTTACAATGTACGGTACTCTGCTGCATCAGAAAAATCATAAATGAAAGTGGAAAATCACATGTGGATGCAAAACGATTAAAAAAAAAAAAACACTGCCAAGTTTATCCCTGTTTTTTCAGAAACATTTTTGTTTCGTATTTGCAGTTCTGCAATTTTTTTTCCCATTCCAAATCTTCTTTTACCTTTTTTCATGCTAATTTTCAGAATGCTATTTTTCGTGCATACTAATGACGTTAATTTACATGACATTGTAAGTAATTAACTTAAACTTCGCATTCAGATTTTCAGATTGAAAATGTGGAAATTCTATTGGCTTGCATTGTATGGGAATTGCATGTCTGTGGAAAAATAAAGCACACACTTTGGCCAAATCTTTTCGAAATTTCGCATCTGAAAATTGACTTGCATTAGATATGTGGCGAATGCGCATTTGCACATGAATCCTCTTTTGTGCATGTGTGTGTGTGTGTGTGTAAGGTATCTAATTCAACTTTCTGTGAAGAAAGCAACCTGTCTAATATTTAGCCCATCTCTATTCAGTAGACGCCAGTAGTATGATAAGCGTCTGAATTATAGCCACTGTAAAGTGATCATAGGTGAATGGACTATCTGGCATAGCTGTGCATTCTACAGGAATGACCAGTGATGATCTGAAACATTTCCAGATAAGCAAATTTCCATTCACCAGGAATTAGAAATTTGCATAGGTAAATCTAGAAATCTGCATTTGATTGGTTGTCACTTCCTGAATCTGATTTCTGGGGGTTTCCATAATTTACACATTTTTAGCACATCACTGGGACTTTTCTTTATTTTATCTACAGTAAAGTCTGGGTTATGCAACACCAACGGGGATCAGAGCCGGGACAAGGTTCTCCAGCACCCAAGGCTGAGACACCAAAGTGCACCCATCCATTCCCCCCCCCCCCCAGCCGTCACACACTGATTGCTATTAGACTGGTGTTCTAGCGCCCGCAACCCCCTTAACACCTTACTCTCTATTTATCTGGATTGCAGTAACTGCCATATATCCCCTTTTCTTATTTCTCTCTGCTTCAAACACAATAGGGGAATGATAACTGAGTTTTGCGCCCCTTCCTACATTGCGCCCTGAGGCTGGAGCCTCTCTCACCTCTGCCTCGGCCCAGCCTTGATGAGGATTGACTGATGCCGGATAGGTGTTTTTTCTGATTGCTTGAGACTTCGTGTTAAAATAGGTATAGTTAATACAATACAATACCCCACTCTATATACATATAGTGAACACGGTATTAAATATTAAAATACAGTAATTAAAAGTATATTAACCTTGGGAGAGCCCTGGAACCCAATCTTTCAGCACAGCAGAGCACTACTCAAATGTTCTGATTCCTCTCATTATACAGCAATTCAAGACAAGGCAGCATTTGGGACAATTCATATTGTAACTTTCACATCATTTTTTCACCTTAGGTCGCCGCTTGTTGGAATATTCTGAGTGTCCACTAGATGTCAGTTGCTAACAATGCTTTGATTGCAGTTCTGGAGACAGCATTTGGGTAGGGCTGTTCTCAGAGCTGCCACTGCCTTTGGGGTAGAGTAGCTGCCTGGTCTGTGATTCAATAAACTGTAGTGTTAACTGATGATTTCAACGTCTTCTCATTGAGGAAGCAGGATTCTTGTTCCTAGAGAGTCCTGAGTGAGAGATGTTGTATTAGTTAAAGTGAGCCTATCAGGGAAGGAAGGAAAGTATTTGGCTAGAAAGACATGCATACAGTCACTTCTAGAGGAGTCATCTTCCTTAGGTCTGGGAGAAGCATCATTCCAGCAGGAGGGTTGCTGCTAGCGGAGAGCATGTTTTCCTCAGGCCTTCAGCATGCACCATTGACAGTCTATTCTGCAAGAGGAAGCTGGACCAGAAGGAGTGTTAAAGACCTGCCCATCAGCTATTTCTGGAAACCTGGATGTGCTATTCTAAGCCTCAGGATTCTGCTCATAATTATCATGGGTACTGTCAGTTTCTAAGAGTGCCAATTTAACATTAATGCATGCTGCAGTACCCTGAGTAAACTATTCTGTTCAGTGAGACAGTGTGTGACAGCTAGTCACCTTGGACTTGGCATTTGAGGAAACCGCATGACTAGTGGGGCAATAAGGAGCACTAGCTGATAAGGGAACATTGAGTATTGACCTATGCAAGTACATATTCTAGCTTTGTTGCCCTGTCTCCAGGTGCAGTTGCAGTTACTTTACTTATATTTTTGAATGTTAAACAGACTAATGATCAATGCTTGAGATGTGGATGCTTGGTGGCATCCTGTTCCATATCTTCTGGACTTGAAGTAAAATCCAACCTTATTGGAGGGAGGTACACCATTGGTTTAGGGAGATCTCCATATCAGTCCCTTTCGCCCCAAAAGTCTACTTGCTCCAACTGGTACCAAATCCTACAAGAAATGTGTTTTGATTCACCTTATTAACGCAGCGAAGGAGCTTATCCCTGTTCTGTGGAAATCTGAGAAAACCCCCGCCATGGCTCTCTGGTGGGAAAGAGTAAATAGAGTGGCGGATATGGAGAAGATCATAATGGCAGCCCAGGATAAGATGGAACAATATGTTAAGACATGGGCAGTTTGGTAAGAAATTAATGGACACTAAGGAATGTAAAGATGTGATGAACCATAGGGAGTGAGGGGACTAGAGCTGAAGGCCTGTTTTTTCTGATTGATGGTGATCTTTTTTTTTTTTTCCTGTTCTTCCCTTTCTCTTTATTTCCTTCCTTTTTGTTCTATTTGAATATAGGGGTTGACTAGACACCTGGCTGAGATACTTGATTGAGACTATTAGTAAATATACTGATGATCGTGTATTTAGAACTACTGCTATGACATGTTTTGATGCTTCAAGAAGATTATTTTTTTTGCCTGTTCATCCTTTTCTCTCTGCTTTTACACTATACTGTATGAGAAATTTTTGTCTCCATCCTGCTGTTAGACTACGTGTAACCCTATTCTTAACCCAGATAACATAGTCGTTCTCTAGCTAATTATCTTGAAGCTCCTTGACAATTATGTACGCACTTTATGCAAGACTGTTACTTTCTTTATTGGACATTGTTATGTCTAGTATTTGTTCTCATGTTTTTGATTGCTTTTCAAAATAAAGCTTAAAAGTGAAAAAGCTGTTTCATGGGTATATCTGAAAATGCTGAAAAAGTTAGACCTCACAGATAGCAGTAGGCATACCTGGTCTGCTACTGTTTACATTTGACTTACTGTTACAGCATTATTAACTGGTTCCGGACTGACACAGTATGAATCTACGTCCAACAGGTGGTGCTGCCGCTCTGACTGGACATAGATTCAACGTTATGATAAATCGTGCATTGCCGCTGATAACACCGATCTGAACAAGCTGCAATTCGCTCGCTCTGCTGTCTAAGAGACGGCAGAGCTCTGTAAGCAGGTCAGGAGCCGCTTTCATTGGCTCCTGACCATGTGATCATGGAGAGCCAATCACATTGGCTCCCATTAATAGACAGCGTCAGGAGCCAATTAAAGTGGCTCCTGACCGGCTGTCAGCACTCTGCCGTCATAGAGACGGCAAAGAGAGGAGCCTGCGGCGATGGGGCAGTGTCGTGACCGTCGAGAGCGACTTGTATGTGCGGCGGTTCGTCGGGAAACGGCCTTTACCGTACCAGCAGTCTCTGGTCCTTAAAGGACACCCAAGGCGAAAATAAACAAATGAAATAAACGATTGTATCTATCTTCCTTCTCCTAAAAATGACTTTTTAAGATATTCCACAGTTTGATTTTATGTTAAAATCTACTTTTTAAGTTTTAACTGTTTTTTATTGTTTTTGCTCAATGACACATTCATTGAAGTATGCTAAAGCTAAAATCTATGAACTATTGGTCTTTTTATCTTTTTCCTGCTCTCAGAAGCCATTTTCTGCTAGGAAAGTGTTTTATAGTTGGAATTTCTTATCAGTGAGTAGTGTTGGGCGAACAGTGTTCGCCACTGTTCGGGTTCTGCAGAACATCACCCTGTTCGGGTGATGTTCGAGTTCGGCCGAACACCTGATGGTGTTCGGCCAAACTGTTCGGCCATATGGCCGAACTAAGAGCACATGGCCGAACGTTACCCGAACGTTCGGCTAGCGCTGTGATTGGCCGAACGGGTCACGTGGTTTGGACCCGAACGCGCTCTGATTGGCCGAACTGTCACGTGGTTCGGGTAAATAAATACCCGAACCACGTCATATCTCCGCCATTTGTCTGTGGGTTTAGCTTTGGGTAGGCAGGCAGGGTAGTTCGCGCTCCAGCCACGCTAGCCAGGGTCCCCCGGTCATTGTGTCGCTGCTGGGAATAGTAGTACACCGCTCGCTCAGCCACACTATATAGCATTGTGTTTACTGCCACTCTGTGTACCTCGCTCAGCCACACTATATAGCATTGTGTTTACTGCCACTCTGTGTCTGCTGGGAACAGTAGTACACTGCTCGCTCAGCCACACTATATAGCATTGTGTTTACTGCCACTCTGTGTACCTCGCTCAGCCACACTATATAACATTGTGTTTACTGCCACTCTGTGTACCTCGCTCAGCCACACTATATAGCATTGTGTTTACTGCCACTCTGTGTACCTCGCTCACCCAGCACTACACTATATAGCATTGTGTTTACTGCCACTCTGTGTCTGCTGGGAACAGTAGTACACCGCTCGCTCAGCCACACTATATAGCATTGTGTTTACTGCCACTCTGTGTACCTCGCTCAGCCACACTATATAGCATTGTGTTTACTGCCACTTTGTGTCTGCTGGGAACAGTAGTACACCGCTCGCTCAGCCACACTATATAGCATTGTGTTTACTGCCACTCTGTGTCTGCTGGGAACAGTAGTACACCGCTCGCTCAGCCACACTATATAGCATTGTGTTTACTGCCACTCTGTGTACCTCGCTCAGCCACACTATATAGCATTGTGTTTACTGCCACTCTGTGTCTGCTGGGAACAGTAGTACACTGCTCGCTCAGCCACACTATATAGCATTGTGTTTACTGCCACTCTGTGTACCTCGCTCAGCCACACTATATAGCATTGTGTTTACTGCCACTCTGTGTCTGCTGGGAACAGTAGTACACCGCTCGCTCAGCCACACTATATAGCATTGTGTTTAGTGCCACTCTGTGTACCTCGCTCAGCCACACTATATAGCATTGTGTTTACTGCCACTCTGTGTCTGCTGGGAACAGTAGTACACTGCTCGCTCAGCCACACTATATAGCATTGTGTTTACTGCCACTCTGTGTACCTCGCTCAGCCACACTATATAGCATTGTGTTTACTGCCACTCTGTGTACCTCGCTCAGCCACACTATATAGCATTGTGTTTACTGCCACTCTGTGTACCTCGCTCACCCAGCACTATATAGCATTGTGTTTACTGCCACTCTGTGTCTGCTGGGAACAGTAGTACACCACTTGCTCAGCCACACTATATAGCATTGTGTTTACTGCCACTCTGTGTACCTCGCTCAGCCACACTATATAGCATTGTGTTTACTGCCACTTTGTGTCTGCTGGGAACAGTAGTACACCGCTCGCTCAGCCACACTATATAGCATTGTGTTTACTGCCACTCTGTGTACCTCGCTCACCCAGCACTACACTATATAGCATTGTGTTTACTGCCACTCTGTGTCTGCTGGGAACAGTAGTACACCGCTCGCTCAGCCACACTATATAGCATTGTGTTTACTGCCACTCTGTGTACCTCGCTCAGCCACACTATATAGCATTGTGTTTACTGCCACTTTGTGTCTGCTGGGAACAGTAGTACACCGCTCGCTCAGCCACACTATATAGCATTGTGTTTACTGCCACTCTGTGTCTGCTGGGAACAGTAGTACACCGCTCGCTCAGCCACACTATATAGCATTGTGTTTACTGCCACTTTGTGTACCTCGCTCAGCCACACTATATAGCATTGTGTTTACTGCCACTCTGTGTCTGCTGGGAACAGTAGTACACTGCTCGCTCAGCCACACTATATAGCATTGTGTTTACTGCCACTCTGTGTACCTCGCTCAGCCACACTATATAGCATTGTGTTTACTGCCACTCTGTGTCTGCTGGGAACAGTAGTACACCGCTCGCTCAGCCACACTATATAGCATTGTGTTTAGTGCCACTCTGTGTACCTCGCTCAGCCACACTATATAGCATTGTGTTTACTGCCACTCTGTGTCTGCTGGGAACAGTAGTACACTGCTCGCTCAGCCACACTATATAGCATTGTGTTTACTGCCACTCTGTGTACCTCGCTCAGCCACACTATATAGCATTGTGTTTACTGCCACTTTGTGTACCTCGCTCAGCCACACTATATAGCATTGTGTTTACTGCCACTCTGTGTACCTCGCTCACCCAGCACTATATAGCATTGTGTTTACTGCCACTCTGTGTCTGCTGGGAACAGTAGTACACCACTTGCTCAGCCACACTATATAGCATTGTGTTTACTGCCACTCTGTGTACCTCGCTCAGCCACACTATATAGCATTGTGTTTACTGCCACTTTGTGTCTGCTGGGAACAGTAGTACACCGCTCGCTCAGCCACACTATATAGCATTGTGTTTACTACCACTCTGTGTACCTCGCTCAGCCACACTATATAGCATTGTGTTTACTGCCACTCTGTGTCTGCTGGGAACAGTAGTACACCGCTCGCTCAGCCACACTATATAGCATTGTGTTTACTGCCACTCTGTGTACACCGCTCACCCAGCACTATATACATTATTGTGTTTACTGCCACTCTGTGTCTGCTGGGAACAGTAGTACACCGCTCACCACCACTGTATAGCATTGTGCTCTGTGTCGCTGCTGGGAATAGTGGTACACCGCTCACCCACCACTGTATAGCATTGTGCTCTGTGTCGCTGCTGGGAATAGTGGTACACCGCTCACCCACCACTGTATAGCATTTCTGTACTGCCACTGTACTGCTGGCAGTCAGCATGTACTTTAAGGATAAGTGAAATGAGGAAGAAATCCGGTGAAAGAGGGAGGGGCAAGGGAAGAGGTGTTTCCCCTGACGGTTCACGTACAGGCCACAGGGGAGCACCCAAGAAAACCCACTCAATACCGCCCATGTTGTCCAGGACAACAACCCTCACAAATCCAAAAGAACAGGACCAGATAATTACTTGGATGACCTCTCAAGCATCCAGCAGTGGGTTAAGCAGCACCAGCACATCACGCACGAGGTCCGAGTCCTCAGCCAGTTACAAGGAGCCAGTGGGCACAAAGCTGACACAACCGGCAGCGACACCACGCACACAACTGCCAGATAACCAGTCCGATGAATTACCTCAGGACACAATGGGGTATTCGCAGGAGCTATTCCCAGCCCAACAAACTTCCACCTTTGAAAGGTCAATGGAGGAACAGCCAGAAATGTTGTGCCCGGATTCACAACCATTAACTGTGGGAAATGCACCGCGCACTGAAATACAAGGCGAGTCCGAGGACTTTGAAACCCAAATCCCAGAGCAAGTTGGGCAGGAGGGGTTGCAATTGCAGGAGGTCGGCCGACAAGACTTGGAAGACAACGTTGGAGTGAGCTGCGCAGAGGTTGTTCTGGGGAGCTCTACTCCACGGCGGCGGCCCCCCGCAATGACATATGACGAGTTTGAGGAGATGGAAGAGGAGGGTATGGACAATGTGGACATAGATCCAGATTTTGTTTGTGAACGAGAACATCGCCGTCGTAGCAGCAGCACAGATGAGTCTGTTGAAGAACCCACTGCTGCACGAGTTCGCCTTGTGCCACAAGGTAGGCGGCGCGCAATTTCAGGCACCACAAGCGTGGAAGTTCAAGTGAGAGGCAAAAGAGGCGCAAACAGAAATCGCCAGCAAGGCAGTTGCTCCAAAGTCTGGGCTTTCTTTGAAGACTGCACTGAGGATGGTGCTATGGTGATTTGCAAGGTGTGCAAGACCCGCCTGAGCAGGGGGAAAAGTATTAACAACCTCTCCACCACCAGCATGAGCCGCCACATGCTATCCAAACATCCCACTCTGTGGGCAAACGCGGCAGGACAGGGTACCAGCAACACTGCCTCCCTTGGGGTCACCAGACTCACCACCAGACCCGCCTCAGCAGCAGCAGTAGCCCAGCCATTGCGTGGTTCACAACATTCACAAACATCAGACGACGCTGACACTGTCACTTTCCGGAGTAGTGCTCTTGAGGTCTCCCAGTGTTCATCAAACACAACAACCAACAGCCCTTCAGTGTGCAGCCCTACGGTTCAGTTGTCTGTCTCGGAGATGTTTGAGCGCAAGAGGAAATTGCCAGCAAATGACCCCCGGGCTGTGGCAGTAACAGCCAGCATAGCCAAGCTTCTGGCCTGTGAAATGCTGCCATATCGAGTGGTGGAAACAAACAGCTTCAAGGGCATGATGTCAGTGGCCATCCCACGTTACGTGGTTCCCAGCCGCTACCACTTTGCGCGCTCTGCAGTGCCTGAGTTGCATGAGCACGTGGTCAGCAAAATAACCCGAAGCTTGAAGAATGCCGTTGCCTGCAAGGTTCACCTCACCACTGACACCTGGACGAGTGCGTTCGGCCAGGGTCGATACATCTCCCTTACCACGCACTGGGTAAACCTTGTGGAGCCTGGCAGCGATTCCTCACCTGCTACGGCGCGGGTGTTGCCCACGCCGCAAACAGCTGCACCGCCGTCCCTCCCACTGGATAACAACAGCAGCACCTACCTCTCTGACTCCTTCTCCTCCAACGCATCTCAAAGCTGTACCTCATCCGGAAACGCTAACCCAGCAGCAGTAGGATCGTAGAAGCAGTGCAGCACAGCTGTTGGCATGCGTCAGCAAGCGTTGCTGAAGCTGATCTGCCTTGGGGATAAGCAGCACACAGGGGAGGAAATTTGGAGGGGAATAAAGGAACAGACGGATTTGTGGCTGGCACCGCTGGACCTGAAACCGGGCATGGTTGTGTGTGATAATGGGAGTAATCTCATTCGCGCTTTAAGGTTGGCTAAGCTGACACACATCCCTTGCCTGGCGCACGTGATGAACCTAGTAGTTCAGCGGTTCCTGAGGACATACCTAAGCGTGGCCGATCTTCTGTTGAAGGTGCGATGAGTGGCCAAACATTGTAGAAATTCCAGTACTGCTTCGGGGGCACTCGCCAAGATGCAGGAGCGCTTCAATCTCCCCCACCATCGCTTGCTGTGTGATGTCCCTACGCGCTGGAATCCGGACAGCTGCCAAGCTTCTGTGGATCCGATTGGGCCAACATGTTGGACCTCTGCCAAGTCCTCCAAAATTTTGAGCAATCCACGTTGCTTGTGAGCAGTGACAACTCTTCAGTCAGCATTACCATACCACTGCTGTGTTTACTGAAGAGGTCAATGTTGAAAATCAAGGAAACAGCTGTCATGATGCAACTGGGGGAATCTGAAGGAGAAAACGATCAGCGTGATGGTACCAACATCAGGCCATCCGCCTCAGTAAACGCTGGCCCCAGCAGCTATGACGAAGAAGAGGAGGAGGAACAGCTGGAGTTGGAGCAGGAATTTCCTGCCACCACTGACGAGGGCCAGAGCGGTGCACGTTGGACTTCCACAATTCAGCGCGAATGGTCAGCAGAAGCAGACCAGGAAGAAGGTGACGACTATGATGCATCACAACAACTATCACAACGCTCACAAGAGGATGATGAGGATTCTGGCAGGACTCTGGCACACATGGCTCAATTCATGCTAGACTGCATTGAACGCGACCCACGCATTGTGCGCATTCTGGACAACACCAATTACTGGGTTTATACCCTTCTGGATCCACGGTACAAACACAATGTTCCAAAACTGCTTGAAGAAAGAGTCAGACAGGTCAAAATGGAAGAATACCAGCAGGCCCTTGTGGAGACTTTAGAGAGGAGATTGACATCCTCCCCCTCCTCTAGTCAGTTGTACGCCGACAGACTGACTTCCGCAAACCCAGGACGACCAGGAGGGCAGCAAACAACACAAGCCGCAGCTAGTGCCCAAAAGGGAATGGTATCGGCAGTGTCCTTGGAGTGGGAAAATTTTCTGACACCCATGCAGCAGCAGCCCACAGAACAGCAAGCGTGCAGATCCACCTCCAACACCGATCGCCTGGAGAAGATGGTCAAGGACTACATGTCAGATGGCGTAGCTGTGTTGAACAATCCATCTGCACCCTTCAACTATTGGGTATCGAAGCTAGACACTTGGCACGAACTGGCAATGTACGTTATGTCGGAACGCTGTTTCAGTGCTGCCGGAGGCATCGTCACAGATCGGCGTATCTGCCTCTCCACAGAAAATGCAGACCGTCTGACTCAAATTAAAATGAATCAATCCTGGATTGGAAACGACTATGCAACACTCCTGGACCCCAACCAAGTAACATGAACAATGACCATCTGTGATGGGTTAGCGTTGCCGGTCCCTGTTTATTGAACCTCTCATCTTTATTACATTTATGACTGCATGGCGGCAAAAAGCATTGCTATATCCGCACGCTATTTGTCCTCATGCAAGGCCTGGGATGTTGTGTCTCAAAAAGCGTGGCCTTCTCCTCCTGCGCCTCCTCCTGTTCCATCACGTGTGCTGCTGCTGGGTTAGCGTTTCCAGTCCCTGTTTATTGAACCTCTCATCTTTATTACATTTATGACTGCATGGCGGCAAAAAGCATTGCTATATCCGCACGCTTTTTGTCCTCATGCAAGGCCTGGGTTGCGTCTCAAAAAGCGTGGCCTTCTCCTCCTGCGCCTCCTCCTGTTCCATCACGTGTGCTGCTGCTGGGTTAGCGTTGCCGGTCCCTGTTTATTGAACCTCTCATCTTTATTACATTTATGACTGCATGGCGGCAAAAAGCATTGCTATAGCCGCACGCTATTTGTCCTCATGCAAGGCCTGGGATGTTGTGTCTCAAAAAGCGTGGCCTTCTCCTCCTGCGCCTCCTCCTGTTCCATCACGTGTGCTGCTGCTTGTGCTGGGTTAGCGTTACCGGTCCCTTTTCCTGGAACCTCTTCTCTGTATTACATTTATGACTGCATGGCGACAAAAAGCATGTTACCTGTGCAAAGAAACATGACATTTTCCACATTTAAAAGACAGTTTTTCCTTTGAAACTTTACAATCAATTTTCTCAAAAACTATAAGCTCTTTTTCAAATATTTTTTTCCTCTTGTACCCACTCCCAAGGTGCACATACCCTGCAAATTTGGGGTATGTAGCATGTAAGGAAGCTTTACAAAGCACGAAAGTTCGGGTCCCCATTGACTTCCATTATGTTCGGAGTTCGGCGCGAACACCCGAACATCGCGGCGGTGTTCGGCGAACGTTCGCGAACCCGAACATCTAGGTGTTCGCCCAACACTATCAGTGAGGGTCACACTGTAATCACTTCCTCAGGACTGAGTCAGCCACTTACATACCTGATATTTAACTCTTTCAAACAGAGACAGAAAAAAGGAACACAGCTTAGTTATTTGTGTGCTAGGCACTGTACATACCCATGCCTATATCATCATGTCAAGTCACTTCAGGTATCCTTTAAGGGGCAGAGACTGCTGGTACGGAAGTGGTTAAAGAAAGTTTTTGGTAAATTGGACCGTTTGGTAAATGAAACGCCGTCATAGGCCACAATGTGATCAGCGGCTATGGTGATACCAACTGAGTAATTTGGCTGCTAAAGTTTGGCTATTATATTGCCAAACTCCAGCTATCGGCTGAGGCGTCTGCAGGGGTCACTTAGAGGTGCCAGAGTTTGGCTATCATGTAGATATCAGTGATGGGGGTTTGTAAGTGGCGCATGGAGCTTGGCTATCATGTAGCTAAACTCCGGATATGGGCGGAGATAATGGCAGCGGGACCTAGAGCTAAACCCCACATCAGCTGCAGAATGGTGCTTGTTATCCGGTAGAGTTAGGTTTAGGTAGGGTAGAGTTTGTGGTAGGTGTAGAGGGGGGAGGTTAGTGTTAGAGGTAGGTATGGGGGAATTTATCGGTAGGTGTAGGTAGGGGGCGGGGTTAGTGTTAGGTGTAGGTGGGTGAGGGTTTGATTTATAGGGTGATAGTGAAGGGGATAATTAGAATATCGGTTATGTTACTAATATTCTACTATCTGCATGAGCCAGCATCTGAATTTCCATGTGGTACATGGCCAGAATGTGATCAAGTTGGGTAGACTTTCTTTCAGATTTTCCTTATGTACAGTAAATGTATACATTAGCAAAACACTGGTTGTATGGAGGAAACTGGGACAGACAGAGGGGCAGTTGAAAGTTTTGTTCTGCGAGTCCCAGCCTGACAGTATCCTTTACAGTATCACTGTATTGTGCAGCTCCAAACAATTCAAAGCAACTCCAGCTACAAAAGGGGTTAAAAAAAACAAGCTTTAAGTAGGCGAGAATTAAGCGATATAACACAAGGCAGCAGAATTCTGCCCTGAGAACATTTAGAGGGATTATTGAAGCTTGGAAGCCACATCCGCCCTCACATTAGGATAATGAGGTCTAAAGCTGTAAAAAAAAAAAAAAAAAAACAATTACACTGCATTGCAATGTTAATAATTAGCAGCAGAATGGTATTTAATACGTGCTTTCATGTTTTGAACCTGCAGAAGGTTCTTCCTCTGCAAAAGCTCCATTAATATCAGCCTTGCTGGATAATCCCAGGTCTTCATCATTCATTTATTTATTTATTTATTAAATTAGGCTAAAAATTACCCCTAGTCTAGTAATGCTTGAAGGAGATATCTGTAAATCTTGCTCAGGCAATTTCTGGACTTTAATTAAAATTAAGCCATTCTGCCAGTTATTTAATCTTTGAAAATGAAAACGTATTGAAAAATAAATGTACTATATAGGCTAATTACAAAAGAATTGACAAAAAAAATCAGTGTATGGGCATTGAACATATTACAACTTCAATGAGGCTAGGTTCTCAGTGGTCAGATGCATAATGCACACATTAAAATGTGTGTGAACTGCAATGGAGACTGGACATATACTTAAATGTAAAGCCTGCATGCAGCGAGTTAGAATAACGTGATCTGTTACTGGGAACAGGCCCAAAGTATTGTCTGGACAGTGAGTTAACATGCAGAATTATTCTGCAATGCAACTAAGGACTGTAAACAGGGCCAGAGATTAATAAATGCCCTCCCTGAAACCCAGCTCCAAGAAAAAGGGTGCGTTCACACTTTGTGTGCTGCGGGGTGTTTATAACGTAAGTTAGAATTGCACAGCAACGTGCTGCAACGGCCCCAAAATGGCTTTAATTCGTTTTGGCTCGTTGGCTCTGCACTACGTCAGGTTCTGTCAAAGTAACCCCAGCGGAGTTGTATGCTATCTGAAAAGGTGCATATTACGCTCACATTAATAAAAGGTGATGAGGTACTTTGCAATGCATGCATTAGCAGAAACAACAGCCAATTTTAGCAATCTGTTGTGATGTGCGTATTGCAACGGATGCATAGTAAACTTGCCCAAAATATTGGGTTTGAATACTGCGGAAAAGGGTCATATGACAATATTCTTTAATTGGCTATATAGAGATGTTGGGGTAAGCTCTTTGGGAGCAAATTAAATTACTGATTATGAATTTAAAATTTTCTACTCACACTTTCTATTACATGTCTCTTTCTCCTTTGCTTGGTTGCAATGCATGGAAAATGCCCCTCCCACCCAAATAAAAACTAGGCAGCATAATAATAAAATAAGTCAGGGTTTTCCACCAAATAGAATAATTAGGAAGAACGTACGTCCCAGTTAAATAATAAAATCTCATGATAGACCCAGTGATAGTGCTCATGATGCCTTCTAACAGGTACCACGCCCCCAACAAACCCCTCATCACAAACCTCCAGTAAAAAAAAGTCTGTCCCTTAAAACAAACCTACAGTAACAGACTGCCCTCACTGACAGTCTCCAGTCACAAATAGTATCTTCAGTAATGGACACCCTCTTGTTATGATGCTCCAATTTAACAGGAACACCCTGTGTGCAGAGGTGGAAGCGCTGATAGTGCTAGCCTCCATGCTGTCCAGCACCTCTGATGTTATCTGCTCTCCTCCCTATGTCACATGACACTAGATGCACCATGCCTCCGAACATTTTGAGATAAGAAAGAAGGACAGTTTTAGACACACCCAGGGCCGGCCCTAGACTTTTTGCCGCCTGAGGCAAAATTAGAAAAAAATCGCATCTTTGGGTCTCCTTGGAAATACTCGGGTCTACGAGTACTTCTGAAGACAAGCAGCACCGTACTGTGCACACAGGAGTTTGTGCATGCCCATGCAGAGCTGCTTGTCTTCAGGAGACCCGAGTACTTCTCTGACCTTCCAAGGAGACCCGAAGGCCTCTTCGACATTGAAGTTAGAGGCTGGAACGGGGAACAAGGAGATGCAGAAAGAAACAGGAAGGCCCCTCTTAAGTGGATATCTTACTTTTTTTAAGGATACAGTTGTCCTTTAAAGTAAAAAACATCCTAAGTTTGAACAATTTTTTCCTATATATATCAATGGTGGCCCTCAACTTTGTTTTTAATTTCAACCCACTGTCTATTTGAGTTTGGCACCGTGAGCTATGTAGGGTGCAGTGTTGCCAACCGTCAGTAAATTTACTGACAGTCAGTAAAAAAGTCAACAAATTTAGCCTGTCAGTAAAGTCCATGATAAACTTTGTGGTGTGAGTAAAAAATAACCTCTCTCTTCCCCAGTAGGTTACAGCACTAACTGCTCATCAGTTCATGTATCACTCTGGAATGTACACTGCACTAGCTAAAGGTGGGCATACATCTGTAGACTTGGCGGCCAATCGGCCATCAGATTAGATAATTATTATTGATATTATAAAATCGGTGCCACCAAGAGCGTGCACAATCGACAATTAGACCAATTTTGACCCGAAATTGGTTGCATGTATCAATCGGAAATGCTGGAAAATCTCAGGTTGACATGCTGGATCGGGTGTGCAGTGGTAAGGGCTGCAATAATTGCGAACAACGAACGTGACAGAAACCCTCTTTTGCATCCCCCAAATGCCGAGGTTGCCAACACTGATAGGGTGTAATGAGCTAAGAACATTCCATTCTGTACCACTGGCCCAGAAATCGGTCTTTTTTACATATTTGGCAATTCTGCATATTTTGCTCGCTGTGCCATGAAAGAAAATCTATCAACACATGCCACACAAAAAACTTTGGAGCAAACATAAATTTATAATGTGAAATATAGAGCCACCAGCAGAGGGTGCACAGACGCTGAGAACTGAATAGCCAAGTAATACAGAGGTCATTATAACTTAGTTCATGATACAATCCATGTCCATAGCTAAGCTGTTGATTGCTCTTCTTGTGGTTTTATTCTTCAAGTGACAATCTGAAATCTGTCTTCTACTAGTTATTGCTTTTACTGCTGAAACTAACAGCAGCAAAACTCCCTAACTTGTGGACAAACTCAGTAGCAAGCTAAATGCAGCTAGTTACAAAGTATGATTGCAGGGTAAAGGAACTTGCGTTTACAGTGCATTTGTGATGTCACTAGCCTAAGCCCACCTTCACATCGAAAGCAATAACAGGAAGGGGAAAAAAATGTGAAAGTCATCAGGACATGCTGAATTTACAAAAACATAGTGATGTGTGACAGCAGTTGGCCCTATTTAAAAGATCCAGTTCAAACTTCAGCAAAACTTAAATTGAACTTGAGCCAGCTAGAAATAAAAATGTTTGATACTTACCAGAGAAGGATCCTCGAACACCGCCGCTGCCTGGGACTCTCTGAAAGCTCTTGGCCATGCTCCTTCTGGTGAATGGGTGTGGCTGTACTGCGCCTGCACAAGTGCGACTGCACAGAGGCACGGAGCTGAACATGGATGGAGAGCATGGCCAGGGGAACTTAGACAAGCTCTTCTTGGATATGTTCATAGGAACATGGAAAGCCTCTGCAATATATACGGTACAATATAAGAGTGTTCTTTTTTTTTTTATTTGCCTCAGGTTCATTTTAAGAAATACATGCTAAAAGCAAGCTACAGTAGATTGGTCTGTATGCACAGGAAGGTATTACCATATAGGGAAGCATTTAAGGGGGTCCATACACCTTAACCTTTTCTCTGCCTTTTTATTTTTTTGCTACGTGCACTGCGGCTCCACATCCTGTTGTGCTTCCCCCAGCCTAATGCAGAGCAGCACAGGGAGCCCTTGATATTTATCTGATCCAGACGTAGGATTGGGTCTCCTCTTCCACCACCGAGCAGTGCTGTAAAGGCAGCCGTACACTGGCTGATTGCCATCAGCTCCACCAACAGATAGATCCCTCTCTGATCGAATCTGATCAGAGAGGGATCTAATGGCTGCCCATACACTGCAAACAGATTTTGAATCGATTTCAGCATGAAATCGATTCACAACCTGTGGAACTGCCGCTTGATAGCCGCCCTCTGTGTGCTCCCCCGGCCAGCAGTAATACATTACCTGTCCACCGGCGCTATTCCCCGGGTCCCCGCAGTCTCACTTCTTACAGAGTACTCCATCTTTGCTTCACTTCCTTTCAGTGTCCCGTCCTGTCACAAACAGAAAGTTCAAACAGTAGAGCGCCCTCTACTGTTTGAACTTGGCTTACTCACAGGACAGGACACTGACAGGAAGTAAAGAGAACACGCGGGAAGAAGTGAGAGACTGCAGGGACCCGATAAATTGCGCCGACCAGACAGGTGATGTATTGCTGCGTCGGTCGTCGCCAAATCGAACGCCGCTAATGACGTGCTTCCGACCCGCCGGCAATCAAGTAAAATTTTCCACCTGGCCAGATCGACGGAATCAATCGATTTCGGATGGAAATTGGTAAATCGGTCCGCGTTTGCGTTATCGATTTCACAGCAGATTCAATCACAGTGATCAAATCTGTCTATCAGCGGGAAATCATGTTAGTGAATTGGTACCTTTACATTGACATCCACCTTCAACTCCCGATCACGTCATATCATGTGATCGGGATCCATTGTATGATGTCGACATTACAGCGCCACTTGTTGGTGGAAGAGGAGAGGCCAACCCTGCGTCTGGATCAGGTAAACATCAAGCGCTCCCTTCCCCTGCTCTGCATTTACTGTGTGGGAGGCAGCCCGAGTATAGCCAGCTGCAGAAGCCCTGCCTCAAGTTATCTTACATGAGGTAACTCAGGTGGGGCTCCTAAAAGGTGAAAGGGCACTGAAGTGAGAGGAATATGGAAGCACTGTGGCATAAAAATAGTCTCCGGGCCTCAGTATGATCACTGTGATACGGGGTCGGAGCAGAAAGAGGAAGAGGTCGCGGCAGAGGAGGCCGGCGGGGACAGGACGGAACCCCAGCACCTCGTCCGCACACCAGGAGCCAGCAATAATGTGCCGATCCGTACAGTCACCGGTGAGCATTAACCCCTCCACCACCACCGCTGGAAGTGAGTATATCAGCGGAGGGGTGGTGAGAAATGGGGAACTTGTTGACATTAATGTGGGCCATACAGCCGCAATTGAGAGCATTGGATCTGTGGAGACTTTTCTCAATAGAGATCAGAGAGTGATTAACATTTCACATAGACAGCTGTCCCCATTAGAAAACGCAGTATTAAATAAAGGATTGGGATTTGTTCCAACCTGTGGGATCAGACTATTTGATGCTAAGTTGGATTTATACAGGTTTACAAGAAACATCAAATGGCGGGCTTGGCATGCCCTGAATAGATCTACTAGGGAAGTGACCACGAGTAGTGTTAATAAAGGGCTGGACGTCCCTATTAAATTGAAATCTAGAAGTAAAGCGGATGCTCCTATCAGCAGTAATTCCCTTGATCTTTTCACAAAATTAGTATTGACGGAAACTAAAAAGGCTATATCTACTGGAAAGCAGTCTAAGCCAGGGAATTTGTCCAGAGCTGAGCAGACAGCACTAACTAATCTCAAGAGGGACACCTCCATTATATTTAAGAAGGCAGATAAGGGGGGGGCAATTGTCGTCCAAAATAGAGCGGACTCAGGGGCGTAGCTAGAAATCATGGGGCCCCGTAGCAAAGTTTTTCGTGGGGCCCCCCCTAAAACATCTATAAGGCATCTTATTGCCCCCCCCCATCACAGCTAAACCTATTCTCATACAGAGACCTCCCCCTACCTATGCGTAACCCTAACCACCTCCCCTGCTGATGCCTAACCTTAACCACCCTGCCGCAAATACAGCTAAATATTGGGTGCCACAAAATTGTAGATTTAGATCGCTGCAAAAAACTATCAATATCAGGTGCCACTGGGTACCCATACAGATATTGGTTATAGCAGGTGCCCAAACTCCCTGCTATAAATATTTGTATGGGCACATATGGAAGCCCTCAATATTTACGCTTTTTTTATGTGGCGGGGGTGGGCGTTAAGGTTTAGTGTACTTAAAGTTATCCTGAACCGAGTAAAAATATTTCAAATAAGCACATGATGTATCTATAAATGATTATGACATACTTACCTCACTGTCAGTTCCTCCAAGAAGCTCAGCATTTTCTTCTAACAATTATATCTTCCAGTTCTGACAACATTTTGTCAGAATTGAAATATATAATTTCCTGTTAATTATATTTCAGTTGTTGTCAGTTATAAGTGAAAGGACAACTGATGTGCAAGGTAATGTCCATGTTTCCCTATGGCTCATGTGGGTGATGTTAAAGTTTAACAGTGTACTTACCAGGAAGCTGTTATGGGGTAATGGACATTTTTAATATGTAGGATGGAGAATCCTGTTCCCAGTCTGCAATCCAGATGTATGAATTAAAGTGCACAAGTCCCAGCAGTCTATTAAGGGCCAGCAATATTAATAGAGATGTGCTCACCAGGGATGCTCAAATCCGAATTCGGGTGAATCCGGATAGTTGCTATCCGGATTTCACGCAGTAAACCTGCGCGGGGCTGCGGGAGGAGGGGGGGGTCAAGCTTACCTGTCTGACGACTTCTTCGGTCCATCCCTCAGCACCTCCCACGATGCGGTCTTTCCGGGTTGAAGGAGGAGGTGTTTGTAGTCACGTGATGCGTGTGGACCGCATCGTGGGAGGCACCAAGGGATGGACCTAAGAAGATGTCAGACAGGTGAGCTTGACAACCCCCCCCCCACCCCGCCCCCCACCCATGTTTACTGGGTGAAATCCGGATAGCAACTATCTGGATTCACCCGAATTCGGATTTGAGCATCCCTGGTGCTCACTGTATGCCCAGTGTCGCGGGCACAGCATGTTGACAACAGATAGTAGCCAAAGTTTGAACTTGCATAGTAGCAGTATCTTGCATGCCCCCCACAGTTTGCAGCATGTGGTGCAGAGCGTGTTAGTGGATGGGCAGCACAATGGCGCAGCACAATGGCGCAGTAGTGGATAGCCCTCCTGCCTTGCGGCATTGGGTCCCCAATTCATATCCCAGCCAGGGCACTATCTGCATGGAGTTTGTATGTTCTCCCCGTGTCTGTGTGGGTTTCCTCTGTGCACTCCGGTTTCCTCACACTCCCCAAAAACATACAGATAAGTTAATTGGCTTCCCCCAAATTGTTCCTAGATTACGATACATAAACTACATGATACATACACAGACATATGACTATGGTAGGGATTAGATTGTGAGCCCCTGAGGGACAGTTAAGTGACAAGACTATATTCTCTGTACAGCGCTGAGGAAGATGTCAGCGCTATATAAATACATAATAAAGTTGGTGCCACTCAGACCTCTCGGCATCCTTAGCAGCAGTTGGCAAAGGGATACTGCATATCGGGCAGTGACACCGGACACTGGGAACAGGAGTCAGCGTTCCAGTTCTGCCTCCAGTGTATGTGGGTGAAGTGTGAGTGTGCAGAGTCCAGAGACCAGCAGGTGTGGATTTTGGCATAAATGTGCTCAGATTCAACATTGATGGTTTTATTTTTTGTGCTATTTTAAGCATTCAGTTATTGTCCATATAAGTGCTGGGGTTCCTTCTTATTTACTGTTGATTATGTGTTGTGTGGAAAGGGAAATATTCCACTCACCCCAAGTTGCCACACTTACACTTCAACTATTTATAACTGGCTTTGGCTGCAACAAACCTTGTCAAAAGAAAACCTGAGGATTTGAGGCAATGTTCAGCCTCAGTGAGTTCCTGGAGTCTCCTCTCCTCTCTCTCCGTCTCCCTCTCTTTCTGGCTGGCTACATTCCTCTCTGCTGCTCGTTCCGTTCCTGGGACTGTGTGTAGCAGAGGGGAGGGGGAGGAGGAAGAGAAACCACGTGCAGCTCAGCATCACTCTGTTTCCAGCCGGAACTAAAAACTAATTGTCGGCTGGAAACAGAGGCGGAAGGAGAAATAGTCCCCTTTCACCAGCCTGCCTCAGTGCAATCTCCTTGCAGGGGGAGAGGGAGAAGGGGACAAAATCTGCAAGCAGTCAGGGCCAGGCCTGCGGATTGAGGGAAAAAATAAAAATAAAACACAGGCAGCCAGGAACTCCGGGCCCCCTTGTGGCGTAGGGCCCATAGCATTGCTATGGTTGCTATGGTGATCCCTACGCCACTGAGCGGACTATGTCGCGGAGATTAGACGACAATTGGCGGACACTAAAATGTATAGAGCACTTCCTAGCGACCCCACTTTACAATTCAAGAAGGATATAGATGGGCTATTGGATGAAGCTATGAATGAGGATGTCATCAGTACTGATTTATGTGCGGCACTTAAAAAGGATCATCTGAGGGTCCCGGTGTTCTACACACTACCTAAAGTCCATAAAGATTTGTTGCACCCCCCTGGACGTCCGATTGTATCGGCAGTAGACTCCCTCTTGGAACCTTTGGGGGTTTATGTTGACACCTGGCTCCAGCCTATTGTTAAGGCTGAGGAGAGGTGCCTGAGGGACACCACTCAGTTTCTGAGGCTGTTGGATAAAATTAAGGTTGATGAAATCAATTATCTGGTCAGCATGGACGTGATCAATCTATATAATAATATAGTTCATGGAGAGGCTCTGAATGCTGTGGGAAATAGACTGAAGTCTAGAGAAGAGATCAGTAACCGGTTGCTCTTGTTCATTATTTCTATATTGGAGTTCAGCCTAACACATGCCTATTTTAGGTTTGGCGATGACTTTTATCTGCAGACCCTCGGGATCCCCATGGGGGCCCCGTATGCCCCCACAGTAGCTAACATCGTTATGTCTGATTTTGAGAATACTCATTTTTTGGGGGGAGGCCACCATGGGAGGATCCGAGGCTACTGCAGATTTATAGATGATTTGTTTTTTGGATGGACGGGATCAGAGGGGGAGCTGCGTCAGTTTTTTGATGAGTTAAATTCTGTACATGAGACACTTAAATTTAAAATGGATTACAACGAGAAGGTTTTACATTTTTTGGATGTGGAGGTTCGGGTGAAAAATGGATATTTTGAGACTGACCTTTACAGGAAGGAGACTGATAAAAATGGCTTTTTGCTAGCTTCCAGTTGTCACCCGAAACCCCTCATCAATGGACTCCCTAAGAGCCAGTATATAAGAGTAAGAAGAATTACTTCTACAGATGAGCTCTATTGGAAGCAGTCGCAGCTCCTCACTGAGGATTTTGTTAAAAGGGGCTACAATCGCAAGAGATGTGAGGAAGTTGCCAGTGAGGTGGGTGGAATGGAGAGAGAAACACTAAGGGTGTATAAAACTGTTAAGGATGAGGGCAGTGGTGATGGAGTGAATTTCATCACCACTTTCTGTAAAGAATCATCTATCTTGAGAGACATGGTCCACAAGTTTTGGCCTGTGGTGGAGGCGGATCCCCAGTTGGTGTCGGTCTGCAGGACCCCACCGAGGTTTGTATATAAAAAGGGTAAATCCCTCCGGGACCATTTGGTACGGGCTGATATAGGTAGATCAAGGGGTGTTGCACAATTGTTCCTGGGCACACCCAAGAAAGTCACTTATCCCTGCCTACATTGCCAACACTGCAATAATATCTTGAGAGGTGAACATGTTTTCCACCCATGGACAGGTGAAGACATCACACTCAGGGATTTCGCCACCTGTGACACGAAAGGGGTTGTGTATCTGATCAAGTGCCCTTGTGGTCTGGCCTATGTTGGACAGACCACGAGGGACATTAAAACGAGATTAAATGAACATAAAAGCAATATTAAAAAACCCCGTAAGGCCACAGATGGCGAACAGATTGATAAAAGGAAGGATCCTCCGCTTGCTAGACACCTTGCCGATAAAGGACATAGTGTCAGCCAGTTACGGTGGCAAGTCCTGGAGGTTGTGCAGAGGCAAGAGGGCAGGGATTATGTAAACGAACTCCTTAGGCGTGAGTCTTGGTGGATCGACAGACTGGGTACGCAGTCCCCGACAGGCCTAAACAAGGACTTTAGTCTCAAGTGTTTCCTTTAAATGTATAGCTGTTCTAAGGGTTAAATCACACACTACAGCTAAGACCCACCCCCTAATGTTGGGTGTGGTGTGGTCTAGCTTGCTGTTATAATGGAGTATCCTGTGATGGAATCCAAGCACTTGATAAAGGGCACCCCGCCCGAAACGTTGTGCTGGTTTGTTATACTGTATATACCGCAATGAAGTATCAATAAAGCGAAGTATTGGAAAAGTTTCCTCTGAGGGTAGAGTTCCTATGGAATACCTTTTGTACAGGAATATGGAAGCAGCCATAATTATTTCCTTTTAACCAATACCAGTTGCCTGGCATCCTGCTGAACTTTCATACATAAATTAATCATGAAACAAGCATGCTATAAATCCAATCAAACATCTGATGTACATGCTTATTCACAATCTATGGCTAAACCTATTAGAGGCAGAAGATAAGCAGGACAGCTAGGCAAATTGTATTGCTTAGAAGGAAATAAGTATGACAGCTTCCATATATTCCTCTCGCTTCAGGTGTCCTTTAAACTTTTGGCAGCCCCACCTGAGTTATCTCATGTAAGATAACTTTGGGCAGAGCTGCTGCAGCCGGCTATGCTCAGGCTGCCTCCCACACAGTAAATGCAGAGTGGCGAAGGGAGTGTTTGATATTTACCTGATCCAGACGCAGGATCGGCTCTCCTCTTCCACCACCAAGTGGCGCTGTAATGCCGACATCATACATATGACATGTGCTCGGGTCTTGAAGGAGGATGTCCGCGTTACAGTGCTACACCTGAGGAAGCCGGCAAGTCCTGAAAATGCATCTTCTTTTCCTGTGTCCAATTAAATCATTATCTATAAACCTCCCACCTGACGTAAGGATGCGCGCAGTGGGGCTGGGGCCTGAGCACTAATGCCTGACCCAGCTGCTCAAGAAGTGGCGGCTATTGGTGCTTGTAATGGGTCAATTACGATTACGCAAAATTTTGCATCATTTATGTTACGTACAGCATACCACGTGTGTGAAACACCTGTATTTACGCAATTGCGCGTCATTTTGTGTTCAATGTGTAAAAATATTTGCATCTATTCGCCAGTGTACTGCGCATGAGTGGCTATTATTTAAATATTCAATGCGAAAATCCATTCGTATGCATAAAAACGTTTGTGTCTGAAATTACGCAAACTAAATTCTGGGACATTTGTGTAACTTGCGCCTATATACGTAATTACGTCTAGTGAATTTACGTGAACCAAATTTTGCGCAAATTATGCTTATGTGCGTAATTACGGTTATCGATTACATTTACATGCACATTTTTTACGCTTAATTTGCAAATGTCGCATTACGATGCGTAATTGTGAATTGTGAATGTACGCATAGGCATCATTTCTGCCAACCACTAGTAGCAGCAATGAAGGAGGAGAGGGGGGGGGGGGGGAGGAGGAGCCGTGGGCACAAGGACTACTTCATATAAATGCCTCCAACCCCCCACCCCCCTTTTTACTTTTTGAGTCAGCTCTAGTATCCTTTAATAAAATGCCTGAGATTGCCTTCTGAATAGCAACTATTATTCTTGTGTTTAATTTGAAAGATCTCAATACATTCTACAGCACTAAAGTAGAAATGAGCACATTTACATTACCAGCACTTGGACATTCATAAAAATAATACCCCAGTTTTATGAAGAGTTAGTATATTTAGATTAGTTCCAGCTGTAGGAAATGTAGTTTAATAATTGTTTTGCCTGAATAATGAAAACTTAATTTCTTCCGTCTTAACTGTGTAATTAATTTGATTTATTATTTCTTCCCAGATAAGACTGCTTTAATATTTTCCAGTTTCTGGCTGTACACTTTTTTATGCCGCTAATAAAATTTGGAATGCTAATGGAGTGACCTTTTAGAATATCTCAATTTTAATACATCATTCCGTAATTGAAAAGAAAACCTCTGGTATTACAAAATCTTTAAATTCAGGGTAGCCTACGCTCGTGGTAGAGGCTTAATTTTAACTCCCGGCCCATACAAAATAATAAAAAGTAATTTGTCTGAAACAGGCATTACCAAAGATTATTTTGTTCACCTATGCCATATATTATATGAAAAGACTACAGATGTTAATTGAAATATCATTGTGTGGGTAAATTAGGCAATAAAAGTTGGCGTGCAAAATCCACACAGCATCAGAGATGGTCAAGGCAGCAAAGTCATCATTGCCCTTGTAGCCATCACACATTTAAAGGCAATTACATCATTAAGAGATAGACTAGGAATAAAAATATCCAATACCACATCCTCTACCTCTGGCTAACAATCTGACAATATGCCAGACTACATCTGTATTTTTATATGCTAAATTAAAGAGAAACTCCGACCAAGAATTTAACTTTATCCCAATCAGTAGCTGATTCCCCCTTTTACGTGAGAAATCTATTCCTTTTCACAAACAGACCATCAGGGGGTGCTGTATGGCTGATATTGTGGTGAAACCCCTCCCACAAAGAAATTCTGAGTACGTACTCTTGGCAGTTTCTTGTCTGTGAACCCTGTTGCATTGTGGGAAATAGCGGTTTACAACTACCAAAACAGCATGCAGCCGCTACATCACTTGCCAACAGTAAAAATGTCACCATGTGATAAATGTCAGAATATAAATCGGGGATTTAAAATATTTTACAATGGGCAAACACTGACTAAATCATTTATACATAATTATTGTAAACATTAAGCACTTTTTTTTTTATTACATTATTTCCACTGGAGTTCCTCTTTAACTGTTGCAATGATAGAGTTACAGAGTACCCAGCAAGCTTATGGTGAACCAGAACTCCTAGGAGTGTGTAACCCAGGCTTTCTCAACCAAGGTTCCATGAGCACTCTGCAGGGGTTCCTTGGCATTTTCTCCCATCGTGGGGTTAGTATAACAGAGCACATTATAATAGGGGGTACTGTAAACAGAAACACTAAATTGGGTGTCAGAATAATAATGAGCACATTAATAAAAAGCACTAGGAGACAGTATAATAAGTAGCAGTGTAATAGGGGGTAGTGATATAAACTTCCTCCTCTATTTTTAAGACCATGCCTCCTGCAAAATAAATGCGGGGGTTCAAGTAAAAAAAAAAATTGTTTGCAGTGGTTCATTGACATCCAACAGTTATTTTCAGGGTTCCTCCAGAGAAAAAAGGTTGAGAAAGGCTGGTGTAGCCCTTTTACTAATATGCTATGGAAAACAAAAGTTTATGGAATGGAAAGTTTATGGAATGCTATGGAAAACAAAAGATTTAGTCTCTCACACTGGGCATGATTCACAAAGCTTTTTCACCTGTTTTCATCTGTTTTCACTTTATCTATAGTATGTTACATATAAGAGCTCCCAAAGAACAAACATATTATATAATGAAGATAAGAAAGTAATATTGAAAATAAGTTAATCAGGAGCAACTTACTTTGAGTGATTATTTTGCTTCTAAGTGTTCTAAAAGGTTATTTTTATTAAGTAGGTGATAAATAAGTCATTTATGAGAAGTTTTGTGAATATTGAGGTGGGTATGTTTATACTTGTAGGGATAGGTTATGTTTAATGAGTCAGTGATATGCTTATGGTCTGAGTAACTTGTGTATTAAGCAAACTGTAGGTTTGGTGGGAAACTTTTTCATGTATAACCTGCAGGGACGTAATGTGAAATTTCTCATGCTCTTAAAGAGTACTTCACGTGGTGCGGGGGAGGGAGGTGCAGATGGGACACAGATGCATGTTCCCTGCTGGATGACATGTCTCTAATCCCCCCCCCCACCTCCTCCACCAAGCTATCACACCCCCCCCCCCCCCCCCCGAAATTTGTGACTTGCAGCCTGTCGCCATCCTCAAGGGAAGCGGAGGGGAGGTAATACCGGCTAAATGCCCACTGGGAGCATTCCTGTAGGCCTTCCCCAGCTGCCATTGCCCCTCCCCCTTCCTGGATCTGGTAGCATTTTTGTTCTTTTTAGTTTAAATCCTCACCTTGGGCTTCCTTTAAAGGGACTTTAAATCCAAGGCCTTGGTAAAGAGACTCAGAGGTATTGGTGAACTAGGTTCACCTGGCCATACACAGCCCAACTGGAGTCATCATACAGTCACATTGGTTTGTATATGTAGTTTAATTGCCCATATAGTGGTTACATTTATGCAAATATGTCCTGTGATGGGAAAGGGGTCTGTTTTATAAGTGTTCTTAGAAGGGACGGCACTGTATTGTTTCAGGTGATTTACACAGAAATTAATTATTGCAAAGTTTTGCATAAATGGTAATTTGTGATTACTATTTCAATCAACAAATAGATTAAGAAATATATGTTTAGGGCAACTTTTTATGCAAACACTCTAAAATGACTCACTGCAGTAGGCACAAAGAACTCTACTCATGAGCTTCCCATTCCTGTCCTGATCAAAATTAATTGTACTAATTAAACCTATGTCCCATGTAATATAGTTAGGTTGAAGGAGACGTGTATATATTAAAATGAGGCACTAATTTCAATTAGTAGAATATCAGTAAATTTATCATATTATACATTTTGAAAATGGAAATGTTGATAGTAAAATATTGGTAAATGATTCTGAAATTTTACTACAACTAAACCTAACCCTATTCCCACAAAGAACACACCCCCTACCTATGCTTAACCACACCCCTGCTAATATCTAACCCTAAATTCACCCCCATGATGCCTAAACTTAACCGACCCCCACCTAACCTTAAAAACTTCACCCCATGCCTAACTTTAGCCCCCCCCATACCTAGCCTTAGCCCCCCTGCCCCCATGCCTAACCTTAAAGCCCTCCCTACCGACGCCTAACCTTAATCACGCACACCTCTCCTGGCCTCCCGGCACGAAATTTTTTTTTATTTTTGGACACCTATACAAAATACTAGTACCAGTATGAAACGGAAGTAAGAGCAGCCCGCAATGAAAAATGCAGATACAAATAGTGAGTACATTTGTAGCCACCTTTTTCATTGCTTTTGGCCCTTGCTATGTTGGCTGCCATTTACGCCCATATTTACCATTATTTTGTATGGGAGCCTATGGGGCACCCAAACATCTGTCACTAACTGGCACCCAAGTTTCTTGCTTCAATAAGAAGTGTTCCCATTGGAGTAAATCCTGTTGTTTAGTGTGCTGATACCGCTTGGCATAAACTGGTACTCTTATTTTAAAATGGATTTCTAAAGTAAAATGTGTCACAATATTTCCAAAGCCAATGCAGCCAAGCACAGGGTTCACCTCTAAAAACAAATTGTTTCTTACAATATTGTCCTTCAATATGAATTTGTGATTCCAGGAAGTGCCTCCTTCACCTCGTCTACAGCTTATTTCCTTCTAGCTGTTATATTACATTACCCATCAATCACTATTACTGTAGCGAGAGATCAAAACACTAGTTGCCTAGGAAACGTTTTTGAAGGCACTTATTCCAGAGCCTTGGACCAAAAGTTATCTTGTGCAGCATACATGCTGCGTACACAACAATTTCATCAACAGAACAAGCAGGTGAATGGCTCTCGCTCCAATTTATGAACCCATTCTGCTTCCTCATTTTTAACAATGTCATGCTGTCACTATGATTTTGAACTCATACAGATATCTGCAGTTCATGCTCACAAAAGCAATTTATCTTCATGAACATCGCTGTGTTCATTATTTAACTCCATAGATACATGGTGCTCTTTCCCAGATGTCCTGATTAGTCAAGAATGGTCTGAGAGAATGATTGATCACATCGCTTTTTTAATTAATTAACCTCAGTGGTTCCAGTGAAACAATTGTCCTGCTTTCTCCACACGTAATCTTGTTGGAAAAAGATTTCACTTTTTTTTTCTTTACAAGTTTAGTTTAGATGGTTTTAATGGGTCTTTTCAATGTTTTATAGTTTTCAGAGTTAAAGTGCAACTCTAAAGTTGACCCTCTGTAGCACCATGACAGCCACACAGGAAGACAAAATATCAGGAAGTAGTTTTCAGGCCTTAGTTCAGTAGTGACTGGAGGCGGTTAAAACCACATATAGGATGGCTAAAACGTTACTTAATGAACGGAGGACACAGATACTGCCAGGTGTAATAGAGGAAGCCGGAGCTACCAGGATGCTTGGGGAAGTTAGAGTTGGATAGCGGTGACTGTTTCAGAGGAGAGGGCGAGGGCCAATGGTTTCATGTGGAAGAGGAACTTTAGCAAAGCAGCTTTTTATAAAAGAAGCTGCTGCTTTGTGCTTAGACTTGGAGTACTATACCTCTAGCATTATTGTGTGCACATAACCTTACTGGTAGATAGTAGTATCCAGCACGTTGGCCCAAAACTGGAGCAGAACAGCTACTAAAAAATGTTCTAACCGCTTGTTGTTTGAACTTGGGCTTCTCTGCATCTAAGAACATTTGGGATTGGAGGTGCCCAGATGGATGGATGGATATTAAGTTTTTATGACAACGTTTGAAGCCCATTTGGTCAGTTAAATTGGAGGTTTCAGATTATAAACTGGTACCCAGGGCAGCCATCAGGGGGGGACAACTGACACTGCAGTGAGGGGCCCAGGGCTTCTGGGGGCCCTGGGTCCCCCCCAAAGCGCTGGAAGGGCCGCATGTGCTGGCTGTGGGCCTGTGGCTCACTAACCAGCACACCGCATTCCAGCACTGAGAGAAGAGTGACATCAGTGCTTGAACGTGGGGAGCAGATGAGTGAGCCCACTACAGCGGACTTTCTTTACTAGGGCACCACCTATATATGGCTACAGGCTACCTATACTGGGCCACCACCTATAACTGGCTACCTATACTGGGGCTGGACAAAAGAAGCACAGGAAGAAAGGAGGGGGACAAAAGACAACGGATAAAGGATAAGAACAGACCTACAAGTCCCTATCTCATTTGTTAACCAGGGACTACCTGTATTTTGCTATTATTTGGCCCCACCCACAACATGCCATGGTCACACCCAGTTTTTGCTTTCTTCAGTGTCGGAGCCATGCACATTTTTCGCCGCAGCACACTTCGCACACTTTGCGCACGGACACGGAGTTGGGGTAGCTAGTGGGCGTGCACAGCAACCAGTGGCTGGGCCCAGCAACTAGTGGGTGGGCCCAGGGAGGGGGGGCCAGGCCTGGTGATGCGTGAGGGGCCCCAAAATTTCTGATGGCGGCCCTGCTGGTACCACAAACTCTGTTTTCATAGATCTTATGGACAGACTGAACAAGTTGTTAACATAATTAAATGCACCTGCTTATTTTTTAGATGAGTGCACTGGAACTACACTGAGCAAAAATATAAATGCAACACTTTTGGTTTTTTCTCCCATTTTGAATGAGCTGAACTCAACGATCTGAAACGTTTTCTACATACACAAAAGACCCAATACTCTCAAATATTGTTCACAAATCTGTCTAAATCTGTGTTAGTGAACACTGCACATGCAAAATGGGAGCAAAACTGAAAGTGTTGCGTTTATATTTTTGCTCAGTGTATTTTGATTGCTAATTACTTATATCTTAAAGGATTAGTGTTTATTCCCCTATTGTGTATTTACCCATGCCTTTGTACCTATGAAATTATGGACTTGGTGAAAATCCAGTCATAAATATATGAACCGCATCCTACAAGTCAATGATTATTGCTTGGGAAACATCCTGTGGACTCAGGGTTGCAACTTGGCCAGCCTATACACTGGCTTTCAAATAGGTACCATAGTTACTGGTGGTCCGCAGGACGTTTCCAGTTGGGCCGCGGGACTGTCCTCTTGTCTGCCCGCCCCGCCCCCTCCGCGGCCGCCGCTCCGTTACCTCTGGCGGCCACGTGGTCTCTTATATTCTCCCTTATCTCTCTTCCCAGTGTGTGTCACAACAGCGCGCCCTGCGGCTGCTGTGATAGAGAGGGAGGAAAACAGGAGAGAAAGAGCGGCTTCCTGTAGCGGCGCGCCGTTACTATGGGAACCGCTCTCACCTTCCTGCTTCCTCCCTCTCTATCACAGCAGCCGTAGGGCGCGCTGTTACTCACACGCTGGGAAGAGAGAGAGAGGGGAATAAGAGAGACCGCTGGCCAAGGTAAATGCAGCGGCGGCCGCGGGGGGGGGGGGGGGGGAGGAGGTGTGTGCTGCTATACTGGGGCACTATACTTGCTATACTGGGGCACTATACTTGCTATACTGGGGCACTATACTGGGGCACTATACTAGCTATACTGGGGCACTATACTAGCTATACTGGGGCACTATACTAGCTATACTGGGCACTATACTAGGCGTAGTGGGCACTATACTGGCTGTACTGGGGCATACTAGCTATACTGGGGCACTATACTAGCTATACTGGGGCATACTAGCTATACTGGGGCATACTAGCTATACTGGGCACTATACTGGCTGTACTGGGGCTTTACTAGCTATACTGGGCACTATACTGGCTGTACTGGGGCTTTACTAGCTATACTGGGGCACTATACTAGCTATACTGGGGCATACTAGCTATACTGAGGCACTATACTAGCTATACTGGGGCATATTAACTATACTGGGGCATACTAGCTATACTGGGGCACTACCTACCCATACTGGGCACTATACTAGCTACACTAGGCACTCTATTAGCTTTACTGGGCACTATACTTAGAGATGAGCGTAATGGAGTAATTACGATTTCGCGAAATTTTGCGTAATTAGTGTAATTACATTTATGGCCGTAAGTATATAATCGTAATGAAGAAGGATTTCGCGAAATTTCGCGTAAACGTAATTTTCGCGTAATTTTCGCATTGCAACGGCTATTACGAAATTAATGCGTATGGTCATGCTCCCGAAGCGGAAAAGTTGACGCATGTATCAATGTTAGGTAGCCGCCGACTTTAAGGGTTAATAGCAAAGCCCCCTTAAATGCTAAGAGCCTCAAATTTGGAGAATATATTAAGGAGATCAGGAGGAATAAGAGGAAAATTTTTTTTTTCAAAAAGACCTTATAGTTTTTGAGAAAATCGATGTTAAAGTTTCAAAGGAAAAATGTAAACATTTAAAAACCCGCCGACTTTAACGGTTAATAGCAAAGCCTGCTTAAAGTTTAGGAACACCAAATTCACAGGGTATATTAAGGGGAACAGTGGGAATAAGAGGAAAATTTTTTTTTCAAAAAGACCTTATAGTTTTTGAGAAAATCGATTTTTAAGTTTCAAGGGCGAAAATGTCTTTTAACCATTTCCGGACCGCAGTGATAGAGATCTACGCCCTGTTTTGATGGGCTCCTGGCTGGCAAGGCGTAGATCTCTATCACCGGCGCCGCCGCTCCCCGCCGCGATCGCGCGCACCGAACCGGCTGCACTTAGCTGTCTTATGACAGCTAAGGCTTCCGGGTATCGGCAGGAGCCGTCACTGATTGGCTCCCTGCCGTGTGATCGCTGTGAGCCAATCACAGCGATCACCCTCCGAAAGGCAACATAGTTGCCGTTCCGCCTCCCTCTCCGCCTCCCTCTCCCTGTCACTGTGGATCTTGTGTGACAGGGAGAGACGCACAGCCTGCAGCCGTGACAGGCTGTGCGATTTTAGTGTAAAAATAAACTTTTTTCCAGCTCCCCCCCCCCATGTATCCCTTGATCCCCTCCCAACCACCTATATATAGATCTATATATATATATATATATAGATCTATATATATATATATATATATATATATATAGATCTATATATATATATATAGATCTATATATATATATATATATATATATATATATATATATATATATATATATATATATATAGATCTATATATATATAGATCTATATATATATATATAGATCTATATATATATATATATATAGATCTATATATATATATAGATCTATATATATATAGATCTATATATATATAGATCTATATATATATAGATCTATATATATAGATCTATATATATAGATCTATATATATAGATCTATATATATAGATCTATATATATATAGATCTATATATATATAGATCTATATATATATATATAGATCTATATATATATAGATCTATATATATATATAGATCTATATATATATAGATCTATATATATATATATATATATAGATCTATATATATAAATAGATCTATATATATAAATAGATCTATATATATATATAGATCTATATATATATAGATCTATATATATATAGATCTATATATATATAGATCTATATATATATATATATAGATATATATATATATATATTACTGGATTGTGATTTTAACCACTTGCCGGCCGCCCCTACCTAGGGGCGGCGGCAAAGTGGAGCCCGCAACGACCGCGCAATACGCCGATCGGCGGCGGCTCGTTGCGGACTAGCTGCCGGGGATCGCACGCTGGATGTGCCCACCCGCGACGTCAACCCGCCAGCCAATTAGCAGCGGCGGCGGGTTGTTAACCCCCGATCTTCCGCATGTAAAGCGGATAATACGCTTTGTAATGTATACAAAGCGTATTATACAGGCTGCCTCCTGCCCTGGTGGTCCCAGTGATTGAGGGACCACCAGGGCAGGTTGCAGCCCTCCTAGTAAGTACCCAAGCACACTGATCCTGCCCCCTGATCGCCCACTGCACCCATCAGACCCCCCCTGCCCACCCCTGGGACACCTGTTTGCACCCAATCACCCCCCTAATCACCCATTAATCACTCCCTGTCACTATCTCAACGCTATTTTTTAGATTAGGTCCTAAACTGCCCCCTGGGGGCTCCTGAACACACCCCCCCCCACACACCCTTAGATCCTCCCTAGACCCTCCCCCCTGTGTACTGTATACATCTATTCTTCCCTATAATCACCCACTGATCACCTGTCAATCACCCATCAATCACCCCCTGTCACCACCTGTCACTGCCACCCATCAGATCAGACCCTAACCTGCCTTTTGTGGGCACCTGATCACCCACCCACACCCTCAGATTGCGTGCAGACCCACCCTCAGATCACCTCTGAAAGTGCATTGTTTACATCTGTTCTCCCCTCTAATCATCCACTGATCACCCATCAATCACCCCGTCACCACCTGTCACTGCTACCCATCAGATCAGACACTAATCTGCCCCTTGCGGGCACCCAATCACCTGCCCACACCCTAAATTAGCCCCCCAGACCCCCTCTGATCAACTCGCCAGTGCATTGCTTGCATATATTCTCCTCTGTAATCACCTACTGATCACCTATCAACCACCCCGTCACCCCCTGTCACCACCTGTCACTGCTACCCATCAGATCAGGCCCTAATATGCCCCCTGCGGGCTTCTGATCACCCGGCCAAACCCTCACCCGCCCCACCGCAGTGACAGAAAAATTTTTTCTGATCACTGCTGGTACGACTTAATTGCCATGTCCAGGTCATGATTTGAGAACATTCCTGCACTTCAGTGCCAATACAACCTGTCATCTAAGAAGCCACCCTGCTTATGACCGGTTCCACAAAATTCGGCCCCTCATAGACCACCTGTCATCAAAATTTGCAGATGCTTATACCCCTGAACAGTCATTTTGAGGCATTTGGTTTCCAGACTACTCCTCGTGGTTTTGGGCCCCTAAAATGCCAGGGCAGTATAGGAACCCCACAAGTGACCCCATTTTAGAAAGAAGACACCCCAAGGTATTCCGTTAGGTGTATGACGAGTTCATAGAAGATTTTATTTTTTGTCAAAAGTTAGCGGAAATTGATTTGTATTGTTTTTTTTTCACAAAGTGTCATTTTCCACTAACTTGTGACAAAAAATAAAATCTTCTATGAACTCACCATACACCTAACGGAATACCTTGGGGTGTCTTCTTTCTAAAATGGGGTCACTTGTGGGGTTTCTATACTGCCCTGGCATTTTAGGGGCCCTAAACCGTGAGGAGTAGTCTAGAAACCAAATGCCTCAAAATTACCTGTGAATAGGACGTTGGGCCCCATAGCGCACCTAGGCTGCAAAAAAGTGTCACACATGTGATATCGCCGTACTCAGGAGAAGTAGTATAATGTGTTTTGGGGTGTATTTTTACACATACCCATGCTGGGTGGGAGAAATCTCTCTGTAAAGGGACAATTGTGTGTAAAAAAAATCAAAACATTTTAATTTACAGAGATATTTCTCCCACCCAGCATGGGTATGTGTAAAAATACACCCCAAAACACATTATACTACTTCTCCTGAGTACGGCGATACCACATGTGTGACACTTTTTTGCAACCTAGGTGCGCTAAGAGGCCCAACGTCCTATGAGTACCTTTAGAATTTCACAGGTCATTTTGAGGCATTTGGTTTCTAGACTACTCCTCACGGTTTAGGGCCCCTAAAATGCCAGGGCATTATAGGAACCCCACAAGTGACCCCATTTTAGAAAAAAGACACCCCAAGGTATTCAATTAGGTGTATGGGGAATTCATAGAAGATTTTATTTTTTGTCACAAGTTAGTGGAAAATGACACTTTGTGAAAAAAACAATAAAAATCAATTTCCGCTAACTTGTGAAAAAAAAATGAAATCTTCTATGAACTCCCCATACTACTAACGGAATACCTTGGGGTGTCTTCTTTCTAAAATGGGGTCACTTGTAGGGTTCCTATACTGTCCTGGCATTTTAGGGGCCCTAAACCGTGAGGAGTAGTCTAGAAAATAAATGCCTCAAAATGACCTGTGAAATCCTAAAGGTACTCATAGGACTTTGGGCCCCTTAGCGCAGTTAGGGTGCAAAAAAGTGTCACACATGTGGTATCGCCGTACTCAGGAGAAGTAGTATAATGTGTTTTGGGGTGTATTTTTACACATACCCATGCTGGGTGGGAGAAATATCTCTGTAAATGGACAATTGTGTGTAAAAAAATCAAAAGAAATCTCATTTACAGAGATATTTCTCCCACCCATCATGGGTATGTGTAAAAATACACCCCAAAACACATTATACTATTTCTCCTGAGTAAGGCGATACCACATGTGTGACATTTCTTTTGCAGCCTAGGTGCGCTAAGGGGCCCAAAGTCCTATGAGCACCTTTAGGCTTTACAGGGGTGCTTACAATTTAGCACCCCCCAAAATGCCAGGACAATAAACACACCCCACAAATGACCCCATTTTGGAAACTAGACACTTCAAGGTATTCAGAGAGGGGCATGGTGAGTCCGTGGCAGATTTCATTTTTTTTTGTCACCAGATAGCAGAAATGGAAACTTTTTTTTATTTATTTTTTTTGTCACAAAGTGTCATTTTCCGCTAACTTGTGACAAAAGATAAAATCTTCTATGAACTCACCATGCCTCTTAGTGAATACTTTGGGGTGTCTTCTTTCCAAAATGGGGTCATTTGGGGGGTATTTATACTATCCTGGAATTCTAGCACCTCATGAAACCTGACAGGTGCTCAGAAATGAGAGAGATGCTTCAAAATGGGAAAATTCAATTTTTGCACCATAGTTTGTAAACGCTATAACTTTTACCCAAACCAATAAATATACACTGAATGGGTTTTTTTTAATCAAAAACATGTTTGTCCACATTTTTCGCGCTGCATGTATACAGAAATTTTACTTTATTTGAAAAATGTCAGCACAGAAAGTTAAAAAAATCATTTTTTTGCCAAAATTCATGTCTTTTTTGATGAATAGAATAAAAAGTAAAAATCGCAGCACCAATCAAATAGCACCAAAAGAAAGCTGTATTAGTGACAAGAAAAGGAGGTAAAAATCATTTAGATGGTAGCTTGTATGACTGAGCAATAAACCATTTAAGCTGCAGTGGTCTGAATGGAAAAAAGGCTCTGGTCCTTAAGGGTGAAAAGACTGCGGTCCTTAAGTGGTTAAATGCAGAAAATGTCAGTTTTTTTTGCACAGGTAACAATAGTGTATTATTTTCATAGATTCCCCCAAGTGGGAAGAGTTTTACTTACTTCATTCTGAGTGTGGGAAATATAAAAAAAAAAACGACGTGGGGTCCCCCCTCCCAGACCTCTTTAACCCCTTGTCCCCCATGCAGGCTGGGATAGCCAGAATGCGGAGCACCGGCCGCGTGGGGCTCCGCACCCTGACTATACCAGCCCGCATGGTCCATGGATTGGGGGGTCTCGGAAGGGGAGGGGCAGCCAAGCTTTCCCCTCCCCCTCCGAGCCCTTGTCCAATCCAAGGACAAGGGGCTCTTCTCCACCTCCGATGGGCGGTGGAGGTGGAGGCCGCGATTTCCTGGGGGGGAGGTTCATGGTGGAATCTGGGAGTCCCCTTTAAAAAGGGGTCCCCCAGATGCCCACCCCCCCTCCCAGGAAAAATGAGTATAGAGGTACTTGTACCCCTTACCCATTTCCTTTAAGAGTTAAAAGTAAATAAACACACAAACACTTAGAAAAAGTATTTTAATTGAACAAAAAACATAACCACGAAAAAAGTCCTTTAATATTCTTAATTAACCATTAATACTTACCTGTCCCTTTAAATAAATGATCCCTCGAAATAGCCTCGGAAATGTTCTATCAGTTAGAATGTAACAAAGTTATTACAATGTAACAACTTTGTTACATTGTAACTACGCCGCACCCGACGTCACTCGCCGCCGCCGCATACGCGTCTGCGCTGCACACATTCCCGACAGAGCTCTGAGCTATATAGCTCAGAGCTCTGAGAAGCATCTTTGTATTTTGGCTCCAAGGAGCCCCATTGGTCCTTAGCAGACCAATGGGGTTCCTTCAAATCAAAAGGAACCCCATTGGTCTGCTAAGGACCAATGGGGCTCCTTGGAGCCCGAATACAAAGATGCTTCTCAGAGCTCTGAGCTATATAGCTCAGAGCTCTGCCGGGTCCGTGCAGGACGCTAAGTCCCCGCCGGCTCCCGCTGTCCACCCCGCCCACATCTGTCACCCACATGTCACCCACATGTGAGTGACATGTGGGTGACATGTGGGAGAGGCGGGGAGGGCAGCGGGAGCCGGCGGGGACTTAGCGTCCTGCACGGACCCGACAGAGCTCTGAGCTATATAGCTCAGAGCTCTGAGAAGCATCTTTGTATTTGGGCTTCAAGGAGCCCCATTGGTCCTTAGCAGACCAATGGGGTTCCTTTTGATTTGAAGGAACCCCATTGGTCTGCTAAGGACCAATGGGGCTCCTTGGAGCCAAAATACAAAGATGCTTCTCAGAGCTCTGAGCTATATAGCTCAGAGCTCTGTCGGGAATGTGTGCAGCGCAGACGCGTATGCGGCGGCGGCGAGTGACGTTGGGTGCGGCGTAGTTACAATGTAACAAAGTTGTTACATTGTAATAACTTTGTTACATTGTAACTGATAGAACATTTCCGAGGCTATTTCGAGGGATCATTTATTTAAAGGGACAGGTAAGTATTAATGGTTAATTAAGAATATTAAAGGACTTTTTTCGTGGTTATGTTTTTTGTTCAATTAAAATATGTGTGTTTATTTACTTTTAACTCTTAAAGGAAATGGGTAAGGGGTACAAGTACCTCTATACTCATTTTTCCTGGGAGGGGGGGTGGGCATCTGGGGGACCCCTTTTTAAAGGGGACTCCCAGATTCCACCATGAACCTCCCCCCCAGGAAATCGCGGCCTCCACCTCCACCGCCCATCGGAGGTGGAGAAGAGCCCCTTGTCCTTGGATTGGACAAGGGCTCGGAGGGGGAGGGGAAAGCTTGGCTTCCCTTCCCCTTCCGAGACCCCCCAATCCATGGACCATGCGGGCTGGTATAGTCAGGGTGCGGAGCCCCACGCGGCCGGTGCTCCGCATTCTGGCTATCCCAGCCTGCATGGGGGACAAGGGGTTAAAGAGGTCTGGGAGGGGGGACCCCACGTCGTTTTTTTTTTATATTTCCCACACTCAGAACGAAGTAAGAAAAACTCTTCCCACTTGGGGGAATCTATGAAAATAATACACTATTGTTACCTGTGCAAAAAAAACTGACATTTTCTGCATTTAAAAGACATTTTCGCCCTTGAAACTTAACCACTTCAGCCTACAGCTTCGAAAATCTTATGCATCCGAGCAATGTTCACCTCCTATTCATTCGCTAATAACTTTATCGCTACTTATCAAAATTAATTGATCTATATCTCGTTTTTTCCGCCACTAATTAGGCTTTCTTTAGGTAGTACATTTTGCTAAGAGCCACTTTACTGTAAATACATTTTAACAGAAAGATTAAGATAGAAATGGAAAAAAATCATTATTTCTCAGTTTTTGGCCATTATAGTTTAAAATTAATACATGCTACAGTAATTAAAACCCATGCATTTTATGTGCCCATTTGTCCCGCTTATTACACCATTAAATTACGTCCCTATCACAATTTATGGCGCCGATATTTTATTTAGAAATAAAGGTGCATTTTTTCAATTTGCGTCCATCACTATTTACAAGCTTATAATTTTAAAAAATGTAATAAGATACTCTCTTGACATGTATATTTAAAAAGTTCAGACCCTTAGGTAACTATTTATGTATTTTTTTTTTTTTTTTAATTGTAATTTTTTTTATTATTTTTTTAATACAAAAATGTATTTGGGTAATTTTAGTTTGGGAGGTAAATAGCCAATTTTAGATGTGATATAATGTATTTTTTATTCAATACAGGTATGTGGGTGCAGTTTACTATTTGGCCACAAGATGGCCACATTCAAAAAATTCCTAGATGCGAACGATGTCGCATCTAGGAACTAAAATGAAGAGAAGTTGTTTCCTGGGGGCAGAAATACCACGCTCTCTGATGAGAAAGCGTCGGTATTTCTGCCGGGGACTTGGATCGGTGAATGGGAATTATATTCCCATTCACTGATCGGGGGGGCAGCGGGAGGCAGCGGGGGCGCGCGCGGGCGCGCGCCCGATCGCGCGCACCACACGGCTGCAGCACCACTGCCTATCTGGACGGATATATGCGTCCAGATATGGCGAAGTGGTTAAAAATCGATTTTCTCAAAAACTATAAGGTCTTTTTGAAAAAAAAAATTTTCCTCTTATTCCTCCTGATCTCCTTAATATATTCTCCAAATTTGAGGCTCTTAGCATTTAAGGGGGCTTTGCTATTAACCCTTAAAGACGGCGGCTTTTTTATATTATATGGAGCGTTACGGTTTAACGCGAAATTACGATAGCGTTTAATGCGAAATTACGGCATGAACGAAACGCGAAATTACGCGTTGAAAATTACGCTTACGGTATTTTCAATTACGATTTTAATGGCAATTACGCTACTGTAATTTCGCATCGTAATCGCAAATTTCGCATGCGTAATTTTAGTAATGCGAAATTACGAAAATTTCAGCTCAACTCTAAATACTAGCTTTACTGGGCACTCTACTAGCTATACTGGGGTAACTGTACTAGCCATACTGGGGCAACCAAACTCCCTATACTGAGGCAACTATGCTAGCTATGACCCCCCCCCCCCCCGGTAACCCGCTGCGCACGACACTGTCCACTAGGACGCTACAACCCCCCCCCCCCCCCCCCCCCCGGCAGGCCCCGGAGAAAAATTTGGTCAGAAAGTGGTCCCCGGGCCGGAAAAGGTTGGGGACCCCTGCCATAGTAGTTATTGCAAAAGCAATTTGTAGTACTTCAGCAGATACACCAAGGTGAATAAATCAAAAGCATGATAGATACAGCCTGGTATCTTACTGGGCAAACATTGTGTAAACAATAAGGTTAGAACCCTGGCACATCCTCCATGTTTTACAAGCTTCTCTGTTTGTTCGACAAGATCCTATTAATGATTTAAGAGCTGCCATAAAAACTGATGCCAGAACTTTTACATCGGCTTTTCACAAATACAAATCACAATGCCCAAGATTCAGGTTCCTATATCCACCACCTCCAATATTTAATCCCAACTCTACCCACCCTTACAGTGCACTAACCTAACCATCCACCTCTAATGCCTAACCTCAACCACCCTTCCACTGCCTAAGCTTATTTTCCCCAATCTAACTAGTTATTCCAAGCCAAATAATCTTCTAGTCTATGAGAATAGTCTAAAGAATGCTTATTGGCCGAAATCTTACAATTAGTTTTATTTAAAGTTAGCCAATAAATGGTATGATCTAGATTCAAAAATGTGCTCTGTGATTGTGCCCGGTGGGGCAAAACATGTCGGCAGGGTTGGCTGACGAGTGAGCGCAACACAAGATCTACTCCCTAGACAACGGACTTCCGTCTCCTTCCACCAACACGTGTCCAGCAGCTAGCAGCACAGACGCCACCATATAGAGACGGCAGTGGAGTTTAACAGATCGGCTGGTTGGGATATCTCACACCAGTGAGTCAGGGCCGTGCAGAGGGTCCTTAAAGGGTCCTTAAAGGGAAGGTTCAAGCAAAATAAAAAAATGAGTTTTACTTACCTGGGGCTTCTACCAGCCCCATGCAGCCATCCTGTGCCCTCGTAGTCACTCACTGCTGCTCCAGTCCCCCGCTGGCAGCTTGCCGACCTCGCATTGCGTACATTTTTACGCATTCCCGCTAGTGCAGGAACATTAACACATACATTTTTACGCGTTACTGGTTCAATGCGTACATTTTTACGCATTGAACCAGTAATGCGTTTGCTTGGACATTCCCTTTAAGTGGGGGGTGCTCAAATTTAAAAAAGGGGCCTGGCAATGCCTTCCCCTGCATGCCCCCCCCCCCCCCGCCTCGTTTCTGGCTAGGGGGGTATTGATTGTCATGCTGCTGAATGCAGATGATGGTTGCCATGTGGGTTCTGGGTGTAAGTACTGAGTGTCATGTGGGTTCGGGCTATGGTTGGGTATCGAGTGTCATGCGGGTGTTGATTGCAAGAACTTAGTGCCATGTAAGATCTGGGTGCATGTACTGGATGTCATGTGGGTGCTGGGTGCAGGTACCGGGTGTGACATGGGTGCGAATACTTGGCGCCATGCCTGTACTGGGTGCTGGCTATGGGTGGGCTTTGGGCATCACATGGGTTTTGAATGCAGGTACTTTGGGTGCAGGTACGGGTTAAGTGGATACTTGGTGCAGATAGTGGGTGCCATGTGGAAGCTGTGTGCAGGCTTGAGTACTGGGTGCAATTTTAGGCCTGGGTGCAGATACTTGGTGTCATGTGAGTGTGAGATCTGGGTGCCAGCTATGAGGGGAAGGGGTGGCTGATGGGAAAAGTAGAGGTTAGTGTGGGTGCTGCAGGAAGGGGCAGGGCCATGCAGAGGATCCTCAAGGGTGTGGTGCTCAAATTTGAAATCGTAAATCGTGCTAAATTGTGTATGTAATACCCCCTCTCCAGAAAGCATAAGGCAGTCTTAACCCCCCCGCCCCCCCAAACACACACACACACACACACACACACACACACACACACACACACACACACACACACACACACACCTTTATAGCAGTATCAGGCAGACTTTGTGTCTCTTTCCAACTCTTTTGGTGCTACCACCCTCAAATCAGCAGTGATAGGTGCCCACTGTTAGTGGGTTAGAGTGGGCACAGTGGGGCCCACTGTGGAGGCACAGACTCACCTTTCATTACTGGGACCTCTGTCCCTCTTGATCAGCACCCAAACCTCTTTTCAGGCAAAGAAGTGGTTACCAATATGCAGTGGTTGCTAAGCATTAGTAGATGCAAAACTGCAGTAAGTGCCAAGGTGCAGTGGGTGCCCAGATGCAGTAATGGTAAGACGCAAAGGTTCACTTTGTGGTAAGTTGCAGTGGGTGCTGAGATGCCAAAGTAAAGTCTGTGTCAAGCTGCTTTGGGTACCGAGGTCCAGTTTGTATTGGGTGTTTATTTGCAATGGGTGCTATGCAGTATTGGGTGCTGAATGAGTAGCAGATTGTAACAATAGTGGGTGCCATGTGAGTGCTAATTGGTACAGGGAGCCATGTGAGTGTTGGACATGAGTGAGTAGGGAGTGCCATGTGTGGTCTGGATGTGTGCCATGGGAGAGTACTGTGTCTCGTATGGGTTCGGACCAAGGATGGGTACTGGGTGCTATTTGGGTGCTGGCCATGGACAGGTACTAGGTGCATATAATGGCTTTGGAACTTGGTGACGTGTGAGTACTGTGCCATGTGGTTGTTGATTATAGGTATATGCGGGTCTTAGGTGCAAATACTGAGTGCCAAGTGGGTACTGGGAGTGAGTACATGGCGACATATGGGTGATGGGTGCTGGCTAGTGGGGTATTTGTTGTCATGTGAGTACTAAAGGCAGATGCTGGGTGCCATGTGGGTTCTGGGTGTTGGCACAGGGTGTCATGTGGAGTCTGGCTGTATGGGTGTGTATCAACCATCATGTAGGTGTTGATTGCAGGTACTTAGTCCCTTTTGAGTTCTGTGTACACAAGTACTGGATGTCATATGTGAGTGCTTGCTGTGGGTGCTGGGCACCAAGTGGAGGCTTAGTGCAACTGGAACTACTGCAGATGAAACATGTGGGTGTTGGGTGCAGGTACTGGGTATCACATAGGTGCAAATACTTGGTGCCATGCCTGCACTGGGTGCTAGCTCTGGGTGGGTGTTGTGTGTCACGTGGGTTCTGAGTGCAGGTACTTCGGGTGCTAGTACTGGTTATGTGAGTGGGTGCCATGTGGAGGCTGTGTGCAGGTGTGAGTAGTGAGTGACATGTCAGAGCTGGGTGCAAGTACTGTGCCATGTAGGAGTGAGTACTGGGTGCCAGCTATAGGGTGAAGGGATGCAGGTATTGGGTGTCATGTGGCTGTTTGATGCAAGTACTAAGTGCCATATTGAGGCCGGATGTGAGTATTGGGTCCTGCTTGGAGCAAGTACTGGGTGCTAGCTATACTGGGGGTTACTGGTTGAGTGTAAAGTGGGTGCTGAATAATGGTGGGATTGCTGTGGGTGCAGGGGGTGGGAGATCACTTTGGGTACTACTATGAATGGCATAGTTGCTGCTAGGGGAGGTCGAGGTCAGTGTGGTTGATGGGGGAAGGGTAGGTCACTGTGGGTGCTGGGGGGAGAAGTAACTGTGGGTGCTGTGGAAAGTAGAGGTCAGTATGGGAGCTGGAGGAAAGGGAGGTCACTGTGGGTCCTTTGGGGGAGATCACTGTGGGTCTCGGGAGGTAGAGGTCATTGTGGGTGCAGGGGGTGGGAGGTCACTATGGGTGCTGCTATGAATGGCATAGTTGCTGCCAAGGGAGGTAGAGATCAGTGTGGGTGCTGGGGGAAGGGTAGGCCACTGTGGGTGCTGGGAGAAGTCAGTGTGGTTACTGGAGGAGGGAATGGATGCTGGGTGTTGGGAGAAGCCACTGTGGGTGCTGGCAATGGGAGAGGTCACTGTAGGTGCTGCTTTTGGGATGGGAGGTCCCTGTGGGTGCTGCAGGGGACAGGAGGGTAGCCACTGGGGGAGGGAAAAATCACTGTGAGTGCTGGGGGAGGGATAGGTCAGTGTGGGTGCTGGGGTTGGCAGGATCACTGCTAGAGCTGGGGAGGGAGAGGTCACTGTGGGTGCTGGGGGAGGGAGAGGTCACTGTGGGTGCTAGGTGGAGGGAGAGGTCACTGTGGGTGCTGGGGGAGGGAGAGGTCACTGTGGGTGCTGGGGGAGGGAGAGGTCACTGTGGGTGCTGGGGGAGGGAGAGGTCACTGTGGGTGCTGGGGAGGGAGAGGTCACTATGAGTCCCAGGTGGAGGGAGAGGTCACTGTGGGTGCTAGGTGGAGGGAGAGGTCACTGTGGGTGCTGGGGGAGGGAGAGGTCAATGTGGGTGCTAGGTGGAGGAAGAGGTCACTGTGGGTGCTAGATGGAGGGAGAGGTCACTGTGGGTGCTGGGTAAGAGAGAGGTCACTGGGTGCTAGGTGGAGGGAGAGGTCACTGTGGGTGCTGGGTAAGAGAGAGGTAACTGTGGGTGCTAGGTGGAGGGAGATGTCACTGTGGGTACTGGGTAGAGAGAGGTCAGTATGGGTCCTAGGTAGAGGGAGAGGTCACTGTGAGTGCTAGGTAGAGGGAGAGGTCACTGTGAGTGCTAGGTAGAGGGAGAGGTCACTGTGGGTGCTAGCTGATGGGAGATATCCCTGTGGGTACTGGGGAGGGAGAGGTCAGTATGGGTCATAGGTGGAGGGAGAAGTCACTGTGGGTACTAGGTGGATGGAGAGGTCACTGTGGGTGCTAGGGGAGGGAGTGGTCACTAGGTACTAGGTGGAGAGAGAGGTCACTATGGGTGCTGGGGGAGGTAGAGGTCAGTATGGGTCCTAGGTGGAGGGAGAGGTCAGTATGCACGCACTAGGATTCCTGTCGGGGCCTCTTCACTTGAAAGTGTCCCAGGCGGGGGCGGAGCTTCCCGCGGGTGGGCGGGGCTTATTTTGCGCGGCAAGAGGGGCCTTTTATGAAGATTTTAAAAAGGGGGGTGCCTGGGCACCCAGAGCACCCCCCTGTGCACGTGCCTGCTGTGAGTGGTTGTTCAATAGTTGCAAAAACTGCTGTGAGAGACACAAGGTTGCAGTGTTTGGACACTGAGACGCCCCTCATGAAGAGTAACTGAGACTGCTTACAGAAATGCATACAGGACTGGGAGCATTTTAATATACTAGAGACCCCTGCACAGGTGGTAACCTCTTACATCGCTTGGCTGTACAGCAGGTTGCCATGATGCCCAAACACCATCAGTTGTGACATAGAAGAGCTGTACAGAGGCCTCTGAGGTGTGTGTCAGTGGTATCATTTCACACCCCATATAAGGTGGCAGTGGAGTTTTGTATAGGAGAAGGGTAGGAGGCGCCCGTGGACGTGTAGCTTTAAACTTTATATCAATTCAGATAAAGTACTTAGGTTCCTACCTTAGAGTAGTATAACTCACACATATAGTAATGGTTGAAGTTTCTGAAGCTTTATTGGGGCACAAATGACAACGCGTTTCGCAGCCAAGCCGCTTCCTCAGGTCTATAGGTGTGCCTTTAAATACAATATGGCAACAATCAGGATAGACATACCACTAAACAATGGTGTCATTATAAAAACATTCGGGATAGACATACCATTAAACAACAATATAGTTATAAAAGTGACAATAAATAATAAATGCATAATACCAATACAAAGAACTACATACATATATATATATATATAATGGGTAAAAGGTTAAAAAGGTTAAAGAATTGGGAGTATGGCATACAAACATATGGATACACGTGTGCGCCCGCACAAACGTAAGGAACAATATGTGCACACTACCCACGTACATCTACACATAATTATCCATGTGTTCACAGTTCATATCTATGCAAAATAGGCTAAAAGCTAAAACACCAGGGGGAGTATAACCTCGGTTCCCAAGCAAAACTTCTGAGGGTCAGAGATTCCCACAAAAAAGGGGCATACATGGAGATAGTTTAGTATATATGAACGGGATATGTGGTGGAGAGGTGGGGGGAGTAGGCCTAGTCTTGTTCAAAATTCATGTTTAGTATTATTGCCTAGGAGGGCAGGATGCTGCCACTGGGGGACGAGATGGAATGGTAGAAAACCGGAGAGATCTCCCCGGAGGGAAGAGGGGTTAAAACTGCCCAGGGGTAATGTATAGAGAGGTAATGAGAATAGGGAGCTTACCTAAAGAAGTCACGTCTGATTCCTGAGCGCCATACAGCGCTGCACGTGGAACGGCGCTGACTAAATAGCTGGACGTAGTAAAACGAAAAAGAATATATTCTGATACCAAATCCCAATATGGCACACTTCTACCACCTGCCAAAAATCCATAAAACTCTATCCAACCCGCCTGGACGCCCCATCATCGCAGGCATTGGATCTCTAACTTCACATTTGTCAGAACTGGTAGACCTACATCTTCAACCATATGTGCAGGAATTACCCTCGTACCTGAAAGATTCGACCCAGCTGTTGAGAGAATTAGAAGATATACAGTGGAAGGACGACTACAAATGGGTCACCCTAGATGTTTCAGCCCTATACTCTAACATACACCACCGTATAGGCCTAGCAGCCGTGTGGCACTTCCTTAACCATGACAAGAACATGCCTTCTAAACAAAAATTCTTCCTCATACGATCTATATCTTTCATACTCAGTCATAATTTCTTTCAATTCATGGGAACCATTTTCCTACAGAGGAGGGGAACTGCCATGGGAGCGAGCTTTGCACCCAGTTATGCCAACCTGACCATGAGCCTTCTGGAACTACTACTGCTGGGGCCTTCCAACCCATTTAATGGGAATATCGTATATTATAGGAGGTATATTGACGATCTGATTTTAATATGGCAGGGGGAAACTCCCTCCATCCACACCTTCAAGGACTACATCAATAACAATGATTGGGGGATAACCTTTACCTCCAACTTTAGTGATCTCCAGATCGAATATCTAGACGTGGTCCTCTACCACGAAAACCATAAAATCAAATCGAAAAATTTCTTCAAGTCTGTGGACTCTAACTCCTATATAGACTATAAAAGTAATCACTATAAAGCATGGAAAACTAACATTCCCTATGGGCAATTCCTGCGAATCCGGAAGAACTGCACAGACGCCAAGACCTATGATGAACAAGCAAAAATCCTATCCAGAAAGTTCAGAGAAAAGAATTTCCCAAATGGAGTAATAAAGGACGCAAAGAGGAAAACTAGAGCTATGAACCGCAGGGACCTTTTGAAAATTACAACAAAGCAGAAAGCACAAACACAGAAAGAACCCAACTTTATCACTAGATTCTCTAATCAACATAATCCAATCAAAACTGCACTTAAAAGGCATTGGCCTCTCCTATTGAAAGATCCCTATCTGAGAAGAGAATTGTCGGACAGACCGAAATGTGTTTTCCGCAGGGCCAAAAACCTAAAGGCACAAGTAGCCCCTAGTAGGATAAAGAACATTCCAGGACCTGAGGACATGAGTGGCCAATGCTATGGTAACCAGGGGGAAATATCAGGATGCAACCATCCGAGATGTCTATGCTGTAATAGGATCCAAAGAGGTGAACAGAACTTCCAATCTACAACCACAGGAGAGAGCTTTTCGATAAAGCAAAAAATGAACTGTGGCACAGACTTCGTTATCTATGTAGTAACCTGTCCTTGTGGACTGCAATACGTAGGCCGTACGACCCAACCATTAAGAACAAGATGGGGCCAACACAGGCGGAACATCGAGAACGGCTACATGAAACAATGGCTTCAATTCATCAAGCATTACCGCATTCGGTAATGCTGAAAACAGCTGACTTAACGAAGCACTTTAGAAAATGTTAATTCATCAAAGCTGTTACCGAATGAGAAGCTGAAATGACACAGCAATGAGATAAATTACCGACATGTGCTCAACAAATGTTAATTCATCAAGGTTCCCACATTCGATAACACATTCGGTGTTTATCTCAAGCTCTCCCCTGTCGTTACAGGCTTCGAAAGCCTTCTGTGTGAATGTTTTCATGATTAGCAGTAGCAGGCAGCCAATAGAAACAGCCCCTGTTCTCCTGCAAGTGCTGCTGATAGGTCACACAGGCTTCTCCACACAAGCTTTCAGACCCCCCAAGCAGTGAGCAGAGAGAACGGGTCAAAATATATCCCCAGATTCCCTTCGGTGGTGTAACCCTTTCAGGCCCTGTTTGATAATGCAAAGATGCTGGTGGTGAAATCACCAAGCATGGCATTTGTAATGTCTCCAGGAAGTTCATCTACGTTGTGGCAAATAAATAAAATGTTAAGAAAGACTGATGGACAGATTCAGAGCTGCAGAGGCAGTACAAGTAACAGTAACTATAACACCTTTACATGTAAAGGGATGTCTGGATGCCTTCTATTGTTATCAGCTTGTAACAACACAGAGACATTCCAAGCTGCTCTGCACCACTCTGCTGTTATCGAACAGCCTTTGATGAATTGAAGCCTAGTAGTTCGGTAACTTAACGAACCTCTACCGCACATGGGAAAATATTGATGAATTAGCACAGTGAAGTGTAAAATACCGAATGCGGTATTTTAAGGACTGGGGTTTTGTTATCGAACACCCTTTGATGAATTGAAGCCATGGTCTCTCTAGGCATTACAAAATTCAACATGGACAGAGCACTGACAATACCAGCATCTGCCCCATTGAACATATCCCCGAGGACACCCAGGACAGACATGGGAAGCTAAAAAGAAGAGAAATGTATTGGGTATTCCGATTGAACACACTACAACCTGAGGGCTTGAATATATGTCTAGAACACAACATGTAATGAGAACACACTTTTCCTTTAGTGATCCACAGCCCCATTACGGCCTCTCATAGCCATCCTTCCCCAATCCCCCCCCCTTTTTGTCCTTGTCCTTCCCCCTATCCCCCCCCTTCCTTTTGTCCTTGTCCTTCCCCCAATCCCCCTCCCCTCGCCTTCTCCTCCCATCCCCCCCCCCTTTCCTGGTCCCCTTTCACCCTCCCCTAGGCCCAAACTTGGTATCTGATATTTGACCTCCTATAGCCGAGACCCCCCTTCCTGCCCCCAGTCGATCCACTCAGGAATTCCCACATATAAGGTTCTACTCCAGAAAGTAGCCCCGTCTTCAGCAATTTACTCCAGCGACACTACCCAGTATCCTCTCCGCCCCTTTACACTCCCAGCATTCCTAAACATAAATGTGGACGGTTTGGGCGGGTGTAATATATAATATACTTGTGTACAGCTATCCTATTTACGTTATACACCTCTACTGTACGATCATGGCCCCATTACTTCCATTATTGTAATTTTATACGGTTTCATATTTCTGTCTAACTTCTAATTGTCTTATCTTATACTGGCTGAAGAAATGTATGTTTTGTATTATTTTGTATTATATTGTATTATATGCATCCATCTATGTGTCTATATACTGCCATTAGGATTACTTCCATTTATACCCAGTTCATATATACTGGATTTAACACAATATATCCTAATTTCCACAATTTTTTGTAATACCTATATTTTAAATCATTCCCTGACCCACCACGATATGGCTGCCCCCATGTGTCTCCATCAACATGGCTGGCACAGCCGCCACTCGTGCTCTAGGTCACGCCGTGGGCCCTCCCCAAAATGGCCGCCTCCTTAGGACTTCTCTAATATGGCCACCGGCTTATACATCGTGCTCTATAGCACGTTTCACTCAGCACGCATCCCTGCGTGTTTACAGGACATCCCCATGCCCTGACGTATGTGGCGTGATGCCACGCCCCCCAGACTCAACACGAGGGATCCCCTCTTGGTACGCGAACCTTGCGTCATGACGCATAGGGATCCTCGCCCCGCGCCCCCCCGGTGACCTCACTGGGGCTCCTGCTCAGCGCACACGTCCAGCTATTTAGTCAGCGCCGTTCCACGTGCAGCGCTGTATGGCGCTCAGGAATCAGACGTGACTTCTTTAGGTAAGCTCCCTATTCTCATTACCTCTCTATACATTTCCCCATGGGCAGTTTTAACCCCTCTTCCCTCCGGGGAGATCTCTCCGGTTTTCTACCATTCCATCTCGTCCCCCAGTGGCAGCATCCTGCCCTCCTAGGCAATAATACTAAACGTGAATTTTGAACAAGACTAGGCCTACTCCCCCCACCTCTCCACCACATATCCCGTTCATATATACTAAACTATCTCCATGTATGCCCCTTTTTTGTGGGAATCTCTGACCCTCAGAAGTTTTGCTTGGGAACCGAGGTTATACTCCCCCTGGTGTTTTAGCTTTTAGCCTATTTTGCATAGATATGAACTGTGAACACATGGATAATTATGTGTAGATGTACGTGGGTAGTGTGCACATATTGTTCCTTACGTTTGTGCGGGCGCACACGTGTATCCATATGTTTGTATGCCATACTCCCAATTCTTTAACCTTTTTAACCTTTTACCCATTATATATATATATATATATGTATGTAGTTCTTTGTATTGGTATTATGCATTTATTATTTATTGTCACTTTTATAACTATATTGTTGTTTAATGGTATGTCTATCCCGAATGTTTTTATAATGACACCATTGTTTAGTGGTATGTCTATCCTGATTGTTGCCATATTGTATTTAAAGGCACACCTATAGACCTGAGGAAGCGGCTCGGCCGCGAAACGCGTTGTCATTTGTGCCCCAATAAAGCTTCAGAAACTGCAACCATTACTATATGTGTGAGTTATACTACTCTAAGGTAGGAACCTAAGTACTTTATCTGAATTGATAAAAGTTTAAAGCTACACGTCCACGGGCGCCTCCTACCCTTCTCCTAATTCATCGTACCCCTGCATAGGGGAAAGCACATTTGGAAGGTTCTTCCAGTGGCATTTTTTTCTTTTGGAGCTGCGACCAATCCCACTGCTAGAAGCAAGGCCGAGTGAGGACGGTACTTCCTCACATGCGATCAAAAGTGGTTGCGTATATATAGCAACCCAACTTTGTGAGTATATTTCTTATTACTATACACATATTCTGGTGTCCCTGAGATAATACACCAGATCGGGCTCCCGGTCTCTCTGTGCCTTTTTTGTCTCCTACAAGAACTTGAGTTTTGTATAGGCATTTTGCTGTATGATTCTTGACTGCAATATCCTTCTGGGTTTCATGTAGTCCTATAGGGAGAGGGCACTCTCCTATGTCATTATTTTAACATAAGTGTATTTGCTCTGTAATTATTCACAGGGCCGGTTCTCTCATGAAGGAAGGTGAAACATTTGCATCAGGTGCAGAGATTACAGGTGCAGCATTTTTGTACTGTGTTTACACTAACAGCAGTCAGAGAAGGAGGAGAAGCGAGACTCAGACTCACGGCCAGCCAGTGTGCTATTGTGTTGAGCTGCTGCATGTCATGTGAGAACATTAAATGAAGCAGACTATATTGTTGGGTACTATGTGATCATTCCAAATCGGGGTGGGGGGTCCCATCCTCACAAGTTTGCCTCAGGCAGCAAAAGGTCTAGAACCGGTCCTGGTTATTCACCCTATTGTTATAATATACTTTATATTGTGGTTGCACATGAAGCAGTTTCTTGAATACTAATTTACAATTCAACAGAGCAGAGATCCGGACACGTACTGTACAAAAAGCAAGCCTTACAGCCGTTTCACAGGGAAACCCTGCTTCTTCAGAGGCAGTAACTTGCATACAATTTGTCAGAACACAGGCAAGTGTTTATATAGCCTAAGGCCATACAAATGAACATAGTCTTACTACTCCCATTTGCACAACCTGCCACTACCAAAAGCGTGCCAGGGTGTGTCCACACTCACAGGCAGACCTGCGTTCAGTAGTGGTAGGTTGTGCAATGAAGAAGTAAGCTTCTATGTTCATTTGCATGTCCTTAGTCTATATAAGCACTTGCCTGTGTTCTGACAATTTGTATGTAAATAACTATCTCTGAAGAAGTAGGGGTTCCCTGCTTAACAGCTGTAAGGGCGGCCATACATCAGATGACTTAGCGACTGATCGACCATCTGATTCGATTATCATAATCGGATGAAAATCGGTGCCGCCAAGTGCAAGGCCAGCCGACAATGTGACCAATTTCAGGATGAAATTGGTCGCATTAATCGATCGGACATGCTGCAAGATGTAGGGCCAACTTGCTCGATTGGGAGCACGGTGGTAACGGCGAGCGATATCATGATGAGTGACGAGAGTGACAAAACACCCGGCGCTGCCCCCGCTAATGTAAAATGTGCCCAGTGTTCGCCATACATGACCTGTCTGCGGGCTCCGCTTGCTCCAGGGTCCCTTAGTTGTCCATATATGCGCACCACATGGTTGCCTAGGGACGTGGGCGTGTGTGTGAGGTCTGACGGCACACATGTGCCATTACCTTTAGGCTTGTACTGTACGTTGGTTGGTTGGAGGAGCAATACAAAGGTGACTTTTGGATTATTAAGATGGTATCCGAATCTCTCTGCTCTGTTGAATTGCAATTGAATTCACACATTCCGGAGGCACAGCTGTTTGCACCCAGTTTCTACACTGCCAGTCAGACAACTGGTGCCAGTTCTAACCACTCTATACTGCATGTCAATACTAATTTACAATAATTGATTGCATACAAGGATGCTGCTCCTCAGTAGAGTAAGTGCATTTTGGTAGACTGGTTGGCCACTCATACCGGTATTTACTGAGAACTTACCAAAATGTCTGTGGATATGTTGAACCAGAAAATCTCCTTTTTTAAGGTGTTGCATCCTCCCCCCAAAAATTGTTCTATCATTCCGTTAGACTGAATATAAAGATTTTTCCAACATGTCCGATCGGATTTTTATTGAAGAAACAGGATAATTGTTCGTTTTTCTTGATCCAAAAAAAATAATTATTTTCTACTTTCACTCTATACGATCGTTTTGGCTGAATAAACGGGAAAATCAAACGTTTTTATTGTACCGGGTATGGGTACCATAAAGAGGTGTGCAAGACCACAGTGTGAAATAATGTCCAACCCAAAGGGCAAATGTTAAATCGGTCTAACAGCAAAATCTTCCTCTCTGTAACTATTACAGCTAAGCCAATTATTAAAGTCTATAGATGCTTACAGTGTCGGAAACCACTTATAATGTTCAACAATGCCGATTCGAATTGTTCCCACTGATGTATGTTGGGGTAGCCAAAAGCCACTTTTTTATCTCCACTCACAGTGATGGTGTGTTAATGGTATGTTTAGATGGAAATTCATGTTAATTACCATGTTATAAATACATTTTATTTTTATTCTGCGCCCAATTTATACCTTGGAGGATATCGGTGTTGATAGAGCAGAATTTTCTGTACACGCAGATAGGCACCCGGTATAACAAGTTAGAACTCTTTTATTGAAGAAAAAGTGCTGAGATAAATCAGGTAGGGTTAAGGTTGACACCATAGATCATTGCTAATTTGTCTTTACAATCTATACAGACAACAAACAGTTAACTGCCATTTCTCAGAATTCTCCAAATAGTATATTGTGTCCATTTCAGACCCCTTTTGTGGCTTCCAGCCTTCCTGACTTTACCACAATAAGACAAGGTGAGAGGTGATATAAGACTGTGAGTCGTCAAAGTGTGAAGTGGAACAAGGATATGGGTCCCAAGAAATGTGCTTGTGGGCTAACAATGTATTTGTGGTTATATTTGTTTTTTTCCAAAACATGTTTTTGTGTAATAGAGATGTCAACCAAGTTATTCTAAGCTGACTATGTCAAGTTCAGAACATGGGGCTTGATTCGAGCTGCACACAGCTTAATGAGAAGAGCGCAAGCTCAGCGCGTGCTATGCTGCAGTAGTGCACCGTAGTATGCGCTAATTTGCGCATGCTCCTTATAACTGACGGCCACTTCACTCATCCCACCCTGAGCCCTGGCGGGTCCAGTGGTTTTCTTGGATGTGAGGTCAGGTGACAGGCAGCCTATTGGGTCAATCAAAGCCCCCGGATCACATCCTAGAAAACCACTGGTCCCGAAGGGGCTCAGGGTGGGATGAGTGGACCAGCCGTCAGTTACAAGGCACGCGTGTAAGTTACCAGTGCACACTACGCTGCACTACCACAGCACAGTGTGCACTGAACTCGCGTTACCCTCATTAAGCTGCGCTCCTTTAGCATCTCAAACCTATGCTACAATGCTGAATCATTACAAAAGGAAGGTAGCAAAAATATGAGACTTCTAAAAACAGGTTAAAATGGGAAGGTAGTATGTCCCTTATTTCTCAAATGAAGACCAGAAGCTAATTTTTTGGAAACTATGACTTTTAGTAGAGCTGTTTATAAAACGTGTTTAGGGGCAATTACACCCGCATATAAGACGATTGAGCGTATAAGACGACCCCACAACTTTTCCAGTTAAAATATATATGAGTTTGGTAAATACTTGCCGTATAAGACTACCCCTCTTCCAACACACACCAAATAAAAATTAAAAAAATCATATACTGGTGCTATCTATGAACAGATACTGGTGCTGTACTGTATGTGGTACCCAGTATATAGGCGACTAGTTCCCTGGTTCCCTGATGACGGCGCAAGGCCGAAACTAGTCGGAACTGGAGACTGGGCAATCTATCTGACATCTATCTGTGATCGTATTGCATATACGTGTATTGTGATACACTACAGGCTTTTATCTACTTAGGGTCCCTGTGAAAAGAACCCTGGAATGACTTGTTGATTTGTTTTGGTGATGGTCACTGTGAACTATTGTTTCTTGAGCACTGTGGTGAGACTACAGATGCTGCTCTGAGCACCAAGCGCTGTGGATTTATGTACTTTTTACTTCTGAGACCGATTGTGTATGTGGTTGATCCTGAGCTGCTGGTGGAGCATATATACATAAGATTGAGATTGAATCAACGCTCGTATTTGCTACAAAAGTGTAGTTTAGGAGCTGTGGGCCCCGATGCAAGTTTTACATTGGAGCCCCCAACCACTCTATACATAACAATTGATACAGCGCACCAAAACCTGCCAATGGCAACTACAGTGTCAGAGGTGCAAGAAGGGGATGGGGAACAGCTTGTTAGTGATCAGTACTATTCAAAGCATCTATAGAAGTGATTATTACCAGCACAGGACCAATAGAGAGCTAATACTGAAGTTTAGGGAGCGCCCTACTGGGCTCCTCTGGCCCAAGGACCCCGATGCGGTCTCAACCTCTGCACCCCCTATTGCTACGCCCCTGCCAACTAGACATTCTCCCTCCCTGGGGTCATATTACTCCTTTGTTCTAAGACCACAGGTATGAATGAGGAGCAGGTGTGTTAAATTTGGCATTATCACTCTCACACACTCTAATACTAGTCACTGGAAGTTCAACATGACACCTCATAGCACTATAGAACTATCTGAGGATCTTAAAAAAAAAAAAAAAGAATCGATGCTCTACATAAAGATGTCCTATGCTATAACACTATTGCCAACACTCTGGAACTGAGCTGTAGCACTGTGGCCAATTTCGCACAGCAGCCTAACGGGACAGGTTCCATTCAGAACAGGCTTCACCATGGTCAACCTAAAAAATTGAGTGCAAATGCTCAGTGTCATATCCAGAGGTTGTATTTTGCAAATAGATGTAAGTAATGGCAGCATTGCTGCAGAGGTTGAAGGGAAGGGTGGAGGGTCAGCCTGTCAGTGCTCAGACCATGCAACGCACAGTGTCAAATTGGTCTGCATGGCTGTTGTCCCAGAAAGAAGCCTTCTCTAATAATGATGCACAAGAAAGTCCACAGTTTGCTGACGACGCGCAGACTTACTCCATGGATTATTGGAACTATGCCCTGTAGTCTGAAGAGACCAATATAAACTTGCTTGGTTCAGATGGTGTCAAGTGTGTGTGTGGCAACCAGGTAAGGAGTGCAAAGACAAATGTGTCTTGCCTACAGTGAGGCATGGCGGTGGGAGTGTAATGGTTTAGGGCTGCATGAGTGCTGGGGAGCTACAATTCATTGAGGCAACCATGAATGCCAACATGTTGATCCCCTTCCTTTGGGATAACTTTACAAATCTTTTTTTTAAATCCTCACAGAGTTCTCTGCCATAAGCTGCAGTGGCGTAGAAATAGTGAATGCAGAGGTTGCGACTGCAACAGGGCCTTTGGGCTAGAGCAGTGATGGCTAACCTTGGCACTCCAGCTGTGACAAAACTACAAATCCCATCATGCCTCTGGTTCCCTGAGTTATGCTTAGAGTGGTCAGAGTATTGCAATGCCTCATGAGACTTGTAGTTCCAAGGTTAGCCATCACTGGGCTACAGGGTCCCACTAGGGGTTCGTCTTCATTCATCTTATTAGCTTTTCATTGGTGCCATGCTGATCATTAATACCTCTATATGTGCATTGAATAATGGTAATCCTTAAAGAGAACCTGTACTGAGTAAAAATATTTAAAATAAACACACGAGGTAACTTCAAATGAACATTACATAGTTACCTTGCCATCAGTTCCGCTCACAAGCTCACTATTTTCTTCTGACAATAATCCCTTCCACTTCTGACAATTCTTTGTCAGATCTGAAATATATCAGTTGCTGTCAGTAAAATATCAGTTGCTGTCAGTTATAGCTGAGAGGAAAACTGATGTATCAGGTAATGTCCATGTTTCCCTATGGCTCAAGTGGGTGATGTTACAGTTTAACTGTGTGCTGACCAGAAAGCTGTTATGGGTAATGGTCATTTTCAAAATGGAGGACGGACAATTCCCTTGATCACAGTGAACAAACAGGACACGGGACAGGAGAAAGACACTGAGGAGTAGACTACATGGTAGGTAAGTATGACTTGTGTATGCTTATTTTGACTCTTAATTTTCAGCTCAGGTTTTCTTTAAAGAGGAACTCCAGTGAGAGTAATGTAATAAAAAAGTGCTTCATTTTTACAATAATTATGTATAAATGATTTAGTCAGTGTTTGCCCATTGTAAAAGCTTTCCTCTCCCTGATTTACATTCTGACATCACATGGTGATATTTTTACTGCTGGCAGGTGATGTCATTGGAAGTAGCTGCTGCTTGCTTTTTTGGCAGTTGGAAACAGCTGTAAACAGTTATTTCCCACAATGCAACGAGGTTCACAGACAGGAAACTGCCAGGACCATTATCCTTACAGTTTCTTGTGGGAGGGGTTTCACCACAATATCAGCCATACAGAGCCCCCTGATGATCAGTTTGTGAAAAGGGAAGGATTCCTCATGTAAAAGGGGGTATCAGCAACTGATTGCGATGAAGTTCAATTCTTGGTCACGGTTTATCTTTAACAAGCTATGTTCTCTGATTACACCTCTCTGACACTGCTGTCTTTGGTAGGTTTTGGGGCTCCATGTCAATAAAGTGCTTAGGGCCCCATGTAAAACTTGTACTGGGCCCCCAAGCTCTTTAGTTACACACCCGATAAGGTGCCATGTTGAACTTCCAGTGACCAGTAGGAGAATGTGACCCCAAGAAGGGAAAATGTCTAATTGGCCCAAATTTTCACATTCTTCAGTTAGGGGTGTACTCACTTATGTTGCCTGCAGTTTAAACATTAATTAATATGTGTTAAGTTATTTTGATGGGGCAGAAAATTTACACTGTTATACAAGCTGTACATTGTAGTTCATGCACATGTATCGTGACCTTGCCAATTTTGGAATCAAATTGGGAGGCCATTGGTAATGCTGGTGGGATTCTTCCTCTTCAGACATGTGAATTTGGCAGATCGTGGTGGAAAAATTTAATCTGTCACTCTCGATATCTTAAAGTCAGTGGTGTACCTACTACAAGGTTACAGGTGCTCACAGCACTGGGTGTAGCCATGACTAGGGGTGCCACTGTGGTGCTCAGCCACTGTATTCTTCCACCTGAGACCTTTTTTTCATAATTTGGGCAACAATTGGGAAAATAGCAGCAGGCAGTGCAGGGGACTATACTACTTCCTAGTGTTGTCCGGATCATGAACGATTCGGATCTTTGATCCGAATCTATTTTGTGAGTCGAATCATCCGAATCATCAAAATGAGTGATTCGGATCGCAAAAGGGGCGGGGCCAGGAGCGACACGCCCCCTCTCAGCGGGGTCCTGGAAGCAAAGCAGAGATGGATCGCTCTGTTGGAGGGGACTCAGGGGAGCCAGCCTTGCAGGGACAGGTAGAGGGGACATGGGTGCCACTGCCAGATATGTGTAGAGTAGAGGCAGAGCACACATACTGGCTATAACGTGCTGCTCATTACAGGCTGTCTGTTCCGTAGTTGTGCAGTAATCACATTGGAAACTTTTGGCTCAGCTCAGCACAGCTCAGTAACTTTGCAGGCACTGTGATTGCAGCGTAATATGATCCTCCTGCACTCGGCACTAAACAGCTGCACTTATCTTCTGGGAATGCTTTGGGGAATGCTTTCTTTCACTGTGCGACGTTTCCATTCAAGGTATACAGATGAGCATATAGGTGAAATATATGTAAAGCATATGATTGCAGCATGTGGGTATTGTGTGCAAACAAACATGTATGCTCTTTGCTTCCCTCCTCCCTTCTCTGTCCACTCCCTGCCCTCTGTCCATCTTCTCCCCTTCTCTGTGTGTCCACCCCCCTCTCCTTCTCCTGCCCTGCTAGTCATTTCAACCCCCGAATGCTTCCCTTGTAAAATGATCCGAGATTCGGATCAAAGATCCGGATCTTTTCAATGATCCGATTCGAATCATCCGGATCATTGAAAAGATCCGAACTTCCCATCTCTACTACTTCCTGCACTAGATGTAGCACCCTTCCCTTTCCTGTCCCATGGGCAATGTGTTTCCTTGCTCTCTACACTCAGCCTGCAGTGAGTGAATGTGTAGAGCTGGATGAGTAGAGAGAAATGATTGCTGTGATGCATCTGGGACATTAGCAGCGAGAGGTGGGAGGATGTGTTTAGTTCTTCAGAAATCAGCACTAGGTGTCAAATTACCTAGGCATGCCACTGCTTAAAGTTTAATTTTTTTTATTTCTTTGTGTGATTTTTTTCTTTTTCGTTTAGCTCTAAAGGCTGCACAAAATAGAATTCACTTAGCAGTTGACTGACTTACAAGCTGCAAATTGCAAACCTCTAGACTCATGCTGGGAACAGATTCTCCTGACCTTCAGCCAATGTACTTTTTTAGGTCTTGGGCAACTAAATTGAAATTTGTTCAGCCTGAAATGATCTCTGATCCACTGAACTGGAACTCACAGTCTGGGCGTGGGATGGAATTCCAGCCTTGGGCTCTATCCAGCGAGGTAATGTCTGTGATTATGTATAAGATCAAATATGTAGCCACACCCATTACTATAGGATGGAATGTAATTTTGCCTTCCTTTTAGTTTCCCATGATGCGTCACTTCTGAATAATAAAATCATCTCTTTATGCCCCTGAAAGCCAGGCTGCCCTCCCAGAACCTGTGGTGTAAAGTGAGCCTGTAGCTAACTAGCTGTAACGATTGTATAACATATTGGTGTAGCGACACAGACGTCTGATTGTGTGATCTGCAGAATCACCAATAATACAGACTCTATACCTGATTATGTGGTGATCTCCAGTATCACCAATAATGCAAGTATAGAAGGCAGAGCTGTAGTGACAATGGTGTTTGGTGTAACAGTTGAGAGTAGATCTCACCAGAGGAGCTGGAGAGAGCTACCAGTGAAATAGGCAGATAGTTTGACTAAACCTCACCAGAGGAACTGGTGGGTACTATCTGCAAAAACCTATGCTAGACCCCACCAGAGGAGCTGGAGGGTACTATCTGCAAAAACCTATGTTGCGATGCTACTATCTGCAAAAATCCTCACCAGAGGAGCTGGTGGGTACTATCTGCAAAAACCTATGCTAGACCCCACCAGAGGAGCTGGAGGGTACTAGCTACAATGGAAGCTGAGTAGCAAGGAGCCCACACCAGAGGTGCTGGTGAGGGCTATAAGTAACAGTAACTAGACAGTTAAACTTGACCTCACCAGAGGAGCCGGTGGGTATATCAACAACAGTAAAAAGATAGTTAGCTAGACCTCACCAGAGGAGCTGGTGAGTACTATCAGCGATAATAACTAGATAGTTTAGCTAGACCTCACCAGAGGAGCTGGTGGGTACTATCAGTGCACCTCTCCAGTGACAAGGGCTCACTGGAGAGTAGAAGGGTCAGACAGGCAAGGTTCAGCAACAGAGAGGCAGGTACAGTACACAATCAGAAGGCAAGAGAATAGTAAGGTTTCAAGCAGATTTTCGGCAACTAGATCAGGTGAGCAGAAGTACAGAAACGTTGAGCATAATATCAATAATACAATAAGGCAATAATCCTAGTCTTGTGTGAAATCCCTGGTTTCCTCCCAGATCAAAACACACCGGAACTAGTCTAAGGTCTGAGCGCTAAAACTGATGTATTCGCAACAGCAGACAGTTTGCAAGTGAACGGAGAAGGCTTATGAAGCAGCGAGGAGAGCCCACAGGCACGCCCCTGTCAATCAGCCAATCCGGGCGCTGTGAGTCTCTCCTGACGTCAGCCGACCGGCAGGTCAGCTGACGCGCCTTCTTCCAGCATAAAGGTCCTGTCTCCGTGCGCGCCCACGTGAGACAGCAACCCTATGAGTAACTGACGATTCTGTCCCTGGCGTGCTAGACGCCAGCGGAACGGATGAAGCCTCCGTACCGAGAACAAAGGCGGCTGCAGAGGCATCCTGTGCACCCGCAGCCACCATCATAGGGGATGTTACACTAGCTAATACATTTTACAGAGCCAAATCAGCCCAACATGCATACAGCCTGTTTTGGACTTTCTGGTCCTCATCAGTGCATGGCATAGATTGATATTGAGAAAAAGAGAGAATATACCGCTGCACTCAATCAGAAGACAGAGCTAGACCCAGGCAGCCCAGGCCGATGATGAAACTGTAAAAAGAAGACAGGTCCGCTTCAATGTCCTCACAAAGTCTCCACAATTTATTTAGGACTTATCCCGTAAAGCAGAACATACAAAACGCTGACATGTTTCGGACCTAAGACCCGCCACAATATCAGTCATACAGCACCCCCTGATGGTCTGTTTGTGAAAAGGAATAGATTTCTCATGTAAAAGGGGGTATCAGCTACTGAGTCGAATAAAGTTCAATTCTTGGTCGGAGTTTCTCTTTAAACCACTCCCACCCCAAACTTGTCCTGTGAGTCTATCCTAGCTTTTTAAATCAGATAGCAGAGGCTATACACATAGCAAGCAACCATGGCTACTCCCACATAAGTATAAAACAGCAAACTAAACATGAAAACAACATTTTTGCATTATCCATACACATTAATAAGATCATTTAATTTGACAAATCAGACATGTACAACTAAAAAAAATGAATATCAAAAGTGCAATAATCTTAAGAAATTAAAAAATTACATTTCAAGTGTATTTGATAACAGTAGAAATGGCAGGAATATCTATAAGGCTGAAGCAGCCATTATGCTGCATGGTCCACATTATGCAGTTTTTAGGCTTATACGCACGCTGGAGGGTTCTTGGCGGAAGTGGACACTTCTGATGAGAATCTAGAGCAAGCCCCCGTTATATGGTTTGCAGTGCCGGATCTTCTAGCTGAGCGTAGGGTAAACACCTTGTTCTCAACAGTCAAAGATAAACATAGCTCGGTAGTCCCTTATATAGAAGATACTTTATATAAACAATACTGAAATGTACAGAAATAACCCTTCTCAGGCCCCTTACCCACAAAATACGAAATAAAAACCGCTACCGGCAAACACTAGCGTTAATCGCTAGGGTTTTGCAATTGCAAGTGTATCCGAGCCAAAGCTCAGGTACAACATCAAATACCCATCCTCCATCAACGAGCAAAGACCCTCCAAAGATTACCGACAAGTGATTTTGGTAATCTAATCGGGCTGTGTTCCTTTTCAAGCAAGCAAGTGGCCGTACTGCGTCTGTGCAAGAAGTCAGTGCCACTTGTGTACAAGCGGCTCTGTGCTAATGCGCAAACAAGGGCGTGCTCATGCCAGCATAGGAGCATGGCCCGATTAGCAGGAGGAAACCAGCGAGCAGCAGTTTGCCGGAGGACAGCAAGGGGAATCCTCATTAGGATCCTTCCTTCTCCTTAGAAAAGTATGCGTTTCTGAACCCGAGCTGATCTTTACCAATACATAAAGGATACCACATAGCTGGGTCACACACAGAATGTACAACATTCACATAATGTTCAACTGTTAAAGTGTACCAGAGACGACAAAGAAAGTTGATACTTACCCAGCCCCATAAGCAGTGCCGAGTCCCTCGCCGTTCCCCCGAGTGCCTCCGTTCTCTGGCTATCGAACCTGGTAATCTTGGTCAGTCGCGTCAGTCAAGGTCTTCTGCTCATGCATACAAAGTAAGGTCAGAAACTGATCCCCTTGGATGACATCGCTGGGCCGGGCTGCACACATGCGTGTCAGCTGTGTAACTGACAAGCTGTGTTGCTATGGGGGGGGGGGGGGGGATGATGATGGAGGGACGACAAGTGGCGGGAAGGGAATCAGCGCAAGCAATAGGATCGGAGTTGCTAGGGGTGGGTAGATCTGTCTGGCGGATCGCTCGTGGGTTGGGAGTTGTCAGGTGATTGTCGGCTGAGGCGGTCGATAGGTCATCAAGCGTGTGTCCGAGGCTTTACTGACCACCACCTTTTTCTATATAAAGGCACTAAACAGTCCAATCAGCACCATATTGTCAAAATGCAGAATGCTCAGGAAGATAAAACTACAAAAAAAGCACAATATGTACAATAAAATCAACTTTGTGCAAAAAAGTCTCTCATCTATGCACACCAATGTGTTACAATTTTTGGGGGTTTAACCGTCCTGGAGGTATAAAAAATTCCGCCAGGAGGCAGCGCAGCAGTTTTTTTTTTTTTAAATCATGTAGCAAGGCCAGGGCTCGCTACATGATAGCCGCTGCTCAGCGGCATCCACCCGCCCGCTTCGATCGTCTTCGGCGACCTCCGATCAGGAAATCCCGTTCAAAGAACGGGATTTCCTAGAGGGCTTCCCCCGTCGCCATGGCGACGGGGCGGATTGGGAGTCCCGGCCCACCCCTCAGCGCTGCCTGGCACTGATTGGCCAGGTAGTGCACGGGGTCTGGAGGGGGCGTCACGGCGCGACGGATAGCGGCGATTGAGCGCGGGGCGGCGGCGATCAATATGCTGACGCAGCTAGCAAAATGCTAGCTGCGTCCAGCAAAAAAAAAATATGCGAATCGGCCCAGCAGGGCCTGAGAAAACCTCCTGCGCGGCTTACCCCGAAGTTACCACCAGGAAGGTTAATGGATCATGCTTCTAAAGTCTTCAAATGTGTACACATCCCTAGATTATCATCATCAAAAGTGATAATTCCTCTTCAGTGATTTATTGAGTGAGTAAATATTTGGGCAGCTGCTATTACAGCATTCTGCATTTCCTGCTCTATAGATTCTTAATAAAACAAAATGGGTGGCTTGGCTCTCAGTCCAACAGCCTACCTGTAAACTGATTGCATGTAAACGGTCATCTGAAGGTATCATGAAAGATCATTTTGGTTGGTATTTATACTTAAAGAGACACTGAAGCGAAAAAAAAAATTATGATATTATGATTTGTATATTGTAGTACAGCTAAGAAATAAAACATTAAGATCAGATACATCCGTCTAATTGTTTCCAGTACAGGAAGAGTTAAGAAACTCCAGTTGTTATCTCTATGCAAAAAAGCCATTAAGCTCTACGACTTTCAAAGTCATGGAGAGGGCTGTTTTCTGACTTTTATCTCCTCTACTGTTCCTGAACTATTTACTTTTTCTCTGCCAGAGGAGAGGTCATTAGTTCACAGACTGCTCTGAAAGAATAATTTTGAATGGTGAGTGTTGTGTAATCTGCACATAATATAGAATGATGTAATTACATAGTTACATAGTTATTTTGGCTGAAAAAAGACATACGTCCATCGAGTTCAACCAGTACAAAGTACAACTCCAGCCCGTCCCCCACATACCCCTGTTGATCCAGAGGAAGGCGAAAAAACCCCCACCAGGCATGGTCCAATTAGCCCCAAATGGGAAAAATTCCTTCCTGACCCCAGATGGCAATCAGATAAAATCCCTGGATCAACATCATTAGGCATAACCTAGTAATTGTAGCCATGGATGTCTTTCAACGCAAGGAAAGCATCTAAGCCCCCTTTAAATGCAGGTATAGAGTTTGCCATAACGACTTCCTGTGGCAATGCATTCCACATCTTAACCACTCTTACTGTAAAGAACCCTTTCCTAAATAAATGGCTAAAACGTTTTTCCTCCATGCGCAGCTCATGTCCTCTAGTCCTTTGAGAAGGCCTAGGGACAAAAAGCTCATCCGCCAAGCTATTATATTGCCCTCTAATGTATTTATACATGTTAATTAGATCTCCTCTAAGGCGTCTTTTCTCTAGACTAAATAAACCCAGTTTATCTAACCTTTCTTGGTAAGCGAGACCTTCCATCCCACGTATCAATTTTGTAGCTCGTCTCTGCACCTGCTCTAAAACTGCAATATCTTTTTTGTAATGTGGTGCCCAGAACTGAATTCCATATTCCAGATGTGGCCTTACTAGAGAGTTAAACAGGGGCAATATTATGCTAGCATCTCGAGTTTTTATTTCCCTTTTAATGCATCCCAAAATTTTGTTCGCTTTAGCTGCAGCGGCTTGGCATTGAGTACGATTATTTAACTTGTTGTCGATGAGTACTCCTAAGTCCTTCTCCAAGTTTGATGTTCCCAACTGTATCCCATTTATTTTGTATGGTGCTAGACCATTGGTACGACCAAAATGCATGACTTTACATTTGTCAACATTGAATTTCATCTGCCATGTATGTGCCCATATAGCCATCCTATCCAGATCCTGTTGCAATATGACACTATCTTCCTGAGAGTTGATGATTCTGCACAATTTTGTATCATCTGCAAAAATAGCAACATTGCTCACTACTGCATCTACTAGGTCATTAATAAATAAATTGAAGAGCACTGGACCCAGTACAGACCCCTGTGGGACCCCACTGCTAACAGTCTCCCATTTTGAGTACGATCCATTGACCACAACTCTTTGTTTTCTGTCCATTAGCCAGTTCCCTATCCATGCACACAAACTCTTCCCCAGTCCTTGCATCCTCAACTTTTGCACCAGACTTCTGTGGGGAACAGTGTCGAAGGCCTTTGCAAAGTCCAAGTATATCACATCTACAGCATTCCCAATATCCATATTAGCATTCACTACCTCATAAAAGCTGAGCATGTTAGTCAAACAGGACCTGTCTTTAGTAAACCCATGTTGATGCTGAGAAATAAGATTATTTTCTACTATGAAGTCATGTATAGTATCTCTTAGTAACCCCTCAAATAGTTTGCATACAACTGATGTTAAGCTTACAGGTCTATAATTTCCTGGATCAGATTTTTTGCCCTTCTTAAATAATGGGAAAACGTGGGCTGTACGCCAATCCACTGGGACTCTGCTAGTTGCAAGAGAGTCACAAAAGATAAGATAAAGGGGCTTAGCTATAACTGAACTTAATTCTCTTAGGACCCGAGGATGCATGCCATCCGGGCCAGGTGCCTTGTCTATTTTTAATTTATTTAGTCTTGCCTTTACTTCTTCCTGCGTTAAGTATTTAATATTACAGTTAGAAGATTGAGACTCTTCTGCCTCTGTAATTTGCAACAGTGCTGTTTCCTTTGTGAAGACAGAAGCAAAGAAAGCATTTAATAACTCTGCCTTACCTTGGTCGTCCACCATTGAGTTCCCACCCTCATCCTTTAGGATTCCTATACAATCAACCTTTCTTTTTTTAGAGTTGATGTACTTGTAAAACTTTTTTGGGTTAGATTTGATATCCCTAGCGATTTGATTTTCAGCTTCGATCTTTGCCAGCCTAATTTCTTTTTTACAATTTTTATTGCACTCCTTATAATTGCTTAGTGCAGCCTCAGTCCCCTCCTGTTTTAGGACCTTATAGGCATTCTTTTTCCTCTTCATTTTATCCCTAACCTTTCTATTCATCCATAGAGGCCTTTTTTTATTCCTAGACATTTTGTTTCCATATGGGATATACATACTACAATATTGATTGAGAATACGTTTAAAAGCTTGCCATTTCCCTTCAGTGTCGTCCCCTTGTAGTACATTATCCCAGTTCACCAAACTTAGTGCCTGCCTAATTTGATTGAACTTTGCTTTTCTAAAATTCATAGTTTTAGTGGTCCCGCTGCCCCGTGGCCTATCAGTCACCAGATCAAACGTTATCATGTTGTGATCACTATTTCCCAAATGTTCTTGAACCTGCACATTTGATACATTATCTGGTCTATTAGAAATGATCAGATCCAGTAACGCATCCCCCCTAGTTGGTTCCGTTACCATTTGAGTCAAGTAATTGTCCTGTAGTGCTGCCAGAAATCTGCTGCTTTTACCAGAATGGGTAGCCTCAATACCCCAGTCAATGTCTGGAAAGTTGAAGTCGCCCATAATTATGACCTCGTTTTTACTTGCAGCTTTTTCAATCTGCTGTAGTAATCGCAGTTCTGCAGCTTCATTAATAAGAGGTGGTCTGTAGCATACCCCAATAAGCAATTGGCAACTTTTATTTCCACCATGAATATTTACCCAAACGGACTCCACATCTTCGCAATCTTTCTCCATCTCATCGTTGAGGACAGCTGTAAAAGAATTCTTAACAAAGAGACAAACCCCTCCACCTTTTTTCCCTGTTCTATCCCTCCTAAACACATTGTATCCTTTTAAATTAGCTATCCAGTCATGGCTTTCATCCATCCATGTCTCGGTTATTCCCACAATGTCATAGCCTTTGTCATTCAGAATGAACTCTAGTTCGTCTATTTTATTTGCAAGGCTCCGAGCATTGGTTACCATGCACTTTATATTTTTACCAACACATTTACCAATTTTGTTTACACGAAATGGGCTACTTGAAGTTTTACCAACCTCCTTAATCTTTACACTGTCCCCACCCCCCTCTCCACCCTCCATAATGATAGGTTCCCACTGTCTTTTTACCTCATCTTGTCTATGCATTGAGACTTTATCCTCCCGCCTCCCCCCAGATCCTAGTTTAAAATCTCCTCCAACCGTTTAGCCATCTTCTCCCCCAATGCAGCTGCACCCTCCCCATTAAGGTGCAGCCCATCCCTGCTGTAGAACCTGTAGCCGACTGCAAAGTCTGCCCAGTTCTCCAGGAACCCAAACCCTTCCTTCCTACACCAATTTCTCAGCCACTTATTTAACTCCCTAAGCTCCCTCTGTCTCTCAGATGTAGCGCGTGGCACTGGCAGTATTTCAGAGAACACCACCTTGGAGGTCCTTGCTTTAAGTTTATCTCCAAGTACCTGAAAATCATTTTTGAGGACCTTCCATCTCCCACTAACTTTGTCATTGGTGCCAATGTGTACCATGACAGCTGGGTCTTCCCCAGCCCCACCCAATAATCTGTCAATTCTTTCCGCTACATGCCGAACCCGAGCACCCGGGAGGCAACAGACTGTACGGCATTCACGGTTTCTTCGACAGATTACCCTATCTGTGCGCCTAATAATTGAATCCCCTACCACCAGTACCTGTCTAGCCTTAGCTGCACTCCTATTCCCTTTCTCGTTACAGCAGTCTGCCCCTTGGTTGCTAAGGAGCACATCCTGCTGCAGCATTGCTACTCCAGAATCATCCTCCCCAATATTACGCAAACAAGCATACTTATTAGTGAGGGACAACTCGGGACTAGCCTCCCTGTCACTTTTTCCCCTACCCCTTCTAACTGTGACCCAACTAGCGGCTACCTCTGCTTCTTGCTCCGGCTTTACTCCACCCACCTCATCTTCACCGATTCCATCCAGTGTCTGGATCGTGAGATCCAAGCTCATCTCCATGTTGTGTATGCGTCTCAGTGTTGCGAGATGCTTATTTAGCTCTGCGACTTCCGCCTCTAACTGAGCAACACGCACACACCCAGGGCAACAGTAAACACCCTCAATCCGCTGATCAAGGCATGCATACATGTCACAGGATGTACACTGTACAGCATAGTCCAACATGATGACTATTGTGTGGGGAAATTTTATTTAAAGTAAACTGTGGCGGTAAAAGTTGAAACGGGAGAGGGAGTGAAGTTCGGGAGTGAGTGCAGCTGGGGTGGAAGAGGGGGAGGGGTGGAGGGGGAGTGAGTGAAGTTGGAGTGGAGGAGGGGGAGTGAGTAAGGTTGGGGTGGAGGAGGGGGAGTGGAGGAGGGGGAGTGAGTAAAGTTGGGGTGGAGGAGGGGGAGTGAATGAAGCTGAGGCGGAGTCCTCAAAACTTAAAGACTACACCACAACGTGTTAGCACATCCTAACCAATGCAAAGAACCGCAATATTGTTTAATTTTTTTTTATTTATTATTATTTTTTTTTATTTTTTTTTTACCTGCTTCCTCTCACCTCTCTCTTTGTGCCTGTGTTGTAACGCCTGTTTTTAACGCCTATGCCACTTGTGTCGAAGCCACTTAGTGAGCAATCCACAGACTGAGCAAGCTCAGTACTGAGTCCTGAAGCTGACCAAATACCTCCTGTTACAGCTAATCCCTCCCCCTAGCTAATTACCTGCCTGTCGCAAGCACACTAGAGGAAAAAAAATGTACTTTTAAAAACTTTTAAAACTAACACTTGCGGCTAGATATCTGATGAACTGCAATGCACAAGCCCACCAGATATCAAAGCAGCAAAACACAAATTTACAAACAACAGCAATATAATATAATCAGAGCTCACAATTCCCAGCAGTGAAGTGAAACAGCCCACCACCAAGATGAAGGCTTTGGCCTACACTTCCTGTTTAATATATCACCTGTGTTACAGCTAATCCCTCCCCCTAGCTAATTACCTGCCTGTCGCAAGCACACTAGAGGAAAAAAAATGTACTTTTAAAAACTTTTAAAACTAACACTTGCGGCTAGATATCTGATGAACTGCAATGCACAAGCCCACCAGATATCAAAGCAGCAAAACACAAATTTACAAACAACAGCAATATAATATAATCAGAGCTCACAATTCCCAGCAGTGAAGTGAAACAGCCCACCACCAAGATGTTAGAAAAAACACTATATACCTGAAATCAAAAATATGAGAATATTTTCTTTGCTGCTAATCTTCTTATAATTATTCATAGTACACAACTAATTCACTATATCATATTTTTTTTTTTTCGCTTCAGTGTCTCTTTAATCTTAAACTGGCCACTAACGGTCCAATTTCTAGCGAAAAATCGTTCGAGCGATCAGAAATTCTGATCGGATTGGTTGTAAATAATCTCCATTGGTGGACACAATCGATTATGAACGAGTGAAAAAAATGTCGCCCGAATGAATTTTCGTCGAATGAAAATTTGGATTTTCTTGGTGGTCGTGATAGATAGAAAGCAATGATTGGTTAGTTGATGGTGTAGTGAACGATTTTTCGTCCGACCAGAATTTCTGATCGCTTGAACGATTTTTCGCTAGAAATTGGACCGTTAGTGGCCAGCTTTAGTTGTATCCCAGGAACACAGTTTAGATGGTTGTTTAACGTGCTAAAGCATGATCCAACCATGATGCACATGGATGAGAGGCACATTTATTCCTATAGACAAATGAACGTGGAGACAGACTGAGGGACACAGTAACAATTCGCTATGAAGTCCAAATTGGCAGATCTTTTGAGCTTGGTCATTCCCAGGATGAGATTTATATGCATTATATATATGCATTATATATTATATATATTTATATTTATATGAATATGGTCGTTGGCCATGGTACATTAAGTGCATGCAAGTCAAATTCAGCTGGGCTACTTGTGCTATCTAATAAAATGTTTGGCAGCTAATCCAAAAGTCTTCCACACTTTATATGTAGTAGAGTGATACCTCTATACAAACATAGATGAGGTTTTCCAGCTAGCAATGTGCAGTAGTGAGGAGGCATTTTATTATTTAGTTGTCCAGAAGTTGCAATGGATGTCACACACTTGGACCATGTATACAATAACAATAGAAGGTGTAATGGACTTTATTTTGTCCATACAAGAGCTGTTTTCCCCCTTTTTACTTAGAGGCTTATTTATACTGTAAATGCTGGCCAAACTATAACATAACCATAACATAACTGGCCAAACTATAGCCATTTATAAAATTAAAGTTAGAAAATTTTTTAAATTCTTAAGGCCCCTTTCCCACTACAGAGATTTCATTGCAGCGCGTTACCCATTTTTCCCGCAGGGTAATGCTAAAGCAATGAAAGTTTATGGGACATTTCATACCTGATGCAGTGCAAGTGCATTTGATGCAAAAGCATCAGCGCATTTTGGGTCAACAGCCGCTGTGATGTGCCTTTACCGGAAGTCATAAAAGTCAATGGCGCCGCAGATATTTTAAACTGTTTTGCATTGTGGTACAGATGCGCGGAAGCATATTTTTTCAATACACTTCCACACTTCATGCAATTTGTAGTTTGTCCACGGAAAGTAAGTGCTAGAGCTCCTCACTTACCTCACTTATAGATTGGCTTCCTGACAAAAGTTACGTTACCGCGCATTACCGCCAGTATCTTTGAAGCCTGTTTTTAGCAATGCGAAGTGATCTGCTGATCGCACCATAGCCAAAACGCTGGTTGCTGGTGTGAAACCAGCCAAAGACACACACACACAAAACAATTGCATTGACATCCACTATTAATTCCTTATTTATAGGAACAATAAATGAATGCACTAGGACCAACACATAGATCATTTTAGTTCCTGACTTCATTATGGTTTTTATCTACTGCTAAGAATCTCCGCCTTTTTATAAATTGACCATGAGGCAAATTGGTGTCCCAGAGGTATTCAGGAGAAAGCACCCTGGTAGGTTTGTTGTACACTAAATATCTATTAAGGTGAGATTCCTCTTGCCAAACAGCTTCAATGCTCTTTGCCTTGTCCTCCATAATGCCTTTGTGGCAAGCCATGCTTAGCTTGTAAATTTCATCCACCTTGCCACCATATAATGCTGCCATATAATAGAAGTCTCCTTGGCCATAAGGTATATAAGCTGCAGAAATTGGTCGCCGCTCATAAGTAAATGCTGAAGGTTCAGAAACAAAGTATGATGGGTGAAGGGTAGCTATCAGGTCCCCAAGAATTTCCACTCCAACATGGTCATTGAAAACCATGTCCACATCGGCACATATCAAGTAGTCTATCTCTTTTGGCATTTTCTCCTTGGTCATGATGGTCAAGGTTTCCATTCGTCGCATGGACACATCTTGCCAACGCTTGTCTGCAGTTACATCGAGTAGCTGTAAGATTCGGCCATCACCCAACTTGGGCTTTTCTACATCACTAACTCGATCAGTAAAAATATAATATGTAACGTTATGGCCAATTATGAAGTAACGTTCTGCAGATTCCAGGAATGGTCCAAGAAATCGAATATACCTGTAATGAAAGATATGCTTATTATTTTTCACTAAGAATATAACTTTTTGTGGAATGCATTTTTTTAACCATTTCTAATGTGTTACATAATAATTTCATAATCCAGTGAAACTCAAAGCCACAAGCAAAATGTAGCATGGGATCAACACAAAGCAACCAATAGGTGAACCTTTATGCATAGGGCAGCTGCGTTCCTGCAGGAATGCAATGGAGGGAAAAGTCACATTGCACGTTATGTGTGCAGTGCATACAGTGAATGAAAAGTATGTGCTACTATTAACGTGCATTATGTGGTAATGCTCTGCGTTGAGATACAGGAATCTGTTGGATTGTATCACACGGATGTACTCTGAAAATCACACAGACTTACAATTGCAGTGCGTTACTGCACGTTAAAATGCCCCTGTTACATTGCACCTCAACATCCAGCTGTGAACATAGTCTTGCGTGTCTTTCCAATAAAGTGTACCTGTCCTAAAGGAGAAAAAAAACCTGCACAAGTAGCTTTATTCTACTGGGCATGTGCGGACCTTAGTCACACATGCCCAGTACAGATGTGCTTGTCCTCGGCTGGAAGTCGTCGAGTCGAATGGGGAAGAAGGCATCTATGCTCGATCAGTGGGCTGCAGAAGTATCCAGGAAACCTCTGTGCACTTTAAACACAAGGGTTAGGGTACTTCACTTGGAACTCAAATCAACATTCATAAAGACATTCATAACATTGGCATACTATACCTAAATATACACACCTCTGAAAAATTCATCATATTACCATATTTTACGGAATATAAGACACACTCCCCCCCCCCCCCCCCCCCCAAAATGGGGAGGAAGTCCATGTGTCTTATATTCCATACACAGGAATCCCCAACTTATGATCGTCTGCCGATATGAACCGCTGCCGACTCGCCGTGACGTAGGGGACTCCCTGCCTTGTCCCCGTATGGTCCTCTGTCCCCCACATGTCTCCTCCGCCCCCTGTGTAAAATGAATTAGTGGCTGTGCGGCTCACCTCATCCAGCAATTGCAGCGCCGAGCCAGACCGCACCTCTCCTGCACGGCTTCCCCTAGTGAAGGCTTCTGCTGATCACATGAGTAGAAACCTTCATTAAGGGTAGCCACACGAAAGAGGAGAGGTCTGCGGATCGCCGCTGGAATTGCTCATGAGGTGAGCCTATCTGCTGCTAATTCATTTTACACAAGAGAATGGAGGAGACATGCCAGATGGCTAGGACACAGGAGGGGACACAGGAGGGCATAAGGGGGCAAACAAGGACACAGTGGGACACACAGGTGGACACACTGGGGACAGAATGGGACACACGGGGGGAGGCAAAGCAGGACACAGAGGGACAGAAGGGGACACAGGAGGACAAAGACTGGGGGAGAACATCTAAAAGATTCTCATGGAACATGGATGCACCAGGTTTAGCATATTTTTTTTTCCTGGTCTTGCCCTCTAAACCTAGGTGTGTCTTATACTCCAGAGCGTCTTGCATTCCGAAAAATACGGTAATTATCATCGACTGTTTCCTTGAGGCCTTCTCCAGCTTCTCAAAACAAACACACACAGACAACTCCCATAAACTCTCAGTTAGTCGGCCTGGCCCCACACAGTGCATGAAGTGTGTCTCACATACTCAGTCCTCTCGGATCCCTCATGCTGTTCTACCTGCTGACGCAGGAGGATGTCAGCTAGAGTCTACCTCTTCCCTTCTTCGGCTCCGATAAGAGAAGCCAGGAGGGATATCAACAGGGACTCTGCGCGCGGCGGCTGCAGAAAGGCATGGTGCCCCACACAGTTGTGTGCAGGAAGCGCCATACATGCACAGTATATACGTATATATGAAGGCAGCAGGGAGCCGACAGACGCTTTGCAGCGTGACGTGCGGCTGCCGCAACAATATCAGTGGCAGGGTTGTGATCATGGGCAAGTGTGGGGGCGGGACAGTCAGGACTCAGGAGGTATTAAAGAGACTCCGTAACAAAAATTGCATCCTGTTTTTTATCATCCTACAAGTTCAAAAAGCTATTCTAATGTGTTCTGGCTTACTGCAGCACTTTATACTATCACTGTCTCTGTAATAAATCAATGTATCTTTCCCCTGTCAGACTTGTCAGCCTGTGTCTGGAAGGCTGCCAAGTTCTTTAGTGTTGTGGTTCTGCTATGAACTCCCCCTTCCAGGCCCTTCTATGCACACTGCCTGTGTGTTATTTAGGATTAGAGCAGCTTCTCTCTTCTCTCTTATCTTTTACAAGCTGGATAAATCGTCCTCTGAGCTGGCTGGGCTTTCACATACTGAAGAATTACAGACAAGGGCAAAGCTGTTTGCAGGAAGAAACAAGCAGCCTGAAACTTCAGTGCATGAGAACAGGGGGAAAGAAACACACAAATGATCTCTTGAGATTCAAAAGGAAGGCTGTATACAGCCTGCTTGTGTATGGATGTATTTTCTATGTGTGGACATACTGTACATCAACCTACTTCCTGTTTTGGTGGCCATTTTGTTTGTTTATAAACAAACTTTTTAAAACTGTTTTTAACCACTTTTAATGCGGCGGGGAGCGGCGAAATTGTGACAGAGGGCAATAGGAGATGTCCCCTAACGCACTGGTATGTTTACTTTTGTGCGATTTTAACAATACAGATTCTCTTTAACATTGCTGGCCACCTTTGTGCACATGGCGCCTGTAGCCTCGAGCCAACAGTGCCTAGTGCTAAATCCAGCCATGGCAAGGCCGGATTTATACTTTTTATAACCCAAGGCCAACTATCACCAGCCTCCCCCTGACCATCAGCATTGCAAATAGATGACCCTCTCCCCCCTTTTTGTATAGGTAGTTGACGACTCCTCCCCCATTACTATAGGCAGCTCAATAACTCCTCCCCCCCTTAGTATAGGTAGTTAGATGACAACCCCCCACCCCCCAATTAGTATAAGTAGCATTATGACTCAACCCACATTAGAATAGGTAGCTCAATGACTCCACCCCCATTAGTATAAGTAGCTCGATTACTCCACCCTGATCACCCATTAGTATAGATAGCTAGTATAGCTAGATAGTATAGATAGCTCATTGCCCCCCCCCCCCCCCCCTTAGTTTAGTTAGTCTGCTGGCCTGTTTGTGCCACTCCACCACAATACTGCTGCAACTCTGCTGCCTGCCTGACACGTGGTGCTGCCATAGTGAAAGATAAGGATGCTCTGAGCCAAGACCGCTGCAGTCAATGACTCACCTATTCCGGCTAGGGCTCTGTTTCAGCACCGAAGCTTTACTGCATCTTCCTCTCCTTAGCCACTTTGCTTGTGATCTCTCTGCAGCTAGCACCTCTCTCTGAAGCACCGGTCACATGATGAGAGAGAGAAGTGCTGGCTGCAGAGAGATCACAAGCAAAGCGACTACGCAGAAGAAGTTGCAGTAAAGCTTCAGCACTGGAGCGGAGCCTGGAGAGATGAGTTATGCCTGCAGCGGGCACGAAGCATCCCAATCCTTAACGATGGCTGCACCATGTAGCAGAGAGGAAGCAAAGTCACAGCAGTATTGGGGTGGAGTAGCACCTTGGATTCCCTCCTCAGCTGCACAGCGCAATCTGACAGTTCTTACACTGGACATCCTGTAAGTTGAAGGCATGCATGTTATCGCAGCCCCGTTAGCCACGCCCCTGGTCCCTTGCAGCTCTGCACAAGGCTTGAGTCTGTAGCCAGCAGCCACGATGATTACATGCAGCTGCAGGCATATTGGACTACTAACTGCCCGAATGCCAGTTCGCCCCTTGCTCTGATGCGCCCTAGACCAGGCCCTTTGTGATCTTGCCACAAATCAAGCCCTGGCTGCATGCTTATTAAACGTGTGTGATTCAGACACAACTGCAACCAAAGAAATCAGCAGGACTGCCAGGCAATAGGTATAATTTAACCAGTTCGGCCTATCTGGACGAGCTTTCTCGTCCAGATAGGCACTGCTGCTGCCGCCGGCTGGTGCGCGCGATCGGGCACGCCCCCGCGCGCGCTCCCACTGCTAGCCCCCCGATCAGTGAATGGGAATATAATTCCCATTCACCGCTTTAACTTCCCCACAGAAATACTGACGCTTTCTCTCCAGAGAGTGCGGTATTTCTGCCCCCAGGAAACTTCTCCCCAGCATTTTAGTTCCTGGATGCGAGATCGTTCGCATCCAGGACTTTTTTCACTGTGGCCATCTTGTGGCCAAATAGTAAACTGCACCCACATACATTTTTAATAAAAAAAAAATATTATTTTACATTTAAAATTAGCAGTTTCCCTCCCACACCAAAAATTACCCACATACACGTTTTTTTATTAAAAAATAAAATAAAAAATACAATTAAAAAAACAAAAACAACATAAATAGTTACCCAAGGGTCTGATCTTTTTAAATATGCATGTCAAGAGAATATGTTATTATATTATTTAAAATGATAAGCTTATAAATAGTGATGGACGCAAATTGAAAAAATGCACCTTTATTTCTAAATGAAAATCAGCACCATAAATTGTGATAGGGACATCGGTTTAAACGGTGTAATAACCGGGACAGATGGGCAAATAAAATACATGAGTTTTAATTACGGTAGCGTATATTAATTTCAAACTATAATGGCCAAAAACTGAGAAATAATGAATTTTTTTCATTTCTTAATCTTCCTGTTAAAATAGATTTAGAAAAAAATAATTCTTAGCAAAATGTACTACCCAAAGAAAGCCTAATTAGTGGCGGAAAAAACAAGATATAGATCAAATCATTGTGATAAGTAGCAATAAGGTTATAGGCGAATGAATGGGAGGTGAACGTTGCTCGGATGCATGAGATTTTCGGACTGCGGTGCTGAACCGATTAAATAAATCCAACAGCCACCATATGCTTCTCACTTCAGGTGTACGTTATAAAGAAGAGCTGTTGTACATAGAAAACATTATCTACATTTTAGGTATGCTGTAAATCAGCAGTCCTCAGATTCTATCCATGTATACTTATACTTACTTTTTCACAGCAAATACAAAAAGTCCAATCCTGGTGTCCTTATGTTGGCTATTTAAAACGTCTATGTTGTATATTCCATCCCAGATGATTGGAGCAAGCCAGGGGGTGAGGACATTCAGGCCAGCTTTCCTAATGACAGAAAAGCACAGTTAGAATAAGTACCTACTATGTAAGCCGTCATAAAAGAGAAATGTACATTTTTGTGCTGTAAAAAGAGATGCTTAAAGAGACTCCGTAACAAAAATTGCATCCTGTTTTTTATCATCCTACAAGTTCCAAAAGCTATTCTAATGTGTTCTGGCTTACTGCAGCACTTTGTACTATCACAGTCTCTGTAATAAATCAATGTATCTTTCCCTTGTCAGACTTGTCAGCCTGTGTCTGGAAGGCTGCCAAGTTCTTCAGTGTTGTGGTTCTGCTATGCACTCCCCCCTCAGGGGGGAAAGAAACACACAAATGATCTCTTGAGATTCAAAAGGAATGCTGTATACAGCCTGCTTGTGTATGGATGTATTTTCTATGTGTGGACATACTGTACATCAACCTACTTCCTGTTTTGGTGGCCATTTTGTTTGTTTATAAACAAACTTTTTAAAACTGTTTTTAACCACTTTTAATGCGGCGGGGAGCGGCGAAATTGTGACAGAGGGTAATAGGAGATGTCCCTTAACGCACTGGTATGTTTACTTTTGTGCGATTTTAACAATACAGATTCTCTTTAAAGTGTCCTTGAAATACAACTTGACAACATGAACTGATCACAATATTGAAATACATATTAACAGCTTCCCAACAATGAAAAAACCTACCTACATTTCAGTACTGCTAGGGATAGAAGCAGATGTAAGTGAGCAGAGCTCCTGAGTATTTCTGTTGGACAGTGAAATAATCCATCACATTAAACAACCAATTGGAATACATTTAGAGAGTAACTTAGCGAAAATTGGAAAAATAAATCAATACACTGCAAAGTAAGAAGTAAAAAAATAGAAGAGAAATGAAATAAAATCATTGATATTTGCTATGTCATTTGTGCATATTGTTTGATCCACATTCAGCCTGCACACAATCATTTTTACTACTGGCAGACATGAAAAAAAAAAAAAAACAGCACCAACTACCATTATCTATAACCACACCCCCCAACAATGCAATATGTTAAAAGGTTTTTTTTTTAATTTTTATTTATAGCTATGCATATGCACAGAATGAGATACTGGTTGCTTGGCAGATGATGGAAGCAACCGTTCTTTCCAACAATGCAACAAGGCTCCCACAGTGTCATATCAGGAAGACCTAGGTCCTGACGTCACACTGTGGGAGAGGTTTTACCACAATATCAGCCATACAGATGTCTCTGATCTATTTGAGAAATTCAATCCTTGGTCACAGTTCCTCTTAAAAGAGAACCCGAGGCGGGGTTCTAACAACAAAATCCCCATACAGAGGCTGGGTCTGCCTATAGAGCTCAGCCTCTGCTGCTAGTCAGATTCCCTCTAAGCCCCCCCTGCGCTCAGCGAGACCCCATTAATCACAGCCGCGCTGTGCGGGCTATGTTTACCTCTCTAATGTCAGTCTCCGCTCTCCCCCGCCTCCTGCATCGCTCCGGTCCCCGCCCACGTCCCTTCCCTCCAATCAGCTCGAGGGAAGGGACGTGGGCGGGGACCGGAGCGATGCAGGAGGCAGGGGAGCGACGAGACTGGCATTAAAGAGGTAAACACAGCCCGCTGCGACACGATGCGTGTCGACAGCGCGGCTGTGATTAATAAGGTCTCGCTGAGCGCAGGGGGGCTTAGGGGGAATCTGACTAGCAACAGAGGCTGGGCTCTATAGGCAGACCCAGTCTCTGTATGCGAATTACGTTCTCAGAACCCCACCTCGGGTTCTCTTTAAAGCTAATGGGAATCGCCCTAAAAAAATAAAAAAGTCAGATACTCACCTAAAGAGAGGGAAGGCTCTGTCCTAATGAAACTTCCCTCTACTCTCCCGGTGCCCGGTCCCACTCAGGATCCCCCGTAGCAGTATTCAACAGTTTCGGTCACTTCCGCCGCCGAAGAGAGGTTTCGGAAATCTTCGGGAGCACTCGGGCTCCCGAAGACGGGCCACTGCATACTGCGCATGCGCGAGTGCCCTCTATGACACACTCGCGCGTGCGCAGTATGGAGCCGCCCGGTCTTCAGGAGCCCGAGTGCTCCCGAAGACTTCCGAAGTCCCCGCGGCGGCGGATTTGAACGGAGGATCCACTGGGCAATGGGAGAGGAGACGATAGGCTCATTAGGACTCAGAGCCATCCCTCTCCTTAGGCGAGTATCTGACTTTTTTTATTTTAGGTGGGGGTACATTAGCTTTAAAGCGGACCGGAAGATACCTAAAAAACAAAAACAAACCTGCAGCCATCCTATGCCTATGCCATCCTGGGACAATCTTCTGGTTCCCCTTTCGCCCGACTTAGAAGTCGACGTCCACTGTGCCTGTGCACATCCTTGTTAGCGCTCCCGTCACCAGAAGCATCCTGTGCAGGCGCAGTACGAGAAAATCTTTATTGCACCTGTGCAAGACTCTCCTGGCAATGGGAGAGCGCACGAGGACGCTTCAGGTCTGATTTAAGGGGAAGGGAGGTAGAGAGGAGGGTATAAAGAGCTTCCCTCTTGACCCTTCCGCTTTTCTTTCTGATGTTCTTAGCAACAACAGTACATAAGTCTTGCAATTATTTTTATACAGATAACTTATAACTACCAGTATGCCCTCCCATCTTAATGATGTTAACAGTATCAGTGGATGGCCTATTCTAACCTTTTGGCTATCATTTTTTCTTTGAATTTTGAAGCCTGAATAGTGTGCAGACCTGAATTATTCTGAACACCGCAGTTTAGCAGCCGAGCCAGTGGACCATTGTCTCGCGCCTTTGCAATAGATGGTCATGGTGGTCAAGACCATACAGCAGTTTAACAGGACCGGTTCCTCTCAGAACAAGCCTTGCCATTGCTGACAAAGATGGTCGAGTGCACCTGCTCAGTGTCATGTCCGCAAGTTTGTTTTGCAAACATGTATCAGTGCTGCCAACATTGCATCAAATAGGTCTGCATGGCTGTTATCCCAGAAGGAAGCCTCTTCTAAAGATGATGCACAGAAAGACACACAAACAGTTTGCGGAGATAAGCAGAATAAGGACATGGACTGTGGTCTGATGAAACCACAATGAATTTATATGGTTCAGACGGTGTCAAGCAGGTGTGACGGGAACCAGGTGAGGAGTACAAAGAGGAGTGTGTTTTGCCGTGGTGAGAGTGTAAGGTTTTGGACAGTAGAACTGTTTAAAGTACACTGTGGCTCCTAAGCTAAATTTAACCAGCTGGTGGCATAAATTGGAGTGTTGTGTCAATATTTAATGAATGACCATTGCTTCATATTTCTGTGTAAAAATATGATACGGGTATGAATGCAAGGAATTGTGAACTACATGGAGGTGTAGTCCAAAAATAGAGTTCTCCCCAGAATTTTTGTCTAGCCAGGTGGCATGAAAATGTAGCCGGGTGGGGCAAGATGAGAGAATGCAGGGCTGGTGCTTCTGTGTGCAATTCTGCTTACAGCATAGGAGGAGGTGAACTGATAACAGCCATTTGTGTGTGTGTGTGCGTCTGTATGTAGGTGCGCATATGTGTATACTTGGTATACAAATCTCTTACTACCTGTTGAATGTTGTGGGGGACTCAACCCCCAGAAAGCCCAGGGGCAGCAAGTCGTGTTGTGCGCCACCCTGAAAAATGGGCGTGGTCATGGACCAGAATGTGGGTGTGGTCATGGGTAGAGCCATTCATTTTACATGGGAAATTGTAAACTGCAGCCATTCTTAAGGTGGCCACTAACTGTCAAATTTCTAGCGAAAAATTGTTCGATCGATCAAAAATTCTGATCGGAACTGAAATCGTTCACTACACCATCAACAAACCAATCTTTGCTTTCTATCACAACCAACAAGAAAATCCAAATTTTGGTTCGACAAAAATCCAATCGGCCCACTGTTTTTATAATCGTTCATAATCCATTGTGCCCATCAACAGAGATTATTTACAACCAATCCGATCAGAATTTCTGATCATTTTCGCTAGAAATCCGTCCGTTAGTGGCCACCTTAAGACTATTAATTGCAGGGTTCTCAAAACTTGGCACAGTTGGTTACGGGGTGACAGGGATTAAAGCGTACCTAAACTCAGAACCTCCTTTCTGCTCTAAAAGATACACAACAGCATAATAACCTTTAGGCTACTTACACACCAGGACGTTGCATTTAGGGGACGTTATAGGGCACATAACGTGCCCCTAACGCAACGCCTGGTGGTGTTGGAGCAGGACGCTACCAAGAACCGCGTTACAAGCAGCTCTTGGTGCGCCTGCTCTGTTGGAGGCGCTGCGGAGACCACGTGAGCGGAGCTCTCCGCATCATGTGGTCCCGTCAGCCAATCAGCGGCCGCTCCAAAGAGTAAACACTGCAAGTGCAGTGAATGCCAAGTAGCCATGTGCCTGGCTACGTAGCGGCCTCTCCCCGCCTCCTCTCCGCCCCTAAAATAAAAAAAACACCCGTACTGAGCATGAGAAAACAATCTAACGCGGCTTAAACACGTATAAAGTCTTGACATGAAGCGTTAACGCAACGTGGGCACTGTGAACGGCCCAATGATTTTTCATTGCTGTGCGTGGGGTGCGTTACAGGCTGCTCTAACGTGCGCCTATAACGTACCACTGTGAAAGCAGCCTAAAAGAAAAAAAACGTGTTACAGCTGATACAAATCCTGAAATAAATCTGCACTGTTTCTACTTCCTGCTTTCATGCCTTTTGTGCCGTGGCAGTCCGGTGACACGGGGAGAGATCAAATTATAACTTGTGATTAGTCACAAATGAGGGGGAATTAGACAGGCTAAACTCTCAATATATACAGGGTGCATTTCTTTCTGTTTTCCATCTGTCCTGTGCAAGAGTTCAGGGCCGCTTTAAGCTGGTATCCCTGGTGCATCACACATTCCTAGAAGAAAAGTCATCCACAGCTTCTAATTGTTTGTAATTACTTTAGAACTGAGCAGCAGTTGGTGACATGGAGATTCCACAAGCCTTTTTTTTATTTGACAGTAATGATGGATAGTCTTTTCTATTGCTGCAAATTGGTGTGGCGAGTTTGCATGTAAACTGTGTGTACCCAGCTTCTGTAAATATCCAATGTTATTGTAATGTATATAATCTGCTTTGGCAATTGTGTAAAGGGCTTCCCTACATGCACAGCTTTTTTGCAGAGTTTGCTCTGACCTGCACTGTGCATGAAAAGGAAGCATGCAAGGAAACATTTTTCTATCTCTTGTTCTGAAAGGTGTCTTGTTCTTTTGTCTTTCATTTTAGGTCAATGTGAAATCATTTGAGTTTGCTGCCCCATATTATTATTGTTATTATTATTTAGTATTTATATAGCACCAACATATTACGCAGCGCTGTACAGTGTATACAGTGGTGTGAAAAGCTGTGGCAGTAATCAGGCCTGGGGGTGACTACAGAAATTGAACTCAGGTGTGATAAACCACAGTTAAGTTATTTTTTACCAAGGGGGGCAATCACTTTTTCACACAGGGCCATGTAGATTTGGAGTTTTTTTTCTCACTAAATAATAAAAACCATCATTTAAAACTGCATTTTGTGTTCAATTATGTTATCTTTGACTAATAGTTAACGGTTTTTGATGAGCAGAAACATTTAAGTGTGACAAACATGCAAAAGAATAAGAAATCAGGAAGGGGGCAGATAGTTTTTCACACCGCTGTATATATATATCTTGTCACTAACTGTCCCTCAAAGGAGCTCACAATCTAATCCCTACCATTGCCATATGTCTATATTATGTAGTGTAAGTACTGTAATCTAGGGCCGATTTTTTTTTTTTTTTTTTTTAGGGGGAGCCAATTAACTTATCCATATGTTTTTGGAATGTGGGAGGAAACTGGAGTGCCCGGAGGAAACCCACGCAGACACAGAGAGAGCATACAAACTCTTTGCAGATAGTGCCCTGGCTGGGATTCGAACCAGGGACTCAGCGCTGCAAGGCAAGAGAGCTAACCACTACGCCATCGTGCTGCCCCATATTTGGGTTCTTGTTTATCTGAGCATACATGTAAAAAAGGCACCCGGTAAATAGGGCGCCAGAGATAGCCGCTAGTAGAATATTGGTAAAATTACTGATATTCTACTAAATTACAATGGCAAAATATTGCTTTTTTACTATGGCCTAAACTAACCCTACTTTTACACAGAACCCTGCCTAACCTTAACTCCCTTGGTGGTGCCTGGTGGTGATTACCCCACACTTCTTACACTAAAGACCCCCGGCTGCCTAACCCCCAATATTTACGCAGCCATAGGCGGTTATGTTGAAAGTTGCCATTAGCGAATCGGTAAATATCGGCTATAAGGGTTATAAACGGTAAATAGTAGCTATAAACGTAGCAGGTGACCCCGCATCCGCTATTTTAATTGTGAGGCTCCAGGCACCCAAATTAACATCTATAGCCGCTAATCGGGCTTTTATCATTGCTACAATGGCAACGGTTGGCAATGGCAATGGCCTCAGGCGGCCTTTTTACCCGCTTTGTTATCTGGGGGTCTGATATGTGTTTAATGCTGGGAATACACCATACAATTTTCTGTTAGATTTACCTGCCAGATAGATGAAGTTCAACATTTTGGAAATGTATCTATCTTACCATCTATCTGCCAATTGGCATTGTTCTACTCAGCAGGAGATAAACAGAAGACAATGCACCAGAGATAATGACCATTCTCTACAGAAAATAATGTAACTATGCATTCTAACAGAAAATCTAATGCTGGGCATAGACTGTTCGAGAATGCGCCGGTATCGAGCCAGCGGTATGGTGTATTCCCAGCATTATGGGCAAATGCAAACAGCTAAGTTATGAGTCAGGGGAGGTTAGGTTTAAGGTGGCCATACACTGGTCGATTTGCCACCAGATCAGATTTGACCAAAAGATAGAGCCCTCTCTGTTCGAATCTGATCAGAAAGGGATCGTATGGCCACCTTACTGCAAACAGATTGTGAATCGATTACAGCCTGAAACACAATCTGTGGAGCCCGATCACAATCTGTGGAGCTGCCGCTGCTGCCCCCCCCCCCCCCCCCCTCACACATTACCTGCTCCGGCCGGCGCGAGTCCCCTGGTCCACCGCTGTCTTCTTCTCCGCCTGGTCCCGGCATCTTTTCCGCATCGGCTCCCGGCTGGCATCTTCTCCCATCACCTTCTGCATCACATATCCGGCATCCACGTATAACTTTCTGTCACTCCAGTGACAGCGGAAGTTCAAATAGACCGCCCTCTGTTTGTACTTCCGCTGTCACTGCAATGACACAGGAAGTTATGCCGGATGCCGTGATGCGGAGAAGATGCCATCCGGGAAGTGACAGCGGTGACTTCGCGCCGGCGGAGCAGGTAATGTATCTCTGCTGTATTGCGTCGGTCGTCGGGCATTCGAACGCCGCTATCGACGCACTCCCGACCCGCCAGCGATCGAGAAAAATCTTCCGTACGGATGGATCGATGGGAATGATGGATTTTGGACGGAAATCCATCGTTCTGTCAGCGGTGTGCGCGGCGATTTCACGGCCGTTTCGATCACTGATCAAAACGGCTGTATTTCGGCTGGGAAAATTGTTAGGTGTATGGACCCCTTTAGGAGGTTTATATGAGGGTCTTGGGGAGAACTAAAGTCAGATTAGTAAGCAACACAAGTCCATACTCCAGATAAACAAACTCTTTAAAGGGGCCCATACACTCAGCCGATTTTCTGGCCGACCGATCGATCCTGATCGTTGATCGTTTGCAAATCGGTTGGCCAATCGACTGATCGATGGCTGATTTCGATCGATTTCGATCGATTTCCATCGAACTTGCTGGGTGGAAAATTTAGGTCGATCTGATGAGATTGCTTATCAGTTTGCATTGGCCTTAATGGAAATCTGATGGCAAAAGAATGCCATCAGATCGAATTTCAATAGATTTCAAAACTGAAATCTATTGGAATGCTATTCTGGTAAAAAAATGTTCTAAAAACGCATCAGATAGATCATCAGATGCATTTCTTATCTATCTGCTGCCAATCTGATGAGTGTATGGGCACCTTAACCTATTAGCAACTTCAATAGAGTTATCTCGTTTGACGACCTTGCTGTAATTATCTTGGAATGCTTTGATCTCTGCCTGCTAACAGAAAGTACAGAAACTGAAAGCAGAAGTCCTCTATTATTGTCTCACACCGCCCCCTAGTGACTACAAACACACATTACAGCAGTACTATTTAGTAGCAAGCAAATGTAACAAATAAGAACGAAAAAAATGTGCTAAAATAAATTGGCCTGCAGCCCTTGCAAGCCTTTAAATAAATTGGCTGCTAAAGGGTTAATACAACATGTATATGTATTCCACTATAAGGGTTTTGTAATCAGATTCCGATAACAAACCGCTAGGTAACGGAAAACGACCAGAAATCGCTGCAAATGTTTCCATCAATGCCATCCACTTGTGACACAATTTTTTCCAATCTGCATTTTTCATACAATTGAGCTCCCATACTTTGTGGGGGAAAAAAAATAAAAAAAAAAATCGCATAGCGGTGAAATTGTTAGTGTATACAATTTGGCAATTCACAATATTTTCACTCTTTTTTTTTTCACCAGCTGCAAATCGCAAATGCATGCACACCCAACAGATCGCAGTGGAATCAGGGTAGTGGAAAGTACAAAGAAACGCGATTGCATCACAGTGCATTTGCAATTGCGTTTCTCAGCTGAGAAGGGCCGTAAGAAACATTTCGAGGACACTTGGGATCCCTTTATGAAAAAGTGTAATATTAAACAAGAATTGTCGGAATAACAGCGTAAACATTACCATCTAGTGGGCATGCCTAGCTATGACTTGCCTGCTCCTATCTGTAGATGTTTTTACTGGCAAACATTGTATTGCAGTCATCAGAATTGTGCACCAACCAGGGCTGGATTTTGCACTAGGCACTGTAGGCTCGAGCCTACAGGTGTCATATGCATATAGAGGTGGCTGGAAAGCGCAAGTCACATGGCAGCCCCCCGCCCCATGTCCTGTGCTCCCCCAGCCTATGTGTACAGTGCAGAGCATGGGTGCAGCATCAGCAGTGCTGAGCTCCCTCACGTGCTCTAGCTGGGCTTCAATGATGCGTCCTCCTCACTCCCTCTAGTGACCTGCGTCACATGATTATTACATGTGATGTGATGCAGTAGAAGGATTGAGCTGTGACAGGAGGATACATCAGGGTAGCCCAGCCAAATGACAAAACTCAGCACTGCTGACACTGCGCCTTTGCTCTGCATTGAATATATTGAGTCAGGGGAGCATAGAATGGGGCTGTTGATGGGGTGTAAAGTTTTCTTTATTTACAGTAAAGTTCCCCCTTTTAGCCATGTAAAGAAAGCTTTGCCCCAGCCACAAGAAGTCGTGCCTACTACCAGCAGGAGCTCCCCCCCCACCACCCGTGGTGACCTCTTCATCCCCCAGCACCCGCACTGAACTCTCCCTCCCCCAGCCCCTGCATTGACCTCTCCCTCCACCTAACACTCACACTGACTTCTCCCTTACCCAGCTAACGCACTGACCTCTCCCTCCCCTATGTGTGATGTCACCAGCAGGCATAGGAACAGCACGAACAATGAGATTGGCGTTGCAGGGGGTGAGTAGATCCGCCCAGCAGATCACTTGCGGGCCTGGGTCCGCCGTACACACACTTGTCAAAGCGAATTTCCCCATAAGCATTAATGGGAATTCGGGCAATTCCTTCCACAATCCAAAAACATTTATAGAAAAATACTTAATACAAAGTACGGTACTGTATACAGTAAAAATGACTTTCACTGTAACTGAATCATTGATAGATGCTGGCTCATCTCAACCTTTTTTTTTTTTTTTTGTGGATTTAAAGCAGACCTGACCTCAGAACTTTCTCTCTGCTCTAAAAAATAAGCAACAGCATAATTCCCTTTAAAGATAAACATTTCTTTGTTACAGTCGATACAAATTCAGCAATAAATCTGCAGTGTACATACTTCCTGCTTTCATGGAAGCAGACACAGCTGAGAGATCAAATTATAGCTGTAAATAGTCACATATGAGGGGAGACAGGCTAAACTCTCTAAATACATACAGGATGCATTTCTCCATTTTCTTTCTGTCCTGTGAAAGTTCAGGTCCACTTTAACAAGGAACTTATCCAATGACAGTTGTTTTTGCCAATTTTTGAGGATTTCACAGAAATGTGACATTGTACAGTCCTTTCACTCAGATAAGTACAATCTTGCAGCATCAACGGGAGAACCATCAATGTGGCTGTAATGACGTCGCACATATGCGAAAGGTGTATATATATATATATATATATATATATATATATATATATGAGTCACTTTATCACACCTGCTTATATATCAAGACGTTGCTTACTTATCGAGTCAAAATCTCAAAAAAAAAAAAAAAAAAAGTTGCTCGTCTTGCAAAGCGCTCTTAAGCAGGCCATACACTGGCTCGATTCACGGCCGTTTCGACAGCAGATCCGATCCTGGGATCGAATCTGCTGCCAATCGCTTGCGCTAAACGCACCCGCCGATCCGATTCCCTCCCGAAATCGGATCGGTCCGTCGATCGCGCCGTGCGGGAAATTACCCTCGATCGCCCGGCGGTAGGAGCGCGTCGCTTGCGGCGTACGATTCGGGCCCGATCCGAGCATGTATACATTACCTGAAGCTGGCTCCGGGGTCCTCTTCTCCTCGCTGCACCGCATTTCCGCATGTCCCAGTGTACGCTTATACTTCCTGTGTCACTCCGGTGACCAGGAAGTTGAAATAGAGGGCGCTCTATTTGAACTTCCTGGTCACGGAGTAACACAGGAAGCGCCGGGATGGAGCAAGAACAGCGGTGCGGTGCAGTGCGGAGAAGACGCCCGGGAGCCAGCCTCAGGTAATGTATACGGGGGGGGGGGGGGGGGGGGGACAGGCGGCAGGAGCAGCTGAACAGATTGTGATCGGTTTCAGGCTGAAATCGATTCACAATCTGTTTGCCTTTAAGGCAGCCATACGATCCCTATCTGATCAGATTCGATCAGATAGGGATCTGTCAGCTGGTCGATCTAATGGCACATCGACCAGTGTATGGCCACCTTTAAAGGGACACTTAAGCCAGAAAAAAAAAAAAAAAAAAGTTTTACTCACCTGGGGCTTCTACCAGCCCCCTGCAGCAGTCCGGTGCCCTCGCAGCCACTCACTAATCCTCTGGTCCCCCGCTGCCAGCTAGTTTCGTTTTGGCCGTCAGGCCCGTCCACGCGTAGCTCTTTCCGCATTCCCGACTGTAATTAGCGCCATTGCGGGCCGCAACGCGTACAAAGATATGCATTGCCGCATTATGAACGCATAAGATATGCGGCAACGCATATTTTTGTACGCGTTGCGGCCCGCAATAGCGCTAATTGCAGTCGGGAATGCGGAAAAAGCTACGCGTGGCCAGTCCTGACGGGCCTGTCGGCAAAAATGAAACTATCTGGCAGCGGGGGACCAGAGGATTAGTGAGTGGCTGCAAGGGCACAGGACTGCTGCAGGGGGCTGGTAGAAGCCCCAGGTGAGTAAAACTCATTTTTTTTTCTGGCTTAAGGTTCACTTTAAAGTGTACCTGAGACGAGAAACATCTTACCATCTATCTGCCAATTGGCATTGTTCTACTCAGCAGGAGATAAACAGAAGACAATGCACCAGAGATAATGACCATTCTCTACAGAAAATAATGTAACTATGCATTCTAACAGAAAATCTAATGCTGGGCATAGACTGTTCGAGAATGCGCCGGTATCGAGCCAGCGGTATGGTGTATTCCCAGCATTATGGGCAAATGCAAACAGCTAAGTTATGAGTCAGGGGAGGTTAGGTTTAAGGTGGCCATACACTGGTCGATTTGCCACCAGATCAGATTTGACCAAAAGATAGAGCCCTCTCTGTTCGAATCTGATCAGAAAGGGATCGTATGGCCACCTTACTGCAAACAGATTGTGAATCGATTACAGCCTGAAACACAATCTGTGGAGCCCGATCACAATCTGTGGAGCTGCCGCTGCTGCCCCCCCCCCCCCCTCACACATTACCTGCTCCGGCCGGCGCGAGTCCCCTGGTCCACCGCTGTCTTCTTCTCCGCCTGGTCCCGGCATCTTTTCCGCATCGGCTCCCGGCTGGCATCTTCTCCCATCACCTTCTGCATCACATATCCGGCATCCACGTATAACTTTCTGTCACTCCAGTGACAGCGGAAGTTCAAATAGACCGCCCTCTGTTTGTACTTCCGCTGTCACTGCAATGACACAGGAAGTTATGCCGGATGCCGTGATGCGGAGAAGATGCCATCCGGGAAGTGACAGCGGTGACTTCGCGCCGGCGGAGCAGGTAATGTATCTCTGCTGTATTGCGTCGGTCGTCGGGCATTCGAACGCCGCTATCGACGCACTCCCGACCCGCCAGCGATCGAGAAAAATCTTCCGTACGGATGGATCGATGGGAATGATGGATTTTGGACGGAAATCCATCGTTCTGTCAGCGGTGTGCGCGGCGATTTCACGGCCGTTTCGATCACTGATCAAAACGGCTGTATTTCGGCTGGGAAAATTGTTAGGTGTATGGACCCCTTTAGGAGGTTTATATGAGGGTCTTGGGGAGAACTAAAGTCAGATTAGTAAGCAACACAAGTCCATACTCCAGATAAACAAACTCTTTAAAGGGGCCCATACACTCAGCCGATTTTCTGGCCGACCGATCGATCCTGATCGTTGATCGTTTGCAAATCGGTTGGCCAATCGACTGATCGATGGCTGATTTCGATCGATTTCGATCGATTTCCATCGAACTTGCTGGGTGGAAAATTTAGGTCGATCTGATGAGATTGCTTATCAGTTTGCATTGGCCTTAATGGAAATCTGATGGCAAAAGAATGCCATCAGATCGAATTTCAATAGATTTCAAAACTGAAATCTATTGGAATGCTATTCTGGTAAAAAAATGTTCTAAAAACGCAACAGATAGATCATCAGATGCATTTCTTATCTATCTGCTGCCAATCTGACGAGTGTATGGGCACCTTAACCTATTAGCAACTTCAATAGAGTTATCTCGTTTGACGACCTTGCTGTAATTATCTTGGAATGCTTTGATCTCTGCCTGCTAACAGAAAGTACAGAAACTGAAAGCAGAAGTCCTCTATTATTGTCTCACACCGCCCCCTAGTGACTACAAACACACATTACAGCAGTACTATTTAGTAGCAAGCAAATGTAACAAATAAGAACGAAAAAAATGTGCTAAAATAAATTGGCCTGCAGCCCTTGCAAGCCTTTAAATAAATTGGCTGCTAAAGGGTTAATACAACATGTATATGTATTCCACTATAAGGGTTTTGTAATCAGATTCCGATAACAAACCGCTAGGTAACGGAAAACGACCAGAAATCGCTGCAAATGTTTCCATCAATGCCATCCACTTGTGACACAATTTTTTCCAATCTGCATTTTTCATACAATTGAGCTCCCATACTTTGTGGGGGAAAAAAAATAAAAAAAAATCGCATAGCGGTGAAATTGTTAGTGTATACAATTTGGCAATTCACAATATTTTCACTCTTTTTTTCACCAGCTGCAAATCGCAAATGCATGCACACCCAACAGATCGCAGTGGAATCAGGGTAGTGGAAAGTACAAAGAAACGCGATTGCATCACAGTGCATTTGCAATTGCGTTTCTCAGCTGAGAAGGGCCGTAAGAAACATTTCGAGGACACTTGGGATCCCTTTATGAAAAAGTGTAATATTAAACAAGAATTGTCGGAATAACAGCGTAAACATTACCATCTAGTGGGCATGCCTAGCTATGACTTGCCTGCTCCTATCTGTAGATGTTTTTACTGGCAAACATTGTATTGCAGTCATCAGAATTGTGCACCAACCAGGGCTGGATTTTGCACTAGGCACTGTAGGCTCGAGCCTACAGGTGTCATATGCATATAGAGGTGGCTGGAAAGCGCAAGTCACATGGCAGCCCCCCGCCCCATGTCCTGTGCTCCCCCAGCCTATGTGTACAGTGCAGAGCATGGGTGCAGCATCAGCAGTGCTGAGCTCCCTCACGTGCTCTAGCTGGGCTTCAATGATGCATCCTCCTCACTCCCTCTAGTGACCTGCGTCACATGATTATTACATGTGATGTGATGCAGTAGAAGGATTGAGCTGTGACAGGAGGATACATCAGGGTAGCCCAGCCAAATGACAAAACTCAGCACTGCTGACACTGCGCCTTTGCTCTGCATTGAATATATTGAGTCAGGGGGAGCATAGAATGGGGCTGTTGATGGGGTGTAAAGTTTTCTTTATTTACAGTAAAGTTCCCCCTTTTAGCCATGTAAAGAAAGCTTTGCCCCAGCCACAAGAAGTCGTGCCTACTACCAGCAGGAGCTCCCCCCCCACCACCCGTGGTGACCTCTTCATCCCCCAGCACCCGCACTGAACTCTCCCTCCCCCAGCCCCTGCATTGACCTCTCCCTCCACCTAACACTCACACTGACTTCTCCCTTACCCAGCTAACGCACTGACCTCTCCCTCCCCTATGTGTGATGTCACCAGCAGGCATAGGAACAGCACGAACAATGAGATTGGCGTTGCAGGGGGTGAGTAGATCCGCCCAGCAGATCACTTGCGGGCCTGGGTCCGCCGTACACACACTTGTCAAAGCGAATTTCCCCATAAGCATTAATGGGAATTCGGGCAATTCCTTCCACAATCCAAAAACATTTATAGAAAAATACTTAATACAAAGTACGGTACTGTATACAGTAAAAATGACTTTCACTGTAACTGAATCATTGATAGATGCTGGCTCATCTCAACCTTTTTTTTTTTTTTTTTGTGGATTTAAAGCAGACCTGACCTCAGAACTTTCTCTCTGCTCTAAAAAATAAGCAACAGCATAATTCCCTTTAAAGATAAACATTTCTTTGTTACAGTCGATACAAATTCAGCAATAAATCTGCAGTGTACATACTTCCTGCTTTCATGGAAGCAGACACAGCTGAGAGATCAAATTATAGCTGTAAATAGTCACATATGAGGGGAGACAGGCTAAACTCTCTAAATACATACAGGATGCATTTCTCCATTTTCTTTCTGTCCTGTGAAAGTTCAGGTCCACTTTAACAAGGAACTTATCCAATGACAGTTGTTTTTGCCAATTTTTGAGGATTTCACAGAAATGTGACATTGTACAGTCCTTTCACTCAGATAAGTACAATCTTGCAGCATCAACGGGAGAACCATCAATGTGGCTGTAATGACGTCGCACATATGCGAAAGGTGTATATATATATATATATATATATATATATATATATATATATATATGAGTCACTTTATCACACCTGCTTATATATCAAGACGTTGCTTACTTATCGAGTCAAAATCTCAAAAAAAAAAAAAAAAAAAGTTGCTCGTCTTGCAAAGCGCTCTTAAGCAGGCCATACACTGGCTCGATTCACGGCCATTTCGACAGCAGATCCGATCCTGGGATCGAATCTGCTGCCAATCGCTTGCGCTAAACGCACCCGCCGATCCGATTCCCTCCCGAAATCGGATCGGTCCGTCGATCGCGCCGTGCGGGAAATTACCCTCGATCGCCCGGCGGTAGGAGCGCGTCGCTTGCGGCGTACGATTCGGGCCCGATCCGAGCATGTATACATTACCTGAAGCTGGCTCCGGGGTCCTCTTCTCCTCGCTGCACCGCATTTCCGCATGTCCCAGTGTACGCTTATACTTCCTGTGTCACTCCGGTGACCAGGAAGTTGAAATAGAGGGCGCTCTATTTGAACTTCCTGGTCACGGAGTAACACAGGAAGCGCCGGGATGGAGCAAGAACAGCGGTGCGGTGCAGTGCGGAGAAGACGCCCGGGAGCCAGCCTCAGGTAATGTATACGGGGGGGGGGGGGGGGGGGGGGACAGGCGGCAGGAGCAGCTGAACAGATTGTGATTGGTTTCAGGCTGAAATCGATTCACAATCTGTTTGCCTTTAAGGCAGCCATACGATCCCTATCTGATCAGATTCGATCAGATAGGGATCTGTCAGCTGGTCGATCTAATGGCACATCGACCAGTGTATGGCCACCTTTAAAGGGACACTTAAGCCAGAAAAAAAAAAAAAAAAAAGTTTTACTCACCTGGGGCTTCTACCAGCCCCCTGCAGCAGTCCGGTGCCCTCGCAGCCACTCACTAATCCTCTGGTCCCCCGCTGCCAGCTAGTTTCGTTTTGGCCGTCAGGCCCGTCCACGCGTAGCTCTTTCCGCATTCCTGACTGTAATTAGCGCCATTGCGGGCCGCAACGCGTACAAAAATATGCGTTGCCGCATTATGAACGCATAAGATATGCGGCAACGCATATTTTTGTACGCGTTGCGGCCCGCAATAGCGCTAATTGCAGTCGGGAATGCGGAAAAAGCTACGCGTGGCCAGTCCTGACGGGCCTGTCGGCAAAAATGAAACTATCTGGCAGCGGGGGACCAGAGGATTAGTGAGTGGCTGCAAGGGCACAGGACTGCTGCAGGGGGCTGGTAGAAGCCCCAGGTGAGTAAAACTCTTTTTTTTTCTGGCTTAAGGTTCACTTTAAAGTGTACCTGAGACGAGAAACATCTCAGGTTCCATACTTACTTGGAAACCAGAGACGCTGGAAAGTAAAGAGTCTCATGCCGTCCTCCAGCGTTCTGCTGTTCAGCCCCGGTAATATGCTCAGTCGCTTCAGTCCGGGTCTACTGCACATGCGCAGGAGGTCCGCCCATGCACAGAAGACCCAAACTGGACGTGACTGAGCATATTACCAGGGCTGATCACGACTGAACTGCAGACTGCAGGAGGACGGTGTGGGACGGGTTTATGCTGTGAGTACCAAATATTTACTTTGCATCGTGTCTGGTACACTTTAAGCCCCCATGAGGCCACTTGTCCCTGTCTCCCCGAGTGGCTCCTGTCTCCCGCAATTCGGCCCAAAAGCTTACCAGAGTCGCGCTTCGTCGCGCATTCATGGCTCGGGCACGAACGCGCAACCATCGCGATGCCGTGGCCAGGAGCGCTCTGCGCCTGCGCAGAACTACTGTACAAGTGCAGAAGACTCCCAGCCGTGGGTGCGCACTGGGGAATGCACACGGCCAAGCTGCGCTTGCACAATAAAGTGCAAGAAAACCGAGATCTCATGCAAATTGCGAGGGACAGAAGCCCCCTGGGGAGATGGCGTGGGACTGAGCAAAGGGGCTTAACCACTTGAGGATCGTAGGCAATTTTTTTCAACTTAGACAACTGCAGCTTTAAGGCCTCGCTGCAGGGCCGTACAACACAACACACAAGTGATTCCCCCTCCCTTTTCTGCCCACCAACAGAGCTTTCTGTTGGTGGGCTCTGATTGCTCCCCGAAATGTTCGATTATTTGTAAAAATGTTTTAATAAATATGCCTATTTTTATTATAATTTTGGTATTCCTCCCCCCATGACAGCAATCGGCTGTCATAGGCAGTGATAATCACCGGATGAAATCCGAATAGGTTTTATTCTGATTTCATCCAGGTAATTAAAGCACCTGTGCGGGTGGGCGAGAGGGGTTAAACTTACCCAGCATGCATCTTCTTTAATCCGTCCCACGGCATCTCCCATGCTGCGTTCCAAGCCATGGTCACGTGATTACAAACACTTCCTCCTTCCGGGTTGTGGAGGAAGTGTTTTAAGTCACGTGACGCGCTTGGAACCGTGGGACGGATTAACCACTTGCCGACCGCCTACTTCATATTGGCGGCGGCAAAGTGGCAGCCCCAGGACCACGTAACGCAGATTGGCGTCAGGTCCTGGGGCACTCTCTGGCCGGGGATCGCGCGCTGGGATGCGCGCGCATCCACCGGCAATAGGCTCCGCCCACCCGCGACGTCAACCCGCCGGCCAATCGGAAGCGCCGGCGGGTTGTTAACTCGACGATCCCCGGATAGGAAGCGTATAATACGCTTTGTAATGTTTACAAAGTGTATTATACAGGCTGCCTCCTGCCCTGGTGGTCCCAGTGTCCGAGGGACCACCAGGGCAGGCTGCAGCCACCCTAGTCTGCACCCAAACACACTGATCTGCCCCCCCCCTGCCCCCTGATCGCCCACAGTACCCCTCAGACCCCCCCCTGCCCACCCCCCAGACCACCATTTGCACACAATCACCCCCCTAATCACCCATCAATCACTCCCTGTCACTATCTGTCAACGCTATTTTTTTTTTTAGTCCCTAAACTGCCCCCTGCTCCCTCCTGATCACCCCCCCACCCCTCAGATTCTCCCCAGACCCTCCCCCCCCCTGTGTACTGTATGCATCTATCCCCCCTGATCACCTGTCAATCACCCGTCAATCACCCATCAATCACCCGTCAATCACCCCCTGTCACTGCCACCCATCAATCAGCCCCTAACCTGCCCCTTGCGGGCAATCTGATCACCCACCCACACCAATAGATCGCCCGCAGATCCGACATCAGATCACCTCCCAAATCCATCGTTTACATCTATTCTCTCCTCTAAACACCCACTAATTACCCATCAATCACCCATCAATCACCCCCTATCACCACCTGTCACTGTTACCCATCAGATTAGACCCTTGCGGGCACCCAATCGCCCGCCCACACGCTCAGATTGCCCTCAACCCCCCCCCCCTTATCGATTCGCCAGTGCATTATTTACATCCGTTCTTCCCTGTAATAACCCACTGATCACCTGTCAATCACCCCCTGTCACTGCCACCCATCAATCACCCCCTGTCACTGCCACCCATCAATCAGCCCCTAACCTGCCCCTTGCGGGCAATCTGATCACCCACCCACACCAATAAATCGCCCGCAGATCCGACATCAGATCACCTCCCAAATCCATCGTTTACATCTATTCTCTCCTCTAAACACCCACTAATTACCCATCAATCACCCATCAATCACCCCCTATCACCACCTGTCACTGTTACCCATCAGATTAGACCCTTGCGGGCACCCAATCGCCCGCCCACACGCTCAGATTGCCCTCAACCCCCCCCCCCTTATCGATTCGCCAGTGCATTATTTACATCCGTTCTTCCCTGTAATAACCCACTGATCACCTGTCAATCACCCCCTGTCACTGCCACCCATCAATCACCCCCTGTCACTGCCACCCATCAATCAGCCCCTAACCTGCCCCTTGCGGGCAATCTGTTCACCCACCCACACCAATAGATCGCCCGCAGATCCGACATCAGATCACCTCCCAAGCGCAGTGTTTACATCTATTCTCTCCTCTAAACACCCACTAATTACCCATCAATCACCCCCTATCACCACCTGTCACTGTTACCCATCAGATTAGACCCTAATCTGCCCCTTGCGGGCACCCAATCACCCGCCCACACCTTAGAACACCCTCAGACCCCAGCCCTGATCACCTCGCTAGTGCATTGCTTGCATCTATTTCCCCCCTCTAATCACACCTTGAGACACCCATAAATCACCTCCTGTCACCCCCTAGCACACCTACCCATCAGATCAGGCCCTAATTTGCCCCGTGTGGGCTCCTGATCACTCGGCCAAACCCTCAGATCCCCCTCAGACCCCCTTCCGATCACCTCCCCAGTGCATTGATTGCATCTATTTTCCCCTCTAACCGCCCCCTGAGACACCCATCAATCACCTCCTGTCACCCCCCTAGCACTCCTATCCATCAGATCAGGCCCAATTCATCCTGTCATCTAAGAGGCCACCCTGCTTATGACCGTTTCCACAAAATTTGCCCCCTCATAGACCACCTGTCATCAAAATTTGCAGATGCTTATACCCCTGAACAGTCATTTTGAGAAATTTGGTTTCCAGACTACTCACAGTTTTGGGCCCGTAAAATGCCAGGGCAGTATAGGAACCCCACAAGTGACCCCATTTTAGAAAGAAGACACCCCAAGGTATTCTGTTAGGTGTATGATGAGTTCATAGAAGATTTTATTTTTTGTCAAAAGTTAGCGGAAATTGGATTTTTATTGTTTTTTTCACAAAGTGTCATTTTTCACTAACTTGTGACAAAAAATAAAATCTTCTATGAACTCACCATACCCCTAACGGAATACCTTGGGGTGTCGTCTTTCTAAAATGGGGTCACTTGTGGGGTTCCTATACTGCCCTGGCATTTTAGGGGCCCTAAACCGTAGGGAGTAGTCTAGAAAACAAATGCCTCAAAATGACCTGTGAATAGGACGTTGGGCCCCTTAGCGCACCTAGGCTGCAAAAAAGTGTCACACATGTAGTATCGCCATACTCAGGAGAAGTAGTATAATGTGTTTTGTGGTGTATTTTTACACATACCCATGCTGGGTGGGAGAAATCTCTCTGTAAATGGACAATTGTGTGTAAAAAACATCAAAAATGTGTCATTTACAGAGATATTTCTCCCACCCCGCATGGTTATATGTAAAAAATACACCACAAAACACATTATACTACTTCTTCTGAGTACGGCGATACCACATGTGTGACACTTTTTTGCAGCCTAACTGTGCTAAGGGGCCCAAAGTCCAATGAGTACCTTTAGGATTTCACAGGTCATTTTGAGACATTTGGGTTCAAGACTACTCCTCACGGTTTAGGGCCCCTAACAGGGCCGGATTTGTACTTTTTACCGCCCTAGGCCCATTGCCACCAGCCGCCCCCCCCCCCCCCAACCATATCAATACACAAATGCAAAACACAATAACCCCCCTCTTATATCCCACCATTTAGCAGTGGGTCCCTCTCTGATCGAATAGGTTTCTTTATTGTGCAAGCGTGGCTGAGGACAAGTATGTCCACACTGGGTATGCGTAAGTGAGTTTGGTGCATGCCCAGTAGAACTAAGGCACGTAGCTGTTTTCCTCCATGCATTTCATTTTGCTGGGCATGTGCGGACCTTATTTGCACATGCCCAGTACAGATACGGTCTCGCTTGTGTACTGAAGATACCTATTCGTCCAGAGAGGGATACAGCACTAGAATAGTGGGGTATAGGGAGGTATGGCTCTAGAGAATGTCCAGAGGCTCCCCACTACTAAGGGGTATCTGCCAGGGTAGGGTAAGAATAAATGGTCTAGCCAGGGTCAGTGTCTCCATAGGGGCAAACTGCAAACAGCCCCCAGCATGCCCCCCTCTATAGAGACACGTTAGCTTCCAGCATGCCCCCTCCTCTATAGAGACACGTTAGCTTCCAGCATGCCCCCTCCTCTATAGAAGTACCACAACTCCCAGCATGCCCCTACCCCTCCATAAAGGCATTACCGTTCTCATCATAGGCCCCCCGTCCACATAGGCACTACAGCTCCCAGCATGCTCCTCCCCTTCCAGAGGCACCACAGTTCCTAGCATGCCCCTCCGTCTCCTTATAGTATCGTGTTGTCCCCCAGGGCCCCGGAGCTGGCTGCCAGACCTCCTACAATGTGAATTGAGACCAGGGGGTTACGCCAGTCAGCTCTAGGGGACATGCCAATACTACATGGAGGAGGAGCATGCTTGGAACTGCAGTACCTCTATTGGGGGGGGAGCACAGTGGTGCCTCTATGGAGTGAAGGGTGAAGCATGATGGGAGGAGTGGTACCTCTTTGGAGAGGAGGAGCATGCTGGGTGCAAGGGTACCTCTACAAGGGGGGGGGAGGACATGCTGGTAGCAGTGGTGCCGCTATGGAGTGGGGGGCATGCTGGAACCACTGGTGCCTGTATGATGTGGGGAGGGGGGCATGCTGGGAGCAGTGGTGCCTCTATGGAGTGGGGGTGGGTATGCTGGAACCACTGGTGCCTCTATGGAGTGGGGGCATGCTGGGAGTAGTGGTGCCTCTATGGAGTGGGGGTGGGCATGCTGGGAGGACTGGTGCCTCTGTGGAGTGGGGGGACATACTGGGAGCAGTGGTGCCTCTGTGGAGTGGGGGGGACATGCTGGGAGCAATGGTGCCTCTGTGGAGTGGGGGGACATGCTGGGAGCAGTGGTGCCTCTGTGTAGTGGGGGGACATGCTGGGAGCAGTGGTGCCTCTGTGGAGTGGGGGTGGGTATGCTGGGAGCACTGGTGCCTCTGGAGTGGAGAGGGGGGGCATGCTGGGAGCAATGGTGCCTCTATGGAGTAGGGGTGGGCATGCTGGGAGGACTGGTGCCTCTGTGGAGTGGGGAGGGGGGCATGCTGGGAGCAGTGGTGCCTCTGTGGAGTGGGGGTGGGCATGCTGGGAGGACTGGTGCCTCTGTGGAGTGGGGGGACATGCTGGGAGCAGTGGTGCCTCTATGGAGTGGGGGTGGGTATGCTGGGAGCACTGGTGTCTCTATGGAGTGGGGAAGGGGGGCATGCTGGGAGCAGTGGTGCCTCTATGGAGTGGGGGGGGGGCATGCTGGGAGCAGTGGTGCCTCTATGGAGTGGGGGTGGGCATGCTGGGAGGACTGGTGCCTCTGTGGTCGGGGGGACATGCTAGACGCAGTGGGGCCTCTGTGGAGTGGGGGTGGGCATGCTGGGAGGACTGGTGCCTCTGTGGAGTGGGGGGACATGCTGGGAGCAGTGGTGCCTTTGTGGAGTGGGGGGGGGGGCTTTCTGGGCACAGTAGTGCCTCTATGGAGTATGGGGGAGCATGATAGGAGCACTGGAGCCTCTATGTAGTGGGGGTGGGCATGCTGGGAACAGTGGTGCCTCTGTGGAGTGGGAGGGGGAGCATGATGGGAGCAGTGGTGCCTCTATGGAGTGGGGGTGGGCATGCTTGAACCACAGTGTAGCCTCTAAGGAGTTGGGGGGCATGCTGGGAACAGTGGTGCCTCTGTGGAGTGGGAGGGGGGGCATGATGGGAGCATGATATGGAGTGGTGCTGGGGGCAGAGGTTAGAGGGGTATGGGGGACAAGCATGCAGTCACAGAAGCTACAAGCATAGCAGGAACTCACAAGCTGGCAGCTGCTGCAGTAGTCACAGGATGTATTCCCAGCCAGTAATCCGATCCTCCAGCTTCCTGCACTGAGGTGCCTCTTCTCTTCTCTGTGTATGGTGAAAGCTGCACCCAGAGCCATGCTTCTCTGCCTCGGCTCTTCCCACCATGTGAGCTCCACACACAACATCCGAGCAGCTGATCACTTCCTCCCCACTGATTTCCTGTGTGGCTGTGTCGGGACTCGGAAGGGAGGTGAGAAGGACAAACAGCTGCTGTGGCCCTGCGGATTTGTGCACGGAGATCTCTCTGCCTGACTGAGCCCGGGGGGTTTCTGGCTTGCTATCTGTGTAGCCCCAGCGGCGTGAGAGATCTCCGTGCAGGCGCAGCTGCTGTGTCCCTCCTTGCAGACTGACTGGCCACTGCAGCGCTGCCACTCCTCCCCAGACTCCTCTCTGTAGCCGCCCGCTGGCTGCAAACACACACGGACAGGCAGCAGTGTGCACAGCGGGCGGCTGTGGTTGAAACTGTGAACGGTCTGTGGAAACTGTGGGGATAGGAAATGGCAGAGGCGGCTCCCCACCCGCCCCAAACATTCTGGCGCCCTAGGAACCAGCCTCGGGTGCCTTTCCCTAAATCCGGCCCTGGCCCCTAAAATGCCAGGGCAGTATTGGAACCCCACAAATGACCCCATTCTAGAAAGAAGACACCCCAAGGTATTCCGTTAGGAGTATGGTGAGTTCATAGAAGATTTTATTTTTTGTCACAAGTTAGCGGAAATTGATATGTATTGTTTTTTTTTTCACAAAGTGTCATTTTCCGCTAACTTGTGACAAAAAAAAAATCTTCTATGAACTCACCATACCCCTAACGGAATACCTTGGGGTGTCTTCTTTCTAAAATGGGGTCACTTGTGGGGTTCCTATACTGCCCTGGCATTTTAGGGGCCCTAAACCGTGAGGAGTAGTCTAGAATCCAAATGCCTCAAAATGACCTGTGAATAGGACGTTAGGCCCCTTAGCGCACCTAGGTTGCAAAAAAGTGTCACACATGTGGTATCGCCGTACTCAGAAGAAGTAGTATAATGTGTTTTGAGGTGTATTTTTATACATATCCATGCTGGGTGGTAGAAATCTCTCTGTAAATGGACAATTGTGTGTAAAAAAAATCAAATAATTGTCATTTACAGAGATATTTCTCCCACCTAGCATCTGTATGTGTAAAAATACACCCCAAAACACATTATACTACTTCTCCTGAGTACGGCGGTACCACATGTGTGGCACTTTTTTGCACCCTAAGTGCGCTAAGGGGCCCAAAGTCCAATGAGTACCTTTAGGATTTCACAGGTCATTTTGCGACATTTGGTTTCAAGACTACTCCTCGCGATTTAGGGCCCCTAAAATGCCAGGGCAGTATAGGAACCCCACAAATGACCCCATTTTAGAAAGAAGACACCCCAAGGTATTCCGTTAGGAGTATGGTGAATTCATAGAAGATTTTATTTTTGTCACAAGTTAGCAGAAAATGACACTTTGTGAAAAAAAACAATTCAAATCAATTTCCGCTAACTTGTGACAAAAAAAAAAAATCTTCTATGAACTCACCATCCTCCTAATGGAATACCTTGGGGTGTCTTCTTTCTAAAATGGGGTAATTTGTGGGATTCCTATACTGTCCTGGCATTTTAGGGGCCCTAAACCGTGAGGAGCAGTCTTGAAACGAAATTTCTCAAAATGACCTGTGAAATCCTAAAGGTACTCATTGGACTTTGGGCCCCTTAGCGCAGTTAGGGTGCAAAAAAGTGCCACACATGTGGTATCGCCGTACTCAGGAGAAGTAGTATAATGTGTTTTGGGGTGTATTTTTCCACATACCCATGCTGAGTGGGAGAAATATCTCTATAAATTGACAATTGTGTGTAAAAAAAATAAAACAATTGTCATTTACGGAGATATTTCTCCCACCCAGCATGGGTATGTGTAAAAATACACCCCAAAACACATTATACTACTTCTCCTGAGTACGGCAATACCACATGTGTGGCACATTTTTGCAGCCTAACTGCGCTAAGGGGCCCAAAGTCCAATGAGCATCTTTAGGCTTTACAGGGGTGCTTACAATTAGGCACCCCCCAAAATGCCAGGACAGTGAACACACCCCACAAATGACCCCATTTTGGAAAGTAGACACTTCAAGGTATTCAGAGAGTAGCATAGTGAGTCCGTGGCAGATTTCATTTTTTTTTGTCGCAAGTTAGAAGAAATGGAAACTTTTTTTTTTTTTTTTGTTACAAAGTGTCATTTTCCGCTAACTTGTGACAAAAAATAAAATCTTCTATGAACTCACCATGCCTCTCACTGAATACTTTGGGATGTCTTCTTTCCAAAATGGGGTCATTTGGGGGGGATTTGTACTATCCTGGAATTTTAGCCCCTCATGAAACCTGACAGGTGCGCAGAAAAGTCAGAGATGCTTGAAAATGGGAAAATTCACTTTTGGCACCATAGTTTGTAAACGCTATAACTTTTACCCAATCCAATAAATATACACTGAATGTTTTTTTTTTTATCAAAGACATGTAGCAGAATAACTTTCGCGCTCAAATGTATAGGAAATTTTACTTTATTTGAAAAATGTCAGCACAGAAAGTTAAAAAAGTCATTTTTTTTGACAAAATTCATGTCTTTTTTGATGAATATAATAAAAAGTAAAACTCGCAGCAGCAATCAAATAGCACCGAAAGAAAGCTGTATTAGTGGCAAGAAAAGGAGGTAAAATTCATTTAGGTGGTAGGTTGTATGACTGAGCAATAAACCGTGAAAGCTGCAGTGGTCCGAATGGAAAAAAAGGCTCTGGTCCTTAAGGGGTTTTATGACTGCAGTCCTTAAGTGGTTAAAGAAGACGCACGCTGGGTAAGTTGAACCCCAACATGCGTCTGCATGACATAAGGCGGATGGTATTATTTAACCACTTGATGACCCACCCTTTACCCCCCCTTAAGGACCAGCGCTGGTTTGATTGATCTGTGCTGGGTGGGCTCTGCAGCCCCCAGCACAGATCAGGGTGCAGGCAGGGAGATCAGATTGCCCCCCTTTTTTCCCCCCTATGGGGATGATGTGCTGGGGGGGTCTGATCTCTCCTGCCTGCTGTGGGTGGCGGGGGGGGCACCTCAAAGCCCCCCTCCGCGGCGAAATTCCCCCTCCCTCTCCTACCTGCTGCCTCCCCCTGGTGTTCCGGGCTGCACAGGACGCTATCCGTCCTGTGCAGCCAGTGACAGGATGTGGTCTGTCACATGGCGGCGATCCCCGGCCGCTGATTGGCCGGGGATCGCCGATCTGCCTTACGCAGCAGCGCCGTACAAATGTAAACAAAGCGGATTATTTCCGCTTGTGTTTACATCTAGCCTGCGAGCCGCCACCGGCGGCCCGCAGGCTATTCACGGAGCCCCCCGCCGTGATTTGACAGGAAGCAGCCGCTCGTACGAGCGGCTGCTTCCTGATTAATTAGGCTGCAGCTGGCGACGCAGTACTGCGTCGCTGGTCCTGCAGCTGCCACTTTGCCGACGCACGTTATGAGTGTGCGGTCGGCAAGTGGTTAAAAGGAAATAAATATGGAAGCCTCCAGATGCCTCTCACTTTAGGTTCCCTTTAAGAGACAATTGTAAGTTGGACAAATTTGTTTACATCTATATATTTGTTCCACTAGAGTGCTTGTATAATCATTGACTTTGCTAATGGCAGCAACACCTTCTGGACTTAGTTCAAATAAATACTCACACTGAATGTAAGGCCCCCTTATAACTTTCTTTGGGTCACATTAGTCAGCTGCTGTTTTCAGGAAAGATGACAGGTGGTGCAAAACATCGGCCTTAGGCCCCGTTCACACTGCACGCGTTTCCAGCCGCGTTTTGAAAACGCGTGCAGGTGGTTCGACACGCACGACATCAGACAGTGCATAGAGTGCACTGTCTGATGTTCACACTGCATGCGTTCCGGACCTGTGCGGTCTGGGAACGCATGCTGCACGCATTTTTTTTGCAAAAACGCGTGGCTGTCCCATTCACTTTTCAGTGATGGGATCAGCCACGCAACGCACACAAACGCGGATGGCGTGCGTTCGCCTGCGTTGCGTTCCGCACGCATGGCCATCCGCGTTTGTGATGTGAACGGGGCCTTACTTACAACTGGAGAGGGTGAGCTCAGACCTGGGCCATAATCATCCAGTGTTCTCTCCAGAGCCTTCAAGCCGGGCACTCCGCCCAGCAAATCTTTTCCATTGCCAGCTGTTATTTTCTCAGTCTAACTTATTTATTGCCAACTAGGTTAGCGGCACCAGACGTCCATACACAGGCAATACAAATTGAATGACCTTAAAGGGGTTCTTCCGCGAAATAGAAAAAAAATAAAAAGTGGTTTATTTATAAACTATTAAAAATCCTCTTCAAATAGTGCGAAAAGTGTTTTTAAAAAATGAATAGTTTCATCAAAGTAACACGTAATGTAATCAGTGACAGATGTCGGCCAGGGAGGCTAATCCATTTGTTAGGGGTTTTTTTTTTTGTACTATAATATCACAAACATAACTGCTGCGTACCTAGTTGACAGTTCTGTAGTCCGTTGCTGTCAGGAATGGCTCTTACAATTAGAATAACGGCTGTTATCTCCCGGAGCTCTGCGCAGTTATTTATTTTGGTTTCACGGAGGGAGAGAGAGGACCCCGGAAGCAATGAATCAGGCTGAGGGAGAGCAGCTGATCAGTGAGAACGTAATTTGTTGACGTCATTGCCCGGCAACCAGACTACGGCGTGTATGCAGAATCCTCTTTATCTCCTGAAAGCGAGTGATCTCTTTGTCGCTGCAAGATTTATGGGTTTGTGTTTTCTTATTAACTTTTAGCTGCCTGGAGAACTCAACACAAACCAATAAATCTTGCAGCGACAAAGAGATCACTCGCTAGAGGATTCTGCATAGACACCCTACGTTCTCACTGATCAGCTGCTCTCCCTCAGCCTGATTCATTGCTCCGGGGTCCTCTCTCTCCCTCCGTGAAACTAAAATAAATAACTGCGCAGAGCTCCGGGAGATAACAGCCGTTATTCTAATTGTAAGAGCCATTCCTGACAGCAACGGACTACAGAACTGTCAACTAGGTACGCAGCAGTTATGTTTGTGATATTATAGTACAAAAAAAAACACCCCTAACAAATGGATTAGCCTCCCTGGCGTCATCCGTCACTGATTACATTAGGTGTTACTTTGATGAAACTATTCATTTTTAAAAAACACTTTTCGCACTATTTGAAGAGGATTTTTAATAGTTTATAAATAAACCACTTTTTATTTTTTTCCTATTTCGCGGAAGAACCCCTTTAAAAATAAAAACACAGCAAGAGGTATGCTCTCATAGTGAGTACTGCCTCCACAGTCTGCGGAGCCAGGAGGACGTACGCTAATCAATTTCTTAGTACTTCCGAACCGGGACATGTGATAGATGACCAGGACCGGAGTGGAGCGGTATTGTTATATGCAATTGTTCAAGCTTTGTACGCAGTTTTTATTTGGGGTCATTTGGGCGCATATTAAAACGGTTTTACACTATGAAAGTTACATGGTTTCTATAGATGCTGGAGAACGACGTTGAGACGTTGAGAATGTTATGCAAAGTTATAAGAAATTATCCGGTGAGCAGGGGATGAAAGGGGAGTTGTGTCAATCCCCTCACTCATGGTGGTAGTTATTCCCTCGCACAGTGTGTGTGTTTTGCACAAGGGTGAACTGTGGAGGCAGTACTCACTATGAGAGCATACATATTGCTGTGTTTTTATTTTTAAGGTCATTCAATTTGGATTGCCTGTGTATGGACGTCTGGCGCGGCTAACCTGGTTGAAAATGATCTGAGACTTGTCCTCATATATAGTCAGCAGCCGGCATTAAAAGAGAATAAGGATATCAGAGACTGAGTGTAACATCACGGTGATACGCAACTTATTTATTGTATTTATAAAGCGCCAACAGGCACAGCACTTACCAACTATCGCAATCCAGCTCAGGTGTAATAGCAGCTATCTGATGGGCTCTGGAGCAAATAGCCGAGCCCGATAGGGTCCGCTCTACTGCGCAGGCACAAGTCGCCTGTGCCTGCGCAATAGAGCGGACACAATCAGGCTCAGCTATTTCCACCTACCACAATCCACTACTTCGCCTGTGCTGGATTGTGTTAGGTAAATATTTACCTCCCTGGTGTTCGGGGGCTTCCAGCGCTGGATCACCGAGATGGAGGAGGATGGGGGAAGCCTCATTAGGGTCAAAAGGCTTCCCCCCTCCTGAGGTTAGTAACCCGCAGCAGCCTTTTTTTTAAAAAAAATTACAGATTTACTTTAAAAATACTTCCTATTGTGTGTTCATTTTTTTTATATTAATATTTAGTATTTCTATAGCACCAACATCTTCCGCAGCGCTGAACAAGTATATTCAACTAAACAACATCTTCGGCAGCGCGAGTATATTGTGTTGTCACTTAAATCGGACCTGAATTCAGAATTTCCTCTCTGCTCTTAAAGATAAAAAACAGCATAATAACCTTTACAGAAAAAACATTTCTTTGTTACAGCTGATACAAATCCTGCAATAAGTCTCTGCAGTGTGTCTACTTCCTGGTTTCATGGAAGCAGACAAAGGGTTAACATCCTGTGTTTACATATTACATGCATCTGCTGAGGACTGTAGAATATCTGTGCTGACACAGCTGAGGGATGAAATTGCACTTGTGATCTCTCTAAAAACACACCGGGTGCATTTCTCTCTGTTTTCCTTGTGTCCTGTGCAAGAGTTCAGGTCCACTTTAACTTTCCCTCAGAGGGGCACACAATCTAATCCCTACCATAGTCATATGTCTATGTGTGTAATATATCTCCTTTTATTCAACTCTGTATCTAATCTAGAGTGATACATTAATTGCTTGGTCATTATGGAAGCTGGTACCAGCTTATCACATGCCTGTAGTGTTTGCAAGTACCGTATTCGATAAGATTTTTCTGAAGTGCAAAGAGCAGCTGAAAAACGTTATATTAACTATGTGTGAACAGTTATCTATTTTTTTCCTCCGCTTATAAGGAAGATGGAGAATATTTAAATAAGTAAGTAAAGCTAACATTCCATATTTTGTTGCTCAATGTTGCCATTTTATGATAATACTCAGACTCCGCACGTCAGCTAAACCGAAACAGGGAGTGCTCTGATTTTTTTTTCCAGTCCTCTTCTCCTTCCCTAATTCTTTGTCTGTTGTATATGACAGGGCTATCAACAGACACACTTAAATATCAACAGTTATTGAAGAATACAAAATAATGTATCAATCAGTGGTTAGAGTCCTCCCTAACAAATTGGTATACAGCTATGCAATGAGTTTTATAGTAATCGAAGTGCTCGACACTGTGTCCATATAGGATCTATTTATTGGAGCCCTTATAGACAAGTGTTATGTGCACTGTCCTTTTGTCTTGCCTCTGACGAAGTAGCATTGTCCCATGGTTTTTAGATTGGACGTTTTACACTATGATAAGGCTTTTTACACAATAAGGCTTTTTATCATCTGTACATAGCATCTCATATCTCGCTACTGAATAGGTAAGCGTCTGTTATTTAAATGTTATAGGACTTATAGAAGTCTATGCTTACACAATAGAAAGCACACTGTGATGCAAACAAGGACCATGTTTTGTTAGCTTTCTCCATCTCTCTATTTCTTTTTAATTACTGGGATGCAGTGTTTGACATTCAAGCACTGTCCATTCAAGTGAAGGGACAGCCGCCAACTTGACTGTTTACCACCATTCCTGCAAATGCCATGCTTGATCTCATCGTTTCCCATAGTGTAGCACGCTACATGTAAGATCAGCTAACCGTATCGATTCCATGTCCCCTTGTGGGCGTCAAAATGTGACACGTTTGATGAATGATGCCAAACACTTCTCTGCTTGTTTGCAGCAAAGCATTTAGCATCAGCTAAAATGAGTCGTGCCCAAGTGCTGTGTATACCTGCCCTTACATTGCCTCACATTTTGGCTAGTTCGATCCTGTTTTAGGGCCCGTTTCCACTCTCGCGGAAACGGCCGCGAATCCGCAGAGTTTCCCCGCAGGCAAATCGCGCGGGGAAACTCTGCCATAGGGGACAACGGCGCCGCCGGCCGAATCGCTTGCAGTAGCGATTCGGCCGGAAACCCCCACAGAATTCGCGGCGGAGGCTGCGATTCCCATAGCCGTGCATGGCACGGCTGATGGGAATCGCCTGCGATCCCGCCCACCCGCTCAGTGCCGGCGTGCGTCTACGAGACGCACGCCGCACTAGTGGAAACGAGCCCTTAATGTGTTGAACAGGTAAGGCAGTATATTAAAGATAGCCAAAGGCATCGGCTGCTGGGATCAGTGGAATTCGGTATTTTAGACTTTTTTTTTTTTTTTTTTTGCCAATTCATCAAGATTTTCACAAGTGCAGTAGAAATTTGGTAATTTGCCAAAAAAATGGGCTTCAATTCACAAAAACCTGTTTAGTAACAGCAGAAGAGTGTGGAGTTGTCTCTGTTTTGTTACATGCTGTGATGGCATTGCAATAGTAAAAGGCATCCCCGACATCCCTTTAGATGCATGCTTGCTATACTCCCTCTGCATTTGTCTATTAGTCTTAACATTTTATTTAATTTCCACAGATTAGATGACCTTTAAAGAAACATTAACCACTTGAGGACCGTCCTCAGCCGATGGGCGGCGGCAAAGACCGGGCCCAAACGACCACAATACGCCCATCAGCGGTGGCTGTGCGGCGATCGCGTCATCAATGACGCGATCGCCGCCGGCAATAGGCTCCGCCCACCCTGCTCGGAAACCCGCCGGCCAATTAGCAGCGCCGGCAGGTTTCAAATGCGGCGATCCGGCCAATCAGAGCAGTATAATAAACTTTGTTATTGTAACAAAGTGTATTATACTGGCTGCCTCCTCCGCTGATGGTCACTCGTCGTGCGACCATCAGAGAGGACGGCAGCCATTAGGATAAGTAAAAAAAAAAAAAAAAACACCTTTTCACCCACACAGACCCCCCGATCGCCCACCCCAGCCCTCAGAACCCCCCCTGACCACCCCAGCACACCAGTATCTGCACCCCACCACCCACCTAAAAACCCATCAATCACTCCCTGTCACTATCTAGGGACGCTATCCCCTAGGTTAGGTCCCTAACTGCCCCCTAGGGTCCCCTGATCACCCCCCCTACCCTCAGATCCCCCCCAGACCCCCCTCCCAGACCACCCCCGTATACTGTATACAGCTATATAGCTGCCTTACCCACTGATCACCTGTATCACCCATCTATCACCTGTCTATCACCCCTTGTCACCACCACCCATCAGCGCAGACCCTAAACTGTCCCTTGGGGGCACCTGATCACCCACTCAGACCCTCAGATTGCCCTCAGACCCCCCCTCCTGATAACCTCCCCAGTGCATTGTTTACATCTATTCTCCCCTGTAATCCCTCACTGATCTCCTATCGTCACCCCCTGTGTCTGCCACCCACCAGATCAGGACCCAGTCTGCCCCGTGCAGGCACCTAATCAACCCCCCACACCCTTAGATCGCCCTCAGGACCCCCCCCAATCACCTTCCCAGTGCATTGTATTTGATTGTGCTGCAATTGTATTTGATTGTGCTGACATTCAATTTCATTGTGCTGACATTCAATTTGATTGTGCTGTAATTGTATTTGATTGTCCCGTGATTGGCTTTGATTGTCCCGTGATTGGCTTTGATTGTCCCGTGATTGGCTTTGATTGTCCCGTGATTGGCTTTGATTGTCCCGTGATTGGCTTTGATTGTCCCGTGATTGGCTTTGATTGTCCCGTGATTGGCTTTGATTGTCCCGTGACTGGCTTTGATTGTCCCGTGACTGGCTTTGATTGTCCCGTGATCGGCTTTGATTGTGCCGTGATTGGTTTGATTGCCCTGTGATTGGCTTTGATTGGCCTGTGATTGGCTTTGATTGTCCCGTGATTGGCTTTGATTGTGCCGGGATGGGCTTTGATTGCCCTGTGATTGGCTTTGATTGTCCCGTGATTGGCTTTGATTGTCCCGTGATTGGCTTTGATTGTCCCGTGAATTGAGTGCCCTGTGATTGGCCTGCGATTGCCCTGTGATTGCCTTTAATTGTCCTGTGATTGTTTCTGATTGCCTCCGATTCCCCACTCGCCACCCCCCTCCCCCCCCCCCCCCTGTCACTATCCGAGTGATCTAAAAACAGTGAAAACTGTCACTTTTTTAGTATCACTAGTGTTAGCAGTTAGGCCAGTTAGCTAGGCCCCTTTGTAAGTGTCAGTTAGTGCTCAGCCCACTGCACCACAGTCACTAATTAGCGTCATCACTGTCGCTAATCAACATTGGTACTATATAGTATCTGTAAGTGATCATTACTGATCGCAGTCAGATCTATTAGGGTCACTAGGATCCACAAAAAAACACAGTGTTTGCCCGATCAGGCCTGATCGTTCGCCTGCACTTGCGTTCAGCCCGCCCCACCGCAGTGACAGAATTTTTTTTTCTGATCACTGCAAAAAACACCAACACTACACTACACTACAATAGCTGTGGCACTGTAAACATCAGTTTTGATTTTTTTTATCAAAACTCAGTGACCACAGCTTTCTACCTCTCAAATACTCCCTTTTGCTAGGTAGGTGCTCTTTTTTTCTGGGTAGTGTCAGAGGAATACCCCCTAAATTTAGCAGCCCACCATGGCAAGAAAGGGGTATTCCGATGATGAGGTTCTCAGGTACATGGCCCAGTCGGATAAGGACGATTGGGACGCCTCATTCGATGAATCTTCCGGGTCAGAGTTTGAACCTGAATTGAGCAGTGGCTCACTGACCGATAGTGATGACGAGGTTGAGGTCCCGGCTAAAGCCAGACGTACCACACCCCATGTTGGACCGCAGGTGACCCAGGATCGGCCTCAAGGGCAGCAGAGTGGTGTTCGTGCTGGTCTGAGATTTCATGGTGGGGCAGGCACCAGCAGCACAACATCTCCTGGACCTAGCACCAGTACTTCCGTAGACCCTGGTGAAGTGGCGAGCACCAGCATGGAAGTTGAAACTGGTTCGGTGACAGTCGCAGCCGCCAAGAAGACGGGCCCGTAGTACCCCTAGTTTACCAGAGGTGCTTGCAAACCCAAATTGGCAATCCCCTGATTCCGCCGCACCCGTACTTCCCCCTTTCACTGCCCAGTCTGGAGTCCAGGTGGAGACAGATAATCTAGGATCGGCCCTAGACTTTTTCTATCTGTTCTTCACCCAGGATCTCTTAGACTTAATTGTGGCAGAGACCAACCGTAAGGCCACACAATATATAACCGCCAATCCGGAAAAGTTCCTTGCCCAGCCTTTTCGGTGGAAACCAGTCCAAGTTTCCGAAATTAAAATTTTTTTGGGACTTCTCCACACGGGACTAGTAAAGCAGAATGTGTTGCGGTCTTATTGGTCTACGGACCCAGCATATCATGTTCCCCTGTACTCTGTTGCCATGTCCAGGACACGAATTGAGAACATCCTGCGCTTCCTGCACTTCAATAACAACGAAACCTGTCATCGAAGTGACCACCCTGCTTTTGACCGGCTCCACAAAATTCGACCCCTCATAGACCACCTGTCATCCAGATTTGCAGATGCTTATACCCCTGACCAGTCCCTCATACGCTTTACCGGGCGCCTTCGCATCAAACAGTTCATCCCAAGCAAGCGCGCCCGGTATAGGGGGAAACTGTATAAGCTCTGTGAAAGGGCCACAGGCTATACATCTTATTTTAGGGTCTACGAGGGAAAAGACTCAAAATTGGAGCCGGTCAGATGCCCTGACTACCTGGGGAGCAGTGGAAAGGTTGTGTGGGACTTGGTGTCACCCTTGTTCCAGAAGGGGTACCATCTTTTTGTGGACAATTATTACACAAGTGTGGCCCTCGTTCAGCACTTAAAAATAGAAAAAATCCGATGCTGTGGCACCGTGCGGCATAGTCGCCGGGGCTTCCCCCAACGGCTCATTGCCACCAGACTTGAATGGGGTAGAGGGCCGCCTTGTGTGCTGACGACCTGCTCGCAGTGAAATGGAAGGACAAGAGGGAGGTTTACTTCCTGTCCACCATTCACGCAGACACGACAGTTGAAATTCAACGGCGAACTGAGGTCATTGAAAAACCCTTTGTCGTCCATGAGTATAATACTAACATAGGAGGGGTGGACTTCAATGAGCAGAGGTTATCGCCCTATTTAGTTGCCCGAAAAACAAGACGCTGGTATAAAAAAGTGTCTTTTTACCTCATTCAATTGGCAATTTACAACAGCTTTGTTCTCTACAGTAAGGCTGGGAGAACTGGATCGTTTATTCAATTTAATAAACAGATCGTGATGGAACTCCTGTATCCAGGAGGTGCCGTGGCTCAACCTCAAGATGCAACTAGCCGGCTGCATGGAAGGCATTACGCCTATCCAATTCCGAGTACCCCAGGTCACCGAATCCGAAGAAAACGTTGTCGTGTCTGCAGCAGGGCTGGAATAAGGCGTGACACCACTGTTTATTGTCCCACCTGTCCTGACCAGCCTGGCCTATGTCTAGGGGAGTGTTTTGAGAGGTACCACAAGCAGGTACACTATTAGAGAGTAGGGAACTCCACACAAAGCGGTAGGCACTCAAGGGTCTCTCAGTGCTATTTCACACTGCTGCGATGCGTTAGGACAAAATGCCTAGCAAAAGTCACACTTTGCGGTCCCCCCCCCCTACGCCGGAAGTGCTTGACTCAACGCTAGTGCATGCCTACGTTACTGCGTGGCTTCTGTGGCAATATCGATCAGCCCGGAAGTCATGTAAGTCTATGGCGACGCAGTTCATTACTAGGCCGAATGCTACTCTTGTGGTATTGCCTGAAGGTCTGTTTTGGACGATACGGTGCGGCGGGCTCGACCCACCGGATATGTCAATATGCAGTGTGAAACCAAACATCGGGTTTCCAGAGACCCGAATACACAGGGCTGCCAGAAACCTCTCCTTTCACTTGGGACAAATTGCGTAATGTACTTCGCCACAACTCTGTGCGATTTGCACTTCGCACATTGTTCCATGGGGGAGGAGTTTGTCCTCGGGAGGTAAGTTAAAAAACACAAAAAACAGGTAAGCAAAGAAGTTAATGTTTGGTTTGCAATGTTAAGGTTTTTATTAAAAAAGTTCAAAGTTTATTAATGTTAATGAAGCAATTGCTTTGCTGCTTGCTTGTTTTTCGTTTTTTTTTTGTATTTTTTTTTCTCTTTTTCCATCCAATAACCTTCCAGGTGGACCGAGCGAACGACTAACCAGCTGCAGCACTGATGGTGCATCCTGACAGAACATTGCGCGTCTGTCAGCTTACACACAAGTCGGTGCATGCAGCGCTGCAGGACGAGATTTCTCCTCCGCAGTCAAAAAGATACGTTTGCCGAGGCATATGGGCCGAGGAGTGGTGTTGGGGTTTCATATGCTTTGGCAAGCACTTTGTATCAAAAAAGAACTCTGGCAATGATTTGTTCATCCACATCGATCGGTGTGAATGGATAAATCGGGTTTGCCAGGGCATACGAGCTGGTGGGTTTGGATTTTTGGGGCGGCAGCTCCTATGTCCTGGCAAACGCCTTCCCTTCTTTATTTTTTTCAAAAAATTTTGGCAGATATTTTTTCATCCACATGGATTGATTGATTGTTTGATGTTCATTTTTCCTTTCAGCCCAGAGTGCATTACCCTTATGCCCAATATAAGGAGTATAGCAGAAACTCCTAATACTGGCCATACATGTAATGATTGTAGAGACCCTAAAATGCCAGGACAGACCCCACGAATGATGCCATTTTGGAAAGAGGACACCCCAAAGTATTCCGTTAGGTGCATGGTGAGTTCATAGAATATTTTATTTTTTGTTAGCAGAAATTGTGGTTTGTTTGTTTTTTTCACAAAATGTCATTTTCCGCTAACTTGTGACAAAAAAAAAAAAAAATTCTATGAACTCACCATGGCCCTCATGGAATACCTTAGCGTGTATTATTTCCAAAATTGGGTCATTTGTGGGGTTTGTTAACTGTCCTGGCAAGTGGGGGGGGGGGGTGCAAAATTGTAAGTACCCCTGTAAAGCCTGAAGGTGCTCATTGGACTTTGGGCCCCTTAGCGCAGTTAGGGTGCAAAAAAGTGCCACACATGTGGTATCGCCGTACTCAGGAGAAGTAGTTTAATGTGTTTTGGGGTGTATTTTTACACATACCCATGCTGGGTGGGAGAAATATCTCTGTAAATGGACAATTGTGTGTAAAAAAATCAAAAGATTGTCATTTACAGAGATATTTTAGAAAGAAGACACCCCAAGGTATTCCGTTAGGAGTACGGTGAGTTCATAGAAGATTTTATTTTTTTGTCACAAGTTGGCGGAAATTGATTTTTATTGGTTTTTTTCACAAAGTGTCATTTTCCGCTAAATCTCTCTGTAAATGGACAATTGTGTGTAAAAAAAAATCAAAAGATTGTCATTTACAGAGATATTTCTCACACCCAGCATGGGTATGTGTAAAAATACACCCCAAAACACATTATACTACTTCTCCTGAGTACGGCAATACCACATGTGTGACCCCTTTTTGCAGCCTAGGTGCGCTAAGGGGCCCAACGTCCAATGAGCACCTTTAGGATTTACAGGGGTGCTTACAATTTTGCACCCCCCAAAATGCCAGGACAGTAAATACACCCCACAAATGACACCATTTTGGAAAGTAGACACTTCAAGGTATTCAGAGAGGGCTATGGTGAGTCCGTGGCTGATTTCTTTTTTTTTTTTTTTTTACAAGTTAGCAGAAATTGATATTTTTTTTTTTCACAAAGTGTCATTTTCCGCTAACTTGTGACAAAAAATAAAAACTTCTCCCTGGAACTCCCAAACCTCTTATGCGTCTGATCACTCACATCCTAACTGCAACGAGACTTTCCATAGCCTCAGCTTGGAAAAACATAGCTCCTCCTAATATCTTAGAAGTTAAACTAAAAATTAACTGGATTATGACAATGGAACAGATGACAGCCACCCTGAGGGACACTGAACCTCAATATCATAAAATATGGGGCCCATGGATCCTATACTCACCAGATTATATGCCTCCTTGAACTCACATCAGTTCCTGATGATTAGCTCTTCCCCTACACCGGAACCTTAGACCCCTTGCGTTTTTCAGGAACACCTTTCCTAGCTTTCTACACGTTGGGATGAGGTTGCCAAACACTGTACCCTGTTGAAACCCCCCTTCCTGCCTATCCCTTCCCACCCACTCCCCTTCCCGACCCTACCCTTCCCTCTCCCTTCTCTTTTCCCTTAAGCATACCCATACTACACCCTCCCGCCTCTACTGGCTTTACTCTCTCTAGCCATATTATAGGACTTAAACCAAGGACTTGCTCCTACGAACATGGCACTACATCTGTGCTCATCATAGCAGAACCTCCGGACACCTCTTATATAAACCATCTATATTCTCACCTCTGAAACTAAAAGCAAAGACTTTCTCCAATTAAGCTAAGAGACTTACTCATACTTAGATTTATCTCTGCACAAAAGCTTGTTAGAGACTGAGATCCTGGTCTGACTGAAAAAGTCTCTACTTTTTGATATTTCTATATGATCTGATTGATATCTCCAATGTTGTGTTCTGCAAAGTTTATTGTACCCATGCCTATATTTTTCAATAAAAACTAGAGTTACAAAAAAAAAAAAAAAAAAAAAAATCTTCTATGAACTTACTATGCCTCTCAGTGAATACTTTGGGATGTCTTCTTTCCAAAATGGTGTCATTTGGGCGGTATTTATACTATCCTGGAATGTTAGCACCTCATGAAACATGACAGGTGCTCAGAAAAGGCAGAGATGCTTGAAAATGGGAAAATTCACTTTTGGCACCATAGTTTGTAAACGCTATAACTTTTACCCAATCCAATAAATATACACTGAATTTTTTTTTTTTTATCAAAGACATGTAGCAGAATAACTTTCGCGCTCAAATGTATAGGTAATTTTACTTTATTTGAAAAATGTCAGCACAGAAAGTTAAAAAAGTCATTTTTTTTGCCAAAATTCATGTCTTTTTTGATGAATATAATAAAAAGTAAAACTCGCAGCAGCAATCAAATAGCACCAAAAGAAAGCTGTATTAGTGACAAGAAAAGGAGGTAAAATTCATTTAGGTGGTAGGTTGTATGAGCGAGCAATAAACCGTGAAAGCTGCAGTGGTCTGAATGGACAAAAAGGCTCTGGTCCTTAAGGGGCGAAAAGACTGTGGTCCTTAAGTGGTTAAACATGTCATTCTTAGATGATTTCCCCACTTGCTCCTTCGCATCTTCAAACAGGAACCTAAAGGGTTAGAAGTCTGACGGGCTGCAGGGGAAACCTCTTTTGTGCTGGCTCTCTCTCCTCCACTGCCTGGGGAGTAGAGAAGTTTGACCCTCCTGAGAACATGTTGCATCCTATCAGAGGAAATAGCAGGAGATAGAAGCTATTCCTATTAGCTCTCTGCTCCTGTCAGTCATGTCTTATGTTTCCTGAAGCTGGTTTTCAACACTTCAGAGCTGCCAGTAATTGCTGCATGCTCTAATCTTTATGAATTGACATTTGCTGTCATTTGTTGAGGTGTTTACCGCACAAGTCGGTAATTTCCCTCACTGCTCAGTAATTTCAGCTTGCCATGCGGTAACAGCCTCGATGAATCGACAATGCGGAAAGGTGGATCTGCGCAACACCAGGCCGCCTCCGAATGGCCACCAATCAGAGGTGCACTGAGCCCCCCCAAGAAACTACAAACGCACCTTGAAACCAAACAGAAGCTCTGCATAAACATCAATAAGCAATGCTATTACATGGGGGCAGCTGACCAAAGTTACTTACATTTGCACATGGCGAGGAAAGGAACAGCGCTACTTAAAAACAGATTGCATCCTTATGACTACCTGCTTGAGAGTGCAAGCCCCACTAGTGGGATAAAATACACACCCAGCATTCAAATAAAATGCACCGGTCTACCATTGGAGGATGTTGGTTTCCGTAATAGCTTGCATGCAACTTAAAAAAATATATATAAGTAGCGCTGTTCCTTTCCTCACCATGTACATTTTACAAAAATGCTTCGTAAAATCAGCTGTTTTCAGCATTACCAAATGTTGTAATGCTTAGTAAATTGAAGCCATTGCATAAATTTTAGTGGAAGGATGGTGCCCACTTGTTGCTTTGTAAGCATTCAAGCCGGCACTGACTCCTGGCCCATTGGCTGTCAATCACTTCAGCCAGCCATCACCAGTAGCATTGCAGTGGCTGAGTATTACATAAACTCACAGTGTGCCATCTTGCGTCAAATAGGTACACAGGCTGTTTAGCTTAGTAAATCTGTAGTCAGGATGATGGATGTATTAAATTAGATCCATCATCTTTATCCAAGTTTTTCTTTATAAATATAGGTATGTAAAAGAAAAAAAACTTACCTCACATTCACGTTGTCGAGAAGCAGTTTTCTCTCACAGTGCGTTAATTGGACAGATAAGTCAGAAACTTTCGGAGAGCAGTTGTCTTCCTCCTTTAAAGTTGGTTCACTGCAAAAAGAAGAAATTTAAAAAAAAAATCATGATTCCACATGACATTTACAGGAGTACTTCCATTCTGTTGCAGCTGGATCACCCAGCACTCCAGCTGAGGCCTGAGAGAATGATAGTTCAACAACCACTAGCTCACCAGTAATGCATAGCTTGATGGTGCTCAACTGGCTGTATCACCACTGGACTATGACTTTTCTGCATAAGTGAACTAATAACTTGAAGTGAACTTGAGATGAAAGCCATATACCAAACCCAAAAAGCAAACGCCACTCACCGAACTATAAGTGCAAAAACTTTTTTTTGGATCAGAAATCCAATAGTCTAGGCTGTCATCCCACAACACCAAACCCTTAAAATAAACCCCATACACTGGGCAATATACCAGGAACGCTCCTGCAGACCAACCACACATGCTCTCACAACCACAGTTACATGTGTCTGGATTGTCCGATCCCAAAAACTACGTGTGTAGATAAGAGTTGGATGCAAATACTTCTATGAATCAAGGCTCAGTCCTGCGGCTTTGGTATGCTTTGTATATATCTAAGATCTGCCGGCTCTCCGCTCAGCTTGCGTGGAAAAGAAGCACCACCAGAAAGGTACCACTCTGACACTGTAACAAGTGGATGCTGATCGGAGAGCCGGCAGATCTTGGATAATTGCCCAATAGCTAAGCCTGTTATACAGTGGTTAGAACGGAGTCACGAGGACGTGCTGAATCATGTTTGAGTCTTTGGCAGAGTGGTTGTTTGGTACCTGGAACTTGTGTAGCTCTATGCAGAGTCTGTTAAGTGACTTGTCCCTGAGGATAAAAAAAAAAAAAAAAAGAGAACTGTGGTTTTTGATCTCCATCATAATAAAGCACACAGGACTGAGCCTTGAATCACAGAAGTATTTGCATCCAGCTCTTATCTACACACATGTACAGTGGGTTGCAAAAGTATTCGGCCCCCTTGAAGTTTTCCACATTTTGTCACATTACTGCCACAAACACGCATCAATTTTTATTGGAATTCCACATGAAAGACCAATACAAAGTGGTGTACACATGAGAAGTGGAACGAAAATCATACATGATTCCAAACATGTTTTACAAATAAATAACTGCAAAGTGGTGTGTGCATAATTATTCGGCCCCCTTTGATCTGAGTGCAGTCAGTTGCCTATAGACATTGCCTGATGAGTGCTAATGACTAAATAGAGGGCACCTGTGTGTAATCTAATGTCAGTACAAATACAGCTGCTCTGTGAGGGCCTCAGAGGTTGTCTAAGAGAATATTGGGAGCAACAACACCGTGAAGTCCAAATAACACACAAATCAATACTGGCCAGTATCAAAGAACTTGCTGTGCACTGCAGTGCTAAAATATGAAAAAATGACTAAAAAATGCCTAAAAAATGCCTAGAAAATGACTGAAGTCTCTTCCCTTGCTGACATACAGCTTCTTCTGAGAGAAATCAGTTTGGTATTATATAGTTCGCTGACATGCAACTTCTTCTAAAAATGATCAGTTGTTCCAATGGTAGGGTTAAGGAAGATGAAAGATGAAAAAATGACTAAAAAATGCCTAGAAAATGACTAAAAAATGCCTAAAAAATGCCTAGAAAATGACTGAAGTTCCTTCCCTTGCTGACATACAGCTTCTTCTGAGAGTAATCAGTTTGGTATTATATAGTTCGCTGACATGCAACTTCTTCTAAAAATGATCAGTTGTTCCAATGGTAGGGTTAAGGCTTTTGATAGCCCACACACTCACGGTTCCGTTGCTTAGCTTGGATACTTCCTTTAGTGTTCGTCCACTCAAGTCTGTAGCAGTTTTCTAGACTGGGGAGGAGTGGGTCAGGCTGCGTTCCCAGCAACTAACGATCGTTGTTACACAGGTCCCGGCCGGAGACCCGCTGCTTGAGGTTCGTGCAGCACACGGGGAGAGCTCCGATATGCGTGTTTGGAGTTGTGGGTGACGTCACCACTCTGCTTCCAATTGCCGACCGGTTTCAGTAGGCACGCCTACCTTCGTCAGGGCTTGCTCTATTGGATACTCCCCCGCTATTTCATAGCCACTGGGACATGCCTCCTCCTTCAACTCCTCACATAGGTACCGCCTTGTTTGCTAAAATGCAAACAATTCTATGTCCAAGTTTAACCCTTTCGGCGCTAGACTGTCTAGTGTGAATATCCATTGTGATTCGGCTCGGGACATTTTTTTAATATAATCTCCTCCTCGCCAGTCCTTCTCTACTTTTTGAAGCGCATAAAACTTCAAAGTATTCAGTGTACCCAAAGGGCAATCTTTAAAATGTTTGCTTAGCGGATGTTTACTTTTACCACCTTTAATGTGGCTAACGTGTTCTCCAATTCTTTCCAATAATTTCCTCTTGGTCCTCCCCACATACTGTTTTTTGCATCCACATTCTATAACGTAAATTACACCAGATGTTTCACAGTTCAAATTTCCGCTTATCTTAAACTCCTCCCCAGTAACATTGGATGTAAAACCACTGATTGGTGCTGCTTTTCTCGTGTTCCTGCACGGAAAACAAAAGCCACATCTCTTAAATGTCCCATCCTTTTTCACCACTGTTGGTTGTATTTCAGTCACCGTTGGGGCAATCATATTCTTTAAATTAGAGGCCCTCTTAAAAATCAACTTCGGTCTCTCTGTCAGTATGCCATTTAAAGTTTTGTCCTGCTGCAATATATGCCAATGGGTTTCTATTACCTTCCTAATGTCCCTCGATTGATCACTGTACTGCAGTAAAATCCCCAATGGGGGTGTGGATTCAATTTTACTTTTTTCTTTCAATAAATCGTTTCTATTCAGAGTTCTTACATTTCTTATATCATCCTGCAGCCTTTGCTCATCATATTTCTTTTCAGCGAATCTTTGTTTCAATACATCAGCCTGTTCATCAAAAATAGATACATCAGTACAGTTCCTTCTTATTCTAGTGAACTGATTCCTCGGAACATTGCTCAACCACTTAAATAAATGGCAACTGTCTCTCAAAATATAACTATTTGTGTCAACCCTTTTAAAATAAGTCTTTGTTTTCACCTCATTATGTTCAATATAAATCTCTAGATCCAAATAGTTAACCCTCTCCTCACTATATTCACAAACAAAATTCAAATTGAAATCATTTTTCACATTCAACCATTCCACAAACACCTTCAGTTTCTCCTCCCCCCCCTTCCATACAAAAAGCGTGTCATCTATGAACCGCTTCCAAAGGACGAGGTCCGCACCGGGGCCCCCCGGCCCCCCCAAAATAGTCTCCTCCCAGTAGGCCATAAATAAGTTAGCGAACCCCGGCGCGAACCTCGTCCCCATCGCGGTCCCCACCCTCTGCAGGTAATATTTGGAATCATGCATAAAATAATTATGAGTTAGTATAAACAATATAGCTTCTTCTATGAATTCAATTTGTTCTTTTTGCATCGTTGTCATTTTTTCCAGGAAGTGTGACACTGCCATAGTTCCCAACTTATGATCAATAACTGTGTATAATGAACTTATATCGGCTACACACAGGATGTACCCTGGTTTCCATTCAATATCCCCCAAAATCCGTAAAATATGTCCGGTATCTTTGACATATGAGTCAGTCTTAATTACTACTTTCTGCAAATATTCATCAATGTATTCTGATAAATTTGAGGTCAGTGACCCAATCCCTGAGATGATAGGTCTCCCGGGTGGGTCACTGACCCTCTTGTGTATTTTCGGCAAATGATAATATACCGGTAATCGCGGATGTTGTTGGATTAAATAATCAAATTCCTTTTCCATTAATATACCTTGTTCTTTACCTTTTCTTAATAGGGTTTCCATTTCCCCCTGGAATTTCTGACTGGGGTTATTGTTAAGAATCTCATATGTTTTTTTGTCCTGCAGTTGTCTATTCGCTTCTTTCATGTATTCAGTGGTGTCTTGAACAACAACCCCCCCCCCCCTTATCTGCAGGTCTTACCACTATGGATGGATCCTCTCTCAAAGTTTTAATTGCCTTCTTTTCCTCGGCTGTCAAATTAGAGTTCTTTTTTAATTTAATTTTCCTCATATCTCTCAAAACCATATTTTCAAAAGTGATCATAGAGTCACTCATTTCATAAGTGGGGTTAAATTTCGATCTTTCTTTCAAATTGGTGTGCATATAACATCTCTATTTAAATTCATTATTGGTTCTTTCTTTAAAAAATATTTTTTTAGGCACAATTGTCGCATGTATTTCTTAATGCCGACAAAAGTGTCAAACTTGTTCAGTTTATTAGTTGGGGCAAAATTCAATCCCTTCTTTAGCAGTGTTACTTCCGATTTGTTCAAACTTCGATTGCTGAGATTAAATATCCCATTTCTTATTTCTTTTGGTCCCATGTTTACTTCATCCTTTTCATTTATTTTTTCTTTTTTACCACGGCCCCTCCCCCTACTGCCTCTAGCTTTGGCTCCTCTGCCCTTCCCCTATATAAAAAATGGTTCGTAATTCTATTACTTTGCACCCCACTCTGACTATAATGTGGCGTTTTCATGTTAGATCTTAATTCCATTTTTCTTTTTTCTGGGGCTTTGCCTCTCTGGTCTAGCACTGTTCTATAATCTATAAAGTTTAAGGATCTCCTCGGGGCCTCCTGAGTATTAGTTAGGGGTTGAAATTTATTGTGTGTTGGAATCTGTACAATTACATTGGTTTCCAAAGGTATTGGTGGTTTGTCCAACCCTATAGCCGTTATATCCACTAAATGATCTTTACTGCCAAAGCTAATTCTACCCTTTGTCCTTTTGCTACTCGTCTTATTCTTCTTTTCCTCCACTGTTCTAACAACCTTCTTTGGTGTCTGTACTCTATCCCCCTCCCCCCTCCCCTCCCCCTGATTGGTCTCCAATTCGTACTGTTCTGAGATGGCTTTCTCCCCATTAATTTCTAGATCTTCCTTGCTTGTGCTCCCTGTTTTCAAATTCTTCTCCCCAATTGGTGTCTGGTCTGGTGTCGCTACATACTCATCTAAGACCACTAACTGTGTTTCACTAGTGTCTTGTATTTCCTGACTGTCCACTTCCTGCTCACCTCCCCTGCACCTAAATGGTTGCAAATCTTCACAATGTACTGAATCTCTTGTGAATTTCTTTAATTTCCTCTGCATAATCTCTTCCTCCATTCTAATTAACCTCCCCTGTATACTCCAATCTAAATTCTTAAAGGTCTCGTTATCTGCAAACGATTCTAATTTCCCATAGAGACTCCTAACTTCCTCACTTCTCGCCATAACCTGCATCTCCCGCACTTCTTTAACAAACTCCAGTACTTGCATAGAAAATGATTTAAACATCCTGTCCCAACTTTCCTGAATTTCTTCTGTGTGTAAATCATAAGCTAAATTTTTATAAACTTCTAAACCAGGTGGACACTTCCCCTGCTCCCTGTATCTATCAAGTGTATAAATTTCCCAAAGATTCTTAGTTTCTTGGGTTAGTAATTTCTCAAGTTTGCGGCAATTGTACTTAATTACATCATCATCATGATTGTTAATTGGTCTTTCATTCCCTGAATGGAAAAACGATTCAATCCTACTCAATCTATCTTCCCTGTATTTCCACAGGTCTGAGCTATAGTCAAAAATATTATTAGAATTGTCCTCCATCATACCAGCTGCTGGCAACAGTATGAGAGCAAACTAAATATAAAAATAAAAATGTTATGTCGCCGCGCTGTAATTCAATGTGAAACAGTTCCACTTAATTGGCAGCAAGGTAATTAATTGGGGTTTTACACTCTCATTCCCTTCGAGCAATATATGAGAAAAATATATATAATACCTGCGCCTTTACATATCAATTATGCAATTTGGAGTTAATAAAATGTAAATTTATTCAAAATACACCAGTAGTCTTAAAAGTTAATCTCAATAAATCCCACACATAAATTCATACCTATTCAATAATTGCACTAATCAATACTGGCCAGTATCAAAGAACTTGCTGTGCACTGCAGTGCTAAAATATGAAAAAATGACTAAAAAATGCCTAAAAAATGCCTAGAAAATGACTGAAGTCTCTTCCCTTGCTGACATACAGCTTCATCTGAGAGAAATCAGTTTGGTATTATATAGTTCGCTGACATGCAACTTCTTCTAAAAATGATCAGTTGTTCCAATGGTAGGGTTAAGGAAGATGAAAGATGAAAAAATGACTAAAAAATGCCTAGAAAATGACTAAAAAATGCCTAAAAAATGCCTAGAAAATGACTGAAGTTCCTTCCCTTGCTGACATACAGCTTCTTCTGAGAGTAATCAGTTTGGTATTATATAGTTCGCTGACATGCAACTTCTTCTAAAAATGATCAGTTGTTCTAATGGTAGGGTTAAGGCTTTTGATAGCCCACACACTCACGGTTCCGTTGCTTAGCTTGGATACTTCCTTTAGTGTTCGTCCACTCAAGTCTGTAGCAGTTTTCTAGACTGGGGAGGAGTGGGTCAGGCTGCGTTCCCAGCAACTAACGATCGTTGTTACACAGGTCCCGGCCGGAGACCCGCTGCTTGAGGTTCGTGCAGCACACGGGGAGAGCTCCGATATGCGTGTTTGGAGTTGTGGGTGACGTCACCACTCTGCTTCCAATTGCCGACCGGTTTCAGTAGGCACGCCTACCTTCGTCAGGGCTTGCTCTATTGGATACTCCCCCGCTATTTCATAGCCACTGGGACATGCCTCCTCCTTCAACTCCTCACATAGGTACCCGCCTTGTTTGCTAAAATGCAAACAATTCTATGTCCAAGTTTAACCCTTTCGGCGCTAGACTGTCTAGTGTGAATATCCATTGTGATTCGGCTCGGGACATTTTTTTAATATAATCTCCTCCTCGCCAGTCCTTCTCTACTTTTTGAAGCGCATAAAACTTCAAAGTATTCAGTGTACCCAAAGGGCAATCTTTAAAATGTTTAAAATGTTTGCTTAGCGGATGTTTACTTTTACCACCTTTAATGTGGCTAACGTGTTCTCCAATTCTTTCCAATAATTTCCTCTTGGTCCTCCCCACATACTGTTTTTTGCATCCACATTCTATAACGTAAGTGGTTGAGCAATGTTCCGAGGAATCAGTTCACTAGAATAAGAAGGAACTGTACTGATGTATCTATTTTTGATGAACAGGCTGATGTATTGAAACAAAGATTTGCTGAAAAGAAATATGATGAGCAAAGGCTGCAGGATGATATAAGAAATGTAAGAACTCTGAATAGAAACGATTTATTGAAAGAAAAAAGTAAAATTGAATCCACACCCCCATTGGGGATTTTACTGCAGTACAGTGATCAATCGAGGGACATTAGGAAGGTAATAGAAACCCATTGGCATATATTGCAGCAGGACAAAACTTTAAATGGCATACTGACAGAGAGACCGAAGTTGATTTTTAAGAGGGCCTCTAATTTAAAGAATATGATTGCCCCAACGGTGACTGAAATACAACCAACAGTGGTGAAAAAGGATGGGACATTTAAGAGATGTGGCTTTTGTTTTCCGTGCAGGAACACAAGAAAAGCAGCACCAATCAGTGGTTTTACATCCAATGTTACTGGGGAGGAGTTTAAGATAAGCGGAAATTTGAACTGTGAAACATCTGGTGTAATTTACGTTATAGAATGTGGATGCAAAAAACAGTATGTGGGGAGGACCAAGAGGAAATTATTGGAAAGAATTGGAGAACACGTTAGCCACATTAAAGGTGGTAAAAGTAAACATCCGCTAAGCAAACATTTTAAAGATTGCCCTTTGGGTACACTGAATACTTTGAAGTTTTATGCGCTTCAAAAAGTAGAGAAGGACTGGCGAGGAGGAGATTATATTAAAAAAATGTCCCGAGCCGAATCACAATGGATATTCACACTAGACAGTCTAGCGCCGAAAGGGTTAAACTTGGACATAGAATTGTTTGCATTTTAGCAAACAAGGCGGTACCTATGTGAGGAGTTGAAGGAGGAGGCATGTCCCAGTGGCTATGAAATAGCGGGGGAGTATCCAATAGAGCAAGCCCTGACGAAGGTAGGCGTGCCTACTGAAACCGGTCGGCAATTGGAAGCAGAGTGGTGACGTCACCCACAACTCCAAACACGCATATCGGAGCTCTCCCCGTGTGCTGCACGAACCTCAAGCAGCGGGTCTCCGGCCGGGACCTGTGTAACAACGATCGTTAGTTGCTGGGAACGCAGCCTGACCCACTCCTCCCCAGTCTAGAAAACTGCTACAGACTTGAGTGGACGAACACTAAAGGAAGTATCCAAGCTAAGCAACGGAACCGTGAGTGTGTGGGCTATCAAAAGCCTTAACCCTACCATTGGAACAACTGATCATTTTTAGAAGAAGTTGCATGTCAGCGAACTATATAATACCAAACTGATTACTCTCAGAAGAAGCTGTATGTCAGCAAGGGAAGGAACTTCAGTCATTTTCTAGGCATTTTTTAGGCATTTTTTAGTCATTTTCTAGGCATTTTTTAGTCATTTTTTCATCTTTCATCTTCCTTAACCCTACCATTGGAACAACTGATCATTTTTAGAAGAAGTTGCATGTCAGCGAACTATATAATACCAAACTGATTTCTCTCAGAAGAAGCTGTATGTCAGCAAGGGAAGAGACTTCAGTCATTTTCTAGGCATTTTTTAGGCATTTTTTAGTCATTTTTTCATATTTTAGCACTGCAGTGCACAGCAAGTTCTTTGATACTGGCCAGTATTGATTAGTGCAATTATTGAATAGGTATGAATTTATGTGTGGGATTTATTGAGATTAACTTTTAAGACTACTGGTGTATTTTGAATAAATTTACATTTTATTAACTCCAAATTGCATAATTGATATGTAAAGGCGCAGGTATTATATATATTTTTCTCATATATTGCTCGAAGGGGATGAGAGTGTAAAACCCCAATTAATTACCTTGCTGCCAATTAAGTGGAACTGTTTCACATTGAATTACAGCGCGGCGACATAACATTTTTACAAATAACACACAAGACAGGTCAGGGATCAAGTTATTGAGAAATTTAAAGCAGGCTTAGGCTACAAAAAGATTTCCAAAGCCTTGAACATCCCACGGAGCACTGTTCAAGCGATCATTCAGAAATGAAAGGAGTATGGCCAACTTTAAACCTACCAAGACAAGGCCATCCACCTAAACTCACAGGCCGAACAAGGAGAGCGCTGATCAGAAATGCAGTCAAGAGGCCCATGGTGACTCTGGATGAGCTGCAGAGATCTAAAGCTCAGGTGGGAGACTCTGTCCATAGGACAACTATTAATCATGCACTGTACAAAGTTGGCCTTTATGGAAGAGTGGCAAAAAGAAAGGCATTCTTAACAGAAAGCATAAGAAGTCCCCTTTGCAGTTTGCCACAAGCCATGTGGGGGACACAGCAACCATGTGGAAGAAGGTGCTCTGGTCAGATGAGACCAAAATGGAACTTTTTGGCCAAAATGCAAAACGCTATGTGTGGCAGAAAACTAACACTGCACATCACTCTGAACACACCATCCCCACTGTCAAATATGGTGGTGGTAGCATCATGCTCGGGAAGGGGGTGGATCTCTTCAGCAGGGACAGGGAAGCTGGTCAGAGTTGATGGGAAGATGGATGGAGCCAAATACAGGGCAAACTTGGAAGAAAACCTCTTGGAGTCTGCAAAAGACTTGAGACTGGGGAGGAGGTTCAACTTCCAGCAGGACAATGACCCTAAACATAAAGCCAGGGCAACAATGGAATGGTTTAAAACAAAACCTATTTATGTATTAGAATGGCCCAGTCAAAGATCTAAATCCAATCGAGAATCTGTGGCAAGATCTGAAAACTGCTGTTCACAAACGCTGTCCATCTAATCTGACTGAGCTGGAGCTGTTTTGCAAAGAAGAATGGGCAAGGATTTCAGTCTCTAGATGTGCAGAGCTGGTAGAGACATACCCTAAAAGACTGGCAGCTGTAATTGCAGCAAAAGGTGGTTCTACAAAGTATTGACTCAGGGGGGGCGAATAATTACGCACACCCCACTTTGCAGTTATTGATTTGTAAAAAATGTTTGGAATGATGTATGATTTTCGATCCGCTTCTCACATGTACACACCACTTTGTATTGGTCTTTTTACGTGGAATTCCAATAACATTGATGCATGTTTGTGGCAGTAATATGACAAAATGTGGAAAACTTCAAGGGGGCCGAATACTTGCAACCCACTGTAGCTTTTGGGATCAGCCGATCCAGACACATGTAACTGTGTGGTTGTGAAAGAGTGTGTGGTTGGTTTGCAGGAGCGCTCCTGGTCTATTGCCTAGTGTATGGTTTTTTTTAAAGGTGTTCTGATGTTGTTGTGGGATGACAGCCAAGACTATTGTATTTTTGATCCAATAAAGTTTTTGCACTTTTATAGTTTGGTGAGTGGCGTTTGCTTTTTGGGTTTGGTATTTGGTTTTGATATTGCAAACTAACCTTCCATTCTTACCAAAGGAGGTGACCTAATTGTGTATGGACCTGTGTACCGGATTATATAAACTGTTTTGCCTGAGATGAAAGCCCCAGAAAACTATGGTACCTGAGATGACTTTCATCTTAGGTACACTTTAAAGGGTCCCTGAACTGAAATGGGACATGAGGAGAGAAAACGTGTGTGTGTGTGTGTACGTGCGTGCATGCGTTTCGCCAGAAGATGGATGGGGGAACCCACAGTGACATGATAAACTAGTAGTCCCCGATCCATCTTCATACCTGCGGGAACACGCAACAGCACACAATGGACGGGAACGAGAGTTTAACCGATGGTGGCACTTTGCGCAGGGATCTTAAAGAGACTCTGTAACAAACTTTTCAGCCTTCGTTCTTCTATCCTATAAGTTCCTTTGACTGTCCTAATGTGCTCTGGCTTACTGCAGCTTTTCCTAATTGCACAGTGGCTGTGTTATCTCTGTTATATGATCTAATCGGTTTCCTTCTGTCGGCACAGTCGGGCTAAAGCTGGAATGTGTGGAATGTGAAGGGCTGCTTGTGATTGGTAGAAGCTATACACACCCCCTCCAGGCCCCCTGCAGGCTCTGTGTGACTCACACACTCTGCTTATGTGAGCCTATCAGAAGCGGGTTAGTTTGTTTGTAAACACTGCCTAAAACTGTTAATTACAAGCCAGGTTTGCAGCAGAGATTGGCAGAAAAAGCACAGAGGGGCCCAGGAGAACATAATGAATAGAATGGTATGCTTTTTGCTGTAAAAATGTTAGAGTACAGATTCTCTTTAAAGAAATCAGTTGAAAAATTGCGACGTGGGTATGTAGCTAAAGGGTTACAAGTTCAGGTATGCAAATGACAGTTTCTCTCTAGGAATATAGCACCTAGTCTGACTCACTCAGACTGATAAGTAATTACAAGCCATAAAATTCATGACTGGCAGGGAACTTTTCAATGCAGGGAATAGATAAGAAAAAGGTCAACAGTTCAAAGATCGTGGCTCTCAAATACTAAAAGACTGAGACATTGAGCTGAGACAAAAACAGTAAACCAACTTTTTTAGTATTCAAATAAAGAAATTGTGCGATTCTATAAATTTAATATTTAGGAGTGGGAGGATAGATACAATTGTTTCTGCTATTAGTTTTTCTGTTCAGATTTGCTTTACATACAGCAAAATCAATCCCAAACTGCTCACCATTAATAGTGCTAATATAATTCAGTACTGTTTTGCCTTCTATAGACATCTGAAAACCCCTCTGTCTGCTTATAATTTATATTGAACTAGGGTAGTTTGAGGTTGATTACATATTTCTAAGTAATCAAAAGACAAGAAACAAGTAAAATCCTGCACTCTAAGGGTGGCCATACATGGAACAATTTTTCATTTTTTTTTTCGATTAGATAATTTAGTTTGATTATTGCATAAGATCGAATATAAAGATTTTTCCAGCACGTCCGTTTAGATTTTTTTTCTCTCGAAAAAACAGGATAATCATTCGAATTTCTTGATCAAAAAACAAATATTTTCTACTTTCATTCGATTCGATCATTTAGATCGAATAAACAGGAAAATCGAACGTTTTTATTGTATCATTTAATTTTAACAGAATTTTACCACTTCCATGTAGTATGAGAGCTTACCTACATAATGGACTTGATTCACAAAACGGTGCTAACTGTTAGCACGCTGTGAAAAGTGCTTCGTGCTAAATTTCTTGCGGTAATGGTTATTGCGTGCAAAAATTCACGTTCGCTAACACAAATTTTTCACGCAACAAAATTTGTGTTATCGTGCGAACGCGAAATTTTGTGCGCGATAACCAGTTTTTCACGCGAAACCCGGTTTTATGCGAAAACATGATAAAACGCGCAAAAAGCTGTGCTAACAGCACCGTTTTGTGAATCAAGCCCCATGTGTTCATAGTACACAAAATCTGTTGGCCGTCATACTACATGAAAGAAATAAAATTGGCCTATCATTGGTCAATCCAAATTGAATGTGTGTAATTGAACATGTTGAATTCTCCAATTTGTGGAATGGGATTAGTAGCAATACAAAAACAAAGCAGCCCAACGGTCTAGTGTCGATGAAGGAGAACTCTTAAGAAACAGCTGCCAGCAGAATTTTACGACCTGGATGAAACGCCAAACAAACCCTGAAGTGAATTGTCCACAGTGGTCTCATAAAATAGTGTGGTTCTGGTTTCCCAGGCCAGAGGCATCAACAACACACATTCCCTCCTGGACAAAAGCAGGTTTTTTAGCCCTGGAAATTGCACACTAATAATATGAACAAACAGAAACACCAGACAATGATTATCCAAAAAATTTAACTTTGCAATCAGTTACATCACATAGTCCTGAGGGCTCTTTCACATGGGGGCGGTGTGGTAACTTTGCCCCACCCCACCATAGGGCAATGAAAGTCTATGGGTAATGGGGTCGGTACGGCGCAATAGATAGACCCACGTTACCGCACGGTTATGCATCGAGCTGGAACAAACTGCAAGTCACACAAGTCTATGGCGACACAAGGATGTTAAAAATGATGGTGTCGACGGTGAGGCGCACATGTGCATTTTTTACAATACGCTTCCGTATTTCCGTAAGAGGAAGTGAGCTCAAGCAATTGTCACTTCCTGTTTGGCTGTTGGCCAGAAAGGGATTACCGTGTTAGAACGCGGTAATCCCTAATGGCCTGTTTTTGGCGGTGGGGCCCACCGCTGCCACCAATCCATAATCTGAAACCAGCATGAAGAGGAACTTTAACCCAAGATTGAACATCCCTATCAGAAGCTGATACCACCTTTCCCACAAGAAATCTTTACCTTTTCTTGATTAGATTATTAGGGGGGGGGGGGGTCTGTGTGGCTGATACTGTGGTGAAACCCCTCCCACAGCGTGATGTCAGGACCATGGTCCTGGCAGTTTTTTGTCTGTGAACTTTGTTGTAATAAAGGAAATGATGGCTTTTTGCAACTGCCAAGCAAGCAATAGCTCCCTCTGTGTATAAAACCCTCAGTGAGGCCCGGTGCACACCTAGCAGATCCGCAAAAATGCTAGCAGATTTTGAAACGTTTTTTGTTATTTTTTCTGTAGCGTTTCAGCTAGCATTTTGCGGTTTTGTGAAGCGTTTTTGGTGTAGTACATTTCAGATATTGTTACAGTAAAGCTGTTACTGAACAGCTTCTGTAACAAAAAACGCCTGGCAAGCCGCTCTGAACTAACGTTTTTCAGAGCGGTTTGCGTTTTTCCTATACTTAACATTGAGGTAGAAACGCATCCACAATCCAAAAAATGCCTCACCCCGGGAGTATGCGTTTCTGCAAAACGCCTCCCGCTCTGGTGTGCACCAGCCCATTGAAATACATTACCCAAGCGTATCCGCAGCCGCAAGTGGATCGCAAAACGCAGCCGAACCGCTCTGGTGTGCACTAGGCCTAAGGGCCTGTTTCCACTACACACAGATTGGATGCAGAAAAACTGACTCCAATAAATACCTATGGGAATATCTGCATCAGAGAAATCACCTTTAGTGGAAAAAGGCCCATAGACATTCATTGGAGTCAGTTTTTCTGCATCCATTCTGCATTCAATCTGTGTGTAGTGGAAACAAGCCCTAAACGAACATTCTGTACAGATCACCTGGCAGAACTAAAGAGGTCACCACCAGTGATACATTTTCAGAATGTAAATCAGGGAGAGGAAAGATTTTACAATGGGTAAACACTGACTAAAGCATCTATAAATGCATATTGTAAAAAAATAAGCAATTTAATGAATTATGTAATTTTCACTACAGTTCCTCTTTAGTCTTCCCAGGAAAATGTCATTTTTTTCTGTCTCCTATGTCAGAAGAAAATATACTTCTTCAAATGTAACTTCTGCAAAGTTATACTTAACCACTTGAGGACCGCAGTGTTAAACCCACCTAAAGACCAGGCCATGTTTTGATAAATTGGCCACTGCACAAGCTGCACAACACAGCACACAAGTGACACCCCCCCCCCCCCCCCCCTTTTCTCCCAACCAACATTGCTCTCTGTTGGTGGGGTCTGATCGCCCCCCAGGTGTTTGTTTTTTAATAAATATTTATTTCTTAGTTTTAACAATTTTTTTTTTTTTTTTTTATCATTCCCCCCCCCCCCCCCCCCCCCCCCCCACCAGCCAATCAGCATGATCGGATGTCATAGGCCTTAGCCTATGCCAACCGATCACCTCCATAGCAACAGAGGCTGTCCCCAGTACAGCGCTGCTGCAGAACACATCACTGTACCAAGGAAAAAGATGGCGGTTTCGCCGTCTAACAGTCTCCCGAGCGGCGATCCGGCTTCTTCTGCGCTTCACCGTGCGGGTCACGTGGTCGCACTCATCAGGACGGTACTGCGCGGGCAGTTATGGTTAGCAACAACAACAACATTATTAACGTTTTGGATTGAATTGAATCAAATTGAGAATCTGTGGAGGGAGCTAAAGATCAGGGTGATGGCAAGAAGACCCTCCAACCTGAAATATTTGGAGCTCATTGCTAAAAAAGAATGGGCAAAAATACCCGTGGAGACATGCAGAAAGCTGGTCTGCAATTATAGGAAGTGTTTGATTGCTGTATTAGCCAATAAAGGCTTTTCTATTAATTATTGAGGAGGGTATGAATAATTATGGACTGGACTCTTTTTAATCCAATAGAAATAAAAGCTGATGTTTTTTTGTTTTTCTTTCCACAGTAATACCTCTTGTACATTGTTTTATCTGTTGGGAGACACCTACAGTATGTAATTTCCCTTCAAAAAAAAAAAAAATGACTTGCTGGTTGAATAAAAGTAACTTTAAGTAAAAATTTGCCAGGGGTATGAATAATTATGGACAGCACTGTGTGTGTATATATATATATATATATATATATATATATATATATATATATATATATATATATATATATATATAAAAAAAATATATATATATATATAAAAAAAAAAAAATATATATATATATATATATATATATATATATATATATATATATATATATATATATATATATATATATATATATATATATATATATATATATATATATATATATACACATACACACACATTTTTTTTTATAAAAATGTAAAAAAATGAAAAAAAAGTGTTGCAATTGCAGTTTTCACTACTGTAAACAATGGTTTTCCAACACAATTACGAGCTTGATCGGTGGGTACTGAAAGCACCACGATTGATGTCTGATGGGGAATTTAAGAAAAAATACAAATCTGCAGGAAGAATTTTAGATAAAAGATCATTGGGGGGAGGGGGGGAATATTGCAAAGCATTTTCTATGCATTTTCTTGAGCTCCCATTAATTTAACCCAATTGTAAACACAGTAAGAAGTGCTACAAGCAGTACTTATGCAATTGGGTTAAAATTGCACCGCACCACGATTACATTACACTGGTGACCCAATCACATAAGTACTGCTTGTAGCACTTCTTACTGTGTTTACAATTGGGTGACGTTGTGAGGCCTAGGATGCACCAAGTGGGGTTCAGGTGACCAAAATAAAAACTCCCCTGAACCCCACTTGGTGCATCCTAGGCCTCACAACGTCACTGGCCTGCAGTAGATCACAATGTTCGCTTACTGGGCTGTTATTGTTTTATTGTTCTACTATAGGAAAGCCATTGTCCTTCACTGGAAACAAAAATATCCCCCAACACTGCAACTCTGGAAGTTGATTAATAACTCATGGCATCTTTATAAAGCTGCGTACATAGCTAGAGGCTGTGCGCATAAATCTGAAAAGGTATGGAAACTGTGGACTGCCTAGCAGCTATGACTGTTGCTTTGCATTCTTTGTTGTCTGTATTATACTGCATGATTATATTTTGCTGCTTACAAGATATAGGAATATGGTGAGTGGTGTTGTAATAATAGGAGGGTGTGGGGGGGGGGTTCGGGTGGGTCGATCTGTATGTCCATTGTAATGTTCTTTTGTGCTGTTCCTACATTGTTAATAGTAGGAACTGTTGTATGTTTTTTTCTTTGTGAAAACAATAAAAAATAAAAAAATTGTATCGCACCACTGGGAAAAGCACGATATGACTACTCTGCTAATCACCATTGGAAATCACCAAAATGCATGTCCTTTGAGAAAATATATTATATATCCCATTGATATTCTTCAACTAATCCAGAGCTCGAAACAGATTTCTCATTCGCAAGCAGACTGGAAAATATCAATCAAAATACCAGCCATTGTTGCTTTCGAATGAGATCCAATCAGAAAAGTGATTGGAAAAATGAACTAAATTTTGAAACAAAAAATTGCATCAATGTCAGATCTGTATATTGATCAGATCTCTTGCTGGAGTAGTATCTGAAGTGGAAATTGTATGGTGTGTACTAAGCTGTGTACAGACTTTCCCTCAGCTCATACGATCGTTCCTGACAGGCAAGAAATCATATGTCATGGTGTTCCCCAACATCCCTGCTGGTATTTGCCTGCCACTGTAGCCCCTTGCTCATATCGATTGTATGCACTGACACCTGTTACCACAGGACTATTATCCTTGGCAAAGTCCAGGTGTATGTCATGCGTAACAGTCCCAGGTCACACAGACTCTGACCATTTCTAGTGCAATCTTTACGTCTGCTTGCTTTCCAATGTTTACTTTAGGGTTACATTTTGTTTTCTGTGTATTCTATAGAACTGACTCTTTAAAGAGGAACTCCAGTGAAAATAATGTAGTAAAAAAGTGCTTCATTTTTACAATAATTATGTATAAATGATTTAGTCAGTGTTTGCTCATTGTAAAATCTTTCCTCTCCCCGATTTACATTCTGACATTTATTACATGGTGACATTTTTACTGTGGGCAGGTTATGTAGCTGCTCCTAGCTGTTTTGGCTGTTAGAGACAGCTGTAAACTGTGAACATTGTTATATTGTGGCAGTTTGCCCAGAGTACCCGCAGTACTCAGAGCTTCTTGTGGGAGGGGTTTCAGCACAAAATCAGTCATACAGCGCCCCCTGATGGTCTGTTTGTGAAAAGCATCATATTTCTCATGTAAAAGGGGGGTATCAGCTACTGATTGGGATAAAGTTCAATTCTAGGTTGGAGTTTCTCTTTAAGCTACTTCCATTAGAATTGTGTCAAATGGATAGTTATCTTTTCTCTATGCATTCATATCCAACAATATACTACATTCCAAATCTCAGCACTAAATATGTGGACAGATCATTTTGGCGCCCGCTCTGTACCTGTGCCATGCCAGATTGCACGACGACTACTAAATCACCGTAATTTGGGTGCTGGCAATAGCTGGACCCCAAATAAGGTGCGGAAGGTAGAAAATTAGGTAATCGTAGGGGGACATATTTTTAATGTTCCCTGAGGTTGCCTAGCACAAGGAGGGCTCTCTTTCAGCTTCTTCCTGCGCTCAAAATGCACGAGGCCAGAAAATATGTACTCTGAATATGTGCATCTTGTATGCTAGACAATTATTAACTTGGCTTCTGTTAACCTTTTCTTTGAGGGTTGTATTGTGGGCTTTCCTACTGTTTTTATATATTTTATATACAGGATCTTCTCAAAAAATTAGCATATTGTGATAAAGTTCATTATTTTCTGTAATGTACTGATAAACATTAGACTTTCATATATTTTAGATTCAAATACACACAACTGAAGTAGTTCAAGCCTTTTATTGTTTTAATATTGATGATTTTGGCATACAGCTCATGAAAACCCAAATTTCCTATCTCAAAAAATTAGCATATTTCATCCGACCATTTAGGGCCCTTTCACACCAGAGGGCTTTTTCGGCGTTTTAACGCCACGGCCGAAGTTGGCGTTTTCCTAGGTAAAAGAAAGTCCATAGACTTTCATTTTACCATTCACACTAAACGCCGCGTTTTGGAGCGTTGCGTTTCAACGCTTCCAGGCGCTTTTTCTGGGCCTACCGCGGCATTTCTCATTACAATTGATTGTAATGTATAGGCGTTAAAACGCCTTGAAAACGCCTTGAAAACGCCTGCAGCCAAAACGCAGCGTTTTAGCCTTTCACCGCTGCCTGTAGTGTGAAAGAGCCCTAAAAGAAAAGTGTTTTTAAAACAAAAAAAAGTCAACCTTCAAATAATTATGTTCAGTTATGCACTCAATTCTTGGTCGGGAATCCTTTTGCAGAAATGACTGCTTCAATGCGGCGTGGCATGGAGGCAATCATCCTGTGGCACTGCTCAGGTGTTATGGAGGCCCAGGAGTCTTCGATAGCGGCCTTAAGCTCATCCAGAGTGTTGGGTCTTGTGTCTCTCAACCTTCTCTTCACAATATCCCACAGATTCTCTATGGGGTTCAGGTCAGGAGAGTTGGCAGGCCAATTGAGCACAGTAATACCATGGTCAGTAAACCATTTACCAGTGGTTTTCGGCACTGTGAGCAGGTGCCAGGTAGTGCTCAAAAATGAAATCTTCATCTCCATAAAGCTTTTCAGCAGATGGAAGCATGAAGTGTTCCAAAATCTCCTGATAGCTAGCTGCATTGAACCTGCCCTTGATAAAACACAGTGGACCAACACCAGCAGCTGACATGGCACTAGAGATGAGCCGAAATTTTCGAAATTTCGAACTGCTTTTATTACGAATGCGAAATTTAACATTACGACCCAAATTCGTAATTTCGTAATTAATTTTCAAATCGTAATTTACAATTTCGTAATCGAAATTTCACTCCCGTAATGACGAATTTCGTGTCTCCAACCGAAATTTTACTTTTTCAGGTTTGTAAGGGTTTCTATCCCTCTAGATGCCTAAAATGAATAGGCCAGCCAGCCAGCCAGCCAGCCAGCCTCCTTCTCTCTCTCTCTCTCTCTCTCTCTCTCTCTCTCTCTCTCTCTCTCTCTCTCTCTCTCTCTCTCTCTCTCTCTCTCCAGAGATCTGTAGTATTTCAAAACCATACTCACATTCATGACTTGTCCAGGGATCAAACCCAGGCCAACCACATGGAAGACAGCTATGCTCACCACCATACCACCAAACACACACTAAATAGACTGCTAACCTAAATCTTACTTGTAGACAGTCATATGAGACACATGCTGGGTGCAGGGCTTTGTGATTGGACCATGGACCATGCGATAGAGTGAGGTGCAAAAATGAAATCATGCCTAGCAGAGGATGGTTTCACAATGCTAAATGCTAGGCTGGCTGTGGTGCAATTGGTTAGTGCGTCTGGCTGGTAACAGCAAGGTTACAGGTTCGATTCCATCCAGGCATGTCTTTTCCTTTTGCGTTCAACAGTTGTCCAAACAGAGCCAACAGAGCCCCAGATAGCCATGTAGAGTTAGGTCACAGCTAGCCTGGCTGTGGTGCAATTGGTTAGTGTGTCTGGCTGGTAACAGCAAGGTTACAGGTTCGATTCCATCCAGGCATGTCTTTTCCTTTTGAGTTCAACAGTTGTCCAAACACCGAGCACAAAGTTTTGCATGCGTAAAGTTTTACGCACGCAAAATACCCCATGGGGTTCAATGGCGCAGCGCGCGCACGCAAAAGGAAAAGACAAGCCTGGATGGAATCAAACCTGTAACCTTGCTGTTACCAGCCAGACACACTAACCAATTGCACCACAGCCAGCCTAGCATTTAGCACTGTGAAACCATCCTCTGCTAGGCATGATTTCATTTTTGCACCTCACTCTATCGCATGGTCCAATCACAAAGCCCTGCACCCAGCATGTGTCTCATATGACTGTCTACAAGTAAGATTTAGGTTAGCAGTCTATTTAGTGTGTGTTTGGTGGTATGGTGGTGAGCATAGCTGTCTTCCATGTGGTTGGCCTGGGTTTGATCCCTGGACATGTCATGAATGTGAGTATGGTTTTGAAATACTACAAATCTCTGGAGAGAGAGAGAGAGAGAGAGAGAGAGAGAGAGAGAGAGAGGAGAGAGAGAGAGAGAGAGAGAGAGAGAGAGAGAGAGGAGGAGGGAGGAGGAGGGAGGAGGAGGAGGAGGAGGGAGGAGGAGAGGGAGGAGGAGGGAGGAGGAGGAGGAGGAGGAGGAGGAGGAGGAGGAGGAGGAGGAGGGTTGGTTATTCATTTTAGGCATCTAGAGGGATACTTTGCAAACTTTAAAATACTAAATTTCGTAATTACGAAAATTTGCGTAATTTGCGAAAATTACGAAATTTCGATTACTGCTAAAATCGTAATTGTAGTAATTTCGCGAAATTTCGGAAATTCGTAATTAGGTCATTACGCTCATCTCTACATGGCACCCCGGACCATCACTGACTGTGGGTACTTGACACTGGACTTCAGGCATTTTGGCATTTCCCTCTCCCCTGTCTTCCTCCAGACTCTGGCACCTGGATTTCTGAATGACATGTAAAAGTTGCTTTCATCCGAAAAAAGAACTTTGGATCACTGAGCAACAGTCCAGTGCTAGTGATGGGCCGAACCACCGATTTTAGGTTCGTGAACCAGGTTTGCGAACTTCCGCGAAAGGTTCGGTTTGCAAAAAAGTTCACGAACCGCAATAGACTTCAATGGGAGGCGAACCTTGAAAAATAGAAAAAATTATGCTGGCCACAAAAGTGATGGAAAAGATGTTTCAAGGGGTCTAACACCTGGAGGGGGGCATGGCGGAGTGGGATACATGCCAAAAGTCCCGGGGAAAAATTTGGATGTGACGCAAAACAGCGTTTTAAGGGCAGAAATCACATTGAATGCTAAATTGCAGGCCTAACGTGCTTTAAAACATCTTGCATGGGTATACATCAATCAGGTAGTGTAATTAGAGTACTGCTTCACACTGACGCACCAAACTAACTGTGTAACGCACCGCAAGTTACCAGCTGTTTGTGTAGTGACGGCTGGACTACTGCGCAACATGGCGAGATTGATTGATTGATCAACTTTCCATGGCATTGTTAAAAAGCTTACGTTTTGTTTTTAAATTACATTTTCTACTTGCTGTGTACTTGTTCAGTACCGCTACAATGAGAATCCTATGGAGGCGGGCAAGTCTGGCATTGTGACCCCGGGTAATGGCTGGGGAATGAGGGTTTGGAGCCTGAGCAACGACTACCACTACACATCCAAGGAGGGCAGCAGGCAGGCATGGCCGTCCCGGGGTAGTGACCAAAAACAACAATACAGGAGGACTATCGAGGGCTTGCTGTATTTGAAATGAATGTACTTTAAATCCTTTAACGAGAACCAGTTATGGCGGGCAAAGATGACACCACATTCCTTTCACGAGAATCATATGGAGGCGGGCAAGTCTGCCATTTGTGACCCCGGGTAATGGCCGGGGAATGAGGGATGGAATCCGGTGTGGAGCCTGAGCAATGTCTACCACTACACAGGCAAGGAGGGCAGCAGGCAGGCATGCACGCCCGCCCCGAGGTAGTGACCAAAAATAACAATACAGGAGGAGGACTTTCGAGGCCCTAATTGTAATGAATCAACTTTAAATCCTTTAACAAGAATCCGTTATGGAGGGCAAGTCTGCCATTGTCACCACGGGTAATGGGCGGGGAATGACGGTTGGATTCTGGCCCGAAGTGGGAACCTGCTGAAACCCATGCTGTAGCTGCCCTGACCGTGCTTTGCAGACCAGGCATCTGTGGTCAGATGGACCCTTGACCCAGCGGAAGACAAACCAAGTCAAAAGCATTTGCCAAGAATGTTTTACGGAGGGCAAGTTTATTGCCATTTTTTTCAATTGTTTGAAACTGTAGATGGTTGTATTTTTTAATTGTTTGAAACTGTAGATGGTTGTATTTTTCAATTGTTTGAAACTGTAGATGGTTGTATTGCGTTCCGGAGTTGGAGCCTAAGAAACGGCTACCACCACACATCCAGGCTAGGAGGGCAGCAGGCAGGCATGCACGCCCGCCCCGAGGTAGTGACCAAAAATTACAATACAGGACTCAGGAGGACTTTTGAGGCCCTAATTGTAATGAATCAACTTTAAATCCTTTAACGGGAATCCGTTATGGAGGTCAAGTCTGCCATCTATTCAAGTGCAAGTTCTGCACGGACTGCCAGGTATAATACAATGTGCAGTCACAGATGCAGTGAAAGGTATGCAGTGAGTTCAAACAGCCGTTTGTGTAGTGACGGCCGTGCTGGACTGGTGCGCACCATGACGAGAGTGCAGGTGATGGTGGCTTTTCAGCCAATATGGTCTCCCGGCTGATGTAGCTGAATGACAGAACAGTGACTGTCCAGCTGATCAAGTTTGGTCTGACCACAATGAAACAACGACCTTATTATCTTTGGTGTGCCACCCCCACCCGAGACACTCATATAGCCGGCGGTCATTGCTTCATTGTGATACGCAAGCCCCTTCACCGCGGCAAGGTAATGATCACGAAGGGGGATGGGCACATGTACATGCTTTTTGTTTTTTTGTTGCAGCCGCCTGCAGTTCAGCCAGAAAAATTAGGCAGGCATGTGCACGCCCCAGAAAAATTAGTATAGCGGACGCTTAAAAATTCTGGAATCCGCCTAGAGTCCTGGACCCTGGTGGTGGTGGCGGAGAAGGCAGTCAAGCGGCCTGCAGGCAGAGATTCTGTGTGTGGGGACTGACTTAGTCTCCGGTCGTGCAATAGCCCTCAGGGATCCATGCCTCATTCATTTTGATAAAGGTCAGGTACTGAACACTGTCATGACTTAGGCGACTTCTCTTCTCAGTGACAATGCCTCCAGCTGCACTGAAGGTCCTGACAGGACGCTTGCGGCAGGGCAAGAGAGAAGTTGTATGGCAAATTGGTACAGCTCTGGCCACAGGTCAAGCATGCGCAACCAGTAGAGCAAGGGTTCATCCTCGCTGCTCGCAGTCGCAGTGTGTACATCCACAGTTAAGGCCAGGTAGTCGGCTACCTGCCAGTCCAGGCGTTGGTGGAGGGTGGATCCCGAAGGGCTACTGCGAGGCGTTGGACTAAAGAATGTCCGCATGTCCGACATCACCCCGAGATCGCTGGAGCGTCCTGTCCTTGCCTGCGTGGACTGGGGAGGAGGAGGATTACTGCCAGTGGTACCTTTATTGCATTGTACTGTCACATCACCCTTAAATGCATCATTGACAGCTTGTTCTGCATGTGCTGCATCCTTTCCGCCTTGTGTTGAGTTGGTAACAGGTCTGCCACTTTGTGCCTGTACCGAGGGTCTAGTAGCGTGGCCACCCAGTACAGGTCATTCCCCTTGAGTTTTTTGATACGGGGGTCCCTCAACAGGCTGGACAACATGAAAGAGGCCATCTGCACAAAGTCGGATCCAGACGTACTCTCCATCTCCTCTTGCTCTTCCACAGCGACGTCACGCAACTCCCCTTCCTCCCCCCCAGCCACGAACAATACCACGGGAACGTGGAGCAGCAGAAGCCCCCTGTGATGGCTGCTGCAGTTGTTCTTCTGCCGCCGCCGCCTCTTCCTCCTCCACAGAAACACCTTCCTCATAATCGTCATCCGAGTCTGACTCCTCTCCTTCCCCACACGACTCCTCTTCTTCTTCCTCCTCCCCCCTCTGTGATGCCGCCGGTGTCGAGGAAACATGTGGTTTGGATGTAAATCGCTCCCACGAATCCTCCTGCCGTGGCTGTTCCTGTTCCCGCTCCTCCACAGCTTCATCCACCACTCTACGCACGGTACGCTCCAGAAAGTAAGCGTAGGGGATCAAGTCGCTGATGGTGCCTTCAGCGCGACTCACCAGGTTGGTCACCTCCTCAAACGGCCGCATGGTCCTGCATGCATTTTGCATCAGTGTCCAGCTGTTCGGCCACAACATCCCCATCTTCCCAGATTGTGTCCTTCTACTGTAGTTGTACAGGTACTGGGTGACTGCTTTCTCCTGGTCTAGCAGGCGAGAGAACATGAGCAGGGTGGAATTCCAGTGAGTTGGGCTATCGCATATCAAGCGTCTCACCGGCAAGTTGTTTTTCCGCTGAATGTCCGCAAAGCGTGCCATGGCCGTATAAGACCGCCTGAAATGCCCACACAACTTCCTGGTCTGCTTCAGGATGTCCTCTAAGCCTGGGTACTTTGAGACAAATCTTTGCACAACCAGATTCAGCACATGTGCCATGCAGGGTACATGTGTCAGCTTTCCCAAATTTAAAGCGGAAAGGAGATTGCTGCCGTTGTCACACACCATGTTGCCGATCTCCAGCTAGTGCGGGGTCAGCCATTGCTCCACCTGTTTGTTAAGAGCAGCCAGGAGAGCTGCTCCAGTGTGACCCTCCGCTTTGAGGCAAGACATGTCTAAAATTGCGTGACACCGTCGTACCTGGCATGCAGCGCAGGCTCTGGGGAGATGGGGCTGTGTAGCTGGAGAGGAAGAGGAGATGGCAGCACCGCTAGAGTTCAACTGCCACTCAGCCAAGGAGGAGGAGGAGGTTGACAGCGAAGAGGATGTAGCTGGAGAAGGAGGAGGTGGCCTGCCTGCAAGCCGTGGAGGTGTCACAAGTCGGTCCGCTGCGCAGCCACGTACTCCCTGCTTGCTGCCATCGGTCACCAGGTTGACCCAATGGGCTGTGTACGTAATGTAGCGGCCCTGCCCGTGCTTGGCAGACCAGGCATCCATGGTCAGGTGGACCCTTGACCCAACGCTCTTCGCAATAGACACCACTTGCCTCTGAACTGCACGGTACAGTTTGGGTATGGCCTTTCGTGAAAAATAAGTGCGGCCTGGTATCTTCCACTGCGGTGTCCCAATGGCCACAAATTTACGGAAAGACTCTGACTCCACCAGCTTGTATGGTAATAGCTGACGAGCCAATAGTTCCGCCACACCAGCTGTCAGACGCCGGGCAAGAGGGTGACTGGCCGAAATTGGCTTCTTCCGCTCAAAGACTTCCTTCACGGACACCTGGCTACTGCTGTGAGCAGAGGAGCAGGAACCACTCAAGGGCAGAGGCGGTGTGAAGGAGGGTGGCTGTGAAGGTTCAAGGGAGAAAGCGGATGAAGACGATGCACCTGAAGGAGGAAGAGAAGGAGGGTGGCTTGTATTTTGAGGGGTGCTGCTTTTCCTCAGGTGTTCTTCCCATAGCGGTTTGTGCCTTTTCTTCAGGTGCCTTCGTAAGGCACTTGTCCCTACGTGAGTGTTGGCCTTTCCACGGCTCAATTTTTGGAGGCAGAGAGAACAGATGGCTTTGCTCCTATCTGAGGCACACACGTTAAAATATTTCCAAACCGCTGAGCCCCCCTGGGGTGATGGCACTACGGTGGCATCAACAGCTTACCTTGAAGGGCATGTTGGCTGGCTGGCCATAGCTGGCGATACATGGCTCCAGACACTGCCCACAGCTGTTTCTGAGGACTAGCTCCTCTGCTTCTATCATGAAGTAGTCTCCTCCTACTCCTCTTGGCTCCCCCTCTGAACTGTCCCCCTGGTCATCTCCTCTATTGGGAACATACGTGGCATCTGTAGAATCGTCATCATAATCCTTCTGCCCAGCTTCGCTTTCCTCAGACAACTCCACAACTGCACCAACTTCAGGTGGTCCATCATGCCCCTCCTCACACGTTACGTCCATACTATCGCCACCTAACTCAGACGTATGAGGTGGTGTACCTGCGCCTTCTTGTTGTTGTTGCAGTAGTGGCTGTGAATCAGTGATTTCATTACCACCACCACCAAATAACTCCTGCGAAGTGTCAAATGCAGCGGATGTGGTGCTTCTTGTAGCGCTGGTGGCTGCGGGAGATAAGGTGTTCTGTGTTAAATACTCAAGCACGTCCTCACAATTTTGGGAAGTGATGGCATGTGCCTTCTTCTGAGCACTGTACTTTGGGCCAGGTCCGCACGAAATCACAGCAACACCACCTCGCACAGACCTGCCAGTGCCAGGTGGCCTTCCTCTGGGTCTTCATCTACCTGGTTTGTCCATTTTGTCCATCTTGGGGGAAGCTAGGTATATGCAGTGAGGCGAGTTCACTCAACAGAAAAGGTAGATATGCAGTGAGGTGAGTTCACTCAACCCAAAGGTAGTTATATATGCAGTGAGGTGAGTTCACTCAACCCAAAGGTAGTTATATATGCAGTGAGGTGATTTCACTGAACACAACAGGTAGTTAGATGCAGTCAGCTGAGTTCACTCAACACAAAGGTAGGTGTATGCAGTGATGAGGTGGGTTAACTAAACACAACAGGTACTAGTAGTAGGTAAATGCAGTACTGGGTGGGTAGTACAATGTGCAGCACCCTGTCACACACACAGGTAGTCACTGAATGGGCTGCTGAATGCTGGTGGGCTGCTGGCAGTGGGACACACACACATTATGAATTAGCAATGCTGTCTAAGCAACACAAGTGTCTCACACACACAGGTAGTCACTGAATGTGCTGCTGCTGCTGCTGGCAGTGGGACACAGTATGAATTAGCAATGCTGTCTAAACACCACAAGTGTCAGTTTCAAATACAGAAAAAAAAAATTGATCACACGAGCAGGATGAGCTCTGAAAAGAGCTGTTCTGGGGCGCTATTATAGCAATAAGATTCAGCTAGGAGCAAGCTAAGAAGGCAAGAGCCTGACCAATCTGTCCCTAGGAGAACAAGTCTGCAGCAGCTGTCCCTAGTCTGTCTCTATCAGGCACACGAGTGAGGCTAATGGCCGCCGGAGCCTGCCTTATATAAGGGGGTGGGGCTCCAGGGCTTAGTATAGCCGGATTGGCTACAATGCGCCTGCTGACTGTGATGCAGAGGGTCAAAGTTGACCCTCATAGAGCATTATGTGGTGAATCGAATTTCCGGGAAAGTTCGCCTTCGCCGGCGAAGGCGAACCAACCGAGGTTCGCCTGGAACCGTTCGCCGGTGAACCGTTCGGCCCACCTCTATCCAATGCTGCTTTTCTGTAGCCCAGGTCAGGCGCTTCTGCCGCTGTTTCTGGTTCAAAAGTGGGTTCATGCTTCCATCTGCTGAAAAGCTTTATGGAGATGAAGATTTCATTTTTCAGCACTACCTGGCACCTGCTCACAGTGCCAAAACCACTGGTAAATGGTTTACTGACCATGGTATTACTGTGCTCAATTGGCCTGCCAACTCTTCTGACCTGAACCCCATAGAGAATCTGTGAGATATTGTGAAGAGAAAGTTGAGAGGCTCAAGACCCAACACTCTGGATGAGCTTAAAGAGGAACTGTAACATAAAAAGATCCCCTGGGGGGTACTCACCTCGGGTGGGGGAAGCCTCCGGATCCTAATGAGGCTTCCCACGCCGTCCTCCATCCGTCAGGGGTCTCGCTGCAGCCCTCCGTGGAGTCCGGGCAGCGGTGACGTCATTATTTACCTTCCTGGCTCCTGCGCAGGCGCTCTGACGGCTGTCGGCTCCGAACTACACGGAAATACCCGATCGCCGTCGGGTCCGCTCTACTGCGCAGGCGCAAGTTTCCTGCGCCTGCGCAGTAGAGCGGACCCGAATGAGATCGGGTATTTCCGTGTAGTTCGGAATGGAAAGCCGCCACAGCGCCCCCGCTGGAGCCAGCAAAGGTAAATATTGAAATGACAGTCGGCACAGTCGCCGGCTGTTCGGAGGGCTGCGGAGAGACCCCCGTGGGACAGAGGACGGCGTGGGAAGCCTCATTAGGATTCGGAGGCTTCCCCCACCCGAGGTGAGTACCCCCCAGGGGATCTTTTGAATGTTACAGAGTCTCTTTAAAGCCGCATCTAAACACGTAGATGCGGCCGCGATGCTCCTTATCAATCGAGCCGCTGATGCGGCTCGATTGATACGATCCAACAGGACGGATCTTGCTTCCGCCGATTCCCTGCTCACTCCCCGCGAGGGGACAATGGCAGGGAATCGAGCGGAAGATAAGCGGCGCCGGCGGGGAATCATATGCGGCGCGGGTACGCGGAAGAGGCGATCCGGCGGCTAATCAAGCCGCCGGATCGCAGCCTCATTTACGCGTGTAGATGAGGCTTAAGGCCGCTATCAAAGCATCCTGGGCCTCCATAACACCTGAGCAGTGCCACAGGCTGATTGCCTCCATGCCACGCCGCATTGAAGCCGTCATTTCTGCAAAAGGATTCCCGACCAAGTATTGAGTGCATAACTGAACATAATTATTTGAAGGTTGACTTTTTTTGTTTTAAAAACACTTTTTTTTTATTGGTCAGATGAAATATGCTAATTTTTTGAGATAGGAAATTTGGGTTTTCATGAGCTGTATGTCAAAATCATCAATATTAAAACAATAAAAGGCTTGAACTACTTCAGTTGTGTGTATTTGAATCCAAAATATATGAAAGTCTAATGTTTATCAGTACATTACAGAAAATAATGAACTTTATCACAATATGCAAATTTTTGAGAAGATCCTGTTACCTACTTTTGACAATTTTTTTTTTTTTTTTTTTAAAGAGAACCCGAGGCAAAATGTTGAAATTCTAATAGGACCCAGAGGCATGTCATGTGCACAATGACAAGACAAATAGACAAATCTCCTTGTGGACTCAAAGCGCCAGAGCTGCAGCCACTAGGGCACACTCTATAGGCAGTAGCAGTGTTAGGGAGACTTGCCTAAGGTCTCCTACTGAATAGGTGCTGGCTTACTAAACAGGCAGAGATGAGATTCTAACCCTGGTCTCCTGTGTCAGAGGCAGAGCCCTTAACCATTACACCATGCAGCCATCACTATGACATGCCTCTGTTTCATTCTATCGCCGCTGCTAGCCCACCCTGCGCTTTGCGGAATATTGGAATCATAATAGGACCCAGAGGCATGTCATCTGTTTTTTTTTTTTTTGTTTTTTTTTTTTATCGCCGCTGCTAGCCCCCCCCCTCCCCCCCCCCCCCCCACCACCACCATGCGCTCTGCTGTCCGCCCTGAAAAGATCGCCAGGCTAGCGACAATCTACTTGTCGCTAGCTTGCTTTCTTTATCTGAGGCTCATCAATCAACCTCCTCCTCATCGGCCCCTCGATAACAGGCTCCCCGCCTCTGTTAGCTTCCTCCAATAGGAAGCCAAGCCGTGACCCAGGAATACTTCCTGGTCGCGGCTTGGCTTCCTATAAGAGAAAGCTTGCAGAGGCAGAGAGCGTCAGGGGGAAACGATAAATTACGTTCACAAGGTCTGCACTAGACCTGAATCTCTTGAGATTCAAAAGGAAGGGTGTATACAGCCTGCTTGTGTATGAATGTATTTTCTATGTGTGGACATACTGTACATCAACCTACTTCCTGTTTTGGTGGCCATTTTGTTTGTTTATAAACACACTTTTTAAAACTGTTTTTAACCACTTAATGCGGCGAGGAGCGGCGAAATTGTGACAGAGGGTAATAGGAGATGTCCCCTAATGCATACCTCCCAACATTTCAATGTCCCAAAACGGGACAATTAGGCCACACCCCTGGCCACGCCCCCAACCCCCTAGTCACGCCCACCCCAGGGGAAAAAAAAGTTTGTTTTTTTTTAAATAATTTTGTTATTAAATTACTCCCAAATGGGAGGGTGCCGGGGTGGTGGTGGTGAGGAGGAGGAGGGGGGTGGCCAGGCAGAGAGAGGGGGGGAAAAAAGCCGATCGAGGCACCAGCCCGCCCGGTATGCGGCATGTATGGCCGCCGCCGCCATCATTATCCTTCTCCCTCCCTCCTAATGTGTCCCCCAGTGTCCCCTTCCCCCCCGCACAGTAATATGGGCAGCGGAGCGGGCAGTGAGTCTTACCACTGCCTCTTCGCTGCGTACCGGGATCTCCTCTGATCTTCTCGCTTCCTGTGACGTCACAGGAAGCGAGAAGATCAGAGGAGATCCCGGTACGCAGCGGAGAGGCAGTGGTAAGACTCACTGCCCGCTCCGCTGCCCATATTACTGTGCGGGGGGGAAGGGGACACTGGGGGACACATTAGGAAGGAGGGAGGGAGAAATAAATAGCGGCGGCAATCCATCCCGCATGCAGATCCCCGGGGCTGGTGCCTCGATCAATTTTTTTCCTTCTCTCTGCCCAGCGGCCGGGACAGAAGGGGGGCAGCGCGGGATGGCGGGAGGGGCCCCCCAAATCGGTACAGTCCCGATCAAATCGGGACTGTTGGGGACTATGCCTAATGCACTGGTATGTTTACTTTTGTGCGATTTTAACAATACAGATTCTCTTTAAAGTGGTCTGAAACTTCGACATAAAATTTAATAAAAATGTGTTTTCCTACTTTTTATTACTCATACAGTTATCATATTTGCTTTTGTGCATAAGTAATATTGTCTGTTTACAAATTACAAGTTTCCAAAGTGTAGTTTATCGTGCCCTAAAAGCTGCTTTTTATTATATATTAACAGCTTCTAATGAGCTAGTCTGAACTGTGTGTGTCTGAAGCACAGAGCGCTTCACAGAGAGCTCCTTTTCACTTGTTACACTGTGTTTACACACATGTATCAACATTGGAATGTGAACAAAGATACTGTTATCTCCAGTCTAGATGCGGATTTGAAGCGGAATAGCAGGACAAAGTGCTTTGTTTAACCATTTCCTTGATGTTCTGCAAAAAAATAAAAAATTCTGGGATAGTAGCTTTCAAGCTGTGAGAAATCATTTAGAGCAAAATAGAAATGCTGGCTTTCAGACCACTTTAAGGCTTGAAACTTAAGTAGAGGAAAGGCTCTGGATAGCATAGAGCCTTCCCAGTCCTTGGTCCCGTCCCGACATTCCTGCTAGGTTGAATAGCTCTTCCTTATGCCTCGAGCTGTCTTTGGAACGGCTTGTACATTCTGTTTCGCCACCCGGTCACTTTGGCGCAGTGTGAGCCGACTGCTCACCCTGCTGCCGTGGAAATTCCGATCGGCATTATTTACTATGTCCCCTCTGATTTGTAGCAACCTGGATTGTGAATTTATCCGGGGTCTGGCAATCCCTAATTAGGGCTACGCAGGCCCAGCACTATATCATTGTGTCTATAGCAGCGCCCAGTTCAGGCACTACGTGGTGCGCCAAGAATATCTGCCTCCGCTCACATCCCCAATCACACACAAGTCAAGGCTTGCGCATTTACAGTACGGATGTGCTCATCTTAATCTTGAGAACTACTCAAGGACGTAAATAGTTTCAAAAGCTTCCTGTGGAGTACCCTAGCAGGTGAATAACTTCAGCTGGGGATGGTGCAGAAACGTTACTATGCTGTGCATGCGCAGTATATCCTCTTGGGGCAGCTTGTGCGCGCTCACAGCATACTGGGTACCCGCCGAGCACGGTCACAAACTGCCAAAGAGGACATACTGCATATGTGTAGCACAATATGTCTGGGGCAAAGGGCGCCGACCACTCTGATCAGGACAAAGGGAGACATACGCCGGGCTACAGGAGGTGTGGTAAGCCTATGCACACCTCCCCAAACACAGGCCGTCATTTTTAGATTTTAATTAGGACTTAGGTATCCTTTAACAGCTGCTGAGTCACAGTTTTATAGTGACAAATCTGAATCCATAGTACTGTTTTTACCTTGATTTCATGAAAGACTAGGTGAACATCTGGGGTCCAGTAAGTGCATTGACTTCCTTGTCAGTTAGGATACATTCACAGCTCATAGCATTAATCAAGCAGTTCAACTGCTTTTCAATAGATTTCAACATGAAAACCCACAGAGCGATCAAATTTGGTTTGTAAATGGTTACCCCACTTTGCATTATGTTTGTGCCACTTTAGACCACCAGAGAAGATATACTGGAGGTGAAGCTCTAGCTCACCAGAGAAGCCATATGAGGGAGGAAGGGGAAAAACACGAAACACCAGGGAACTGTATAGTAGTGTTGCCCCATAATGCTCTATGAGGGTTAACTTTGACCCTCTACATCACAGTCAGCAGGCACATTGTAGCCAATCAGGCTACACTCAGCACTGGAGCCACTCCCCCCCCTTATATAAGGCAGGCTCCGCCAGCCATTACACTCACTCGTGTGCCTGCTATAGTCAGAATAGGGCGAGCTGCTGCAGATTGTTTCTCCTAGGGAAAGAGTAGCCAGGCTCTTGGCTTGTTAGCTTGCTCCTGGCTGAATCTTATTGCTTTCATAGCACCCCTCAACAGCTCTTTTCAGAGCTAATCCTGTTCTTGTGATCTATTTTTTTCTTCTTCTGTGTGTCCCACTGACACTTGTGTTGCATAGACAGCTTTGATAATTCGTACTGTGTGTGCCACTGCCAGCAGCCCAGCACATTCAGTGACTACCTGTGTGTGTGACTGGGAGCTGCACATTGTAATACCCAGTACTGCATATACCTAGCACCTGTTGTGTTTAGGTAACCCACCTCATCACTGCATATACCTACCTTTGTGTTCAGTGAACCCACCTCACTGCATCTAACTACCTTTTGTGTTCAGTGATCCCACCTCACTGCATCTAACTACCTTCTGTGTTCAGTGAACCCACCTCACTGCATATAACTACCTTTTCTGTTGAGTGAACCCACCTCACTGCATATACCTAGCATCCCCCCGAGATGGACAAAATGGACAAACCAGGTAGAGGAAGAGGTAGAGGCAGACCCAGAGGAAGGCCACCTGGCACCGGCAGGTCTGTGTGAGGTCATGTTGATGTGATTTTATGCGGCCCTGGCCCAAAGTACAGTGCTCAGAAGAAGGCAGGTGCCATCACTTCCCAAGATTGTCAGGACGTGCTTGACTATTTAACACAGAACTCCTCATCTCCCGCAGCCACCAGCGCTACAACAAGCACCACATCCGCTGCATTTGACACTTCGCAGGAGTTATTTGGTGTGGAAATCACTGATTCACAGCCAATACTGCTACAACAAGATGAAGGCACTAAGCAAGTTACAACACCTCATACGTCTGAGTTAGGTGGCGATAGTATGAACGTGTGAGGAGGGGGTTGATGAAGTACCTGGTGTATGTGCAGTTTTGGAGGTGTCTGAGGAAAGCGAAGCTGGGCATGAGGATTATGATGATGATTATACGGATGCCACGTATGTTCCCAATAGAGGAGATGACCAGGGGGACAGTTCAGAGGGGGAGTCAGAGAGGAGTAGGAGGAGACGAGTCCATGAAAGAAGCAGAGGGAGCTCGTCCTCAGAAACAGCTGGGGGCAGTGTCCGGCACCATGTATCGCCAGCTATGGACAGCCAGCCAACATGCCCTTCAACGTCAGCTGCTGATGCCACCATAGTGCCATCACCCCAGGGGGGCTCAGCGGTTTGGAAAAAATTTTAACGTGTGTCTCTCAGATCGGAGCAAAGCCATCTGCTCTCTCTGCCTCTCAAAATTGAGTCGTGGAAAGGCCAACTCTCACGTAGGGACAAGTGCCTTACGAAAGCACCTGGAGAAAAGGCACAAGCAGCAATGGCAAGAACACCTGAGGAAAATCAGCACCCAAAAGACAAGCCACCCTCCGCCTCCTCTTCCTCCTTCAGGTGCAGCGTCTTCAGCCGCTTTTTCCCTTGCACCTTCACAGCCACCCTCCTCCACACCGTCTCTGTCCTTGAGCAGTTCCTGCTCCTCTGCCCACAGCAGCCAGGTGTCCGTAAAGCCAATTTCTGCCAGTCACCCGCTTGCCTGGCGTCTGACAGCTGGCGTGGCGAAACTATTAGCTCGCCAGCTATTACCATTCAAGCTGGTGGAGTCAATTTGTGGCCACTGGGACACCGCAGTGGAAGATACCAGGCCACAATTATTTTTCAAAAAAGGCCATACCCAAACTGTACCGTGCAGTTGAGAGGCAAGTGGTGTCATCTCTTGCGAAGAGCGTTGGGTCAAGGGTCCACCTGACCACGGATGCCTGGTCTGCCAAGCACAGGCAGGGCCGCTACATTACGTACACAGCCCATTGGGTCAACCTGGTGACTGATGGCAAGCAGGGAGTAAATGGCTGCGCAGCGGACCAACTTGTGACACCTCCACGGCTTGCAGGCAGGCCTCCTGCCACCTCCTCTCCTTCTCCTCCTGCTACATCCTCTTTGCTGTCATCCTCCTCCTCCTTGGCTGAGTGGCAGTTCAACTCTAGTGGTGCTGCCATCTCCTCCTCTCCAGCTACACAGCCCCATCTCCCCAGAGCCTACGCTGCATACCAGGTACGACGGTGTCACGCCATTTTAGACATGTCTTGCCTTAAAGCGGAGAGCCACACTGGACCAGCTCTCCTGGCTGCTCTTAAAGAGGTGGAGCAATGGCTGACCCCACACTAGCTGGAGATCGGCAACGTTATGTGTGACAACGGCAGCAATCTCCTTTCCGCTTTGAATTTGGGAAAGCTGACACATGTACCCTGCATGGCAAATGCGCTGAATCTGGTCGTGCAAAGATTTGTGTCAAAGTACCCAGGCTTAGAGGACGTCCTGAAGCAAGTGAGGAAGTTGTGTGGGCATTTCAGGTGGTCTTACACGGCCATGGCACGCTTTGCGGACATTCAGCGGAGAAACAACTTGGCGATGCGGCGCTTGATATGCGATAGCCCGACTCGCTGGAATTCCACCCTGCTCATGTTCTCTCGCCTGCTAGACCAGGAGAAAGCCGTCACCCAGTACCTGTACAATTACAGTAGAAGGACAATCTGGGAAGATGGGGATGTTTTGGCCACAGAACAGGACACTGATGCGAAATGCATGCAGGCTCATGCGGCCATTTCAGGAGGTGACCAACCTGGTGAGTCGCGCTGAAGGAACCATCAGCGACTTGAGCCCCTACGCTTACTTCCTGGAGCGTGCCGTGCGTAGAGTGGTGGATAAAGCTGTGGAGGAGCGTGAAGAAGAACAGTTACGGCAGGAGGAGTCGTGGGAGCAATTTTCATCCGAACCAGATGTTTCCTCAACACCTGCGGCAGCACAGAGGGGGAAGGAGGAAGAAGAGGAGTCGTGTGGAGAAGAAGAGGAGTCAGACTCGGATGATGAGGAAGGTGTTTCTGTGGAGGAGGAAGAGGTGGTGGCAGAAGAACAACCGCAGCAGGAGTCACAGGGAGCTTGTGCTGCTCCAGGTTCCCGTGGTATTGTTCGTGGCTGGGGGGAGGAAGAGGATTTGCGTGACGTCATTCAGGAAGAGCAAGAGGAGATGGAGAGTACGTCTGTGTAACGATTGGTGTCAGCACACAGAGAGAATATGATTATTGGTGATCTGCAGAATCACCAAGAATACAGATGTATACCTGATTATTGATGATCTGCAGAATCACCAATAATACAAGTATGACTAACCTCTGGACACCTAATAATGTGTAAGTGTTTGGGTGCAACAGTAGAAGGCTATCTCCCGTGGAGCGGGAGATACAGACACCACTGCAGCCAGTGGACACCTGAGGAGCAGATAACCTATGGCTGAGCAGGAGCTATCTCTAGAGATGAGATAGAGCAGCAGCCAGTGATTCCCGAATGGAATGGAATCAGACTGTACTGCAGCCAATGGACTCCTAATGAGAATAGACCACTGACTGCACTGCAGGAAGGCCTCTCTGAGGTACAGGAGGTTTTTGCAGCTAACTGACACCTGGTGGATTAGTGCCAAGGAAGTACAGACAGACTAATCACTCGGGGAACGAGTGACAGCCAGGAAGGTCAGACAGGCCAGGTCGGCAACACACGAGCATATAAGGTACAAAGACAGAAGACTGATTCGGTAACCCGATACAAGCAGGGTCAGTAACTGGTAGACAGATGGGCAGAGGTACCAAATCAGAAAGCAAGAGAGAGGTCAGCAAAGCAGAATGTCATAACAGATATACATAAGCACAATTCTAATATGAGGTGTGAAGTCCTTGGTCTCGACACCCGGGAACTGGTCTAAAGTATAACAGAGTAATGACACAGCAATCCTAAGCTTGGGTGTGAGGTCCTTGGTCTCAACACCCTGAAACTGGTCTGGAGTATAACAGAGTATAAATAAAGGTAATCTGGCTAAGTGTGAATTCCCAGCTCCTGCTGATTCTAACACACTGTAAGATCCGACTGTGGTCTGAGTGCTCACACGTAAGTATTCGCAACGGCAGATAACCAGCAACTGAAAGGCAAGATCTATATATACTCCAGAGCTGCTCAGCGCCGCCCCCAGCCACTCAGGAGTTCCGCTGGGACCAGCTGATCATCCAGATCAGCTGATCCCTCTCCTGTTGGCATAAAGGTCCTGTCCTCTAGCGCGCGCCCATGTAACTCTCCCTTTGTGTGCACTAGAAGGCCCAGACAAACCACATGTCGCTGTGCGGAAACCGCCGGTCTGAACGCGGAGACAGCCGCCCCGCCGCCAGACCGCGCGGCAGCATCTCCGCCATTCATTACAGTCTGGATCCGACTTTGTGCAGATGGCCTCTCTTTCATGTTGTCCAGCCTGTTGAGGGACCCCCGTATCAAAAAACTCAAGGGGAATGACCTGTACTGGGTGGCCACGCTACTAGACCCTCGGTACAGGCACAAAGTGGCGGACCTATTACCAACTCAACAGAAGGCGGAAAGGATGCAGCACTTGCAGAACAAGCTGGCAATGATGTTTTACAATGCGTTTAAGGGTGATGTGACAGCACAACGCAATAAAAAAGGTACCACTGGCAGTAATCCTCCTCCTCCCATGTCCACGCAGGCAAGGACAAGATGCTCCAGCGATCTCATGGTGATGTCGGACATGTGGACATTCTTTAGTTCAATGCCTCGCCGTAGCCCTTCCGAATCCACCCTCCACCAACGCCTGGACCGGCAGGTAGCCGACTACCTGGCCTTAACTGTGGATGTAGACACTGCGAGCAGCGACGATGAACCCTTGGTCTACAGGCTTGACCTGTGGCCAGAGCCGTCCCAATTTGCCATCCAACTTCTCTCTTGCCCTGCCACAAGCGTCCTGTCAGAAAGGACCTTCAGTGCAGCTGGAGGCATTGTCACTGAGAAGAGCAGTCGCCTAAGTCACAAGAGTGTTCAGTACCTCACCTTTATCAAAATGAATGAGGCATGGATTCCCGAGGGCTACTGCCCGACCGAAGACTAAGTCAGTCCCCACACAGCATCTCTGCCTGCAGGCTGCTTGCCTTCTCCGTCACTCACCACCAACAGGGTCCAGGACTCTAGGCGGATTCCTGAATTTTTAAGGCCGCTGTTAGCAGCGGCCGCTATACTAATTTTTCTGGGGCGTGTACATGCCTGCCTAATTTTTCTGGCTGCACTGCGGGCGGCTGCAACAAAAAAACAAAAGGCATGTACATGTGCCCATCCCCCTTCGTGACCATTACCTTGCCGCGGTGAAGGGGCTTGCGTATCACAATGAAGCAATGACCGCCAGCTATATGAGTGTCTCGGGTGGGGGTGGCACACCAAAGATAATAAGGACGTTGTTTAATTGTGGTCAGACCAAATTTGATCCGCTGGACAGTCACTGTTCTATCCCTGAGCTACCACAGCCCAGCGACCATATGGCCTGGAAAACCGCCACGGCCTGCACTCTGGCCATGTTGTGCACCAGTCCAGCACGGCCGTCACTACGCAAACAGCTGTTTGTGGTGCGTTACACATTGAGTTTGGTGTGTCTGTGTGAAGCAGTACTCTAATTACACTCCCTGATTGATGTATACACATACAAGATGTTTGAAAGCACTTTAGGCCTGCAATTTAGCATTCAATGCGATTTCTGCCCTTAAAACGCTGCTTTGCGTCAAATCCAGATTTTTCCCCGGGACTTTTGGCGTCTATCCCACTCCGCCATGCCCCCCTCCAGGTGTTAGACCCCTTGAAACATCTTTTCCATCACTTTTCTGGCCAGCATAAGTGTTTCTATTTTTCAAAGTTCGCCTTCTTATTGAAGTCTATTGCGGTTCGTGAACGTTCGCGCGAACCGAACCTTCCGCGGAAGTTTGTGAACGGGGTTCGCGAACCGAAAATCGGAAGTTCGCGAAATCTGTAGTCACTACACACCAGAGGACTGTTTAGGGGTGGGGGGCCACTAGACACCAGGGAACAGTATAGGGAAAGGGAGGGGGCACTATACACCAGGGAACTGTATAAGGGAGGGAGGTGGCCACTAGACATTGAGGTTGGCCCTCAACTTAGTCCCAGTGTTCAATTCAGCTGACATTATACAGTATTTGAGTCCCTTGAGCTAAACTGAGATGAGCTGTGTCTGGAGGAGATTGGGACTGACATCCTGGACTTCGATGTGTAAATAGAAAAAGCAATGTAAAGCTATAGGGCCCAGCTACTCATGAATAAGGTAGAAGTTATTTGGTCTACAGGTCTGTTATACAGTGACAGACTAGTTTAATGCATAACCATTTTAACGTATTAATGACTGTGCTTATACTGTGGAAAGATGTATGTTGCCCAGAGGACTTCAAAGACTTCCTAAATAAACAGGGAAAAAACACAGAGACACCAGGAGCCCCTATGGTGTAGTATGTCAGGTATTGATCTCACAGTATTAAAGAGCAATGAGATACTGACAAACATGGGTTGCAAGACTAGCAAACACAGTATGAAAGCTGGTGAGGAAATCCCATTCTCACTCAGGTTCTCTGGTCATCAGGTATATGGGTCGCCCTCCAAGAAAAGGCAATTGTTCAACAAAAATGAACATAAAACGCCATGAAAAATTCTGGAAGACATGGTTTGGCTGGTTCGAATTCAAGGAAACAGATCGATATGGGTCCCTTATGTCCAATCAAAACTCACCTTAATCCGCCCGCAGGACGCATAACCCCCCTGGCGTTTTGGGGAAGTGCGGATCGGCTCGCGGGATGGTCTCTTGACACAGTCCATAACCTCTTCTTTTACTCTCTTTCCACTCTTTTTCTCTCTTTATTTCTTTCTTCTTAGACACAGAAATCCATCACATTTAGATGGGGTAAATAGTGCTCCATATGCTTTCAATACAGCTCTGTTACCTTCACACCTGTGTACAGCAAAGGGGGATTGTGTTCTCTGTCTGGGTATAGTTACACTACTGGACAAGCCCTATTGTAAGTTCCCTATGGGCGTAGGGCTGTCAGATTTTCTTTTTGAAATATTTTAGATAAGAGACCTCCCCTTATTGTATACCAGATTTCCTACCTCTCCTGTGACATGGAGAGTCCTATGAGGCCCCCTGTTAAATTTTGACTGGCCGCCCTGGCTCGCGGCCCCTCATTGTGCTACTTACCTTCAACAAAGAGGCCCCTCTCCTTATACCACGTGCTGTTGTGGAATAGTTTCCCCTCCTCCTCTACAGCTATACAAGTTATATTTTGTATGTTTCACTTATGCTAATGCTATACAAAATGTGTGCTTTATCAAAGACGTATACCCTATACTATATATGTTGTCAACATTGCTATGACTGTCCGTTTGTTGTTATATTTCTCTTTGAAAATACAAATAAAAGAATCTTTAAAAAAAAAATGAACATAAAACTAACCCCCGAGCAGCTGGGGGGCTGGGAGGGAGAAGGCACCCCAAAAATTGATGGATGTGAAAGAGAAAATATATCTATATAAAATGGCTTCCCACTAAGAAGAAGGGGCAAAACTAAGTTCAAAGGTAAAATGTATAATTCATCAGACACTATAAACGATAACTCGTTTCACGGAGCACAGTCTGCTTCCTCAGATCAAATACAAACAGTGTCTGTGTATTGTGGGTAGCAAGCTCGGAGTGCCTTGGAGACAAGGACTGGTTCACACTACAAGAGTTTTTTTGAAGCGTTTGAGATTTTAAAATCTCTTGCTAAAGTAATGCTATGTGTATGTTCTCACTTGAGCTACGTGACTTTGTAATAATCACCCAAAAGCTCTTGCAATGTGAATAAGCCCTAAGACTTTTTTTTATACATTTTATCTATAGATATATTTTATTTTTCACATCCATCAATCTTTATACTGTAATCATCAGAGTGGTACCAGCCCTGAGAGAGCAGACATCTCGTCTGCATCATGAGCTTCTCGGACTGTGTGGGCCAGATCGTGAATGCAACTAATAATACACCACACGCAAATGTCAGACTAACTTACCAGGAAAAATGTTGGAGGGTAACGGGAAGGTTTGTGCGTGTATTAATAAAGTGAACCTCCCGACTAAAAATCTACTCAGCAGCACTGAAAAGGCTTGGTGTTTAACAGTTTCACAGCATCAAAACTTGTTTTTTCTTACCCAAGCCTCATTTTTAGCTGCACAGAAAAAAACTGTCTGGGTATTTTTCCCCTGATGCTGTGCAAAGCATGATGGGATTTCTGATGTGGTTATTGTTGTGCGGTTTTAGTTCCCATTTTTTTTTTTTCAATTTGGGATTTGAAGACTGCCGTGCGCAGCTGGGAGGGGTGATCAGGACACAGGACAGTTGGAACTGTGTCTCCTGCTCCCTGTCACCTCCTTTCAACCAAAAACATGGCTGCCCCCATGAAAAAGATGGCTGCCCCCACGAAATCACAAACATTTGCCTGTTTTTTTAAAAACAGGGTGGGTAAGAAATTATATTACCTATCTATTTAAATTAACATAACTAATGTAACTTAATGACAGTACGTTTGTTTAGGCTGAAGTTCCTCTTTAATGAAAAACTCATCTGATCATTGTGATGCACAGAAATGTGCGTTTTAGAAAAATAGTAATCTCCTAATCCATTAGTCCCCAGAGAATCAGAAGTGGGCAGATGCAGGCCTCTCTATAGCATTGTATACAGCCTCAGTCGATATTCAGGCTTGTGAACAGCAGTCCCCGACCGCTCCACAAGTGATCCGCCCGGCAGATCAATTTGGTCGAGCGATGACTTCTTTGATCCCGCTGCTCCCCTGCCCCACCATCCTGAGGTCATGTACGCGCCACTCCGTTGTCCCTCCACATAGCAACAGCTACACAGCTGGCACGGATAAAAAAAAAAAAAAAGTATAAAAGATTTTATACCTAACCGGGGCTTCCTCCAGCCTCATGAGCACTGATGCATTCCTTGCCGTCCTCCCGAGTGCCTCGGTTCGGTCGCAATTAGTCCTGGTAACTGGCTCAGTCGCGTCAGTCGGGCTCTTTTGCGTGTGCGTGGAAGAGCCATGCATGCACAGAAGAGCCGACTGGCGCAACTGAGCCCATTGCTCATGAGACTGTGCTCAAGGGGCTGGAGGAAGCCCCGGGTGAGTATAAAATATTATTTTGCGTTCTCAGGTTTACTTTAAATGTCTTGCCCAGAACTACATGTACCAAACACAATACAAACATAGCTGGCACCGGTGTGTAGCTTTTGTAAAAAAAAAAAAAAAAATAGCCATCAATCTAAGGGCAAATAATATTTTTTTTTTTCTGTTCATTTTTTTCATTGTTTTCGTTCACAATCTACTCATTACACAAGTTACACGGCTCTGAGGATATGGCTAAAGTACATGAAAAGACCATTAGGAATACATTCAGTTTTTCAGCATATGTAATGCTAAGTAGACGGCTGAACCTAAATATACAAACACATGAAGCTGTGTGATGAAGTTATGCGATTTGTTAGCACCACTTCTTTATAAAATATTTTTTGTCCTCCTTGGCTTTGCTTTTGTGGATGCAGCCTGTGCAGGATAACCTGGGGACAATTATTCAGTATTTGAAACTTTGCTGAATCCAATTTAGGTCTGTACAGTTAGTTAGGTAGTCTCTACAACCTACTTCTAACTGAAGTAACATTGATAATATAACAAAATGGCCTCCTGTAAGACAGGTTGCCACATTTCCCTTATCCTACACATTAATACTGCCTCTCTTCTTTCACATGGTGTCATGGGATTGGAATGTGCTACTGTGGTGAGTTGTGCTGTCTTGTAGATGAGAGAGATGAAGTCAAATCTCACAAGTCTTGACAGTTTCACAGGTGAAAATCGAAAAATTAGAATATTGTGCAGCAGACCACTGATTTCAGCAATTCAACTTGAAAGGTGAAATTAATGTATGAAACAGAAATATTACATGCAAAGCGAGATATTTCCAGCCTTTATTTGTTAAAGGAGTTATTTCGCAAAAAAAGTAGGCAGTTAAAAAAATTTGACAGATGACAGGTTTTGGGCCAGACCATTTTTTTAAGGGGGATTCTCAGGGCTTTCTTTGTTTCAACAGTATTTCCTGAACAGCAGTTTAACTACCAAAATAGCAAGATACCAGCCGGCCTCCCTAATCACTTGCACACTATTATGTCAGTTAGATTTTGCAACTGTTCAGGAAATGCTGTTGAAAACAAAGAAAGCCCTTAGAATCCCGCTTAAAAAGATGGACTGGCCCAAAACCTGTCATCTGTCACATTTTTTAACTGCCTACTTTTTTTCGCGAAAGAACCCCTTTAACCACTTAAGGACTGCAGTCATAAAACCCCTTAAGGACCAGAGCCTTTTTTTCCATTCGGACCACTGCAGCTTTCACGGTTTATTGCTCAGTCATACAACCTACCACCTAAATGAATTCTACCTCCTTTTCTTGTCACTAATACAGCTTTCTTTCGGTGCTATTTGATTGCTGCTGCGAGTTTTAGTTTTTATTATATTCATCAAAAAAGACATGAATTTTGTCAAAAAAATGACTTTTTTAACTTTCTGTGCTGACAGTTTTCAAATAAAGTAAAATTTCCTATACATTTGAGCGCGAAAGTTATTCTGCTACATGTCTTTGATAAAAAAAAACCCATTCAGTGTATATTTATTGGATTGGGTAAAAGTTATAGCGTTTACAAACTATGGTGCAAAAAGTGAATTTTCCCATTTTCAAGCATCTCTGACTTTTCTGCGCACCTGTCAGGTTTCATGAGGGGCTAAAATTCCAGGATAGTACAAATACCCCCCAAATGACCCCATTTTGGAAAGAAGACATCCCAAAGTATTCAGTGAGAGGCATGGTGAGTTCATAGAAGATTTTATTTTTTGTCACAAGTTAGCGGAAAATGACACTTTGTAACAAAATAAAAAAAAAAAAAAAAGTTTCCATTTCTTCTAACTTGCGACAAAAAAAAATGAAATCTGCCACGGACTCACTATGCTCCTCTCTGAATACCTTGAAGTGTCTACTTTCCAAAATGGGGTCATTTGTGGGGTGTGTTCACTGTCCTGGCATTTTGGGGGGTGCCTAATTGTAAGCACCCCTGTAAAGCCTAAAGATGCTCATTGGACTTTGGGCCCCTTAGCGCAGTTAGGCTGCAAAAAAGTGCCACACATGTGGTATTGCCGTACTCAGGAGAAGTAGTATAATGTGTTTTGGGGTGTATTTTTACACATACCCATGCTGGGTGGGAGAAATATCTCCGTAAATGACAATTGTTTTCTTTTTTTAACACACAATTGTCAATTTATAGAGATATTTCTCCCACTCAGCATGGGTATGTGGAAAAATACACCCCAAAACACATTATACTACTTCTCCTGAGTACGGCGATACCACATGTGTGGCACTTTTTTGCACCCTAACTGCGCTAAGGGGCCCAAAGTCCAATGAGTACCTTTAGGATTTCACAGGTCATTTTGAGAAATTTCGTTTCAAGACTGCTCCTCACGGTTTAGGGCCCCTAAAATGCCAGGACAGTATAGGAATCCCACAAATTACCCCATTTTAGAAGGAAGACACCCCAAGGTATTCCATTAGGAGGATGGTGAGTTCATAGAAGATTTTTTTTTTTGTCACAAGTTAGCGGAAATTGATTTGAATTGTTTTTTTTCACAAAGTGTCATTTTCTGCTAACTTGTGACAAAAATAAAATCTTCTATGAACTCACCATACTCCTAACGGAATACCTTGGGGTGTCTTCTTTCTAAAATGGGGTCATTTGTGGGGTTCCTATACTGCCCTGGCATTTTAGGGGCCCTAAACCGTGAGGAGTAGTCTTGAAACCAAATGTCGCAAAATGACCTGTGAAATCCTAAAGGTACTCATTGGACTTTGGGCCCCTTAGCGCACTTAGGGTGCAAGAAAGTGCCACACATGTGGTACCGCCGTACTCAGGAGAAGTAGTATAATGTGTTTTGGGGTGTATTTTTACACATACAGATGCTAGGTGGGAGAAATATCTCTGTAAATGACAATTATTTGATTTTTTTTACACACAATTGTCCATTTACAGAGAGATTTCTCCCACCCAGCATGGGTATGTATAAAAATACACCTCAAAACACATTATACTACTTCTTCTGAGTACGGCGATACCACATGTGTGACACTTTTTTGCAACCTAGGTGCGCTAAGGGGCCTAACGTCCTATTCACAGGTCATTTTGAGGCATTTGGATTCTAGACTACTCCTCACGGTTTAGGGCCCCTAAAATGCCAGGGCAGTATAGGAACCCCACAAGTGACCCCATTTTAGAATGAAGACACCCCAAGGTATTCCGTTAGGGGTATGGTGAGTTCATAGAAGATTTTTTTTTTTGTCACAAGTTAGCGGAAAATGACACTTTGTGAAAAAAAAAACAATACATATCAATTTCCGCTAACTTGTGACAAAAAATAAAATCTTCTATGAACTCACCATACTCCTAACGGAATACCTTGGGGTGTCTTCTTTCTAGAATGGGGTCATTTGTGGGGTTCCAATACTGCCCTGGCATTTTAGGGGCCCTAAACCGTGAGTAGTCGTCTTGAACCCAAATGTCTCAAAATGACCTGTGAAATCCTAAAGGTACTCATTGGACTTTGGGCCCCTTAGCACAGTTAGGCTGCAAAAAAGTGTCACACATGTGGTATCGCCGTACTCAGAAGAAGTAGTATAATGTGTTTTGTGGTGTATTTTTACATATAACCATGCTGGGTGGGAGAAATATCTCTGTAAATGACACATTTTTGATTTTTTTTACACACAATTGTCCATTTACAGAGAGATTTCTCCCACCCAGCATGGGTATGTGTAAAAATACACCACAAAACACATTATACTACTTCTCCTGAGTATGGCGATACTACATGTGTGACACTTTTTTGCAGCCTAGGTGCGCTAAGGGGCCCAACGTCCTATTCACAGGTCATTTTGAGGCATTTGTTTTCTAGACTACTCCCCACGGTTTAGGGCCCCTAAAATGCCAGGGCAGTATAGGAACCCCACAAGTGACCCCATTTTAGAAAGACGACACCCCAAGGTATTCCGTTAGGGGTATGGTGAGTTCATAGAAGATTTTATTTTTTGTCACAAGTTAGTGAAAAATGACACTTTGTGAAAAAAAACAATAAAAATCCAATTTCCGCTAACTTGTGACAAAAAATAAAATCTTCTATGAACTCATCATACACCTAACAGAATACCTTGGGGTGTCTTCTTTCTAAAATGGGGTCACTTGTGGGGTTCCTATACTGCCCTGGCATTTTACGGGCCCAAAACTGTGAGTAGTCTGGAAACCAAATTTCTCAAAATGACTGTTCAGGGGTATAAGCATCTGCAAATTTTGATGACAGGTGGTCTATGAGAGGGCAAATTTTGTGGAAACGGTCATAAGCAGGGTGGCCTCTTAGATGACAGGATGTATTGGGCCTGATCTGATGGATAGGAGTGCTAGGGGGGTGACAGGAGGTGATTGATGGGTGTCTCAGGGGGCGGTTAGAGGGGAAAATAGATGCAATCAATGCACTGGGGAGGTGATCGGAAGGGGGTCTGAGGGGGATCTGAGGGTTTGGCCGAGTGATCAGGAGCCCACACGGGGAAAATTAGGGCCTGATCTGATGGGTAGGTGTGCTAGGGGGTGACAGGAGGTGATTTATGGGTGTCTCAAGGTGTGATTAGAGGGGGGAAATAGATGCAAGCAATGCACTAGCGAGGTGATCAGGGCTGGGGTCTGAGGGCGTTCTGAGGTGTGGGCGGGTGATTGGGTGCCCGCAAGGGGCAGATTAGGGTCTAATCTGATGGGTAACAGTGACAGGTGGTGATAGGGGGTGATTGATGGGTAATTAGTGGGTGTTTAGAGGAGAGAAGAGATGTAAACACTGCACTTGGGAGGTGATCTGATGTCGGATCTGCGGGCGATCTATTGGTGTGGGTGGGTGATCAGATTGCCCGCAAGGGGCAGGTTAGGGGCTGATTGATGGGTGGCAGTGACAGGGGGTGATTGATGGCTGGCAGTGACAGGGGGTGATTGATGGGTGATTGACAGGTGATCAGTGGGTTATTACAGGGAATAACAGATGTAAATATTGCACTGGCGAATTGATAAGGGGGGGGGGGTCTGAGGGCAATCTGAGCGTGTGGGCGGGTGATTGGGTGCCCGCAAGGGGCAGATTAGGGTCTAATCTGATGGGTAACAGTGACAGGTGGTGATAGGGGGTGATTGATGGGTAATTAGTGGGTGTTTAGAGGAGAGAATAGATGTAAACGATGGATTTGGGAGGTGATCTGATGTCGGATCTGCGGGCGATCTATTGGTGTGGGTGGGTGATCAGATTGCCCGCAAGGGGCAGGTTAGGGGCTGATTGATGGGTGGCAGTGACAGGGGGTGATTGATGGGTGGCAGTGACAGGGGGTGATTGACAGGTGATCAGTGGGTTATTACAGGGAAGAACGGATGTAAATAATGCACTGGCGAATCGATAAGGGGGGGGGTTTGAGGGCAATCTGAGTGTGTGGGCGGGCGATTGGGTGCCCGCAAGGGTCTAATCTGATGGGTAACAGTGACAGGTGGTGATAGGGGGTGATTGATGGGTAATTAGTGGGTGTTTAGAGGAGAGAATAGATGTAAACGATGGATTTGGGAGGTGATCTGATGTCGGATCTGCGGGCGATCTATTGGTGTGGGTGGGTGATCAGATTGCCCGCAAGGGGCAGGTTAGGGGCTGATTGATGGGTGGCAGTGACAGGGGGTGATTGATGGGTGGCAGTGACAGGGGGTGATTGACAGGTGATCAGTGGGTTATTACAGGGAAGAACGGATGTAAATAATGCACTGGCGAATCGATAATGGGGGGGGGGTTGAGGGCAATCTGAGTGTGTGGGCGGGCGATTGGGTGCCCGCAAGGGTCTAATCTGATGGGTAACAGTGACAGGTGGTGATAGGGGGTGATTGATGGGTGATTGATGGGTAATTAGTGGGTGTTTAGAGGAGAGAATAGATGTAAACGATGGATTTGGGAGGTGATCTGATGTCGGATCTGCGGGCGATCTATTGGTGTGGGTGGGTGATCAGATTGCCCGCAAGGGGCAGGTTAGGGGCTGATTGATGGGTGGCAGTGACAGGGGGTGATTGACGGGTGATTGACAGGTGATTGACAGGTGATTGACAGTTGATCAGGGGGGATAGATGCATACAGTACGCAGGGGGGGGGGGGTCTGGGGGGGTCTGGGGAGAATCTAAGGGGTGGGGGGGTGATCAGGAGGGAGCAGGGGGCAGTTTAGGGACTAAAAAAAAAAATAGCGTTGACAGATAGTGACAGGGAGTGATTGATGGGTGATTAGGGGGGTGATTGTGTGCAAATGGTGGTCTGGGGGGTGGGCAGGGGGGGGTCTGAGGGGTACTGTGGGCGATCAGGGGGCAGGGGGGGGCAGATCAGTGTGTTTGGGTGCAGACTAGGGTGGCTGCAGCCTGCCCTGGTGGTCCCTCGGACACTGGGACCACCAGGGCAGGAGGCAGCCTGTATAATACACTTTGTATACATTACAAAGTGTATTATACACTTTGTAGCGGCGATCGCGGGGTTAACAACCCGCCGGCGCTTCCGATTGGCCGGCAGGTTGACGTCGCGGGTGGGCGGAGCCTATTGCCGGTGGATGCGCGCGCATCCCAGCGTGCGATCCCCGGCCAGAGAGTGCCCCAGGACCTGACGCCAATCTGCGTTACGTGGTCCTGGGGCTGCCACTTTGCCGCCGCCAATATGAAGTAGGCGGTCGGCAAGTGGTTAAGTAAATTGTAGATATGCACTATCTGTCCAATTGATCTGGCGATGTGCCCTGGCTGTAGGAACACCACTCCTGTTACAGTAGAAAGGATCAGCCGGCACTGTCAAGTATTATGCTCTTTCAAGTGGTTTATTAGAACTCGGTCATCATTCCAGCAGTAACAACGTTTCGGAGTGAATACTCCTTTCTCAAGTTGAATGACAGGTCTGACATATAGCATTAAATCACACTTCCTTATGTACCCACCTACCCCTCAAAGCAGCCAATAGCAAGGCTGTGTTCTTTCCCCAATCACAATTACCGCTGAAATGCGGACCTGATGGGGAACTATCTCAGTTTTAGGTGAACCAATCACCCGTGTCTGCACATCACGTGATTGGAAGAGGAGAAGGGACCGGAGTGGGCGTCCCCACTCGTCATAGCGGGACACGCCCCCCTGCCGCCCGTCATGCCCATGTCTCCACCCTCAGGTACACAGACCTGATGGGAGACAAGGCGCAGATGCGTCATCACCGATATCTTGCCGGCGAGTGTGAGATGACCTGTGTGAGCCGGCCCATCGGAGGACAGCTCCTTTGCGTATAGACCAATCACCGCTGCCCACGTGACCGCGCCACTATGGAAACCCCGCCGGGGTCTACTTCCGTTAACTGCTGTAGCGCCGGCATGGACCAAGAAGCGCCGCCAGTGGAGCAGCAAGCGATCGTCCCCCGTACCGATCCCCGTCATGGGCGCACCCCACCCCACGGCACCCCACACCCTATGCAGACACAGGACAGCAGCAGCACATGTCTTTGACTTGTCTGTCACTTAGTCCGCACCTGCACAGCATTGCGGGCAAACCGAAGGGGCAGCCAGCACCCAGAACGACAACCAGCTCGTGGACAGCCCTCCAATGCGCAGGCCCCAGACATCTATGGCCAAATGAACACAATAGTGTTCAAAAGATGGAACAGCCAGCATCTGGACGGGCGGCAGGTAGAAGTCCCACTCACATCAGCCAATCACCTGCAGCAGGAACAGAGAAAGCAATAAAACAATTAGGGCCATATCCTATTCAAGGTGATAAGTAGCTTACAGATGCGAGCTACTTATCACCTTGCCATCGCGCAAGGATTACCGGCAAATCCTATTGCCCATATCCTTCGCGCAATGGCCGACCGTTAAGGAGCATTACTCAGGCGAAAGCCTGAGAGATGCTCCCTATTACCGGGCGATGGGGAGTGAGGTTTACGCTGTGATGCTGTCAATCAGCACCACGGCCTCACTCCCCACACATGCGCACTCGCCCGCCGAACAATCGACGACATCTTCCGCCGCAGGATCTGGGGGTCTCCTTTAATACAGAGACCCCCAGAGCTCCCCGTCGGGTTGCCGCACACTGTAGAAGCCCCCCATGTAGCTGCATCGGCACCCCTGTTGGCATACATACCGCCGCAGATCACCCGACGCCTCTCGACGCAAAATCCGTTGTGTAATTACAGTGTATGTGACACTGTAATTACTGTCCGCATAGAAGGAGCCCGGGCAAAGCATCTTTGAATCTGCAGCCGGGGCTCCCCATTGGTCCGCTGTCTGAACCAATAAAATGGCTCACACAGCGGACCAATGGGGAGCCCAGGCTGCAGATTCAAAGATGCTTTGCCCGGGCTCCTTCTATGCGCACAGTAATTACAGTGTCAGATACACTGTAATTACACGACCGCAAAATCCGTTGTGTAATTACAGTGTATGTGACACTGTAATTACTGTGCGCATAGAAGAAGCCCAGGCAAAGCATCTTTGAATCTGCAGCCGGGGCTCCCCATTGGTCCACTGTCTGAACCAATAAAATGGCTCACACAGATACACTGTAATTACACGACGGATTTTGCGGCGAGAGGCGTCGGGTGATCTGCGGCGGTATGTATGCAGGGGTGCCGGCGCAGCTGCATGGGGGACTTCTACAGTGTGCAGCAACCCGATGGGGAGCTCTGGGGGTCTCCTTATTAAAGGAGACCCCCAGATGCTGCGGCGGCGACGTGCGTTAGCCGGTTTAGACCTGCTTTTTGCAGGTCTAAGCTAACGCTCATGTCTTCCGGGAAGTATCGCTTACCGGAGGCATGATAAGGGTAATTGGATAACGTGTTAAGAACTCGCTGGGCGATTATATCGCCCAAGCGAGTTCTTTTCCACCTGGGGGGGGTCTAAAGTTTTATAAGATTAGGCGATGCCCCCATCACCTAAGTTAAGAACTCGAGTTCATCAATAGAATTTGGCCCTTAGTGTCATTTAACAGTTCTATTATAAAAAAGGCAATAAATCATATTCTCGATTCATTCCTCGTGGTTCCTTTATTTGTTATAATGTTGATGATTATGGCTTACAGCTTATGAAAACCCCAAAATCAAAATCTCCAACTATTAGAATATTGAAAAAATGTTCAAAGTGTCAGACTCTAATCAGCTAATTAATCCAAAACACCCGCAAAGTGTTCCTATTTCATATATTAGTTTCACCTTTTAAGTTGTATTACTGAAATAAATGGAATTTAGTACAGTATTCTTATTTTTCTGGTTTAACCTGTAAAAAAACTGATCTACCTAAGTATTCATAGCTTTTTATGTATTCCTTTATGCATGATTGTTTGTTCCAATATCAGCTTGGTTATATATTAGGGCCTAATCAGGGTGAAGATAGGTGGAAGAATAATAATAATAATAATCATATGTAATTTGAAGCACAGGGAGTCCCTGAATTACGAACATCCAACCCTTATACGAACGGCCCAGCGATCCATCGCAATGTCTGGGACTCCATGTCCTGTTCTCCCCTCAACTGCTCTGGATGCTTCCATGTGATGAGCAACCTCTTCACTCTCATGGCTCCCCTAGTGCTGGCTTCTCCTGAACGTCGCATGTAATGATGCGATCAGGAGAAGCCGGCACTAGGGAGAACCCTGAGGATGAGAAGAGGTCACACATCGCTGCAGGTGCCAGGGGCAGGTGAGACAAGTGCTGCTTCCGCTGCCCAATACTCTACACTGGGCTGGGGGAGTGAGAAGGGAGCACCACATGGGGACAAAAGGAGGCATAAGGGTCATAGTGAGCAACACAATGGGCAAAGAGAGAGGCACAGGATGGCAGAGAGAGACACAAGGGGGACAGACGGAGGCACAAGAGGGAAAGTGAGAGGCAAAAGGGGGACAGACAGAAGTACAAGAAGCAAAAAGAGAGGCACAAGGGAGACAGAGAGGCACAAAGGGGACAGAGAGAAGCACAAAGGGGTAAGAGAGAGGCACAAAGTGGACAGAGGAAGACACTGGAGACACAGGGGACACAGGGGAGTTATAGGTAACAGAGATGACACAGTGTTCTGCCTGCAGAACATATTCAGGTTAAAAATGAACCTACCTATCTCGTTCATTAACCAGGGACTACCTGTACATCTCTACTGTCTAGAGCCTACACTTTAACTGTTTAAAAGGCAAAACCCCCTGGCAACGCAGCATCTTCAGTATCTAGGTACTGAATCGGAAATCGCCGCTGGTGGCATTATGCTACCATGGCAACCTCAGACATGCAAGCGAAAGTTGCGTAATCGCCCTCCACTGTAATTTAACAGGAGGATTTCTGCGCGGTTTCTACTTCCTGCTTTCATGCAAGCAGACATATTTGTTAGCATCCTGTGCTTTCGAATTAGCTTATCTGCAGTAGCAGTCAGGTGACACATAGAGATCAAATTACAGCTTGTGATTAGACACAAATGAGAGGGAATTAGCCAGGCTAAACTCTCTAAATACATACAGGGTGCATTTCTCTCTGTTTTCCTTCTGTCCTGTGAAAGACTTTAACCATTAGGTTTCTTCCCAAAAAGCCTGACTGCCTACAGACTCATTGCTCTGTCATCAGCACTCATGAAGACTTTTGAAATGCTCATACCTGCCTATCTCAAATCCCTTACAGGCTTCTTGCAGAATCCACTACACCCTGCAGAATCCTGAGTCACCAGTAATTGATACTTGTAAATTTCAACTCTGCCCTTATCATAATTTCACCATTTTTACACAGCAATTTCTCCTAGCTGGCTGTCTCCGATACCACCTGCTTGTTGGATGTGGACATACTGTACCTCCCAACTGTGTGAGATAAGAGGAATTTCTTACACACACGCCACATTAGACCTCTAATCTCAAATACCACAAAGAATTCATGAGGAAGTATTTTCAACTTTCAAACCACACTGGTTCTTTCTGTCATCATTTCCTTCATTATAACATTTGAAAATAGGAAATATATCAATTTAAAAGCTGGGAACAAAGTTTAGAGTTAATAAAACACATTTCCAGGAGAAAGAAAGACACATAGATTTACATACAGTGGGTTGCAAAAGTATTCGGCCCCCTTGAAGTTTTCCACATTTTGTCACATTACTGCCACAAACAGGAATCGATTTTATTGGAATTCCACATGAAAGACCAACACAAAGTGGTGTACATGTGAGAAGTGGAACAAAAATCATACATCATTCCAAACATTTTTACAAATAAATAACTGCAAAGTGGTGTGTGCGTAATTATTCGGCCCCCTTTGATCTGAGTGCAGTCAGTTGCTTATAGGCATTGCCTGATGAGTGCTAATGACTAAATAGAGTGCACCTGTGTGTAATCTAATGTCAGTACAAATACAGCTGCTCTGTGAGGGCCTCAGAGGTTGTCTAAGAGAATATTGGGAGCAACAACACCGTGAAGTCCAAAGAACACACAAGACAGGTCAGGGATCAAGTTATTGAGAAATTTAAAGCAGGCTTAGGCTACAAAAAGATTTCCAAAGCCTTGAACATCCCACGGAGCACTGTTCAAGCGATCATTCAGAAATGGAAGGAGTATGGCACAACTGTAAACCTACTAAGACAAGGCCATCCACCTAAACTCACAGGCCGAACAAGGAGAGTGCTGATCAGAAATGCAGTCAAGAGGCCCATGGTGACTCTGGACGAGCTGCTGAGATCTACAGCTCAGGTGGGAGACTCTGTCCATGGGACAACTATTAGTCATGCACTGTACAAAGTTGGCCTTTATAGAAGAGTGGCAAGAAGAAAGGCATTGTTAACAGAAAGCATAAGAAGTCCGGTTTGCAGTTTGCCACAAGCCATGGGGGGACACAGCAACCATGTGGAAGAAGGTGCTCTGGTCAGATGAGACCAAAATGGAACTTTTTGGCCAAAATGCAAAACGCTATGTGTGGCAGAAAACTAACACTGCACATCACTCTGAACACATCATCCCCACTGTCAAATATGGTGGTGGCAGCATCATGCTCGGGAGGTGCATCTCTTCAGCAGGGACAGGGAAGCTGGTCAGAGTTGATGGGAAGATGGATGGAGCCAAATACAGGGCACACTTGGAAGAAAACCTGTTGGAGTCTGCAAAAGACTTGAGACTGGGGAGGAGGTTCAACTTCCAGCAGGACAATGACCCTAAACATAAAGCCAGGGCAACAATGGAATGGTTTAAAACAAAACATATCTATGTGTTAGAATGGCCCAGTCCAAGTCCAGATCTAAATCCAATAGAGAATCTGTGGCAAGATCTGAAAACTGTTGTTCACAAACGCTGTCCATCTAATCTGACTGAGCTGGAGCGGTTTTGCAAAGATGGATGGGCAAGAATTTCAGTCTCTAGATGTGCAAAGCTGGTAGAGACATACCCTAAAAGACTGGCAGCTGTAATTGCAGCAAAAGGTGGTTCTACAAAGTATTGACTCAGGGGGCCGAATAATTACGCACACCCCACTTTGCAGTTATTTATTTGTAAAAAATGTTTGGAATGATGTATGATTTTCGATCCACTTCTCACGTGTACACCACTTTGTATTGCTCTTTCATGTGGAATTCCAATAAAATTAATGCGTGTTTGTGGCAGTAATGTGACAAAATGTGGAAAACTTCAAGGGGGCCGAATACTTTTGCAACCCACTGTAGTTGTGTACATCAGTCCAGAAAGCAGGACAAATGAAGAAGAAAGAGGGACAGAGAGATTTGGTTCCCAAAGGGTACTGGTCCCTCCAAAAAATATGACTGATGGGAGGTAAGGATGTGAGTAACAGTAGCAGGAAAAAAGGACGCCGGCTGAGGGTGGACAAAATGGGCGCTGCCATAGACACTAATGCAATTATCGTTAATATGGCGAAAAAGGCAGAAAAAGGGTGACGGATAAGTATTGTTAACAACATTAGAACATTACAGTTTTTGAAGTATGTTATCGTTTTAGAAGCTTGCAACATTATAGTTTTTGTCATGTTATTTCGTTTGTATGTTCAGATTTTACGTGATTAAATATATTATCGTTTCTATATGTAAAGGTGTGTTTCTGCAGGGGGAGTGGTTACTTTTAGGCACCACCAGGGGGGTGGTTAGGGTTAGGCACCACCAGGGGGGTGGTTAGGGTTAGGCACCACCAGGGGGGTGGTTAGGGTTAGGCACCACCAGGGGGGTGGTTAGGGTTAGGCACCACCAGGGGGGTGGTTAGGGTTAGGCACCACCAGGGTAGAGTAGGGTTGGGTTAAGCTGTATTGTTGAATTTTTTTACGATTTTTAACATTAATATCTTTTTGTTATCTCCCGTCTGTTTTTAAAACTGAATTTATCATTAACCAAGTTTGACAACGATATTTATCGTTATTAAGATTTTGTTATCAACCGGCGCCATTTCGTAATCCAGCTGGGCCCTTCTTTCCTGGCACCCTTTTTTCTTGCACGCTTGAGTAACTGATTACCTGTTAGAAGACAGCAGGTTAGCCTGGGTAAGAACATTGCAGATTCTCTGAAATTCAACGCTAGAGATAAATGGATCAGATTTTATCCAATAAAGTATTCGAAATTCCTTGTGTTTATAACGTCTCCAGATCCACAATGGGAGAACGCAATACAGCTGCCAGGCAGCTGAGGATGTACTGCTTGTGCCAGCTGAAAACCCCACATACAGTGGGATGCGAAAGTTTGGTCTTCTTCTAGGCCCCTGAAGTTCTTCTGGTCCCTTGAGGTCACTCCACGCTGCTTCAATCAGCTGCTGTTCCCCTCCAAAATCTGTTCCCCTCCAACTTGGCCAGCCGAAGGCCACTGCACAGGCACGGTCCTGTCCGTGCACCTCCTCAGTCACATTCTGCGCATGCTGCGTACCAATTTTTACTTACTGCACAAGTACAGAACATTCCTGACCATGGGAGTGCTGATTTCGGAGGGGCAGTGCAGCTGAATGGAGCGTCATTAAATGTTAGTGAAGGGCCAAAACAACTACAGGGGGCTGGAAGAAGCTCCAGGTTAGTTAAACTGGCAAGATTTAATTCATTTTACTATGTTCCCCCAAAAGTGTACCCAAGGTGGATTAATATAAAAAAAAATATATATACTTGAGAGGGAAGCCTCTGAATTGTGCAGAGGCTTCTCACGTCCTCCTGGCCCCACCGTTGCAGCTTATGTAACCCCGAAACATATCCAGGTTTGTGACCACACTCTCCACCGTGTACGAGTGCGGGCGTAGCGTACTGTGCCTGCGTGAGTACGGCTGTGCCTGTGCAGAAAGGTGAAGCTGCTTGTACACGATTGGCTACATGCTACTGCGCAGGCATGGCTGTACTTGGCTGCGGTCGTGCAGGAAGAGGAGTTCGTTGACAAATCTTAACCACTTAAGGACCATAGGCTTAAACCACCCTAGTGACCAGGCTATTTTTTTTTCAATTCAGGCCACTGCAGCTTTAAGGGCTAGCTGTAGGGCCATACAACTCCGCACACAAGTGATCTCCCCCCCCCCTTTTCTGCCCACCAACAGAGCTTTCTGTTAGTGGGCTCTGATCGCTGCTGGGGTGTTTGTTTGCTTTTTTGTAAAGGTTTGTTTTATTTTGTAATAACAATTATGTTTTTTTATTAACCCAATCCCTCCCCCCACCCACCACCCAATTACAGTGATCGACTCTCATGGACATCAGCTCTGTACAATGTAAATAAACGATGCAAGTTTCGCCGTCTAACAGTCTCCTAGCGGCGATCGCCACTGGGAGACTGATGGTGGATCTGAGCTCCGACATTCAAGTGGAGATGCGCGCTCAATCTCCTACAAAACTCCGCCCCAGGACTTCACACTAATTGGCATGAAGTGGTCCTGGGGGCTGCCGCCGCATTCACGCTAAGCGGCGTGGAACTATCGGCAAGGGGATAAAGAGGGTGGTGGGCAGCAGTGGTGGTCAGCAGGAGACATGGGAAACCTCTACAGCATGGGTGTCAAACTCAATCAAATCACAACCGTTTATTAAGATTTAACACTTATTGAACAGCCTCAAACCAAGTGGCATAACTATAGCAACTGTGGGGGTCCTGCTCCTCCCCCTTCTGCAGGGTAGCCCAGTGGAGCAGTGTAATGTTCCTGCTCCAGTGCTGCTTTGGGTCTCCTCTGATCTTCCTGACAGCCACACGCCCTATGCTGCATATCTCTGGCTTCTGAGGCATGTCACGTGATCGGCAGAACGGAGGTATGAAAGCACAGATCATGCCAGGAGAACAGAAGAGACACAATGCATGTTTGGATCCAAGGAGGGAGCCCCATGCTAATTTCATTGGGGGGTGTCTCATGGGTTCTTGCTTTACCCCAGATCAAATTGACAATGTCTCAATCAGAAGCATTGTCATCAGCGTGCTCCTCTGGATGGGAAGGCAGTGTGCTGTCTTTCTTTTGCTGCTTACAATGATGAACATTGGAAGCCCTTGAAGGCCACATAAAATGGCATACACATAAAATGGCATGGAGGGCAGCATTTGGCCCGCGGGCGTTGTTTGACACCTGTGCTCTAGACCAGTAATGGCTAACCTTGGCACTCCAGCTGTGACAAAACTACAGATCCCATCATGCCTCTGCCTCCCGAGTTATGCTTAGAGCTGTCAGAGTATTGCAATACCTCATAGGACTTGTAGTTCCGTCACAGCTGGAGTGCCAAGGTTAGTCATCACTGCTCTAGACCATCCAGAGGGTTAACCCTTAGGTAAATATCTAATATTTGTTTTTTTATTTTGACTTGTGTTCTCCATAAACCAATAACCTTCAGCCACAGAAATAGTCTGTTCCAGCAAGCAGTAGTCCTGTTAATAATGAACCATGGAAATCCCTCCAGCTCTGAAAGCAATGCTGGAACACACAGCAGTACACTACAGAGCTGTACATACTGTTATTGTGAGCCCCTCTGCGGGACAGTTAAAGCGGACCCAAACCAAACATTTCTTTAATTCAAAATATTTAGTTGCACCATTCTGACACATACAAAGATAAACACTCCCTTGAAGCCTATGATCATTTCAGTGCATGCTTTTCACCCTTCTCTTTCCATATCTAGGCTTATACAGGTGGCAGCCATTAGCAATTCCTCCTTTGCCGGACACCACCTACTCCACCAGTCTGCCGGATTCTGTCCCAGCAATATGAAAAGGAAGGGAGGGGTTCCTCCAATAAGTGTAAAATATTTTAAGTTTGTCATCATGCAGCTGAAAAAAAGGCTGCTATTTATTATTAGAATTTAGAAAATAGATTTTATTTCTATAATCTTGTTTTTTTAATTTGGGTCCACTTTAAGTGACAATATTCTCAGTACAGCGCTGCGTAAGATGTCTATATAAATACTAAGTAATAAATAAATGATACTGTTAACTGATAGCTATTATTATACGATCTGTCTTGATCATCATATGGTCGGAGTTCATGAGCAGCTGCCAAGTTAGATTACTCATAAGAGTAAACTTCTGGATTGATTGTTCCCGGCGACAGTCTGCCAAGCTCATTTTGGCTGAACAACATAAACTGCCTAATGAGGAAACAAGAGAGGAGTAGGAGGAGGATTGCCAGTGTAGATAAAGGGCACCTGAAGTGAGAGGGAGATGGAGAATGCCATATTTATGTCCTTTTAAACAATGCATGTTGTTGGTCAGTCCTGCTTATCCTCTGCCTCTTACACACCATGCAATTTCCCATCAGATAAACAGGTCAAATCAATTATTTTTCGACAGGTCCCAGCTGATTTTCGGAATCAGATTGGACCTATCGGAAATAATCAATTTGCTCTATCTGATGGGAAATTACATGGTGTGTACCGGGCATAATACTTTTAGTCTTATGCTAGGTACGTATGATGCAATTTGCTGACAAATTAACTGTCAGATCGATTATTTCCAACATGTCTGTTCTGACTTCCGATCAATTTTATCTAACAGTAAATCTTGTAAATTTGACTTAATTTGCTGCATGCTTGTTTCAGGTGTGTGATTCAGACACTACTGAAGTCAGAAAGATCAGCAGAACTGCCAGAGAACTGCTGAAATAAACATGGTAGCTTCCATATCCCTCTTTCTTCAGGAGTCCTTTAAAGGAGACCTGAAGCAAGCAATATGGAGGCTGCCATTTTCATTCTCTAATAAACAATATCAGTTTCCCAACTTCTGTGCTTATGTTCTGCTTCTAGTACTATAAGTCACTGGCCCAGAATTAGCATGCAGGTCAGATGCTTTGACTCTAGTCTGACTCCACTGGCAGCATGCTTGTTGCAGGTGTGTAACTCAAAAGCAAATAAATAAATCCTAAAACTCAGCATGACAGTTGGGCAACTGGAATTGGAATGAAGATGGCATCCTCCATATTTCTCTCACTTCAGGTTCCCTTTAAATACATAGCAACTGTTTGTACAAAATCATTGGTTGCAAAGGAAAAACAATTACCGTACCTATACAGACATCTGATTGTCACCCAAAATGATTACACAGATTCCCACATAAATCAGGAGACTCAAAGTCATGGTCCTTCAGACTCACCAGGTAATGGGGCTTCTATTAGTCTTCACAGACAACTGAGGAGGAAATGAACCTTCCCACCTATTAGATAAAACACAATATACATAATTACATTGTTGGGTACGTGGATAGATAGGTCTCCCGAGTCAACAATAAAATATCTGTATACTTGAAAACTCCTGACTATCCAGGGGATTCTAGCAGCTGGACTGTGTACTGGTTCAAGACGTTCCTTCTGACCAACGTGACATATTCCACTAAAGTTTATACATCAGTCAGCGTATGGGTAGAACAACAATGAGGCCTAGTGCACACCAAAAACCGCTAGCAGATCTGCAAAATGCTAGCAGATTTTGAAACGCCTTTTCTTCTTTTTCTGTAGCGTTTCAGCTAGCATTTTGCGATTTTGTGAATCGTTTTTGGTGTAGTAGATTTCATATATTGTTACAGTAGAGCTGTTACTGAACAGCTACTGTAACAAAAACGCCTGGCAAACCGCTCTGAAGTGCCGTTTTTCAGAGCGGTTTGCGTTTTTCCTATACTTAACATTGAGGCAGAAACGCATCCACAATCCAAAATCTGCAGCAGCCTGGGAGTATGCGTTTCTGCAAAACGTCTCCCGCTCTAGTGTGCACCAGCCCATTAAAATACATTACCCTAGCGGATCCGCACCCGCAAGTGGATCGCAAACCGCAGCAGAACCGCTCTGGTGTGCACTAGGCCTGAGACAAATCTCTCTTTGAACGGATCTGATCATAGAGGGATCTGTTGCCTGCCCATACACCGCAGACTGATTTCCGATGGATTTCTGCATGACATTATCAAAAATTGACCTGGCCACGCCACTAGTATAAAAATTACCCCCACTCTGCGACCCCCTCCTCCGGCTCTGTAAAATTTCACCCCATGGGGGATATCACCGCAAGCCCCTTATCACGTGACATTAGGCGCGTGTTACGACGTTACATGCACCTGCTGGTGCCACGTGGTAAGGCCCTTGCAAGGACGGTGGACACGGAGGTGAAGGCGGGAAGGCAGAGGTGGTCAGGAGTCATGGTGGCAGAGAGGCGAGACTGCACATGGGCACACTACACTTGGAGGAATACTAGTTAGGGGTCTGTCGGTCATCACGATATTGAACGCCGTAACCGCCGCACACCCAAGCGAGCATTCATGACAAGCAGTTTTTTTTTAGCATGTCCGGTCGATACTTTTAATTGATTTCGGGTCCAAAAATCGATTGAAACATCGATCAGGCGGACATATTGCGGCACCAGTTTTCCTCTAATTTGATAAGATCATCGAATAGGAAGGTCAATCAGCCCACAAAGTCGCCTGATGTATGGCCACCTTTAGCTTCAAGCCAGGAGCATGTCCTGCATGTCTAATTGACAGCAAGATGACACAAACGTCCTTGGAATGGTTCTACGGAGTTTGTAAAAGAAAAACGGGTTTAATATAGTTTTCAGATCATAAACAAGCATTTTTTGTTGGGTTTATTCCCCCTTCTTTCTGTTGGGCAATTAGTTGTCTTCATTAAACAGATGTATCAGTTCCTGTTTAAGGCCCGGTTCACACTTGCGGTTCTCTGCCAAACGGACCGGATGACCTGACCGGATCCGTACGGTTCTGATCCGGATCCGATCCGGATCCGGTCAGTTTGCATCAGGTGTTCATCAGGATGCGATCCGGATCCGTTTGGCAAAAGATAGTAGAAAAGGAATAAAAATGTTGGGGTCTGGGAGGTCAGCAGAAGGTGGACCTGTGGAATCAGGCCCTCCGCTGTTTAGCACTCACCTCCACCTCCGACATACTGCCAACATCTCCAGCACGTTTAAAATCACTGCTGCACCACTCCAAAATGCTTGCCCATGTGTCCCCATCCAAAATCGCCGCTTCAATACGCATAGGAAGTGGGGTAGAACATCCGGATTTTTAGCCAGTGTGTTGTGCGCTCTCCGGTTCTCATAGCTTTGTATTGGCCGGATGGTGCAGTCCAGCTCCGCCCCGGATACGGCTGCCGGAGGAGCCGGACCAAAAAATAGCGCATGTTGGAACGGACGCCGGAGTCCGGATCCGGTCCGGCAGAACGGACGCATGTGAACGGACGCATAGGCTTTCATTGCTATGCCGTGCGTCCGTTCCGTCCGTTCTGCAAGCGGTCCGGCTCCGGCACGGCGATTCCGGACGGCCACCGCTAATGTGAACCGGGCCTTAGGTCTACACCCTTCCTTTACTGTAAAAAAGTACATGAAATATTTCTCTTATGCCTAATATACACACAATGAAATTTTCTGGCAGATTTACTGCCAGACTATTTTCAGCATTTTTGATCTGAAATCGGATTGGACATGTTGGAAATAGTTGATCTGGCAGTAAATCTGCCAGAAAATCTCATTGTGTAGGCATTACAGACAAACGCCTTGGTCACATAAGCCTGAGGCAGAGATAAGAGACTCAGAGAAGTGAAAGAAAAAAAGAGGGGGCAGGGGAATGTAGAAAGAAACCAAGAGCCAGTATAGTGTAGGATAAGAGGACATAATTACATTCATGTTACCAACATTCTACTACCACTATTACCAACATTCTACTATTACTATCTACTAACAGTGGAGCCACACATGGTAATCTCATATGGATTTTCCATGGGCATATATGGCTTCCTAATACAGCTAAATGAGGCATTTAAATGTCTACCCAATAAGGATTTCTGGGGGCCCCTGGCTGCTTGATACTTGCATCTGGGGGGGGGGGGGGGTGCACGGCTGCTGAATTTTTGTATCTGGGGTGCACCTGGCTAATTATTTTTGCATCTAGGCAGAACTTGGATAGTTTGGGGTTGATTCACAAAAAGTAACGCGCCTGTCAGTGTAAGTTAATTTGATCGAGCGCACACTATGTGCGGTCCTGGCAGCATTGCATGCGCCCTTTAGTTACAGCCGATCCTTCTAAATCACGTACGACAGTGACACAGCATGACCACGATACTTCACTAGAGCGGCCGAGACTAGGTTAAATCTTGAAATCTATTGAAAAATCTGTTAAACTGCAGCAGTGTACTGTGTGACACAGTGCCATGATATGAGCTGTCGATTTACCGCCGCTACCCCACCACGTCTGATCAAGCAAACCTTACCAGCCGATCATAATTACCTCTGATTGGCCGGAGATCACCGTCATTTGATAGGCTGATGCCTATCCTACGGATATCCGTTCTGCGCAGCCTAATAAGGAAGAGGGAGGTAAGGGGAAGGAGGGAGCGCGGAAAACGCTGCGGAGGGGGGCTTGGAAGAGCCCCCCCCCCGCTCGGCCACACGGAGCGGCGGCGATCAGACCCCCCCAGCAGGTCATCCCCCTAGTGGGGAAAAAAGGGGGGGTGGAGTCTGATCGCCCTGCCATGCACACGATCTGCGCTGCGGGCTGGAGAGCCCACGCAGCGCAGATCTGAAAGAACAGCCCCGGTCCTTAAATTAAGCAGATGTGGATTATCTTTCACTCAGGCCGGCTTCACACTGAAAATTGGCGTTAGTGTTGTGGTGCGCCTGTCGCACTGCCAAAAACAGACCTTCAGGAAATATTGCATTACTATGCGGTATTCCCCGTCTGGCTCTCATCGACACAGGAAGTGGCTTGCGGTCACTTCCTGTTTCAGAAATACGGAAGCATATTGTAAAAATATGCTTCCATGCATGCGCCCCGCAATGTCACCACATCGCCGCCGCCAACATTTTTCAAATCCGTGCGTCGCCATAGACTTACATGGCTTCTGGTCCGCCGAACGTCGACGCAGATAGATGCGATAAACGTCGTTTTAGAAGCGTGTCAGATTGAGCACTTCCAGTGCACCACAGGTAATATGAAAGCACCCATAGACTTTCATTGCCCTGTGGTAGCAGTGCGGTAAATTGCCACAACACACTGCGCCAGTGTGAAAGGGCCCTGACACTTACTGAACCTGTCAAATCAATAAGAGGCTATCAACGTTCAGTAAAGCCTCAAACTTCAAAATAAATCAGTTATTTTAGACATAGGTTTCAAAACAGACTATTAACATCAACCAAAATATGACGAAATTTAGAGTACAGTATATTCCTGCGCATAAGACTACTTTTTAACCCTTGAAAATCTTCTGAAAAGTCAGGGGTCGTCTTATACGCCGGGTGTCATTGATGCAGAGTGATACTTCCTATCCTGTTACTTTCTCTCAGATCTCGCTGCTGAGGACTGTAGTGCAGTGGCGCAGGCACACATGTGCGAGATCTGAGAGGCAGAGAAGGAGGTAAATAGGATACAAGGGCGGTGCCAGAAGGGTGAAAGAGGCGTGTTTTATGAACACAGCGCGATCTACAGTATTCTTCCATACCACTCTGATAAACAGGTAGGCAAGGAGAGCTGACCAATCCACTTAGGGAGAGCTGACCAATCCAACCAGTCAAACGCCTATATACTGGGTACCACATACAGTACAGCACCAGTATCTGTTCATACATAGCACTAGTATATGAGTTTTTTTTTAATTTGGGGTGTGAAGAGGGGTAGTCTTATACGGCGAGTATATCCCAAACTCTATATTTTAACTGAAAAAGTTGGGTGGTCGTCTTATACGCACAGTCGTCTTATACGGCGGAATATACGGTACTTAGAAGTAAAATTAAAAAATTAAGTATTATATATCACTGTGGACAAGCCGACTTGTTCACACCCAAATCTTAGGCGTAAGGCGTGTGTGTGTGTGTGCTGGTAGTTGGTTTACCTGCAAGCAATTATGTATTTTTCAGACTACAAGGGGACACGGTTTCTTTCCCAAAAATGAAAACGGGGGGAGGGGGGGGGGGGGAATTGGGTCAGGGGGTTGCGGGAGTCGGTAAGTTATCAATATATGATAAGTGCACAGCAGAGTACTTACTGATCCAGCCGACGCACTCTGCTTCCTCTCCAGTGACAGGACACCGTTAAGGCTGGTTTCACAGTGGGACGTTACAGGCGCACGTTAAAGCAGCCTGTAACCGCACAGCAATGAAAAATCAATGGGCTGTTCACAGTGCCCACGTTGCGTTACTTAGTAGCGCTGCGCCATAAGACAACGTACTGCATGCAGTACTTTAGTTAGACTGCTTGCACATGCTCAGTAATGTTGGGGAGGAGCGGAGAGCGGCCAGGCACATGGCTAATTAATATTCACTGCACTCAGTGACATGCGGTGTTTACTTCCTGGAGCGGCCGCTCTGTGCGGCGATTGGCCGGGCGGGGCCACGTGATGCCGCATGCGTCCAAGAGTACGCATCGCGGACGCCAGAGTGAGCTGCACAACGCAGCTCACTCTGACGTCCACATCAGAGAGCACCAGGCGTTGCGTTAGGGGCACGTTATGCGACCATAACGTCCCCTAAAACGCAACGTCCTACTGTGAAACCAGCCTAAACAGGAAGTACAGAGGAACGAAGAGCAGGAAGAGCTGCGGGATTTTTAAGGGGATACAGATGGAAGAGAAGTTAAGTGCGCCGACTTAAGGATGATCTGAAGCACGTGGTATGCCTGTCTCACTCATGCTCATACTGTTCCCCTCACTGATCTCCCACTCATACCCCCGCCAATTCTCGTGGTCGCTAATCTATGCGTGGGAAAACAACTCCCAGAAGCAGGATTCCTGAAGGCAAAGCTGGTAGTGTAGAAGGCATCCAGTGGCCCAATGTGATGGCTTCTGGTGGTTGCTACAGTGAGCATAATGCTTTGTACGGCTAGAAGGCTGGATGAGAAGCAGCACAAGGCAATGTATGCTTACATTGCATGCTTATGCTTACATTGCATGCTGGGAGGGCAGTGGAGGTCGTTCTGTGTCAGATGTGCCACACATACAGCTGCCTGTCTGTCCATACCTCTGATTTAAACTCTGCTGGAACCCATATGCTGAACAGCTGCAGAGTTCTCAGCTTTCCTCCATCGTAAGAGAAACTTCAAGTAGAGACAGTTTGGGGGGAAAAAGGTCCATAAGACGCCCCTGCACCCCTAGACCACAAGTTTTAGTATATTATTTTTCCTGATTTTTGTCCTCTAAACCTTGGTACGTCTTACATACAGCATGCATGTCCGGGCCCCCCTATTAAGTGCACACATTGGAGCGTGCAGATGAATGCATAGCTACCTCTCCTCACTCCAGCTTGCATCTTTGCTAGTGCCCGGGCAGCTTCTGAACTAGCTGCTAGAGCTCTAGGCACACTGCGGTCACATGCATGACAGAGACCTGGAGCTCTAGAGACCAGTTCAGAAGCTCCCGGGGAGAAGCAAAGATGCAAGCTGGAAAAAGAAAGTTACATAGTTAGAGTTATTTTGGTTGAAAAAAAAAGACATACGTCCATCGAGTTCAACCAGTACAAAGTACAATACCAGCCTGCTCCCTCACATATCCCTGTTGATCCAGAGGAAGGTGAAAAAACCCTTACAAGGCATGGTCCAATTAGCCCCTAAAGGGAAAAATTCCATCCCGACTCCAGATGGCAATCAGATAAAATCCCTGGATCAACATCACTGGGCATTACCTAGTAATTGTAGTCATGGATGTCTCAACGCAAGGAAAGCATCTAAGCCCCCTTTAAATGCAGGTATAGAGTTTGCCATAACGACTTCCTGTGGCAATGCATTCCACATCTTAATCGCTCTTACTGTAAAAGAACCCTTTCCTATACAAATGGCTAAAACGTTTTTCCTCCATGCGCAGATCATGTCCTCTAGTCCTTTGAGAAGGCCTAGGGACAAAAAGCTCATCCGCCAAGCTATTATATTGCCCTCTGATGTGTAGCAGCACACTCCAACATGTGCTCTGCCTCCACGGGCATGCTCCAATTCACACCGATCATATGGGGTGGGGAGTCGGCCTATCAGCGGGTCACTGGATTCAGCCTGTTTTTACGCCAGGGGGGTAGTGGAGGTGGGCTTATGGTCAGATAAGTGTATCTTTGAGCCCATAGGGTAATTATTTACGTATGGTATGTATGATAGAGAATGGTTCAGCCAACATTAAAAACCGCTGCAGTCACAACAGAGTCCCAGTCAATATAGTAGAAATAAAACATGATAATCTTCCTGAAAATACTTCACATGATAGAAAGCATTCCCACGCTAATTCCTCTTCAGAAAGGCAATGAAAATATTACAACATTTTATATGGAATGGTAACAGACCTAGGACAAATTATGATAAGCTACAGAAAAAAAAAAAACACTAGGAGCTCCAGATATGCAGAGCTATACATTTGAGTAGAATATTGGAATGGCTGACCTTCAAAGAAAAAAAAAAATCTGGGTAGCAGTAGTAGAACTGGAATTAGTCAGTCCAAAAATAGCACTATCTTTGCACTATAGCAACATCCAGTTAATAGCAAAAGCCTGTAACCACACAATGATTAACCAAAGCACTAACAGCAGCAATTTTTACGACAAGAAAAAAGGGCCAATATTAGAGACCAGCTTTGGTAATTCTAGTTTAGCTTTTCCCCAGGTCTTTATGTAGCCTGGTTTAACCCTGAAACTAGAATATGCCATTTAGTAGATACAAATAAAAACCATGCCCTATTTTGCTTGAATAGATACACAATCAAATACAAAGCTTTATGTATACATTAGACCAACAGGAACAAACCTCATTACTAGAAGAATTAGATAATTGGTTTCTGGTGGAAAATGTACTCTCAAAACCAGGGCTGTGAAGTAGGTTCAAAAATCACCCGACTCCTCAGTTTATGATACCACTGACTGGCTTCTTGAATCTGTCTCCTCTCTAACAATCTTGTTGATTGAAAGTACGGTGTGTAACATAAAAGGCATTTCATCACCGCCAAAGCTTACAAATGTTAGGGCTGGTTCAGACGGGCGTTTTTGTGGCGTTTAACGCAGCGTTTCAGACGCATCGTTTTTTGGGATCTACTGCCATCCCATGCAAGTGAATGGGAGCGTTTAGAGCTGGCTTTTGAAGGGTTTCATGAAAGCCTGGCAGTAGATCCCAGCGTTGCGTCTAGTCTCAAAAGCAACATGCTGCTTTCAGAGGTAGTAAACGCGAGGAAACAATAGCAGAGACCAGAACTGCTAGCCTTGAACGCTTTTCAAAAGCTTTCAAAAGCTAGCTTTTAAACGCAGGCGTTTAAACGCTGGCGTTTGAACGCAATGCCAAGCAAAAGCTCAGCAGACGCCCGTGTGAACCAGCCCTTAGAGCTAAAATGTTTAAAGAGAACCAGAGATGAAGCACCCTCATGTATTTTATTACATTTATCAGTGGGAACATGACAGTAAACACCTACCCTGCTTTTAGTTTTATTCTTCTCAGTCTAATCTATCTGTTATCAACTGTGATAAGAATCCACCGACTATTCAGTCGAGGTTTGACCTGGAGTCATTATAGCTGAGTCACTCTTCTGTGGAGTCTTTTCAAGCCCAAGCCTTCCCCCTCCTGGCTCAAATTTCCTGCTTTACATACTGAGAGCTGTGATGACATCGGAGGGGCTGCTGCTGCAGGAAAAATCTCTGTCTAACAGACAAGTGTGGCTGTGTGATCTGTGTGCTCTGTCTGTGCAGCCTGTCATTATTATCTACTGTATGCAGTTTCATTACTATGAGAGACACTTCCTACAGGCAGCCACAAAGCATACCAGAATATGAAGTTGAAAGCACACAGATGAAATGCTGCAGCAGCAGCCCTGCTTGTCTATAGTCTCATATAGCCTAGACAGCACATCCAGAACACCTCATAACCTGGAACCAGAAGGAATATGAGCCGGCGGCCATATTGGATATTTCCTGGAGCAATAATGGATAAAAAGCACTCAAAAAGGCACACCAGAGTGGCGAAATTATCGGGTAGAGCATTTATTCTTTACAAGCTATCAACTGATATGTTTATTTTGTGTGAATCGTTCATCTCTGGTTCCCTTTAAGGAGAACTTGTGCAGCGGGCTAAGCAGAAGGAAATGTCTTATCTGCTATGCGAATGGGTGTGTGAAACCTGACAACAAGGCAGCGTCTTTCCGGTCTGTGATCTCTGACAAATGCAGAGAACTGCAGTGGCTGTACTGACACATTTCAAATAACCCTTTGCTAATGGATCGTTCCAATGCAACTAAAACAAACCAAAGAAGGGCGCTTTTCCACTGGTAATTACACAACCTGCAATTTACATCCACTATGTTTTCGCCTTGAAGCTGTTGGGAACGGAGCATGATCGTATGAAGAACTGTGCAAGCCTGTGATTGCGTTCCAGGAAAAAACAAATCGTGCTAATGGGAAATGATGCTGCTGCGTTCAGCAAGAGGACAACAATCCGCTTTTTACAGCGGTTTTCCTCTGATGTTTAACATGAAAAGTATGAAAATGCTTAAACAGCTACAGTATTAAAGGATACCTTAGCGCAAAACCAATTTAAAAACATGGGGAGCAAGCATGTGTAGTGGGCTCTCCCCCCGTTCTCCTCAGTCACTGCGTACCGATCCCCTGAATTTACTGGTCATGGCTGACTGCGCAAACATTGCCCGGTGATGTGCGTCCTCAATAGAGTGCCTGCGGCCGGGAACGCTCTGCGCATGCACACTACGTCACAAGTACATGGTGCGTATGTGCAGAGCACTCCAGCCTGCGGGTGCGCTATCAAGAACAAGTGTCGCCTGGCAGCGCCTGCACAGTCAGCTCCAACCAGGAAGTAAGTTCTGGGAATCGGTACGTGGTAACGGAGGGGGATGGAGAACGGGGGAGCGGTGGGCATAAGGATAGCCCATTACACATGCCTCCTCCTTTTTAAATTGGTTTTGAACTATGGTATCTTTTAAATAATACTTAGACATTATTTGCACATTGCAATTTTAGAACACTTGCTTATTGATAGTTGTCCTTTTAATTTGTAGTCACCAAACCCAAATTAAATAACATATCAAATGAATTGATTTCATACCCACACTTCCGGCTTTACAACACGCGTAGTACGCATGACGTGGACTCCATGCGCAAGTAATGAGGCGTATGCGCGGCCAATCAGGTGGAGTCTGCGTCACATCCGGAACGCCTACCTCGTCCGGAAGAGGATCCGGCGCCTTCAGATTATTATAAAAATTAGTGGTATGTGCGCTCCTCTCGGAAAAACAGATTTTAAATGGATTTTTCACACTATTGAAAATGGTTCTCCACACTTTGGGTTGGTATCACCACCCTATGAAGTTTTATATGCGCAATGTATCTTATCAAATGTCAGTGCACTTTGGATTATTTTGAAGTTTTATTAAACGTTATTATGCTATGGCGATCTATGCTTTTAGTTTTTAAAGGAGCAAGACGCTGGATGAATTGAATGAGAATATCTCTGCAAACCGTGTTAGCTGGTCCTTTGCAAGATCAGCCTATATATCTGGTGAGCGTGCAACTTTGCCATTAAACACTGGGGAAGGTTATTGCACAGTGTTTGCACAGTATAAGGTGGACTGAGGGTGCTATTAAGCCGTTTGAAACGTGATTACGCTATGTTTGCTCTTCTTTGTTTGCATCTGAGTTGCTGCTACAAAAGAAGCACAAGGGTTCGTGAGGAGTATCGTTGGCCATATGTGATTACCGCTGATCCTTACAAATCAGCCACAAGTTCTGGTGAGCGCATTGTATTTTCCAGACTACAGGTTGGAGAAGGATAACAAGTTGGACTTTTCAGAATGGACTATTTCTTTGATCCAATGGGACTTGTTTAACATTCTATGGTTGTTATGATTTTCACTTCATGTAAATACACTGTTGAAAATCTTCAGATTATTGCCGCCATGCCGCTAAAGAGGGAGAAAGCACAATGAAGAGAGGGAAATTCTCTAAACACCCTTCATTACAATAGGAAACAGGTAACCACCTGTTAGCTTCCCATTCCAGGCCGCACAACAGTGCTCTGTCCAAATTGTACTCTCCCCTAAAAAAAGATGAAAACAGTAAAGTAATACAGCAGGTGCCCACAGGCTCACCTACTGAAAGGAACAGCCTTCTCTGGTGCTTCCGTGGTGAAGTCTGGGAAACTGGGGGAGATTGTGAGGAGGTGGGATTTATACTAGATTAATTAACCTCCTTAGCGGTATGTCCGACACTGGCCTCACTTGCTGGCCTCAGGAGTCCCCCCATGCATAATTAATGTGACCCCATGCCTGTAAAACTTTTAGCTAGCACTAGGCTAGCTAGTACAAGTGTCCAGCTCCCCCCGATTGCCTGCGATCCCTCCCGATCCCTCTGTTAATACATTACCCAGCCAGGATCCAGCGATCGCGCCGCCTCCCCGCATAGCTTCGGTCTCTCTATGGGGAGGATTGGGTTTGAGCATGACATCATGTGTGATTCTCCCCATAGTGAGGACCAAAGCTGTGCAGGGAGATTGCGCCGATCGCTGGATCCAGGCTGGGTAATGTATAAACGGGGGATCGGGGGGGGGGGGGGGATGGGGTGCCGGACACTTGTACTAGATAGCTTAGTGCTAGCTAAAGGTTTTACAGGCATGGGATCACATTAATTATACTGGGGGACACAAACTGGCAAAACCTCCGGAGCGGCGTAATGCTCAGGAGGTTAATTATTTAAATTCTCCTAAGGGGTTTCTGATCTGGCAGGGGGGACTGACACAATCTCAGGAGGGGCCGTCCTGGAGGACGGAGGGAAGAAAGGGAGTTTAAAAACCATGTAGAATTGGCACAGGAGCTGACAATAGTCCCTAGTGACGTCACACGTCGCCGCCGTGCAGCACGAATGGAGCGCAGAGCAAGCTGGAGCCAATCACTGGCGAGGAGGAGGGTCCTAGGCTGGTAGGGAAGCATGTGAGAGTGTGGAGGGTGGGTGGAGTACAGGGGAGCAAGCAGCCCAAACCCAAGTCTTCTCTGCAGATGCGGCTTGCCCACCCTCCAATCACGCTGCCCCCGAAATACCACTCTACCCACCCTCCAATCGTGCGGCCGCCTTAGCTTCGATCCACAGTGCTTCCCGCACTCCATCCTAGCCACGTGCATTTTGTTGTCCTGCATCCATTCAACACACTTGCTGTGACTTGCCGCTCCAGCAAGTAGTTATTTACTCTGCAGCCTGCCCGAACCACTTGGAACCTGTCTAACTACCATGAGGAGACAAGCAGGAAAAAAGGAATAGGGCGAGTGCTCTGTCAGTGTCTCCTCTCCATGCAGTGTCAACTCCCCACCCACTGACGGTGACTGTCACCCTCCTACCCACCCTGTCAGTGTCAACCTCCTCCCCACCCACCCAGTGTCGCCCTCCTCCCCACCCAGTCAGTGTCGCCCTCCTCCCCACCTTGTGACGCCCTTCTCTCACCCAGTCAGTGTCGCCCTCCTCCCCACCTTGTGACGCCCTTCTCTCACCCAGTCAGTGTTGCCCTCCTCCCCACCCAGTCAGTGTCTCCCTCCTTCCCACCTTGTGACGCCCTTCTCTCACCCAGTCAGTGTCTCCCTCCTCCCCACCCAGTCAGTGTCTCCCTCCTCCCTACCTAGTCAGTGTCACCCTCTTCCCCACCCAGTCAGTGTCACCCTCCTTCCCGCCCAGCCAGTGTCACACTGCTCCCCACCAAGTGTCACCCTCCCACCACATTCAGCAGCTCCATCCCACCAGTCCAGCACCCAGTGGTCGGGAACATTTAATGCATTTATGTCTGAGTAACATTTGCTCCATTTCATGAGTGCCCCCCCACTCATTTACAGTTACTGAAATTTAACGTGTGGGAGGTAATGTTTACCTCATTTCCTATTTGCAGCATTGGCTGGAAAGTGTACTGGTTAAGGGCTCTGCCTTTGACATGGGAGACCAGGGTTCGAATCCTGGCTAGGTCAAAGTACCTATTCAGTAAGGAGTTCAAGGCAAGACTCCCTAACACTGCAGGGTGGCCTCTTGAGCACGTCCCAGTGGCTGCAGCTCTTGAGCGCTTTGAGTCCGACAGGAGAAAAGCGCTATATAAATGTTCAGATTATTATTATTATTTGTCAGAAGTAACATTTGCCTCATTGCATGTGTTAGGGAATCGTTTGCTGTATTATCATGTGTCAGGGGTGTATTAATTTAAGTATTATATGTAGGGCGCGGGTGTTTGCGCGACCTAGTGTACAGTGTCATGCGCAGCGGGTTATGGGGGGGGGGGGGGGGAGGGGGGCTGGGGTGCGGCTGCATAGCTAGCATAGTGGCCCCAGTATAGGGAGTTTAATTGCCCAGTATGGCTAGTATAGTTACCCCAGTATAGCTAGTATAGTGCCCCAGTATAGCTAGTATAATGACCAGTATAGCTAGTATAGTCCCAGTATGGATAGGTAGTGCCCCAGTATAGTGCCCAGTATAGGAAGGTAGTGCCCCAGTATATCCAGTAAAGTGCCCAGTCTAGCTAGTATAGTGCCCAGTATAGGTAGGTAGTGCCCAGTATAGCTAGTATAGTGCCCAGATAGCTAGTATAGTGCCCATTATAGCTAGCATAGTGCCCAGTATGGTGCCCAGTATAGCTAGTATAGTGCCCAGTAGAGGTGGGCGAACAGTTTGGCTGTGTTAGCCGAACTGTTCGGGCTGCCCAATCTGTCATTTATCTATGCCTCTTACTACTTCCGGGTCACAATGACCCGGAGTAGTACGTCTGCGCTGCCCGGCAGAGCGCGTCCTAGCGACGCGCTCCCGTTGCCGGGCACTTTCTGCGCATGTGCGTGACGTCATGAGTGACGTCACGCACATGCGCAGAAAGTGCCCGGCAACGGGAGCGCGTCGCTAGGACGCGCTCCGCCGGGTAGCGCAGACGTACTACTCCGGGTCATTGCGACCCGGAAGTAGTAAGAGGCATAGATAAATGACAGATTGGGCAGCCCGAACAGTTCGGCTAACACAGCCAAACTGTTCGCCCATCTCTAGTGCCCAGTATAGCTAGCATAGTGCCCAGTATAGGTAGGTAGTGCCCAGTATAGCTAGTATAGTGCCCAGTATAGGTAGGAAGTGCCCCAGTATAGTGCCCAGTATAGCTAGTATAGTGCCCAGTATAGGTAGGTAGTGCCCCAGTATAGTGCCCAGTATAGCTAGTATAGTGCCCAGTATAGGTAGGTAGTGCCCCAGTATAGCTTCCTAGTATGGGTAGGTAGTGCCCCTCCCCACTCCGCGGCCACCGCTCCTGTTACCTTATCATGAGCGGGTGGCCGCTTGTCCGATTAGATTCCCCCGTAGCCGCTCTCCTCAGTGGCATCTCCTATTACAGCAGCGCGCTCGGCGGCTGCTGTGATGAGCAGGAAGCGTTACAGCGGCTTCCTGTAGTGGCGATATGCATCGCCGTTACCATGGGAACCGCTGTACGCGGCCCGGTGGTTGGGGACCCCTGCCGTACGGCACACCAGGCAACATCTCGCGGCACACAGCGGTTGAAAAACAATGGAGTAGAGGACACTCAGAATATTAATTGAGTAGGTGTGTGCCATTACCCTACGAGGGATCTGAACCAATTATAGGTTTAGGGGGTGGGTTCAGATGATGACACAGTTAACTCTTTCCTGGTCAGTATTAAGGTTCATGATGGGCCAACGGTGCGCTCTTTTACTTTCACGCTCTCTACCTACTGACTGGAACCCTAATTACTTTCCTTTATTTATGTAATCTGATATAACGTATGCTGTATATATATTAGATAGGTAGGCCTCCAGGCTAGGTAGTTAGATGTAACGTAGGATAGACATAAGAAGAAACCTGATTCCATGCAAGGGAATCAAGAAGCTTTAACGCAAAAGACTTACTACAGAATAATCTGCTTTGCTAAGATGTAACGAACTGTACTTTATATTTGTTGACTGAATAAACTAACTCGGAAGACGCCTGATGCTTTTGCTGTGATGAGAGTCGTGTTTGCAGCTCTTACTAATGAGTTGCTGGTGCCGGAGTAAAGGTGGGAAACGTAAAGTTTCTTACAGGGGGTAATGGTTCTTGCATTTTATGTGTTAGGGCCCGTTTCCACTTGTGCGACTCTGCATGCGTTTTCTGCATGCAGATTCGCATAACCAATACAAGTGGATGGCCCTGGTTCCAATTGTCAGAAATCCTGTGCGGTTTTGTGTGCAGGAAAAATCTGCACGGTAGAGCCATCAGAATTCACACACCGCCTTGCGGTGTTCGATTCGCATACAATGTATTTAATAGGAAATTCGCATGCATTTTCGTATGCAAATTTTACCGTGAATTTGCGGGTGTTTTCGCATAAAATCAATGTAAAAGCACACAGGCACTGACATGGTTAAATTCACATACTTACTAACATATGCGAAAACGCCCACGAATTTGCGGTAAAATTTGCATCCGCGTGCGAATTCGTTTTTGCGTTCTCCGCAACTAATTTGCACCACACAAGTGGAAACAGGCCCTAAGGGGTAATGATATTTGCATTTCATGTGTCGGAGGTAATGGTTCTTGCATTTCATGTGTCTGAGGTAATGCTTCTTGCAATTCATATGTCTGAGGTAATGATTCTTTCATTTCATTTGTAGGAGGTTATGGTTCTTGCATTTCTTGTGTCGGGGTAACGGTGGCTACATTTATTACTTGATGATCATAGTTGGCTGCATTTTCTGCTTTGGGGTTATTGTTGATGCTTTTTGCGTTGGGGGGGGGGGGGGGGGGGGCTCACGATTACTAAATGGTATGCATTACGCAGTTTTTGTAGATTTATCTTCGCCACATCCATGATGCAAATCTCCCATTTCACTACATCATGGCGGAAGCGCTGCTTTCTTATGTGTTATCTAATTATCTGTAAGCCACTAATGATATGATTTCCAGAATGATTGTTTACAAACGATTCTTCTTATGAAAGATGAAGATCGTAAATGATCATTTGAGACCACTAATGGGCAAAAATCAGATTGACGGGATCGAACTGGAAATCGGACTGGATTGGTTAGGAGATTTTTGTACATAAGTGGTCCCAAACCATTTCCAATCGCTGGCTTACTGCCCACTAGGCCTGAGCTCAGAGGAGCTCACACTCTAATCCTACCATATTCTTAGCCTAATGTCTTCCCATATTATGTATTTATATAGCACTGATATCTTCTGCAGCACTGTACAGAGTACATAGTCATGTCACTGACTGTTCTAAGAGGAGATCACAATTGAATCCTAGCATAGTCCTAGTCTAATGTCCTACCATATTATTATTATGTACTAGCTGGTCGCCCGGGTATGTAATTGGCTAGTGTTAGCTCTGCCCACTTTTTCTAATCCTAACACAGAATTACTCAATGATGACCTAGTTTGTGAGCTTTGCAGTCTTTGGCATCAATAATTGGCATTGAAATGAAATAAATCTAATTGGCTGTGGCTCCACTCCTTTGAAAGTGAATTTTGATTAGCTTTTGTAGGCTCCACCCACTTTTCTGAATATTAATCCCAGTAACCCAGTGACCAACTGTGCAAAGTTTAAGAACCCTGCCATTGACAGACAGTGTAAGAATGGCTGTAGTTTACATTCTGGCAGTGAAATTTGTATTTTTCTCCCCCCACTGATGTCCTAATGTTTCCCGGGTATGTATTTGGCTGCTGTTGGCTGTGGCCACGTTTTCTAACCCTAACACACAATGACCAAGTTTGTGAGATTTGTGGTCTTTGGCATGAATAATTTTCAATGAAATGAAACACATCTGATTCGCTGTTTGTAGCCCCACCCCTTTACTAAATATTTAACCCCAGTCACCCAATGATCAACTGTACCAGGTTTGAGGCTTGTGCCATTAACAGTGCAAAAATGGCAGCAATTAAATATTTGCCTTGAAAATCAATAGGTGAATTGTGATTGGTTTTTGTAGGCTCCACCCATTTTTCTGAATATTAATCCCAGTCACCCAGTGACCAACTGTGCAAAGTTGTAGAACCCTACAATTAATAGTGTAGGAATGGCTGCAGTTTACATTTTCCCAGTGAAATTTGTGTTTGTCTCCACCCACTGATGACTCAGCATTGCCCAGGTATGTATTTGGCTGGTGTTGGCTCCGCCCACTTTTTCTAACCCTAACACAAAATTACTTAAATGACTAAGTCTGTGAGCTTTGCGGTCTTTGGCATCAATAATTTGCATTGAAATAATATAAATCTGATTGGCTGTGGCTCCACCCCTTTTCTGAATTTAAACCCCAATCACCCAAAGGCCAACTGTACCAGGTACAGGTGATTAACAGTGCAAGGGGATTGTGCCATTAACAGTGCAAGAATGGCATCAATTAAATATTCCCCTTAAAGATTAATAGGTAGATTTTGATTGGCTTTTGTAGGCTCCACCCACTTTTCTGAATATTAATCTCAGTCACCCAGTGACCAACTGTGCAAAGTTTTAGAACCCTACCATTAATAGTGTAAGAATTGCTGCAGTTTACATTTTCTCAGTGAAATTTGTATTTGTCTCCGCCCACTTATGACCCTGCGTTGCCTGCTTATGTATTTGGCTGGTGTTGGCTGTGCCCACTTTCCTAACCCTAACACACAATTAATCAATTACTCAATTACCAAGTTTGTGAGCTTTGCAGTGTTTGGCAACAATAATTTGCATTGGAATGAAACAAATCTGATTGGGTATTTGTGGCTCCACCCCCTTTCTGAAATTGAACCCCAGTCACCCAATGATCAACTGTACCAGGTTTGAGGCTTGTGCCATTAACAGTGCAAGAATGGCAGAAATGTAAATATCCCCCTTGAAAATCAATAGGTGAATTTTGATTGGCTTTTACAGGCTCCAACCACGTTTCTGAATAATACTCCTAGTCACCCAACGACCAACTGTGCAAAGTTTGAGCACCCTACCATTAACAGTGTAAGAAAAACAAAAGTTTGCTTTCTTAAAACAGAAAGAATTTGCGATAATTCAGGTTGGAGTGAGCTTGAGATGTCTCCCAGGCACCACTGCTGAATATATGCAAATTAACCATTGTACCCTTAGAAGCTAAACACACCTCCAGTGTAACAGTGTAAGAATGACTGCAGTTTACATTTTTCAGTGAAGTTTGTATTTGTCTCCGCCCCTTTTTGGTTATGGGAATAAAAAGTATCCTATACTTTATTCCAGGTAATGTACTATGTGTGTGCCAAATTTCATTCAAATCCGTTCAGCCATTTTTGCGTGATCGAGTAACAAACATCCAAACATTCCCATTTATTATATTAGTAGGATTTATATAGCACTGACATCTTCTGCAGCACTTTACAGAGCACATAGTCATGTTAGGCCTCTTACACAGTAAGACGTTGTGTTTGATGCGACATTAAGGTTGCATAACATGCCCCTAACGCAACGCATTGAAAGACACTAACTTGGACGTCATTTGACCCTGCGTTTGGTGTGCCATTTTCGTCACACAGTGATAGAACAAAGACGGCGCATGCGTAAAAAAAAACAAAACAAAAAAACACATTACTGAGCATGTGCAAACAGTCTACCTCAGCTAAAACCGTGTATAACGCATGGCATGCAGCACTTTCATTTAACGTGCTGCGTTAGACACCAACGCAACGTCTGCACTGTGAACAGCCTATTGATTTTTCATTGCTGTAAGTTATTGTGCGTTACATGTTGTTGTAACGTGCGACTTTAACGTCGCACTGTGAAAGAGCCCTTACTGACTGTCCTCAGAGATGCTCACACACTAATCCTACCATATTCCTAGCCTAATGTCTTCCCATATTATGTATTTATATAGCACTGATATATTCTGCAGCGCTGTACAGAGTACATAGTTATGTCACTGACTGTTCTAAGAAGAGTTCACAATCTAATCTCTGCCATAGTAATAGCTCCACCTAAGCCATGCCCACATTCTGATGCATGGCAACACCTATTTCTTTTGCACGCTGCAGGACTGTACGGGGCAGGGCGCAAAAACTGCCTCTGTCCCCGGGCGCTGAAAACCCTAACTACGCCTCTGTAGCTCAGCTTGATGTCGCAATAACAACAAGATTAGAATTGAGCAGACATATTACTGCAAAAAATATTTGCTAATATAGACACAAGTGTGTTTTAGAGGGTGGGGGGCAAGGTCCTCGACCTGATGAATAACTATGATATGTAAAAAGGAGAAAAAGGGCACCCCCCTGTATCATAGTGGTAAATACAAACAAATAACTGGTGCTGAGACCAAAAAAGTAAATGCAAAAAAGACTCACTTTATTGTACCAATGCCAAAACAATAAAAACAATTAAAAACAAGGCAAACCCATGCCCCAGCCCAATCGCCCCTAATAAGTTATGATAATTGCCATAAGCCCGCCAATGAGGTAATAAAACTGCACAATAAAAAATATATATATATACATATATTTTTAGATTTATATTAACCACATATAGAAAATATTGTGTATGTCTATTCATGGATGACTATTAATTATTTAAGTATCCAATTAATATTGACTGAATAAGCACTGGTGCTGTGCTGTCACAGTTCCATAGACACAAACGCAATGCAATAAACGTGCAGATATTGGTAAATAAAGCCTCCTAAACTAAGCATCCATGACAATGAAAACTGCTATTTATGCAGGTGAAAAACAATAAGACCTCATAGAGGATAATGAAAACGTTTGATACAAACAGTGACAATATTAACAATGTGTTATAGTGTAACCAATTAGAAAAGGTGAATATAGTGAAATGAATACGAGGAGAGGCAAAGAGTAGGAGTGCGGCAGGGCTTACCAAATAAGAGTATGGATGGGACTGGGGACTGCAGCCGTTGACAGGAAGCTGATTGCACCCATATAGTAAAAAAACAAAATACCCTCCTAAGCTCAAGGAATGCATAAAAGTGGTGAATGTTTAATTTGTTTGAACAAGAAAATAGCCCTATAAAAAAAAAAAAAAAAAAAAAAGAGATGGAGTTGGCAAAAGAATGGCAAACACTACAAAATCCATTATGAATGAACCAATGTGAACGGATCCTATTGCTTTGCATAGGATCCGCTTGCATCCGTTCCATTTCGTTCCGCTAAACTGAACATTTTTTAACGTCAATGTGAACTGAACCCAACAATGTTTACTAGTCATGCCGATACTAGGTAAAAGGCAGAGTACCCCCCACACCATTCGCTTTTGTGGCAGTGAGGGATGAATGGATATTTCTTGTTTTTCTTTTTGGTGTTGTGAGCTTTTGTTCTTTTTCCATATGTTTCTTCTCATTTACCTTTGTATGTCACATTTCTTGCTTATTGTGGCCTGGCCTATTGCACTCACAAGGAGATATTAGAAACTCATTGTAATACAAAAAAAAAATGCTGATGCATAAACTAAAATAAAAAGAAGGCACCTTGCTATTTCTTTTATCCATAGGCATAATACAGTATAATCTCGGTATAGTAAACACCAATGGACCAGGAAAAGTACCGTATTTTTCAGACTATAAGACGCACTTTTTCTCCTCCAAAAGTGGGGGAAAAAGTAGTCAGTGCGTCTTATAGTTCGAATGGGAGCCAGATGTCCCCCACAAGCAGGTGCAGGGCATACTGTAGGCCCTCACCTATCCCACCGTGGGCTCCATGTTCTGCATCCTGCTTCCGTGTCTACCATCTATGGCTCTCCTCCTTCCTAGTGCACTCTCTCGCTCTCTTACTGATGCCGCTGCTTCTGTAAAGCCGACAAAAAGGATATCGCCGGCCGCTGTGCTGCTGAGCGGCACCCTTGGTCCCTGGGTGCATAATCAGCGGTTTCACCCTGCTTCTCTTCCGCCACCCATGTCCCTTCGTCACCACCCGGACGGAGAACATCGGCAGCTGCTATGCAGCTGAGCGGCACCCTTGGACCAGCATATCCTACTTAATTTCTGTCAGATCGGTGCCCGAGTCACGTGGGCCATCAGCAGGAGCTGCCCAGGTGACTGAAGTTCTTGCAGTGGCTCCGGCTAGTATCTGTCCCCTCTCTATCGCCACCTGGACGTTGGACATCGGCGGATGCTGTGCTGCTGATGGGCACTCTTGGTCCCTGGGTGCAGGATCAGGATTCCTGCTTCTCTTCCGCCACCCGGACGGTAGATATCGGTGGCCGAGTCACGTGGGCCATCAGCTGAAGCTGCGCACATGACTACAGTCCTTGCAGCCACTCCGGGAGCCATCCAATCCTTGCCAAAGATGTCCCTGCTCTCTGGACCAGGAGGACTGCAGAAGACCAAGGACACCATCCCCAGCAGCCCAGTCCCTGGTAGCACACTTCTCCCCTAGGATCGGTAAGAAAAATGCATTATATTAGCTTAGTGCATGTAATGGGGTATTGTAGCTTAGTGCAGGTAGTGGGGGCATTGTAGCTTAGTGTAGGTAGTGAGAACATATTAGCGTAGTGCAGAAAGTGGGGGCATTGTTGCTTAGTGTAGATTTTGGGGGGCAGCAGGGGTTAGTGTAATGTAGTTACTGGCGCAGCAGGGGTTAGGGTAATGTAGTCAGTGAGGCAGAAGGGGTTAGTGTATCTGGGCAGTCAGTGTAGCTTAGATAGAGATAGTTTGGGGGGGAAAGGGTCCGTAAGACCCTCTAAACCTAGATTCTTCTTATAGTCCGAAAAATAGAAGTTCACACACACACACACACACACACACACACACACACACACACACACACACACACACACACACACACACACACACACACACACACACACACACACACACACACACACACACATACATTCAACCAAACACTTGGCAGTTGCTTCAATGCATTTAGGGGTGTGGTCCTGACAATCTCCTGAACTCCAACTGAATGTCAGAATGGGAAAGAAAGGCGATTTAACCAATTTTGAGCGTGGCATGGTAGTTGGTGCCAGATGGGCCGGTCTGAGTATTTCACAATCTGCTCAGTTACTGTGAATTTCATGCACAACCATTTCTAGGATTTACAAAGAATGGTGTGAAAAGGGAAAACATCCAGTATGCGGCAGCCCTGTGGGCAACAATGCCTTGTTGATGCTAGAGGTCAGAGGAGAATGGGGCAACTGATTCAAGCGATAGAAGAGCAACGTTGACTGAAATAACCACTCGTTACAACCGAGGTATACAGCAAAGCATTTGTGAAGCCACAACATGCACAACCTTGAGGCGGATGGGCTACAACAGCAGACGACCCCACCGGGTACCACTTATCTCCACTACAAATAGATAAGAGGCTACAATTTGCACGAGCTCACCAAAATTGGACAGTTGTAGACTGGAAAAAGGTTGCCTGGTCTGATAAATCTCGATAGAGTCAGAATTTGGCATAAACAGAATGAGAACATGGATCCATCATGCCTTGTTACCACTGTGCAGGCTGGTGGTGGTGGTGTAATGGTGTGGGGGATGTTTTCTTCGCACACTTTAGGCCCCTTAGTGCCAATTGAGCATCGTTTAAATGCCACGGGCTACCTGAGCATTGTTTCTGACCATGTCCATCCCTTCATGACCACCACGTACCCATCCCTGATGGCTACTTTCAGCAGGATAATGCACCATGTCATAAAACTCAAATCATTTTAAATTGGTTTCTTGAACATGACAAATGAGTTCACTGTACTAAAATGGCCCCCACAGTCACCAAATCTCAACCCAATAGAGCATCTTTGGGATGTGATGGAATGGGAGCTTCATGGCCTGGATGTGCATCCCACAAATCTCCATCAAGTGCAAAATGCTATACTATCAATATGGGCCAACATTTCTAAAGAATGCTTTCAGCACCTTGCTGAATCAATGCCACATAGAATTAAGGCAGTTCTGAAGGCGAAAGGGGGTCAAACACCGTATTAGTATGGTGTTTCTAATAATCCTTTAGGCGAGTGCGAGTGCATGTGTGTATTTTATAATGCGCTATAGTCTCTTGTTGACTGGCCAAGCATACTTACAACTGATAAACTGGGCGAGGGCCCAAATCCCTGCTCTTCTGTGGGCCTAATATGGTCTCAATCCCGCTCCGATGCACATTAGGGTCACACCAAACACTGAAAGCACAATTCACTTACATATTACACACACTTTTTTTCTCAATAATCACGTGACCCAATATTATAATTTAAAGAGAACCAGAGACGAAGCACCCTCATGTATTTTACCATGTATATCAATGGAAACATGACAGTAAACACTTACACTGCTCTCGGTTTCATTCTTCTCTGCTAAATATGCCTGTTATCAGCCCTGACAAGAATCCCCAACTGAGCATTTAGTCTAGCTTTGCCCGGAATGATAGCTGAGTCAGTCTTCTGTGATCTGCAGTAGACAGTGGGATGTGGGGGATGGGTGGAAAAACAAGGGGTGGGGGGAGAGCGCACTCACGTTGTCATTCAATAAAAATGGCCAGCCGGCCGTGGAATATTCCCACCTGGATCTGTGGCTGAATGTCCCATACGGGGTGGCTAGCAGAAAGGCTTTGTCCCACTTGGACCGGGGACCAAGTCTTGGCAGAAGCCCTCAACCACAAGGCGTGCAGACGATGGCCTCCTTCAGAGCTTTAGTAGCATGCCGCTGCTCTGGTATATTTTCCACCTAGCCTGAGTGCTGTGATGCCGCTATAGGCGGCTGCACTGTCAGGCAGTCGTGGGTGGGTTAAGAAATTTGGGTTTAAACAATTTACCAGTGCAAGTGTATGCAAGTAGGAAATAGACGGCAGATGCCGTATGAATCAAAAGTAAAAACTTTTATTGTAGCTAACGTGTTTCAGAGGGCTCAACCCTCTTTCATCAGGTTAAACAGAGTTGAGCCCTCTGAAACGCGTTGCTTAGCTACAATAAAAGTTTTTACTTTTGATTCATACGGCATCCGCCGTCTATTTCCTACTTGCATACACTTGCACTGGCAAATTGTCTAAACCCAAATTTCTTAACCCACCCACGACTGCCTGACAGTGCAGCCGCCTATAGCGGCATCACAGCACTCAGGCTAGGTGGAAAATATACCAGAGCAGCGGCATACTACTACAGCTCTGAAGGAGGCTATCGTCTGCACGCCTTGTGGAGGAGGACTTCTGCCAAGACTTGGTCCCCGGTCCAAGTGGGACAAAGCCTTTCTGCTGGCCACCCCGTATGGGACAGTCAGCCACAGATCCAGGTGAGAAAATTCCACGGCCGGCTGGCCATTTTTATTGAATGACAACCTGAATGCGCTCTCCCTGCACCCCTTGTTTTTTTACCCATCCCCGGCATCCCACTGTCTACTGTAGATTATATACCACCTAGAGTAGCACCCAAAAGAGCAGCACCATCTGATGACAACTGCACAGACATGCACAGTATTGTCAAGATCGCTCCCTTTGTCCAAAACAGGGGTTTAGGCTTCTTTCCTCTTCTCAGTCTTCTGTGATGTCTTTCCAGGCCCAAGTCTGCCAAGTCTGTTGCTCTGCTTTCCTGCTATTTATCCTCGAAGCAGCAAAGCAGAACCACGAGGGGGCAGGCTTGGGCTTGAAAAGACATCACAGAAGACTGACTCAGCTATAATCATTCTGGTGAAAGCAAGACTGAATGCTCAGTCAGGTATTCTTATCAGGGCTGATAACAGGCAGATTTAGCAGAGAAGAATGAAATGGAGAGCAAGGTAGGTGTTTATTCTAATGTTCCCACTGATATATATGGTAAAATACATGAGGGTGCTTCATCTCTGGTTCCCTTTAATGACTTTTAGGGCTTGTTTGAAAATCAGTAATGCTTTTGGCCACATTCACATAAAAATAAAATGTAAATGGTTCAAAAACTTGCAAGCACCACTGTATGTGGATAAAATTATTTTCTTTCTAACAACTTTGGACAGATCGAAGCTAATAATAATTTGTTCCGACATGCTTGATCGGGTGCCCAGCGGTAATGGCCTGCGTTTTTGGAACGAGCGAAAAACGCAATGGAACCCCCCGGTGCTGTACCCCCTAAAGTAAAATGGGCTCCCCCTGTGCCAGGTGCATACATAAGCCCCACGTTTTTGCCGGCGTATATGTGGACGCATGTGTGATGTCACACACGCTCTCAGTACATCGGCAACCACGTGAGGCACGTGTATGAAGACACAGCTGGAGCACCGGGCACATTTTACATTGGGGGGGGGGGGGGGGGGGGGGAGACAGCGTGGGGGGTTCAGTCGCTTTCATTGCTCTTCCCGATATTGCTGCGCACTTGATCGAGCATGTCGGCCCTACATCTTGCAGGAAGTCTGATTCATACATGCGACCGCATCAATTGGAAATGCTCTTGGCGGCACAGATTTTTATCCAATAATATCTGAATCAGATGGTCGATTAGCTGCCAAGTCACCTGATGTATAGTCACCTTTACTGTTTTACATACTGGCTTGAGCCCGGAATCGAACCCTGGTCAAAGGCTCAAATACCACATAAATGGCAACAGTACAGCAATAGGTGTTTAAATGACACCTATCAAAGTTAACTAAAATGCTTAATGCCATTTACTGTATTTACAGTAAGTACTATCAAATAGCAATGCAAAGGATTTTTTCATCTTTTCGTATTATGTGAAGAAAATATGATATTTACAGAGAACAGTTTTCACTATGGGCATTACTATGGAGAACTGTGTCCAGCACATCCAGCATACAGAAACAGTCCTCACAGGCTGTAATCCTGCAATGGAAATTTGTTCAGAATGATAGAAAGCAGAAATATACCTTCAAATAGTGTGTAAATAACTCATCACCTGTTCCTGTGTGTCTCTGCCTTACACAGTCTAAAGTAAACAGGGTTTACAACCAGGAAGAGCTCGTTCTGAATGGGGGTGTAAGAATACAAGTACAGGTCCTTCTCTTCAGATCCTTTCTCTGTAGCTGAAAAATCTCTCAGCTGTTCTCATATGATCTGTGAGAAAGCAGTGTGTGGGGCAGGGCAGAAACAAACAGTAAATTATTCCTCTGTGAATAGTGACAGAGAAGTGGAACCTATCCACATGGTACAGCTCTGACCCCTACACCGACTTTGTTACAAAAAGCTGATACACAAGGTATTCCTTTCACACAGGCTGTGATCAGAGACTTCTAGAAAACTTTCTATTGTTAATAACTAAAAGCTCTATAGGTATGTGGGGTTTAAAGAATGACAGTTTCTTTCAGGCTAGGTTTACAGTAGGATGTTGCATTGTAAAGTTGCAACGCAACAAAAAAAGTGGTAACGCAAATTAAAGCTGCTTTACCGTTGCATACAGTAGGTGCAGTGAAGCATACAGGCAGTGAAAAGTATGCTTTCCTGTACCTGGTAACATGTGTTTTTAGGTAACGCACTGCAGCAGTGGCTGGATAGTGTACTGGTTAAGGGCTCTGCCTTTGACATGGGAGACCAGGGTTCGAATCCTGGCTAGGTCAAGTACCTATTCAGTAAGGAGTTCAAGGCAAGACTCTCTAACACTGCAGGGTGGCCTCCTGAGCGCGTCCCAGTGGCTGCAGCTCTTGAGCGCTTTGAGTCCGACAGGAGAAAAGCGCTATACAAATGTTCAGATTATTATTATTATTATTATTATTAGCAGTGCGTTACCATAACACTGTATGTTACAATGCAACGTTAACATTGCACTGTGAACGTCGCATAGACTTCTCATTGCTGTGCGGTAAGCTGCATTATAAAACTTGACGCAGCACCGCAGTGTCATACTGTGAACCTAGCATGATAGTTCCTGTTTATGTGTTTGTTTTTTTAATTATTAGATACTAGTGGGTGTTGGGCTTGTAGAACAACATGCAGCTGTTATTCTGAAGCACCAAAATAGAATTTAATCTCAAATATGCCTGTTCTCTACTTGCGTCTCACAGTGGCAAAGGAAGCCAAGATACAAATATCACAAACTCAAACTTTACTAATGAGGCTTTCACTGCACTGTATAATACCATTCTGGCATCTCATAAACAAAACAGTACTAAACTGTCCCACACTGACTATTGCTTTTCTTGTAGGTGGGATGGAATACAGACAAGTTTAAAAAAGTCAATAAAAACAATGAATACATCAGTGCCAGAATATTACAAAGTGTAAACTTTAGGTCCCAATTAAAGAAAACTATAAAGAAAAAAACCCTTGGGGGCAGTGATCTGCAAACTTGGCTCTCCAGCTTGTTAAAGGAGAACTGTAGTGAGAGGTATATGGAGGCTGCCATATTTATTTCAATTTAAGCAATACCAGTTACCTGGCTATCCTGCTGATCCTCTCCCTCTAATACTTTCAGCCATTGGTCCTGAACAAGCATGCAGCAGATCAGGGGTTTCTGACAATATTGTCAGATCTGACAAGAGCTGCATGCTTGTTTCTGGTGTGATTCAAACACTACTTCAAACAAATAGATCAGCAGGGCTGCCAAGCATATACCCCTCACTACAGTTCTCCTTTAAGGAACTACAAGTCCCACAATGCATTGTGGGAGTCTGACAGCCAATAAAGGCAAATGCATTGTGGGACTTGTAGTTCCTTAAAGAGAATCTGTATTGTTAAAATCGCACAAAAGTAAACATACCAGTGCATTAGGGGACATCTCCTATTACCCTCTGTCACAATTTCGCCGCTCCTCGCCGCATTAAAAGTGGTTAAAAACAGTTTTTAAAAGTTTGTTTATAAACAAACAAAATGGCCACCAAAACAGGAAGTAGATTGATGTACAATATGTCCACACATAGAAAATACATCCATACACAAGCAGGCTGTATACAGCCTTCCTTTTGAATCTCAAGAGATCATTTGTGTGTTTCTTTCCCCCTGCAGCTATCTTCCACTGAAGTGTCAGGCTGTTTCTTCCTGCAGAGTGCAGACAGCTCTGCCTGTATGTAATTCCTCAGTATGTGAAAGCCCAGCCAGCTCAGAGGAGGATTTATCCAGCTTGTAAAAGATAAGAGAGAAGATAGAAGCTGCTCTAATCTAAATAATACACAGGCAGTGTGCATAGAGGGGCCTGGATGGGGGAGATGCATCACAGAACCACAACACTGAAGATCTTGGCAGCCTTCCAGACACAGGCCTGACAAGTCTGACAAGAGAGAGATAAGTTGATTTATTACAGAGATGGTGATAGTAGAACGTGCTGCAGTAAGCCAGAACACATTAGAATAGCTTTTGGAACTTGTAGGATGATAAAAAACAGGATGCAATTTTTGTTACAGAGTCTCTTTAACATCTGGAGAGCCAAGTTTGCAGATCACTGCTCTGGGGGAATACTTACCTCGGGAGCGGGAAGCCACTGGATCCTAACGAGGCTTCTCCCATCCTCCGGTGTCCCGGCAATCCAGCACTGCAGCCCCCCGAACAGCGGCAAGGTAAATATTTACCTACCGCGATCCTGTGCAGTCGCCCTTGCGGCTCTCTGTTCGGGTTAAGGCAGAAACAGCCAAACCCGATCGTATCCTCTACTGCACAGACACGAGTCCTTTGAGCCTGCGCAGGAGAGCAGATATGATCAGGTTTGGATATTTCTGCCTTACCTGAACGAAGAGTCGCTAGTGCGCCTGCACAGGATTGCGGTAGGTAAATATTACTTGCACAGGCACACCCTTGTCAGGATTTGTCGAGGGACTTTCAGGGGAGCCAGCACTCGATTCCCCCAAGCTACAGAGGAGGGGGGAAACCTCATTGGGACCCGGAGGCTTCCCCCTCCTGAGGTTTTTTTTTTTTTGGTCACAGGGTCTCTTTAAAGTAAGTTTATTGAATAGAATAAAAACGTATGTATTTTGTACAGCAATTTTTCACTGTAGAAACATATACCCTTTTTTCCGGACCATAAGACGCACTTTTTCCCCCCCAAAAGTGGGTAGGAAATGCCTGTGCGTCTTATGGTCCGAATGCTACAATATTTGACCCAGCGCCAGGTGTCCCTTCTCACACAGCAGCCCCGTCCTCACCATTCTAGACCCTGGAGAACCTTGGTATCAGTACCAGATTTGACCTGAGCGACCGGAGCGGTCGCTCAGGGTGCCAGCTTACAAGGGCACACAGTACAGTGTCGCCGCCCGCTCACAGAGGAGGCCTACACCTGACTTCCTATACTGGGGCACCTTTAGCTGGCTACCTATACTGAGGGCACCTCCACCTGGCTACCTATACTGAGGGCACCAACACCTGGCTACCTATACTGGAGACACCTATGCCTGGGGGGATCTATAGCTAACTTCCTATACTGGGGGCACCTATGCTTGGCTACTTATATTTAGGACACCTAAACATAAGATCCTATGCTAAGGGCACCTATAGCTGGTTACCTGCCAAAACTGAGTCTGGGGGCTTTTTTTGGGGGGGGGGGGTTTGGGGGACAGACCGCGGCTATAATGCACGGTGCAAAGCGTGCGCGTGTGTGTAGGATTAAGGAGGGGGGGGGGGGTCAGGGCACCAAATTCAGGTTTCGCTCAGGGTGCTGTGAAACCTAAGGCCGGCCCTGTGTCTGGTGTGCAGATGGAAGCGCTCCACTTCAGGCCACTCTAAGTGTTTTTTATTGCGGAGTGTCTTGTGCTGTTCTGTCGTAGTGAATTTAAGTGGATTTATGTGACTTCAGTTGGACATGGGGCAGCGGGGATTACCATTTACTGGGGGGTCCTAGTGTGACAGTGTTATTACAGAGCTGTTGCTCTGTGCTGGGGCCTGGAGAGTATAGGAGACAAAGAAGCCTGGGGCACAAGGTTCACAAGATGCCCCTGCACCATGGACGCACCTGGCTTAGAATATTTTTTTCCCCTGGATTTTGTCCTCTAAACTTAGGTGCGTCTTATGGTCCGGAGCGTCTTATGGTCCGAAAAATATGGTACTTACCTAAGGAGAGGGAAGTCTCTGGATGCTATAGATGCTTCCCACTGCTTCCTCTGTCCTCCGCCGCTGCCAGGGACCCTCCAGCTTATCTGGGGCCACTGTCCTCTTCTGGCACAATCGTGACCGTGCTGCAGCTGTGCGAGCATGGCCCAGTCACACCTGCACAGTAGCATGGAGCAGTACTGCATATGCATGAGTATGGCCATGCTCATGCTTAAAGAGGAGCACAGCCTCAATCAGATTACCAATAAGCCTTGTGGGTAATCTTCGGAGGGTCCGCGAACAACAACAGGGGACCGGAGGGCCTCTTCTCAGGCAAGTATGTGACACTTAAGAAGGCAACTGAAGTGAGAGTGATATTGAGGCTGCCATATTTATTTCCTTTTACACAATACCAGTTGCCTGGTAGCCCTACTTATCTTTTTGGCTTTAGCAGTGTCTGAATAATGCCTGAAACAAGCATGCAGATAATGTCAGATACTATCCAAAAATGCATATCACACCACAGTGCATAGATAAGAAATGCCAGTTCGAAATGCATATGTATTAGTGCAACCGCTACAAAGCTAAATCTAGCATACATTCACAAAATGGTCTATGCACAACTTCTTAGTGATCCAGTAGAAACCCATTTATTAGACATCATAATTTATCAGTGACACACCATAAGGCAAAACATCTAAAAAATGTTTTGCCTTATATGGTTCTCTAATGTTTGTGTCACGGATAAGTTATGGATCACTAAAAAAGTTGTGCATAGACCATTTTGTGAATGTATTCTAGATTTAATAATGTCAGAAACACCTGATCTGCTGCATGCTTGTTTAGGGTCTATTGAAGTATTGGAGGAAGAGGAGCAGCAGGGTTGCCAGGCAACTGGTATTGTTTAAAAGGAAATAACCATGGCAGCCTCCATATTCCTTTCTCTTCAATTGCCCTTTAAGGTGGACAAACATCTATTTTTTTCCCATCATATCCAGCAGAGTCGATCACTCTGATTAAATTTGCTAGAAATTGATGCCGCAAACCATGCCCAATCAAATCTTGGACAAAATCAATTGAATTGGTCAATCCTGCCAGATGGAAGATACCGGTCCTAGCGGCGTTCCATTTTTGAACGGTGGAAGTGTGGAAGGAATTGATACTACTCAGATCAGATTTTTGCCCAACGTGGCAAACTCAAAATCTATTAAACTGCAGCATTGCACTGTTCGATACTGTGCAATCCTAAGGGCTCGTTCACATCTAGGGCGTTTTCTTCCTTTTTTCAAGCGCAGGGGATTTTCAAAATCGCCCACAAAACGCTTGTGCAATTATTCTCTATGAGAAGGTTCAAATCAGTGCGTTTCGTCCACTTTGCGCTCTGCAAACCGGTGCCTGTACCATTTTTGGGCGATTTTGCTCTAATGGAAGGCATAAGAAGAGCACTAAACACTCACAAAATCACTTTATGCAGTGATTGCGTTTGCAGTTTTAAGAATAAATACATTGTATACATTGGTCATTGATTGGCCAAAATTGAAGGTGTGTACCAGGTTTAATGCTGGGGATACACGGTACGTTTTTTTTTTTTTAATCAATCGAGCCGCTGATTGCTTGATCGATCATTTCCGACGTGTCCGATACCCCGCCGGATCGATTCCGCGCTCGATACCGGCGGGCAGGACAATAGAAGAAACAAGCGCAAGATAAGAATCAGCCTGCGGGGACGAGCGGGAATCTATCGAGTAGCTCGATACATGGTACAAAACGTACCATGTATTCCCAGCATTAGAGGTTGTGAATTGATACGTTGCTACACTTATTTGTGACTCTGTTCCCCCCACCTTGTGTGGTGTGTGGATTCTTGTACAGTGGTTGAGCTTGATCTTATTGATTAGTAGACCGACTATGGGATTTGGACTCGACACAATTAAAGGACTGGAACCCACTAGGAATCAATGCAGCGCTATTAAATCACAGCAGCGCTGTGTGCAGCAATTCCTAGTCTGATTGCGCTCGCGTTTTGCTCCAAGTGCTAGAAGTGCTGTACAGGGTTTCTGATTTTTTTTATTTTAAATAAAACTTTATTATACTTACCAGGTGTCCGGCTTCTGTCCATAGCTCCGCCCCCTAATGGAAGGTCATAGGTACTTCTGTAGGACGAATCAGAGAAGTGCCTCTGACATCTTCTGCAAGGGGGTGGGGCTACAGAAGGAAGATGGACATCGGGACACCAGGTAAGTATAATTAACTTTATTTAAAACTCGATCGCTTGGCCCCCAAATCGCTGCAAAATCAATTTTCAAAGTGATTTTGCAGCACTTCTATACTTAGCAGTGAACACAAACGTGCTAAAAATGCTGCATGCCCTGCGACTGCGATTAAACCTAATCGCAATCGCACTAGTGGGTTCAGCCCTATTCAAATACATTGGCAAATGTATTTGAATACATCCCAACCCTTATGCTGCATGTCATCAGTTTTTTCCCCACGTGCAAATTTGGATGCAGCCTATTGACCTCAATAGGCTGAAAAATTTGAATTTGCGTGCATGCAAGGAATCGGACGGGAATTGTAGAAGTGGAAATGTAGCCTAAGGCCCCTTTTACCATGTTTTGTTTTCCTTTTGTTCTCCTATGGCACAGTTCTCATATGTATGTTAACTGAAATCTTTTTTCACAATACACTGCTATGAAAAAAATGCGTACTAATGCATACTAATATGTACCAATGCATTAAAGGACTTACGAGGCCAAATTCTGCCCCCAAAACCTTAAAAAAAAGTTAACTACCTGCATGAGTTTGTATGGCACGGAGGACGCCGTCCGCGCCCTCCGTGCCGTTCCGCCTGGTCCCCTCTGCGCAATAGCCCCCCGAAAGGCTGCGACCCCACGGTCCGGGTCGGGATCTGCAGCCTGCAGAAAGATGGCCGCCGGAGCTGGCCACGGCTGCGCAGTCCGCATAGCCGCTACTGCGGCTGCGCAGCTCTAGGGCCAACCCTCCGATCCACGCTGCCTTTCACGTGGATCGGGGGGTTGGCACGGGAGCTGCGCAGCCGCAGTAGCGGCTATGCGGACTGCGCAGCCGTGGCCAGCTCCGGCGGCCATCTTTCTGCAGGCTGCAGATCCTGACCCGGACCGTGGGGTCGCAGCCTTTCGGGGGGCTATTGCGCAGAGGGGACCAGGCGGAACAGCACGGAGGGCGCGGACGGCGTCCTCCGTGCCATACAAACTCATGCAGGTAGTTAACTTTTTTAAGGTTTGGGGGGCAGAATTTGGCCTCGTAAGTCCTTTAAAGGACAACTGTAGGGAGACTGCCATGTTTTTTTTCCTTTTGTGCAATACCAGTTGCCTGGCTGTCCTGCTGATCCTCTGTCTCTAATACTTTTAGCCATAGACCCTGAACAAGCATGCAGCAGATCAGGTGTTTCCGACATCAATGTCGGAGTTGACAAGATTAGCTGCATGCTTGTTTCTGGTGTTATTCAGACTCCACTGCTGCCAAATAGATGAGCAGGGCTGCCAGGCAACTGGTATTGCTTAAGGGGGAATAAATATGGCAGCCTCTATATACCTCTCACTACAGTTGTCCTTTAAGTGTAAAAGGGCCCTCAGGACCCTTTTACACTTAATCAGTTGCTCTCAGTTAAAACTGAAAGAAAACTGATTTTCAAAAGAATGTAGAGAGTACTGTACTCTTTTTGCGGATGCCAGCATGTGGGGATTGTAACAAATAGGTTTTCTTTTACATTTGGCGAAAAAATGCGCACTAACGCACACTAACGTAAACACATGTCCAACGCAGCGGGTTAAGAGTAAAAGGGCCCTAACGCATACCAACGCATTACGTGCAAGGGCCTGAGCCCACTGCTGCATTTTTAAAAACGCATAAACATGCATGCATTTTTCTATAGTTTTTGAAATGCGTTTTCAGGCGTTTTAGCTTGTTTTAAAAAACGCTTGAAAAAAATATGCATTTTAAACGCAGGAGTGGGCTCAGGCCTTAGGGCTTATTTGCGTGCAGCGCAGGGTCTCTCCCGGCATCACTCCCGGTGGGTGACTGTCACAGGGCCCCTAGTGGCTGGACCGCACAATGCCTTCCAATCGGTTTCAGCACACAGACCATGCAAGCTGTGGTCGCAATCGGTGCGCAGAAACCGCTGGAATTTTGGCAGCAGACCGACTAGAAGGGAGCCTGTGAGTTACGGTAATACAATTTACACACTATTTCAGGGTATAACTGCCACCACCTCTGTTACCATGGGACAGAGGAGCACACTGACTGGCTGATTCTAGACCTGCAAATAAAACGGTTAAACACACTCTATTCTGTCTAGCTAGCAACAATAGTAGCGACTCTGCACAAACCAGGGTTCAGTTTGTGCGGCTGAATAATAGGGTAGCTGAACAAATAAAAGATGTTTAGCGTTGTTTATTAAATATGCAATATGAATAATTAATATATACTGAAAATCGTTAAAATCAACAATTATAGAGACAAATAATAGCACAGTATGAAAATAAAAAAAGGGAGAAAATACTTAGGTTCGTGGAAATATGTCCTTCTGGAAAAACTCAAAGTTCTTGGTTTCAGTTCAGTTCAGGAGCAAAGTTCAGACAAGATGGCCACCACTGTTCCACAGAGTGGCAGCATGCTCCCATGAAGGTGGAATTTGGAAGAATGAGGGAGGAGTCCTTCGCAAACACTTTTGACTGATCCCCATCTTTGGGTGGTGTCTCAGGTCCAGCCCAGGGGCTGGACAGGGGGTGGTTAACTCCCTGGATGGGTTCCTGGTGCCCACCAAATATGACATTTTCCATATCTCGGATTACGCTTCCCGCACACACTTAACGGCCAAAGATTCATGTTCCTCAGAATATGACAGTTCCTAGGACATCAAACTTGGGTGCTGTCGCATGGCCGGTTACGAAGTAGTGGAATACCTCGAGTTCTGGGTATGTCAGTGGCCTCAATTTAATACCAAAATATTCACCAGATCCGGACCAGCAGAATGAGATAACTTTCACATCTCTCCTATGAACGGTATTCCATAAACATGCTAAACATCATAAACTCTATGTACTTCTAAACTGGCTCCCTGGCTCCGACAAGTCTGAGCTCTGGCTGGGGGAGCTTCCTCTGAATGAAAGGACTTTTGGTGTGGTAATTAACATCTGAGTGAGATCTGCTAGGACAAACTCTGACACATCTGCTAAGGCCCAGATTCCAGTCACATGCTAATTAACACGTCACTGGCCAGATAGGGGACTCTTTGATCAAGTTAAAAAAAAGAAAATGTAATTTTCTGATCACTGCAAAGACTGAGCAAATCTAACCGGGGGCGATCCGAAAATCGACTACGTGAATCTTCCCAATTCGCCTACGTTTCTCACGGATGTTCCGTGACAGGTGCGGGGCTTACTATCCCATTCATTATACTGAATGGGATTGCGGGCTGAAGCACCCCGAAATGCAGGCAACCATGCACTGCGATTCACTAGCAAATTGTAGTGCATGAATGGAAACAGAGAGTGCAGCCTATGCACTGTCTGATGTCCCTGTGATCATGTTTCCATAAGCGCACCTGAAAGCACGCTATATGGAAACTAACCCTTCGGGTCCTTTCACACTGCAACAGTTGCGTTATAAAATAATTCAGCATGTTTACTCATTGCCCACACAAGTCCATGGGACTGTTCACAGCTCTGTGTTGTAACAGATCATGTTTTTTCAGTTCACACCTTATAACACAAGCATTTTGCAACGCACACAGTATGAATGCTTCATTAATACTGTGTGCGTTGCAAAATGCTTGTGTTATAAGGTGTGAACTTATAAGAGAAGAGAGAAGAGCAACCGTTTGCTAATGATTTCCACCATTCAAAGCACATATTGAGGTAATCATAACTGGCACAGAACCAATGAAGGACAATTATAGGAGGTTGAAAAATGGGCCCCTTTGATCTAGGTGTCCTGATGAGGTTGCAGCATCTGCATCCTCAATTGCGACACCCCGAAAAAGATTAAAGGACAACTGTAGTGACAAGAATATGGAGGCTTCCATATTTATTTTCTTTTAACCACTTAAGGACTACAGGCTTACACCCCCCTAGCGACCGGGCTATTTTTTTTACCATTCAGTGCTCTGCAGCTTTAACAGCTCGCTGCAGAGCCAATCGACTTAGCACACAAATTAATTTTTCCTCCTTTTGTTTCCACCAACAGTGCTTTCTCTTGGTGGCATCTGATCGCTGCTGTGGGCTTTTTTTTTTTCTTTATTTGCTCTTTTTTTTTTTAAATAAAATTTGACTACTGTATATACTCGAGTATAAGTCTAGAAATGTAGGTCTGACTCACTAAATCAGGGGTCCCCAAACATTTTGTGTTGAGGGCCTGGTCAACATACCTCAGACTGCTGGGGGGCCGGAGTATACATAAAATAAATGTAGAAGTCTTTGCGGGCCACACAGTGCAGCATACCCAGGTGACAACCTGCAGTCCAATTGGACAGCAGTGTCGACTGATATGGAATTTGATTGGAAACCAGCGAATTACTGCTTTATGGCTTCCATGTGAATGGGTGGTGCCAGCACTGCTATTCTATATGCGGACCACCAATATTTAGGGCTCGTCTCCACTGTAGCGGTGCGGAATCGCCTGGATTCCATCACTGAAGAAATCGCATGCGGCTGCGTTTCCCCATGCGGATTTACCCGCGATTTTGCATGCGATTTCGCATGGCAAGGAGCCAGGCGAATTTAACCATGTCACTGCCTGTGTAAAGTTCCATTGCCTTTCATGCGAAATCGCGGGGAAATCCGCATGACAAAGCCGCATGCGATTTCCCTATTGAATGCATTAGCGGCGATTCGCCCGCATTCCTGCCGCACGCGAAATCTGACGACCCTGTCGTGCAGATTTTTCCCGCACCGAAAAACGCCGCCGCACACGTGGAAACAGCCCCATCCACTAACATTGAGTATGCGAATCCGCATGCAGTGCCAGCATGCGGATTCGCTATAGTGGAAACGAGCCCTTAAAGATGTAGCTGACTGCATCTATAAGTAATACATTTTGTGTGGGGGGGGCCGATAAAAAAGCCTCAGGGGGCCATATTCGGCCCGTGGGCCTTAGTTTGAGGGCCACTGCACTAAATCAAAGTACAGGCGTCGACTTATACATGAGTCATGAGCAACACTGAGCACACTGAGCAATGTGTGTAGTATTAGTGACATTCCCATTTGCAGCAATTGACACTTTGATAAAGGGAATGCCAAGAAAGCACAGGTCTGAAAGTCTTGGCCACAACAATTAAACCACCCTTGCGTTCAATCCCTTGTGGCCATGCATCCGTGGGAGGGAAATTTTTGTTTCAAAATTGTTTTATCTAGGCGACGATCGGACGTGACGTCATGCGCAGTCCCGATCCTCTCCATAGCTACGCCTGGAGGCTATTGGAGAGGCTGCGCCATCGTGGGTTCCGGGGGAGGTATGTATAAGCAGGGCTGTGGAGTCGGTACAAAAATCTTCCAACTCAGATTCCGACTCCTCAGTTTCTGAAACCACGACTCCGACTCCGGGTACCCAAAATTGCTCAGACTCCGACTCTCCGACTCCTTAGTCTAATACTTAACAGGGCTGTGGATTTTGTACAAAAATCATGCAACTCCGACTCCTCAGTTTCTGAAACCATGACTCCGACTCCATAGCCCTGTGTATAAGGGTGGCGATCGGGGGGATCAGAGGGTGCCGGCGGCGATCGGGGGCAACATGTAGCTAGCCAAGTGCTAGCTACATGATCTGAGACCATTTTTATGAAGAAAAAAAAAACCCACCCAAGGCCATGCAATCCCCTGCGGCGGTATGGACGAGCTGAGCTCATCCATACCGCTCAGGTGATTAACAGGGAGGAAATACTGGGCTGCAGGAAAGGGGGTGAATAATTGCTGCACTTGGGGGTCTGGAGGAATTATTGGCTGCACTTGAAGGGACAGGAGAGGTTAATGGCTACAATACTGTAAGCAGTGCAGTTATTTACCCATCCTTGGCCCTAAGTGCAGGTGTTAATTCTTCCTAATCCTCAAGTGCAGTAATTAACTTTGCTGGGTAGACTTATACATGAGGGTGACTTGTATTCGAGTATATACGGTATTTATTTTTTTTCCTATTGCCTCCTTCACTCACTCACTTTCAAAACAGATCTGTGTGCATTCCGGGGGATCCGTTTTGAAAAACTGAACGCAGGGTCCGGATTTGTCGGGACTTCACGGATCACACTGCCTACTGCCTGCTCCTTCCCCCTATAGGTGTCCCTCCAGGTAGCCTGAGGGGGTAGCAGCCAGGACGGGGTCCCCCTCCAGCTATGTGCCGCAAAAGTATACGAGCGAGCAGGGAAGCAATTACCTTATACTTCCTCTGCTCGCCGTGACTTCCCAGGACCCCCCTCCCCACAGCCCCCGTCCTGGCTGTTACCCCCGCCATCCGTTTTGGGCACAGAAGAAAAATCACAAACGGATCAAAAACGTACGCTGCAAAAGGGCAGCACGGATCCGTTTGCGTTCAGTTTTTTAAAAACGGGAGCCTGGACCGCGGATTGCTTTCTGCAACCGGGTCTAGTGTGGACCTAGCCTTACTGGCAGAGTTACCAGCCAGATCGATTATTTCCAACATTTCCAATCTGAATTTTGATCAATTTATCGATTGTTTTTTTGATCGTTTTTTCAATAGTTTTCTGTTCAGTTCTATGAAAAATCGATCACAAAAACAATAGAAATTTAAAAAAAAAAAAAAAACGATCTGAAAACCGGTCACGTTGGCAATAATCTGGCAGGTAAATCTGCCAGAAAATTGTATGGTGTGTACCTAGCATTAGGTAAGATAGTAGTTTTGTCTAGTGCTAATGGTAAACTGGCTTTTTAGTTAGACTTGGTGAAGGGCTAGCATCCACTGGGCCCCTAGACACTCTCCAGGCCCAAGGCAGCTGGATGATCAGGCTCTGGCTACACCACAGAACTTTTGTTGTAACTACAGGACTTTCTGTAAGGTTAGCCTACCTTTAGCATCTTAACTGTAACGCTGGTATGCAGGGTGTGGCATAGTAGTTTTGATGTTTTTAATAACTGTACGGATTTGTATGCTGATCACCACCAAAACAGGTTTAGATACGACTGTGTGCATTATGTGGTTTCTTTCAAAGAGAAAATAAAACAGGATTTCGATGGGAAAAAAGGGAGTTGCTGCCATCACGCTACATGTGCACCAGGATGAAAGGGGAAGAAAGAAAAAAAAAATGGTCATCTGAATAGTTTTTGCTATGCTTATAGGCTTAGGTTCTCTCTGTTTCCCGTATATGGATTCTAAAAATTCTGGGTTACTCCTGTTGTGTGACTCAGCATATTTTAATAGGGAACAGTAAATTCGGGCGCCTGAGGCTAGTGGACAAATCGGGCGCCGCCATTCACTCCTATAATAAATATCGTTTAATGGGCGCCCGATAGGAAAAAAGGGCGCCGGAGAAAACTAACGTTTTAAAAGCGGCGCCCGGAGACTTAATGTTTTATTACTGTTTCTCATGATTACACATTATTTAATGATTTATACATTTTTACATATTATTTTTAAACGAAAAACAGTACAATATTTTTTTCCAAACATTATTTTTAAACGAAAAACAGTACTTTTTTTTTTTTTTACATTACTTTTAAACGAAAAAACCAACAGGGGGGGTCTTAGGTTTAGGCACCAACAGGGGGGTCTTAGGTTTAGGCACCAACAGGGGGGTCTTAGGTTTAGGCACCAACAGGGGGGTCTTAGGTTTAGGCACCAACAGGGGGGTCTTAGGTTTAGGCACTAACAGGGGGGGTCTTAGGTTTAGGCACTAACAGGGGGGGTCTTAGGTTTAGGCACCAACAGGGGGGTCTTAGGTTTAGGCACTAACAGGGGGGGTCTTAGGTTTAGGCACTAACACGGTGGTCTAGGGGTTAGGGGTAGGTACAGGGAGGGTTACTTAGGCACCAACAGGGGGGGTCTTAGGTTTAGGCATCAACAGGGGGGTCTAGGGGTTAGGGGTAGGTACAGGGAGGGTTACTTAGTAGTTTTTTTTTTTAAACGTTATTATACGTTTCACTATTTAAACGAAAGATTAACGTTTTTACAATTGCCGATTTAATGCACATTATTTAATGATTTATAACTTTAAAAAACAATAATTTTAAACGAAATACAGTACAATACAATTTTAAACGTTAGCCATGCTTATCGTTAAAAACCCGGCGCCCTTTTTTCCCAGCGCCCCTTTTTAACGTACGCATTTTAATAGTCCTATCCTCGACTTACAGGAGCATAGACCACTCCATGCTTCCAGACAGCAAGTTAACTGCAGCTATATATAAACATATCAGCCACCCTTGAGCCCCCATGTGCAGCTGTTCACATGCTAGACATGACCAGGTGAACCCTAAGGCTTTGTTTTTAAAATAAAAATCGCGGACGCCAGCGATTTTCGAGCCGTCCCCCCCTCTCGGCGCTCCTCTGCGTGCTACAATTTTGTACAAGTCGCTTTCTAAGCACTTTTGTAGAGCGATTCCATTTTTTTCACTTCCTGACTCTTTCACCTGGAAATACAATACAATAATTATTCATAAAAGCATGAACGCAATTGCCGGATAAAGCGATCCTATACCTTCCATTGTAGCAAAATCACCCCGAAATGGTACATGCAGCGCTTTTCTGAGCAGAAAGCGAACGAAACGCGCTGATATGAACTATCCCATAAAGATTCACTGCACTAGCGATTTCAGAGCTTTCTTTACGCCCTAGGTGTGAATAAGCCCTAACAGAAATGGAAAACAAAAGTTTACCTGAGGCTTCTACCAGCCACCTGCAGATGTCCTGAGCCCGCACCGGGAAAAACGATCCTCCTGTCCCCTGCCGAGGAATTTCAGTTAAAGGACAACTGAAGTGAGAAGACTACGGAGAATGTCATATTTATTACAATAGCAGTTGCCTGGCAGCCCTGCTGATCTATTTGGCTGCAGGAGTGTCTGTATCACACCAGGAACAAGCATGCAGCTAATCACATCAGATGTCAGAAACATCTGAGATGCTGCATGCTTGTTCAGGGTCTATGGCTAAACACATTAGTGGCAGAGCATCAGCAGGATATACAGGCAACTGGTTTTGCTTAAAGGGGAACTTCGCCCTAAACAAACACACTGTCATCAAGTTACATTAGTTATACAAATTTCTCATGTCCCACGCTATATCTATCGCATACAACAATATCTCCATGGAAAATATAATCAGAGCTAGGATGGGCCTAACTCAGTGTAACTTTTTCTTTCCAGACCCACAGATTATCACTATCACTATTCCCCTTGCAATACAGTGCACAAGATCATACCGTGCGGCAGCAAAGTGGTAGCTGCAGGACCAGCGACGCACATCTGTGTCGCCGGCTGCAGCCGCGCGATCGCTACATCACACTACTCGGCCCCCTTGTGACGTCAACCCGCCGGCCAATCCGCAGCGCCGGCGGGTTGTAAACCTTTGAATGGGCCAATAGAATGCGTATAATACAGTTTGTTTACGAAACAAACTGGATTATACTGCCTGCCTCCCCGCTGGTGGTCACACTTAGCGATCGACCACCAGTGAGGAGAGCAGGCACAGTAAAAAAAGAGACACACACACACACTTTAGGAGCCCCACAGACCCCCCGATCACCCGTAGCACACATCAGACCCCACCCTGTACCCAGCTGCAGCCCACAGTGTGCACCTAACGACCCCCCCATATCACAAATCAATCAATCCCTGTCCCCACCTGTCACTCCTATCCATCAGATCAGACCCCCAACTACCCCTTAGGGCAGGGGTCTCAAACTCGTGGCCCGAGGGCCATTTGCGGCCCTCGATACAATATTTTGCGGCCCTCGCCGGCAAAAGCTTCCTTATAGTTCGCTTCAGTGCTCCCAAGTAATCCGCCGCATCCCCGCCGCTAAACGAGGGCTGAAGAGCCCCCAAATTGCCCGGAGGGCAATCCGCCGGCATTTCCTGGAAGGGGCAGAGCTTTCAGCTTCAGCTCTGCCCCTCCTGATGTCAATCGCCGCCTCTCCCCGCCCGTCTCTGTGAAGGAAGAGTGAGAGGGGCGGGCAGAGGCGGCGATGCGCCACGATTGTGAAATTCCTTATGCGGCCCAGCTTCATCCTGACTTTGCCTCCTGCGGCCCCCTGGTAAATTGAGTTTGAGACCCCTGCCTTAGGGGTATCTGATCACCCCTTCAGATCTCCCCCACCCCTGTATACTGCATTTATCTGACTCCCCTGTAATTGCCCACTAACCTGCTGCCAGTCACCTATCAGTCACCTGTCAGTCATCCCTTGTCAACACCTGTCACTGCCCCCCATCAGATCAGACCAGACCCCCAACTGCTTCTGATCACCCACTCACCCTTTCAGATCCCCCCGAGCCCCCCAACCCCCCCCCCCCCCCCCCGATCACATCAGCAGTCCATTATTTACATCTGTTTTTCCCCGTAAACACGCACTTATTACCCGTCAATAATCCATCTATCACCCCGTCACACCTTTCACTCCTATCCATCAGATCAAACCCCCAACTGCTGATCACCCACCCCCTCAGATCCTCCCCACACCTCCGTAGTGCATTGCTTGGGTATATTCTCCCCCCTGCCATTGTGTATCTTATTTTCTGTCTGTAAGGCTTGATTGTGCTTTGTTTGGGCTACAATTGTCTCAATTGCCCTGTGATTGGCATCGATTGTCACGTAATTGGTTGTCGATTGCTCAGTGATTGGCTTCAATTGCCCTGAGATTGGGTTTGATTGCACCAATTGCCCTCTGATTGGCTGTTTTGCCCTGTGTCTCGATTGTCTCAATTGCCCTGTGATTAGCATCGATTGTCGTGTGATTGGCTTCGATTGTCACGTAATTGCTTTTTGATTGTCGTGTTATTGGACTCAATTGCTCCTTGATTGGCTTTGATTGTGCGGATTGCTGCAATAGTGATGTAATTGCCTCGTTATTGTTTTTGATTATTTGTGTTTCAAAGTTTTTATTAAAGTTTTGAAAGTTTTAACAAAGCAAATTGTACATGAAAAAATGAACAATAATAAAGGAACTCAGGGGACAACATATACCAGAATCTTTCACTAGTGTGGGGGGGTTAGGAACGATAACCAGTAGGATTAGTTTGGCAAATGTTGGAGCAACTGGGAGTGGGATTACTACTGTCAGGAATAAATTCTGTGAGCCCTCAGAGGACTAAGTCCAGCTATCTGGGGCATGCATAGGAAGACTTAAGGGGTAGGGCCGGGAAGGATCCAGCTCAGGCTGGGTATTATGAATGCCTCCTTGGGCGCCCGTCATCCAGTGATGAACGGGCGGGCCAAGAGAGGTTACCAATGTAGTCTAATCCAAAGAGAAGTTGAGAGAGAGAGAGAGATAAGGAAAGAAAGGAAGAGAAAGGAAGAGTGGAGAAAGAAAGGAGAGGGGTCAAGGGTATGGGGGGGGGCCACCTCACAGTCTCGAGAGAGAAGACCACTCCAGATTTGGATGTTCCAAGCGAATCCAGGGGTCCCAGATTTTTTCAAACTTCTTTTGGGTATCTTTAAGGATACTAGTAAGGCGTTCGTTTACCATTATTGAGTTAATTCTTGATTTCACTTCATTGATAGTGACAGAAGGTTTCTTCCAGTTCCGTGCTATTGTCATGGCGGCTGCTGAAAATACTATGGAAGCCAATTTATTTTGTGCAGAGGTTAGGGGTCCTATTTTCCCATGTAGTAAAGCTTGCCAAGGGTCTTTTGCGATTGATTGGTGGAAGAGAGAAGAAAGCAATTTATATACCTGGCACCAGAAGCGAGTCAGTCGTGGGCAAGACCACCAGATGTGTAGCATATCGCCGAGCACTCTACAGCCTTGGAAGCAATAAGGGTTAGCAGATGGAAATATTTTGACCAAACGGGCTGGGACCAGATACCACCGGGTGTTTTTGATTATTTGTGATTGCTCTCTGATCACCATAGTCAGATCTATACTAGGATCCACAAAAAAAACGCAGTGTTTGCCCGATCAGACCTGATCGTTGGCCTGCACTGCGTTCAGCCCGCCCCACCGCAGTGACAGAAAAAAAAGATTTTTCTGATCACTGCAAAAAAACACTGTACACTAGCTTGGGCACTGTAAACATCAGTTTTGATTTTTTTTTTTTTTTTTTAAACTCAGTGACCACAGCTTTCTACCCCTTAAATACTCCCTTTCGCTAGGTAGGTGCTCTTTTTCCTGGGTCGTCTCTGAGGAATACCTCCTAAATTTAGCAGGCCACCATGGCAAAAAAGAGGTTTTCCAATGAAGACATCTACAGGTACATGGACCAGTTGGATGAGGATGATTGGGTTGACTTATTCGACGAATCTTCTGGTTCAGAGTACAATCCTCTAAACAGCAGTGGCTCTCTGACCGATAGTTCCGATGACGAGGTTGAGGTCCCGGCTAGAGCCAGGCGTACCACACCCCATGTCACTGGACTGCAGGTGGCGGAAGATCAGTCTCAAGGGCAGCAGAGTGGTGCTGGCGCTGATCTGATTTTTCTTGGTGAGGCATGCACCAGCAGCGCAGCATCTCCTGGACCTATCAACACCAGTACTACCGTAGAAAACCCTGGTGAAGTGGCGAACACCAGCCTGGTAGTAGAAACTGGTTTGGTGGTACATGCATTAAGACCCGATTCGCAGCCACCAAGTAGACGGGCCCGTACTCCCATTAGTTTTCCAGAGGTGCTGGCAAACCCTGATTGGCGTTCCCCTGATCCCGCCGCACCCGTACTGCCCCCTTTTACCGCCCAGTCTGGAGTCCAGGTGGAGACAGTTGAACTAGGATCGGCCCTAGACTTTTTTTGAACTGTTCCTCACCCAGGATCTCCTTGACTTAATTGTGGCTGAGACCAACCGTTATGCCACATAATTTATAACCGCCAATCCGAAAAGCTGCCACGCCCAGCCTTTTCGGTGGAAACCACTCCAAGTTTCCGAACTAAAAATTTTTTTGGGCCTTCTCCTCAACATGGGTATTACAAAAAAAAAAAAAATATATTGCGCTCTTATTGGTCTACACGCCCAATACATAACATGCCCATGTTCTCTGCTGCCATGTCCAGGTCGCTATTTGAGATCATCCAGCGCTTCCTGCATTTCAATGACAACAAAACCTGTCATGCAAGAGACCACCCAGCTTATGACCGGCTCCACAAAATTCAGCCCCTCATAGACCACCTGTCATCCACATTTGCAGATGCTTATACCCCTGAACAGAACATCTGTGTAGACGAGTCCCTCGTACATTTTACCGGGCGCCTTGGCATCAAACAGTACATCCAAAGCAAGCGTGCCTGGTATGGGGTGAAACTGTGTAAGCTCTGTGATAGGGCCACAGGCTATACATCTCATTTTAGCGTCTATGAGGGAAAAGACTCAAAATTGGAGCCGGTCGGATGTCCTGACTACCTGGGGAGCAGTGGAAAGATTGTGTGGGACTTGGTGTCACCCTTGTTTCATATGGGGTACCATCTTTATGTGGACAACTTTTACACAAGTGTGGCCCTCTATCAGCACTTAAAGTTAGAAGGAATCCGATGCTGTGGCACCGTGCGGCCTAGTCGCCGGGGCTTCCCCCAACAGCTCGTTAACACCAGACTTCAACGGGGGGAGAGGGCCACCCTGTGTACCGATGACTTGCTCTCGGTGAAATGAAAGGACAAGAGGGACGTTTACCTTCTGTCTACCATTCACACAAACACGACAGTACAAATTACACGGGCAACAGAGGTAATTGAAAAGCCCCTCGCCGTCCACGACTATAATGCCAACATGGGAGGGGTGGACTTCAATGACTAGATGTTAGGGCCCTATTTAATTTCCCGGAAAACCAGACGCTGGTATAAGAAAGTGTCTGTATTTAATTCAATTGGTGATTTACAACAGCTTTGTTCACTACAGTAAGGCTGGGAGAACTGGATCTTTCCTTCAATTCCAGGAAAAGATCGTTTCGGCACTCCTCTATCCAGAAGGTGCCAGAGCCCAACCCCCAAATGCAACTAGCCGGCTGCATGGAAGGCATTACGCCTACCCGATTCCCAGTACCCCAACTCAACCCCAGAAAAAGATGTCGTGTCTGCAGCAAGGCTGGAATAAGGCATGACACCCCCCGTTTACTGTCCCTCCTGTCCTGACCAGCCTGGCCTATGCCTAGGGGAGTGTTATGAGAGGTACCACAAGAAGGCACACTTTTAGAACCTGGGGAACTACAGACACAGCAGTAGGCACACAAGGGTCTCTCAGTGCTATTTCACACTGGCGCGATGCGTTAGGGCAAATTGCCTAGCAAGTGTCACACTTTGCGGTCCCCCCCTACGCCGGTAGTGCTTGACTTAACGCTAGTGCATGCCTACGTTACTGCGTGGCTTCTGCAGCAATTTGGGTCGGCCCGGAAGTCATGTTAGTCTACGGCGACGCAGTTAATTACTAGGCCGAATGCTACTCTTGTGGTATTCCCTGAAGGTCTGTTTTGGGCGAGACGGTGCGGCGGGCTCGACCGACCGGATAGGCCAGTATGCAGTGTGAACCCAAACATCAGGTTTTGAGAGATCCAAATACACTGGCCTGCCAGAAACCTCTCCTTTCACTTGGGACAGAATGCATAATGTACTTCGCCACATATCTGTGCGATTTGCACATTGACCCATGGAGGAGGAGAAGTTTGTCCTCAGATCGCAAGAAAAAAAAAAAAAAAGTAAGCAAAAAAGGTTAATGTTTGGTTACCAATGTTATTGTTTGGTTTGAACATATTTAATAAAGTTTAAAAAAGTTAATCTTAATCCTCCTCCTCCTTTTTTTCCAACCGACCAATCAGCTGCAGCACTGATGGTGCATCCTGACAGAAGCATTGTGCTTCTGTCAGGTTACACATAAAATCGGTGCATGCAGCGCTGTAGGATGAGATTTCTCCTCCACAGTAAAAAAAAAAGAAAGAAAGATACGTTTGCCGAGGCATATGGGCCGAGGAGCAGTGTTGGGGTTCATATGCTTTGGCAAGCACTTTGTATCAAAAAAGAACTCAAGCAATGATTTCTCCATTCACATCGATCGATGTGGATGAATAAATCAGGTTTGCCTGGGCATACGAGCTGGTGGGTTTGGATTTTTGGGGTGGCAGCTCCTATGTCCAGGCGGACGCCTTCCCCTCTTTCTTTTTTTTTTTCACATTTTTTGGCAGATATTTGTTCATCCACATTGATTGATGCGAATGAAGGGATGTTTGCCGTTCATTTTTCCTTTCAGCCCAGAATGCATTACCTGTATGCCCAATATAAGGAGTATAGCAGAAATACTGGCCATACATTTAATGATTGCAGAGACCCTAAAATGCCAGGACAGACCCCACAAATGACCTCAAAGTATTCCGTGAGGTGCATGGGGAGTTCATAGAAGATTTTATTTTTTGTAACAAGTTAGCATAAATTGTTTTTTTTTCACAAAGTATCCTTTTCTGCTAACTTGTGACATAAAATATTTTTTTTTTTATAAACTCACCATGCCCCTCACCGAATATTTTGTGGTGTCTTATTTCCAAAATGGGGTCATTTGTGGGGTTTGTTAACTGTCCTGTCATGTGGGGGGGCTAAATTGTGAGCACCCCTGTAAAGCCCAAAGGTAGTCATTGCACGTTGGGCCCCTTAGCGCAGTTAGGCAGCAAAAAAGTGCCACATGTGCTATCGCCATACCCGGGAGAAGTAGTACAATGTGTTTTAGGGTGTATTTTTACACATACCCATGCTGGGTGGAAGAAATCACTCTGTAAATGACAATTTTTTTTTTTTTTACACACACAATTGTCCATTTACAGAGATATTTCTCCCACCCAATATGGGTATGTGTAAAAATACACCACAAAACACATTGTACTACTTCTCTTGAGTACAGCGATACCACATGTGTGGCACTTTATTGCACCCTAAGGGCTTGATTCACAAAAGAGTGCTAAGTGTTTTCGCATTGCGCGCGATCGCGAATTTTCGCGCGAAACGATAACGTTTTCGCGCGCAAACGCGAATTTTACCGCGAAATCGATATCGTTTTCGCGCGAAAATTCGCGTTTGCGCGCGAAAACGTTAGCGTTTCGCGCGAAAATTCGCGATCGCGCGCAATGCGAAAATTCGCGCGAAAACGGCCGTGCTAACACTTAGCACTCTTTTGTGAATCAAGCCCTAAGTGTGCTAAGGGGTCCAAAGTTCAATGAGTACTTTTAGGATTTCACAGGTCATTTTGAGACATTTGGTTTGTAGACTACTCCTCATGGTTTAGGGCCCCTAAAATGCCAGGGCAGTATAGGAACCCCACAAATGACCCTATTTTACAAAGACATCCCAAGGTATTCCGTTAGTAGTATGACGAGTTCATAGAAGATTTTATTTTTTGTCACAAGTTAGCGGAAAATGACAGTTTGTAAAAAAAAACAATAAGAATCATTTTCCGCTAACTTGTGACAAACAATGAAATCTTCTATGAACTCACCATACTCCTAATGGAGTACCTTGGGGTGTCTTCTTTCTAAGATGGGGTCATTTGTGGGGTTCCTATACTGCTCTGGCATTTTAGGGGTCCTAAACCGTGAGGAGTAGTCTTGAAACCAAATGTTTCAAAATGACCTGTGAAATGCTAAAGGTACTCATTGGACTCTGGGCCCCTTAGCGCAGTTAGGGTGCAAAAAAGTGGCACACATGTGGTATCGCCTTACTCGGGAGAAGTAGTCCAATGTGTTTTGGGGTGTATTTTTATACATACCCATGCTGGGTGGGAGAAATCTCTCTGTAAATGGACAATTGTGCGTAAAAAAAAAAAAAAAAAAATTGTCATTTACAGAGATATTTCTCCTACCCAATATGGGCATGTGTAAAAATACACCCCAAAACACATTGTACTACTTACATATGTGTGACACACCATATGTGTGACACTTTTTTGCAGACAAACTGCGCTAAGGGGCCCACAGTGCAATGACTACCTTTAGGCTTTACAGGGGTGCTTACAATTCAGCACCCCAAAATGCCAGGACAGTAAACACACCCCACAAATGACCCCATTTTGAAAAGTAGACACTTCAAGGTATTCATTGAGGGGCATGTTGAGTCCATGACAGATTTCATTTTTTTTGGTTACAAGTTAGCAGAAATTGAAACTTTTATTTTTGTCACAAAGTGTCATTTTCCGCTAACTTGTGACAAAAAAATAAAATCTTCTATGAACTCACCATGCCTCTTAGTGAGTACTTTAGGATGTCTTCTTTCCAAAATGGTAGCAGTAGGGTATTGTACCGTTTCGGTCCAACGGACACAGCGTGGATGATCTTCGTGTCACTGCCCTGAAGGGCGGCTTCAAAAACGTCAAATGACCGATTAATAGCAGAAACAAAATTTATAAATTGGTTCAAAGCTGTGCAGAAGGGTTTGAATAAGGACAACAACTTTCTATATTGGTATGAGATTGATGATATATGAACTGTCTCAGCCACTCTAGCTGAACTTGTGAACTAAGATTTTACGATACCTCTGGGTCAATCCTAATACCAGGTCTGTGAGCAATGGAGTAAACAAGGATCCTTATCTTACCCCATTTAGATGGTCTGTTCGTATTAAGGCATCTTATTGACGTATTTATGCTTGAAAAAAATATCTGTTTTCCCTTTTGATGTTGCATGTATATAAGCTGTCTGTACCACCAGCTTGCAAACTAACAGGATGTAAACCTGACGAAGGCTGCAAGGCCGAAAGCTTGTTTATTCTTATTAATTTGTAGTTAGGCAATAAATGGTATCATCCTGATTTAAAACTTCCAAAATGGGGTCATTTGTGGGGTATTTATACTATCCTGGAATTTTAGCACCTCATGAAACATGACAGGTAGTCAGAGAAATCAGAGATGATTCAAAATGGGAAAATTCACTTTTGGCACCATAGTTTGTAAACGCTATAACTTTTACCCAATCCAATAAATATACACTGAATGTTTTTTTTTTTTTTTTTAATCAAAAGACATGTAGCAGAATAACTTTCGCGCTCAAATGTACAGGAAATTTTACTTTACTTGAAAAATGTCAGCACAGAAAGTTAAAAAAGTCATTTTTTGATGAATATAATAAAAACTTAAAATCGCAGCAGCAATCAAATAGCATCAAAAGAAAGCTGTATTAGTGAGAAGAAAAGGACGCAAAATTCATTTAGGTAGTAGGTTGTATGACCGAGCAATAAACCGTTAAAGCTGCAGTGGTCTGAATGGAAAAAAACAGCGCTGGTCCTTAAAGCGGAATATAACCCTGCATTTCAACTTTGCTCTAAAACATTATTTACAGCATATTATATGCAACCAGCATTTTTTTTACTAGACCAGCATTGGAAGGGTTAAACACAGAGGTTTAAAGTTCCGATAGATACATTTTAACTAAATAGAATGTAACAAGTTATAAATGTTACACACTCTTTGGCTGTTCTCCAGCTCCTCAGTCAGAGAGAGGAGTCACATTCAACACTTAGATACATTTATGTAAACAAAATGTATCTATGTCAGCTTTGGATGCGTCTGCAGAAATCTAAAGGAACTTTAAAGCTGTGTGTAACCCTTCCAATGCTGGTCTAGTAAAAAAAAAAAATGCGGGTTGCATATAATATACTGTAAATAATGTTTTAGAGCAAAGTTGAAATGCAGGGTTATATTCCACTTTAAGGGGGGGGGGGGGGGGGGTAAAGGCTGAGTCCTCAAGTGGTTAAAGATATTGGGCCATATGCAATTTACTTTTTCACCTGAGTTTTCTCCTAGGAGATAATTTTTCATCTTCAATTTAAAGTAACTTTCCGTCACTTTTCAACTAAAAAAGTACCAAAAAGTACTTGAGAAAGTACTATTAAAATTATTTTGGAGTATTTTCTTGCATGCTGGTGGCTTAAAAGGCATTTTATTGACAAGTTAAAAAGTTATCACCTAGGAGAAGTGAATTGCATATGGGCCATTATCTCATATGGGATCATTCTATTATGATGTTGTACAATTATAAGTTAATTGTTTCTTTTACTTTGTTTTTTTAGGAGTAATAATGTGTACATCTCTACATGCAGCTACTCTTACTCTATATGTTATATATATCTAGTTTACCACATAACTAATCGTCTACTTATGTTATACATAATGGTCAGAATTACCGTTACACCAAGGATGTTTGTTTCTCTTCCTGACTGACGGGGGTTCGTTCTAGCCCACTGTAGCCGTCAGACCGGTGCATTATCAATAGCCATCTCTGACTACCCCAAGGGTTATGTAAATGTCAGAGAGTTACGCTAGACCTCTATATTGTGCTAAGTCATTTGACCTCAGCCATTCTTTGTAATATGTCATGCTTCTTTTAATATATGATGTTATGTTTCTGCTTACTTTTTTCTCAATAAAAAAGTTTACCAGTAATAATGAAAAAGTTACATTAGTTATGTTGAGTAAAATAGATATTATCTCTTACACACCCCGTTTTAAAAGGACAGGCAAATGTTTGTGATTTCATGGGGGCAGCCATCTTTTTCATGGGGGCAGCCATCTCTTTGGTTGAAAGGGGGGTGACAAGGAGCATGAGACACAGCTGCGCACGCTTGGCTTCAAATCTCAAATTCAGAAGGGGGAAAAAAAAAAAAAAAATTGTGCCAAAACAGCAGAACAACAACAACATCAGAAATCACATCATGCTTTGCACAGCATCAGGGGAGAACGCCTGGGCAGTTTTCTTCTGTGCAGCTAAAAATGAGGCTTGGGTAAGAAAAACAAAGTTCTGATGCTGTAAAAAAAAAAAAAAAAAAAACACCAAGCCAGTTGCTGCCAACTGAGTAGGTTTTTAGTCTGGAGTTTCACTTTAAAAGGAAACAAATACGGCAGCCTCCATAGCCCTCTTGCTAAAGTTGTTAACGTTCACTTTAACCCCTGGCCACGTCTAGTGTATAAACAACTGTACATGGGGGCTCAAGGGTCGCTGATGTGTTTGTTTATATATAGCTGCAAGTGCAGTCCTGGCGCTGGCACAGGATGTCTGCAGGGGGCCGGTAGAAGCCCCAGGTAAGTTAAAAACTTTTCTTTTTTCCATTTCAGTTAAAGAGGAACTCCAGTGGAAATAATGTAGTAAAAAAAAGTGCTTCATTTTTTACCATAATTATGTATAAATGATTCAGTCAGTGTTTGCTCATTGTAAAATCTTTCCTCTCCCCGATTTACATTCTGACATTTATTACATGGTGACATTTTTACTGTGGGCAGGTTATGAAGCTGCTCCTAGCTGTTTTGGCTGTTAGAGGCAGCTGTAAACAGCTAATTCCTGTCTGTGAACCTTGTTACATTGTAACAAACTGCCAAAAGTATCCCGGTACTCAGAGCTTCTTGTGGGAGGGGTTTCAGCACAAAATCAGTCATACAGCGCCTCCTGATGGTCTGTTTGTGAAAAGCATTATATTTCTCATGTAAAAGGGGGTATCAGCTACTGATTGGGATAAAGTTCAATTCTAGGTTGGAGTTTCTCTTTAAGGTTCACTATAAAAGGTATGCCACACAAGAGACTTTCAATAAAGCTGAATTTGTACAGTAAAAACTAAAATATGAAAGTGGAGCAGCTCATCAGAGAAAACAAAGCAGGGAACACACTAAGCAGAATCGCATGTGTTTTCAACTATGTGCTATGGGGAGCCCGCATGCGGTGAAACAGGGATTGTTTATAGTAGCGGAGCTTAGGATCTCTGGACCCCAGTGCCAGTTTTACATTGAGCCCCCTGAGGCTGGGTGCACACATAAGAGCGCAAAAGGTCGTGTTTTCTGTCACGTGCGGGGGTTTTTCGTGGGGGATTTTAATGCGTTTGTGTTTTTTCCGCATATGCGTTTTTCTAAAGTTTTGTGTGCGTTTTTACGAGTTTGAGGATCGCATATACAAAACATGCATTTTTATGTTTTATGCAAATCACTCGGAAATACATCACAAAACCTTTTTTTTTTCAAAAAAAAAAACGCATATAAAACGCACGAAAAACGCATACAAAAGTTCCCATTGACTTTCATTATGTGTATTTTTGATGCGTTTTTGAATAGTATGCAAGAAAACCAGCATTTTTTAAAACGTACGCATACAAAACGCATATGTGTTTTTTCATGCAGCCCATAGACTTCCATTAGCAGCAAAAATGCAGCGTTTGGCACCTAGCCTCAAGCTTCTCTACACAACAATTGATATGGAGAACCAAGCCCTTGCCTAGGACAGCCAGCTGCAATGTCTACAGGTGTAGACTGGGGAGGAAAACAGTCTTATTAATGGATAAAACTAATCAAAGCACTTTTCCACGAACTGTTGAGCTGTGTGCTCAGCAAGCAATTGCCAGGCAGCAGTGAGCAGTTACCAAGCAGCAGCAAGCAGTTGTGAGAATTTGAGAGGCATTTCACTGCCTGTAAACAGTTCATGGAAAAAAGGCCTTATAGAGGTGATCATTACCAGCCTAGCACCAATAAAGAGCTAATAAAGTGGTTGAAGGAAGGCCCCTCTGGTCTAGGGGCCCTGGTATGGTCACTACTGCTGCATCCCCCTATTGCACCGCCACTAATTGTATAGTTGCTCCAGTTCTCTACACCTGTATTAATACATCATCCTCTGTGTATACATCTCAAAATTGCACCTACAGACTTCTAAAATATAATGTAATGCAATAACATGTTTTTAGGGCTGGTTCACACTGGGGTGCGTCTTGGCAACCAACGGTCCAATTTCTAGCTAAAAATTGTTCAAGCGATTAGAAATGGTTGTAAATAATCTCCGTTGATGGGTACAATCGATTATGAACGATTATAAAAATAGTCGTCCGATTGGATTTTCGTCAAACCAAAATTTGGATTTGTCTGTTGTAATCGATAGTAAGGAAAGATTGGTTTGTTGATGGTGTAGAGAACGATTTTTCTTCCGATCGGAATTATCTGATTTCTCAAATGATTTTTTGCTAGAAATTAAAATTTTAGTGGCCAGTTAGCAAAGCTTTTCAGTGCTTTGCTAATTGCCGACAATCAGCAGATCGCTGTTACTAACGTATCCCTATGAGATCATTCTTACTGCAGCATAGATCACAAACGTGCTGCATGCAGCATTTTGTCGGTGATTGCGATCTTGAACGAGAAATCACAAATCGCTGCAAAATCGTGAAATTTCATGCTGCAAATTTAAAAAAAAAAAATCATTTTCTTCCATAGGACGCAAAACACATAGATACATCTTAGATCAATGCCTGGCTGCAGCGTGGTCTGTGTTAAAATGAAAGGATACCGTTATTATTGTACACATTTCAGTGGTTTCAGTATGCACAATGCTTGTGATAGTTTGAGTGCAAATCACGAAGTTACTTACCAAATGCCAAAGATAAAGAGCGTGAGAAAGGCCAGGGCTCCGATGATGTACGATTTATGAGGCATTTCGTACTGCAGCTTTCCTGGGCGTTATCACCCAATGATGAGACAATCCCTTGCAGTCAAGCAAACATCTTCATAAGGAGAACATAACTGTGACGGCTCTCTACTGCTTGCTATAGCTGTAACGTGAAGCCTAGTGGGCAGTAATGGATGAACTGTCAGAAACACACTGAAGTCTCCCTGTGTGTTTCCTGATGCTGGATCCGGAGGAAGAGCTCTGTACAACCCATTAATAACCCCTTGTGGGAGTGCATAACACACTGGCTACATGCAGAGCAGATAACATTTCTCCTGCCGTGACTTGCACGGGAATAGCTGAGCAGTGAGCACCATTCAAGCTAGGTTTAATTTTTACTAGAAACTTTTAAGTAACGTAGGGAAGCAATATTTAAAGGGAACCTGTAAAAAAAAAAAAAAATCATCCCCTGTGGGGTACTTGCCTCTGGATCCTAATGAGGCTTCCCTCCTCTTCTCCTGCAGCCCCGATCCAGCGCTAGGCAACCCCCCCAAAGTGTGCGGGCTGCAGGATTATAAGAATCCTGTGAGAGCCTCGCATAGGCGCACTTGCGGCTTTCGTTCAGACAGAAATAACCGTGCCCAATCGGATGCGGATCCAGTTGGGCTCGGCTATTTCCACCTAAACGAAAGCCGCAAGTGTGCCTGCGCAGGATGCTCCCGCTGACGGGATAGGTGTGTGTGGCCATCGAATGACCACGGGGAAATCGAAACTTAGCCACGGCGGGGGAACGGAGGATAGTGAGTACCAGCGCGGGCACAGGGCGTCTGCAGGGGGGAGGTAGAAGCCCCAGGTAAGTAAAACTCCTTTTTTTCTGTTTACTAAAACGCTTTAGGTTCCCTTTAATACCAAATAGGGCCCCAGGCAGATCCATGAATTTGGGGGCCCTCCCAGTTTGGTGGTTGTTGGAAAATCTTAAACAAGCGGTTCTTCCTAAGTACACAGGCACTTGTGGAGAGTGGAGTGTGACACTGGCTATGCAATTGCACCTTTCATAAACAGTGACCAGATTTTTCTGGGTCCAACCTTGGGGGGTAAAAGCTGAAAAATGCGGGGGGGGGGGAGATCGGGAGGCATTCGCGGCGCACCGAAAAAATGGGCGTGGCCATGACATTGTATGGGCGGAGCGTAACCGTAGCCCCAAAGCAGCAAATGTAGCCCCAAAGCAGCAAATATAGCCAACTATGACCATTAAATAATAAATGCAGCAACAGTTACCCCAGACACCAGAAAATAAACGCAATTTGGACAACATTTCAGCAGAAAACAGATGCAATTTGGGCAACATTTCAGCAGAAAATAAACGCAATTTGGACAACATTTCAGCAGAAAACAGACGCAATTTGGGCAACATTTCAGCAGAAAACAGACGCAATTTGGGCAACATTTCAGCAGAAAACAAATGCAATTTGGGCAACATTTCAGCAGACAACAAACGCAATGTGGGCAACATTTCACCAGAAACAAATGCAATTTGGGCAACATTTCACCAGAAAATAAACACAATGTGGGCAACATTTCAGCAAAAAAATAACGCAGCAGTGGGCAACATTTCAGCAGAAAATAACACAGCAGTGGGCAACATTTCAGCAGAAAATAACACAGTGGGCAACATTTCAGCAAACAACAAATGCAATTTGGGTAATATTTCAGTAGAAAACAAACGCAATTTGGGCAACATTTCAGCAGAAAACAAACTCAATTTGGGCAACATTTCACCAGAAAATAACGCAGTGGGCAACATTTCAGCAGAAAATAAACACAGTGGGCAACATTTCAGCAGAAAATAACGCGGCCGGGACGTCCCGCGGCTAAAAGCGGGACGTTTACCGGGACCTGGCGCAGGATGGGACAGGGGACCCTGAATCCGGGACCTGTCCCAGGTAAAGCGGGACATATGGTCACCGTATTTAATCACAGTTTTAGATGGACATCGTGGTATGCAGTGGGGGTTAATTAAGCCTGACAGCCGTTTCATGTTACATAATGCTTCCTCAGAGGCTAATAGGATGGGTGCATACTATTAGCTTCTGATGAAGTGTTCTATAATGCAAAATGGCTGTCAGGCTTGATTAAGGGGAGCCATACATCAGGCGAGTTGGTGGCCGATCGACCATCCAATTCGATCATTATAATCGAATTGTATGAAAATCGGTGCCGCCAAGTACATGATGTACCAACCATGCCATGCAACGAATTTCGGGACGAGATGTTGGGCAGACTTGCTCAATCGTGTGCGCGGCGGGAATGGCGTGCAATTTCCCGACAAACGCGACAAAACCCCCAACACTGTACCCCCCTAATGTAAATGTGCCCCATTTAAAGTATACATTACCTATCCGCGTGGGGCGCGTGTATACGGATGAGGAATCCCACAAGCCAGCGGGGCACAAACGGAGGCCGCGGACAGGTAATGTATACTTTGCATTGGGGCGGGGGGGATTTTGGATCGATTTCAGCATAAAGTTGAACGTTTCTTATCAGATTCGATAAGAGAGAGATTTGTCTCTTGGTCGAATCTGACCATACATCACTAGATGTATGGCTAACTTAATAGAGGTGGCCCGAACGGTGGTTCGCGTTCGCCATGTAAGGCGAACTTTTCCGGAAGTTCAGTTCGCCCCCATAGTGCACCATTAGGGTAAACTTTGACTCTCTACATCACAGTCAGCAGGCACATTGTAGCCAATCAGGCTACACTCCCTCGTGGAGCCACTCCCCCCCCCTTATAAAAGGCAGGCTCCGCCGGCCATTACACTCACTCGTGTGCCTGCAATAGTGATAGAAGGGACAGCTGCTGGCAGACTCTCATAGGGAATGATTAGTTAGGCTGTTGTAGGCTTGTTAGCTTGCTCCTTGCTGATTTCTTATTGCTAAAATAGCACCCTACAACAGCTCTTTTGAGAGCTAATCTTGTTCTTGTGATCTATTTTTTTTTCTGAGTGTCCCACTGACACTTGCCTTGCTAATTCATACTGTGTGTGTGCCACTGCCAGGCCCAGCACATTCAGTGACTACCTGTGTGTGTGACAGGTGCACATTGTAATACCCAGCAGGGCTGCTCAAATCCGAAACCGGGAGACGTCCGAATAGTTCTATCCGGATATCTCCCAGTAAACCTGGGGGGGTCAATCTTACCTGTCTGACGTCTTCTTTGTCCGTCCCTCGGCACCTCCCACGAAGCGCTCCAAGCAGCGTTCACGTGATTACAAACACTTCCTCCTTCCGGGTTGAAAAAGGAAGTGTTTATAATCACGTGACGCGCGTGGAGTGCATCGTGGGAGGCGCAGAGGGATGGACGAAGAAGACGTCAGACAGGTAAGATTGACCTACGACCACCGACCCCCCCCCCCCCCGTGGCACAGGTTTAGCAACTATCCGGATGTCTCCCAGTTTCGGATTTGACCAGCCCTAATACCCAGTACTGCATATACCTACCTGTTGTGTTCAGCGAACCCACCTCATCACTGCATATACCTACCTGTTGTGTTCAGTGAACCCACCTCATCACTGCATATACCTAGCTGTTGTGTTCAGTGAACCCACCTCATCACTGCATATACCTACCTGTTGTGTTCAGTGAACCCACCTCATCACTGCATATACCTACCTGTTGTGTTCAGCGAACTCACCTCATCACTCAAATACCTACTTATTGTGTTCAGTGAACCCACCTCATCACTGCATATACCCACTGTGAATGAGCTGTACTGGGTGGCCACACTACTAGACCCTCGGTATGAGCACAAAGTGGCGGACATGTAACCAGCTCACCAGAAAGCAGAAAGGATGCAGCACATGCAGAACAAGCTGGCAAGTATGCTTTACAATGCGTTTAAGGGTGATTTCACAGCACTATGCAATAAAGGTACCACTGCCAGTAATCCTCCTCCCATGTCCACGCAGGCAAGGACAGGACGCTCCAGCGATCTCATGGGGATGTTGGACATGCGGACATTCTTTAGTCCAACGCCTCGACTTAGCACTTCCGGATCCAGCCTCCACCAACGCCTGGACCGGCAGGTAGCCGTCTACCTGGCCTTAAGTGTGGATGTAGACACTGTGAGCAGCGATGAACCCTTGGACTACTGGGTGCGCAGGCTTGACCTGTGGCCAGAGCTGTCACAATTTGCCATTCGACTTCTGTCTTGCCCTGCCTCAAGCGTCCTGTCAGAAAGGACCTTCAGCGCAGCTGGAGGCATTGTCACTGAGAAGAGAAGTCGCCTAAGTCACAAAAGTGTTCAGTACCTGACCTTTATCAAAATGAATGAGGCATGGATCCCGGAGGGCTACTGCCCGCCCGAAGACTAAGTCAGTCCCCACACACAGCATCTCTGCCTGCAGGCCGCTTGCCTTCTCCGCCAACACCAACAGGGTCCAGGACTCCAGGCGGATTCCCGAATTTTTAAGGTCGCTGCTAGCAGCGGCCACTATACTAATTTTTCTGGTGCGTGTACATGCCTGCCTAATTTTTCTGGCTGCAGTGCAGCTGCAACAACAAAACAAAAGGCATGTACATGTGCCCATTCCCCTTCGTGATCATTTCCTTGCCACGGTGAAGGGGCTTGCGTATCACAATGAAGCAATGACCGCCGGCTATATGAGTGCCCTGGGGGGGTGGCGCACCAAAGATAATAAGGTCGTTGCTTCATTGTGGACAGACCAAATTTGATCAGCTGGACAGTCACTGTTGTTCAATCATTGAACTACCACAGCCCGGCGACCATATGGGCTTGAAAACGGCCTGCACTCTCGCCATGGTGCGCACCAATCCAGCACGGCCATCACTATGCAAACAGCTGTTTACGGTGCGTTACACAGTGAGTTTGGTGTGTCAGTGTGAAGCAGTACTCTAATTACACTCCCTGATTGATGTATACACATGCAAGATGTTTTAAAGCAGTAGGATCAGCCATACTATGCCAGGGGGAAAAAAAACATATATAAGTAGAAAAATACTTGATCTACTTACATAACACATGTATTATACTGTCCACGTTTTGTTTTCAGTGAATGTTACATAGTAAATTTATTTATTTATTGTATTTATAAAGCACCAACATATTACGCAGCGCTGGACAATAAATAGGGATACATACAATATTTAGGGGTGACATACAGCAAAATGACAATACCTGAATACAAGAAAGACCAGATCATGCAGCACAGTATGAGTACAAGGTAATGCTTAGTCACTGGAGGGGAGCATGGAGATTAGGCAAGTTAGGTTCATTTAGATGCATAGCATGGGTTCGCAGTAATGGAGGTGCATGATCAGGTAGGACACAAAAGGAGGCGGACCCTGCCCAAAGGCTTACAATCTAGAGGGAGAGGTAAGGACATGGAAGGTAGGGGACCAGAGTTCAGCTGTGGGTTTAGAGCACTTGTGAGGGGTAGTAGGCCAGAGTGAAAAGGTGAGTTTTGAGGGCTTTCTTGAAGATGTTGAAGGAGGGGGCTGCCCTAATGGGTGGAGGTAGGGAGTTCCATAGTGTTGGAGCAGCTCTTGAGAAGTCCTGGAGGCGTGCATGGGACTGGGTGATGCGGGGGGCGGTTAGGCGAAGTTCATTGGAAGAGCGGAGTGAGAGGCTAGGTGTGTACCTCTGAGTAAGATCGGAAATGTAGGTTGGACAGGTTTTGTGGACAGATTTGTAGGTCAGACACAGTATCTTGAATCTGATTCTGGACTGGATAGGAAGCCAGTGGAGGGATTCAAGGAGGGGATCCGCCGTGGTGGAGCGATGGGAGCAGTGGATAATTCTGGCTGCCGCATTCATGATGGACTGCAGTGGGGCTGTTCGGGTCATAGGGAGACCAGACAGCAGGGCATTGCAGTAGTCAAGGCGGGAAATTATGAGGGCATGGATGAGGAGTTTGGTGGTGGCAGAGGTCAGGAAAGGGCGAATCTTACAGATGTTACGAAGGTGGAAGTTGCAGGACTTTGTGAGGTTTTGGATGTGGGGAGTGAAGGAGAGTGCGGAGTCCAGGGTGACACCCAGACAGCGGGCTTGAGAGGTAGGGTGAATGGTAGTGTGGTTAACAGTGACATGCACATCTGGGAGGTTTATGGATGTCCGGGGTGGGAAGATCATAAATTCCGTTTTGTCTAGGTTTAGTTTCAGTAACCTAGCGGATATCCAGGAGGAGATGGCAGATAGGCAGGAGGAGACCTTGTCCATGGTAGTGGTGGATATGTCAGGGGTGTGGAGGTAGATCTGGGTGTCATCTGCATACAGATGATAGTTAAAACCCATAGAGGAGATAACCTTGCCAATGGAGGATGTGTATAGGGTGAGCAGTAGGGGGCCAAGGACTGAACCTTGGGGGACTCCCACCGAGAGGTGGTTGGGGGTGGACGAGGACTCATTGAAAGCGGTCGTGAAGGAGCGGTTGGAGAGGTAGGATGAAAGCCAGGACAGGGCAAAATCGTTAATGCCCATGGCCTGGAGGGACTGGAGGAGTAGGGGATGATCTACTGTGTCAAACGCTGCTGAAAGGTCAAGGAGGAGGAGAATGGAGTATTTACCTTCAGCTTTAGCTAAGGCAAGGTCATTGACCACTTTGGTGAGAGCAGTTTCGGTTGAGTGGGCAGGCCGAAATCCAGATTGCAGTGGGTCTAGCAGTGAGTTGGCATTGAGGAACTGGGTCAGGCGTTTGTGAACCAGACGCTCAAGAAGTTTTGAGGGAAAGGGGAGGAGGGAGATAGGACGGTAGTTGGAGGGTAGCGAGGGGTCGAGGGAGGGTTTATTGAGCAGGGGTAGTACAGTGGCCTGCTTGAAGTCTGAGGGGAAGGTGCCCGTGGATAGGGAGAGGTTAAACAGGGTAGTGAGGACTGGGGCCAGATCCGTGAAGTGAGGCTGAAGTAGATCAGAAGGGATAGGATCAAGGGGGGAGGTAGTGGTATGGGAAGTCTGCAGTAGGTGGATGACTTCCTCGGTGGTAGTAGGAGTGAAGGAGGTGAGGGGAGGATAGGGTGGAGGAGGAGCTGGTTGGGAGGGGGTGGGAGGTGAAGATTTGAGATTGGATATTTCCTGGCGGATGGAGACAATTTTGTTGGTGAAGTGGGTGGCTAAATCTGTGGCAGAGAGGGAGGAAACGGAGGGTGGGGGGGGGGTTAAAGAAGGGAGTTGAAAGTGGCAAAAAGACGCCGGGGGTTGGAAGCTTGTGCTCCGATGAGCTTGGTAAAGTATTCCTGCTTCGCATGAGCAAGGGCAGTGTGAAACTGCAGCAGGTTGGTCTTGTACTGTAGGAAATCCTGGTTAAGTCTAGTTTTCCTCCATTTCCGTTCAGTGGCGCGTGTTTTCCTCTGGAGGTTGCGAGTATGGGTAGTGCGCCAGGGCTGGGGGTTAGGGGGTCGGTTGCAGCGAAATATTGGTGGAGCAGCTTTCTCTATGGCTGATGAAAGAGTTTGGTGATACTGAGCTGCAGCAAGATTAGGACAGGTTAGGGTGGGGAGAGTGGAGGAGAGGGCATGGAGGGGGTCAGCAAGGACGCTAGGGATGAGCTTGCGTAGGTCTCGCTGCCATCGACCAGGTGGGTGGGCGGGTAGTTTGGAGATGCCTTCTGTGAGGAGGTTGAAGGTGAGAAGGTGATGGTCTGAGGGTGGAAAGGGTGCGATGTCAAGGTCTGCAATGGTGGTGGATTTAGTGAATATAAGGTCGAGAGTGTGACCTGCAGTGTGAGTGTGGGTGTTGGTGTGTTGTACTAGTCCAAGTGAGTTGGCAATGGTGAGTAGCCAGGTCACAGCAGAGTTCTTGGCTTCATCGATAGGAATATTGAAATCCCCAAGGATGATGGTGGGGAGGTCAGAGGAGAGGATGTGAGGGAGCCAGGAGGCAAGGTCATCGAGAAATTGTGGGGTGGAGCCCGGAGGACGGTATAAGACCGCAACAATGGCAGGGAGGGGGTGGGAGAGGTGGATGGTGTGGGCCTCGAATGATGTGAATTGTAGGGAGGTAGGTGGTGTGAGGACACGGAAGGTGCAGGATGGGGAGAGGAGCAGACCCACCCCTCCCCCGGTCCTGTTGTCTGGTCTAGGGGTGTGACTCAAGTGAAGCCCCCCGTAGGAGAGGGCAGCCTCTGCGGCAGAGTCAGAGGGGGTGAGCCATGTCTCAGTGAATGCGAGGATGGTGAGGGATTTGGAGAGGAAGAGGTCGTGGACTGCTGTAAGTTTATTGCGGACGGATCTGGCATTCCAGAGACCGCAGGGTAGGGGGAGCATGTGTTTGTGGGTGGGATGGATGGAAATAAGGTTGGAGCGAGGATGGGTGTTGAGGTTATTTGTGGACAGATGGCTGTGAAGTGTATGACGCAGGTCAGCAGGGGATGCTTGTCTGGCAGCAGGCTGTGGCCCTGGATTGGGTAATATATCACCCGCTGCAAGTAAGAGTAGGAGGGAGAGAGTAAGCAAATGTGAATGGGATTTAAATGTTTGTGAGGTTTTTGAGCTGCTGGAGGGAGAGAGAGATTTCAGGAGAGCTAACAGTTCATGAGAAGCTGAGTAAGGTGAGGAAAGCAGAGCAGGTGAAATGAATATGGAGTGTGGTACACTGGGAGGATGCATATTGCAATGCAACTTGTAGATGCTTGCAGACAGGCAGAACATCAGAAAAAGTGCAGTAAACATAGTAATGGTCTCTGATTATAACCAGGAAATTTCCAACCACTAAACAGTTTATATGAGTATGCAGTTAGTGCAAGCAAACCTGTGTAAATAAAGAAGCAGAGTCTACTTAGCTGTGCAACATATATCCAGCAGTGGCATTTTTAGCAATCGCATTGGAGGAAGTTGTGGATGCAGAGTAGTAGTTTCCAGCAGAGTCCTGTGGCTGTTGAATCCTGTTTGAATTCCTGGGTGAATTCTTGGTAAATTTTTGGTAAGTTGTGAAGCACTTTGTAATAAATGGCACTTAGGAATGAAATGACGAGAATTCTGTTCCTGGTGGGGGCCATGTCTTTTGCCCACAGTTAAGGCTAACTCGTGATGTCATTTCTGCCCTTTACTTTTTTATTGTCTCCTCCAATCGCTGAGTTGCCTCAGCCTTGCTTGTAAACACAAGTGATTAGGGGATTAGGTTTCAGATAAGCAGCTGGCAGGGAAATAAAGGGAAGAGGAGGAATAGATTATATATAAAAAGAACCCCCAGCATGCAATTCTTTGGCAACAACTACTAAAGGGCCAGTGTTTCTTAAGTATGTGATAACTCCAAATCATAACAGCAGAAAAAGTTTTGAAAGTTTTGAATGCAGGCTTAGCATCTTTATCACTTAAAGGGAAGGTTCAAGCAAAATAAAAAAAATTAGTTTCACTTACCTGGGGCTTCTACCAGCCCCATGCAGCCATCCTGTGCCCTCGTAGTCATTCACTGCTGCTCCAGTCCCCCGCTGGTAGCTTGCCGACCTCGGAGGTCGGCGGGCCGCATTGCGTAAATTTTTACGCATTCCCGCTAGTGCAGGAACATTAACACATACATTTTTACGCGTTACTGGTTCAATGCGTACATTTTTACGCATTGAACCAGTAATGCGTAAAAATGTATTTGTTAATGTTCCTGCACTAGCGGGAATGCGTAAAAATGTACGCAATGCGTCCCGCCGACCTCCGAGGTCGGCAAGCTGCCAGCGGGGGACTGGAGCAGCAGTGAGTGACTACGAGGGCACAGGATGGCTGCATGGGGCTGGTAGAAGCCCCAGGTAAGTGAAACTAATTTTTTTTATTTTGCTTGAACCTTCCTTTTAATACACTCAGACCAGTTGCTGTTGAAATTTGATTTTTATGGTGACGATACTGCTTTAAAGCACTTTAGGCCTCCAATTTAGCATTCAATGTGATTTCTGCCCTTAGCATGCTGCTTTGCGTCAAATCCAGATTTTTCCCCGGGACTTTTGGCATGTATCCCACTCCGCCATGCCCCCCTCCAGGTGTTAGACCACTTGAAACATCTTTTCCATCAATTTTGTGGCCAGTATAAGTGTTTCTAGTTTTCAAAGTTCGCCTCCCCATTGAAGTCTATTGCGGTGTGCGAAAGTTCGCGCGAACCGAACTTTCGTGGAAGTTTGCGAACCCGGGTTGCGAACCGAAAATCGGAGGTTCGGTCCATCTCTATACCTTAACTGCATACCACAATGTCCATCTGAAACTGTGATGAAAGGTACAATTGCATAGTACAGTGCCTTTCTCCTCTCTCCACAGGTGCATTGAATATTTTTTCTGCTGAGAGCATGTATTTGCTTTACATATTCAGTATTGCCCACGTGCACTTGAGCTGTATCTAGTGTCAGTCTCCTCTCTTCCACTTCCACTGGTTATTAAATATGCATGCCCAGAATGCACCCAGCACAGCTGGGCGAGAACACATTTAGGGCTTGTTCACACCTAGGGTGCTTTCGGGGGTTTTCTAAGCACCAGTGATTTTCAAAATCGCCCTAAAAGTGCTTGAGCAATGATTCCCTATGAGAGTGTTCACATATGAACGGTTCGATTATGATCCGCTCACCAAAGCGCTGCCTGTACCATTTTTGGGGCGATTTGCCTATAATGGAAGGTATAGGAAAATCGCAAAGTGTTTTGTATAGTGATTTCCAGAGCGCTTTTTAGAATAAAAACATTGTATTTATTCTTTTCCGGGTCAAAGAGTTCACTGACGTCAAGAAGTGAAAAAAAGAATCGCTCTGCAAAAGCGCTTAGTAAATCGCTTTACTAAAAATCAATAACACGCAGGTAAGCGCCAGGAGGCACTAAAAAAAAAAATCACCCAACAAAATCGCAAAATGCTGGCATCAGCAATTGCGATTTATGATGTGAATAAGGTCTTATAGGGAGCGCCAAGTGGGACAGAGCATGCCCTACATATTTGTTACTTTTCTGTGGCTGGCTCCAGTTGAAGCTATGAATGGTGGACAGAGTGACGCAGTGGATGGGAGCCAATCCAAACTTGAGCACAGGTAAGTATAAGAACCACATGTTACACACAATGGCCTCCATTCACAATACTTTTGATACAATCCGGTAGATCATTTTGATGATTATGGTTTACAGCTTATAATATAGACCATTAGAATATTGTGAAAATGTTCAATATTCTAGGTTCAAATTTCATATATTAGTTTCACCTTTGAAAGTGGATTCGAGATAAACTTTTACTAATTGCATAATTGTGCTCCTTTCATATAGTTTATAGGGCATTCCTCAAGCCAAATACTTTTTTTGTTTTGTACTCTATTCCCTATAAACTAAACAAGCCTCGCCCACAGCTCCTTTTGTGCCATGGCAGTGTAGCAAAGGCTTATGGGAGCTCAGTCTGGGCAAGAGGAGGAGGAGGAGGAGGTTACTAGCCATTAATTCCAGAGGCAGAGAGGAGGAGGAGAGGGGACTGAATTTACACACAGGCAAGCTGATAGCATCTCCAGCCCTCAGCCTGTGACAATGTGACAAACAGAACATGGCTGCCCTCATTGTATCACAGGAATAAATAATCATAAACTTTTGAAGCTGGTTGCAGCTAGATCTGCTGTGTAAACTATCTAAACTTTAGATAAGATATATAGACAAGTTAAAACTTTAGATAAGATATATAGACAAGTTACTTGTTATAGTTAGTTTTTCATCTCGGATTCGCTTTAAAGAGGCTCTGAAGCCTCTTAAAATCCTTTTTTTAGTAAACCATCCTGTTTAAAACCTTAATCCTACCTAAACTGCCGCATTCCCGCAGCTGTAAGCTATCTAAAAAACCCCTAACTCGCCCTCCCTCTCCCCTGCTGCCCGCATTAGCTTCCGTGTGAGGCAGGGCTATGAGCTGCAGCCCTGCATCACGGTCGTCTGTCAGCGGCAGATCTCCGCCTCTCCCCCGCCCCTCTCAGTCTTCCTTCGCTGAGAGGGGCGGGGGAGAGGCGGAGATCCACCGCTGACAGACGCGTGTGAGGCAGGGCTGCGACTCATAGCCCTGCCTCACACGGAAGCTAATTCAGGCAACAAAATCCACGACCAAGAAAGTCGTGGATTTTGCAGGGGAGAGGGAGGGCGAGTTAGGGGGGTTTTAGATAGCTTACAGGCGCGGGGATACAGCCATTTAGGTAGGATTAAGGTATTAAACAGGATGGTTTAATTAAAAAAAGGAATTTTTTAAGAGGCTTCAGAGTCTCTTTAAGTTGTATTACTGAAATAAATGGACTTTTGCACAATATTCAAATTTTTTGAGTTCTACCTGTACTCTACTGCAGTACTGCTACCCAGTGGCGTTCCTACCATGGGGCTCCGGGTGTCGGGTGCCCCAGGGGGTGTCATAAAGGCCTCCCACAGAGGGGGAAGCAACACAGAATGGAGGGGTGGTGGGGAAAGCGGCGGGGAGGGGGACGGACCCCCCACCTCCCTCACCTGGGTCCCCTCCTTCTTGCGCTTCCCCCCTCCTAATTAGTAGCAGCTTTAGATATGCGGTAGGAGCAGGCGGAGAGGACTTACTCACCTGCTTCCTGCGTTCCAGGCGATGGCGCGCAGCGTCATCGTCACGTGACGCTGCTCTCCGCCTTCTCCACCGCCCACTGTGCTTCCTGATTAGCGGAAGCGCAGTGAGTGACAGAAAAGTCGGAGACTAGCGTCACGTGAGGATGACGTGTGCGCCATCTCCAGGAAGCAGGTAAGTCCTCTCCGCCCGCTCCTGCCCGCTTATCTAAAGCTGCTGCTGATTAGGAGGGGGGAAGCGCAAGAAGGAGGGGGCCCAGGTGAGGGAGGTGGGGGGTCTGGCCCCCCTCCCTGCCACCCCTCCTTCCAAGCCTGCCCCATACCGGGGGCAACTATACTACTGGGGAAACTATACTAGCTATACTGGGGGCAATTATACTAGCTTTACTGGGGCAACTATACTGGGGGCATCTATACTGGGGGCAACTATACTAGCTATACTGGGGGCAACTATACTAGCTATACTGGGGGCACCTATACTGGGGGCAACTATACTACTGGGGCAACTATACTAGCTACAGTGGTGTGAAAAACTATTTGCCCCCTTCCTGATTTCTTATTCTTTTGCATGTTTGTCACACTTAAATGTTTCCGCTCATCAAAAACCGTTAACTATTAGTCAAAGATAACATAATTGAACACAAAATGCAGTTTTAAATGATGGTTTTTATTATTTAGTGAGAAAAAAAACTCCAAATCTACATGGCCCTGTGTGAAAAAGTGATTGCCCCCCTTTGTTAAAAAATAACTTAACTGTGGTTTATCACACCTGAGTTCAATTTCTGTAGTCACCCCCAGGCCTGATTACTGCCAGACCTGTTTCAATCAAGAAATCACTTAAATAGGAGGTATCTGACACAGAGAAGTAGACCAAAAGCACCTCAAAAGCTAGACATCATGCCAAGATCCAAAGAAATTCAGGAACAAATGAGAACAAAAGTACTGTAATTGAGATCTATCAGTCTGGTAAAGGTTATAAAGCCATTTCTAAAGCTTTGGGACTCCAGCGAACCACAGTGAGAGCCATTATCCACAAATGGCAAACACATGGAACAGTGAAGAACCTTCCCAGGAGTGGCCGGCCGACCAAAATTACCCCAAGAACGCGTAGAAAACTCATCCGAGAGGCCACAAAAGACCCCAGGACAACATCTAAAGAACTGCAGGCCTTACTTGCCTCAATTAAGGTCAGTGTTCATAACTCCACCATAAGAAAGAGACTGAGCAAAAACGGCCTGCTTGGCAGATATCCAAGGCGAAAGCCACTTTTAAGCAAAAAGAACATTAAGACTCGTCTCAATTTTGCTAAAAAAACATCTCAATGATTGCCAAGACTTTTGGGAAAATACCTTGTGGACCGACAAGACAAAAGTTGAACTTTTTGGAAGGTGCGTGTCCCATTACATCTGGCGTAGAAGTACCACAGCATTTCAGCAAAAGAACATCATACCTACAGTAAAATATGGTGGTGGTAGTGTGATGCTCTGGGGTTGTTTTGCTGCTTCAGGACCTGGAAGGCTTGCTGTGATAGATGGAACCATGAATTTTACTGTCTACCAAAAAATCCTGAAGGAGAATGTCCAGCCATCTGTTCATCAACTCAAGCTGAAGCGATCTTGGGTGCTGCAGCAGGACAATGACCCAAAACACACCAGCAAATCCACCTCTGAATGGCTGAAGAAATACAAAATGAAGACTTTGGAGTGGCCTAGTCAAAGTCCTGACCTGAATCCTATTGAGATGTTGTGGCATGACCTTAAAAAGGTGGTTCATGCTAGAAAACCCTCAAATAAAGCTGAATTACAACAATTCTGCAAAGATGAGTGGGCCAAAATTCCTCCAGAGCGCTGTAAAAGACTCGTTGCAAGTTATCGCAAATGCTTGATTGCAGTTATTGCTGCTAAGGGTGGCCCAACCAGTTATTAGGTTCAGGGGGCAATTTCTTTTTCACACAAGGCCATGTAGGTTTTGAGTTTTTTTTTCTCACTAAATAATAAAAACCATCATTTAAAACTGCATTTGGTGTTCAATTATGTTATCTTTGACTAATAGTTAACAGTTTTTAATGAGCAGAAACATTTAAGTGTGACAAACATGCAAAGAATAAGAAATCAGGAAGGGGGCAAATAGTTTTTCACACCACTGTATTCTGGGGGCAACTATACTAGCTATACTGGGGGCAACTATACTAGCTATACTGGGGAAACTATATTGGGAGCAAGTGTACTAGCTATACTGGGGGCAAGTGTACTAGCTATACTGGGGGAAACTACACTAGCTAATACCTTAAATTACAGTTAGCTCTGTCCTCATCTGGTCATGCCCATGCCCATGTTTCGCCGCGCGCGAAGCACGGCGCCTGTTGTGGTCACGCCCATTTTTCCGGGGGGGGGGGGGGGGGGGGGGTTGTTTGGGGGGGTGGGTGTGTCTTTTAATACCCAGCACCGGGTGCCAAAAGCCCTAGGTCCGCCACTGCTGCTACCTTTAAAATGAGTCAGCATAGGGTTAAGGTTTAGCTTAGAAGGGGCTCCCATAAATTTCTCTTGGGAGAAAAAACCTTATCTTTTTCTGCTTCAGATTTACAAGTCCAGGAAGGGAGGAGGGGATTGCTGGGGAAGAGGAGAAGGAATGGCTCAAGTCTTTAGTGTGGCCGGATAGTGTACTGGTTAAGGGATCTGCCTTTGACATGGCTGGAGTACCTATTCAGTAAGAAATCTTTAGGCAAGACTTCTTGCAGGGTGGCCCATTGAGTGTGCCCTTAAAGGCTGCAGCTCTTGGAGGCTTTGAGTCCAACAGAAGAAAAGTGCTATACAAATGTTAGGATTATTAAAAGTCTGAGCATTAGAGATGTTGCGAACTGTTCGCTCGGCGAACATCTCTGGGGCTTTTACTACTTCCGGGTCGCTCTGACCCGGAGTAGTACGCCTGCGCTGCCCGGCGGAGCGCGTCCTAGATCGCGCTCCTGTTGCCGGGCACTCTCTGCGCATGTGCGTGACGTCATGAACGACGTCACGCACATGCGCAGAGAGTGCCCGGCAACAGGAGCGCGATCTAGGACGCGCTTCGCCGGGCAGCGCAGGCGTACTACTCCGGGTCAGAGCGACCCGGAAGTAGTAAAAGCCCCATGCATTCAGAGATGTTCGCCGGCGAACGGTTCGGGAACCGTTCGCTACATCTCTACTGAGCATTTATACTGTTCAGCTCGGCTTGAGTTGTAAGGTGGAGCTGATATTCCCATGAATGTAAACCTTATTGGATCGGATATTCTTCTCTACAACCCTGGCACTAAACTGAAGCTTGTGTTCCTGGCTCATCGAGTGATAGCACTGTCTCATTGCACACCAGGAAGTAAGGATGATGAATGGAGCTCTGGAATTCAAACTATGTGTGCAGCAAAGCAGGTTAGCTTCGGAGCAGGAAAGATGACTCATTTTGACATACAGCCTCTTATCTCTCCCAAAGTCCTGCCGCCCTTCTGCTTTTTCAGTGCCCAAAGCCATGGCCTTTGTAGCCTTTCCACAAATCTGGCCCTGTACATACACATGCAAAAACGTGCTCACACAGAGACACATACATGTGATATACATACATGTCTGTCCTAGCCTTGACAAAGGGGACTGGATTGGCCCCGAAATGATCGTTGGTGTACGGTCAGAATATTGTATGTGTGTGATGAGACAGTAACTATTGCAGTTACTGATAAGACTGTGTGCGGATCCATACTTTGATCTTGTGACATACATATACATGCCTGTCTGTGTATACACATACATATAAACGTTATAAAACATGTTAAGATACCCGAGGTGACATGTGACATGATGAAATAGACATGTGTATATACAGTGCATAGCACACAAATAACTATGCTGTGTTCCTATTTTTCTTTCTCTGCCTGAAATAGTTAAACATCAGGTATGTAAGGACTGGGTGAGACGACAGTGTGACCTTCACTGATAAGAAATTACAACTGTAAAACACTTTCCTTGCAGAAAATGGCAGTGCGGGAAAGAGATAAAAAGGGTCAATAGTTCATAGAATTTAGCTCTGGCATACTTCAATGAATGTGTCATTGAGCAAAAACAACAGTAAAAACTTAAAAAGTACATTTAAATATAAAATAAAACTGTTGATTATCACCTCAAGCTGGTCCTAGCAGTGGGGAGCCAGCTGGGAGCCATGCCAGAGCTACATATGGGGAGAACTGTTTTAATTCTAATGTTGTCTCTAGTATTAAGCTTTCCCTAATTGTTCAGTCCCTAGCTTCTGTAGTTAGTAAGCTGCCTGTGGGATTTTCCATTTGCGGAGTGATGCGAGTGTGGCTACCTAGCCGCATCGCATCTGCATCGGGAGATGCAGAAGTGTATGGAAGGGATGGCGGGTGGATGCGGCTGTGCGAGAATCTGCAGCATGCTGCAAATTTTCAGATCGCTCTGCACGCAATAGAAACTTTTCCATTGCTGTACATTGAGATCAGGACACCCGTGGTGCGATGTGGCCATGTAGCCACACCGCTTCAAAGGGAAACAGGCCCTTTGGAAGAAGGAGAGACGGCTGCTAATGTTGCTAATGTGTTGTCTGCTCTCTGCTGTACCTGTGTGGCAGAGTGCTGTTTCTGCAGCTGCTGTGCCTGCTCCTTCTGTGTGTCATGCTACAACTATTTCTACTACTATTACTGCAGCTGTTTCTGCTACTGCTGCTTTGCCCATCCCTCCTGTTTCTCATTCTTCACTCTCTCCTGTGTCTGTCAATGAACCTGTCGCAGCTTTATTGGCCCCTCCGGTTATGAGGTCTGGTGTCGCTGAGACATGTTACAAAGAGGTATGTTGCCGTGTAGTACTCTATCACCTCTGGGTTTTCACTTGCCTACGTCGGTAAAAGAGAACATTTGGAGACAGGATTATGTGGATATATTGTCATTACTCTTGCATTTTAAAGAATTTGTGCCTAAAGAAAGGAAGGATGGGGAGGAGGAGAGGCAGCGGCTAAGTTGTAAGATCTTTTAGTAACTTGCTGCAGTCCTTTTGTATTTTTGCAAGTGTCCTTGGGGAAAAGAGGCCTAAAAAGCGTATGGGCCTTATCCAGCGTTTGGACACGGTGTCGGTGAGTGAAGCATATAGGCTAATTGGCGGCCTGGCCACATTATGATGAGGCCTTCTGACAAAAGCTGGCTATATATCCTTCATTATCTTGTGGTAATAAGAATATTGGTTTATGGTTAGGCTTGATGCTACCTCAAAAATCACAAACACACAAACAAGTAATTTCTCAGCCTCCTTTATCTATGAAAAAAGGTTTATGCTTCGTATATAATGAGGGACAATGTAAATTCTTGCAAAATTGCAAATATAAGCACGAGTGCAACTTCTGTGGCGGTATGCACCATTTAACACGTTGTTTTAAGAAGGTGGGCTTGCAATCACAGAGTAGCACTGAGCAGTTATTTGTTAAAAGCTCCGACACCAGTGAGGCTTCAAAGCATTCTCCCTTGATTAAGCAGGTACCCAAACAGAGCGATCAGGGAGCTAATCATTGATGGTTTTGCCAATGGTTTCCCGTCACCACAATTTGAAGGAGTGGGCTGCACAGTGTCTCCTAGTTTAAAATTTGTGAATCAGTACCCTCAAATAGCGTGGGAATTTTTTTTGAAAGAATTGCAGGTGGGGAGAGTATCTGGCCCTTATGAGAATTCGCCTTTTGAGAATTTCCGGGTCTCACCATTAGGGGTAGTTGCAAAGAAGGTTGCAAATGAATTTAGGCTGATTCACTATTTGTCCTTCCCGAAAGGCCTATCCCTTAATAATAGTATAGATAGTTCCTATGTTTCTGTGTCCTATGTTACCTTTGAGCAGACCTTGGGCTTGATTCACAAAGCGGTGCAAACTGTTTAGCACGGGCGTGCTAAACAGTTAGCACGTGAAGTGCCATTTGCGGACTTTTGCGCGCGCAAAGTGCCGCGATTTGCGCGATTGCGGACTTTTGCAGCAAATTGCACGCAAAAGTCCGCGTTCGCGCAAATCATGGCACTTTGCGTGCGCAAAAGTCTGTGAACGGCACTTCACATGCTAACTGTTTAGCACACCCGTGCTAAACAGTTTGCACCGCTTTGTGAATCAGGCCCCTTGTCTGTTATTCGCTCATATGGAAAGGGTGCAGTTTTGGCAAAATCTGACGTGAAGTCAGCTTTTCGGTTCCTACCAATTAGGCCTGATGTATTCAACTTTTTGGGTCTTTCTTTTGAGGGTTATTTTTATTTTGATCGTTGCTTGCCCATGGGCATGCCCGTTTTTAGGGCCAAGTCGCCCGTGCGGGCGGCCTGAGCGCTGTTGGGAGGGGGGGCGCTGTAAAAGAGGGGGGAGCCGGAGCCGCGGGGAGGGCAGCCCGACCTCTCCCTGGGCCGCCCTCCGTGGTCCCCCCTCAGATGCCGAGTAATTAGCGCAGCAGGAAGCTCTGTACGCAACTACTCACCTCCCTGCGTTCCACTCGCCGCTGATCTCCTTTTGGCATAGACGCTGATACACACGTTGCTTCCTGTTTAGCCAGAAGCAGCGAGTGTATCAGCGTCTATGCCGAGAGGAGTTCAGCGGCAAGTGGAACGCAGGGAGGTGAGTAGTTGCGTACAGAGCTTCCTTCTGCGCTAATTACTCGGCATCTGAGGGGGGAGCACAGAGGGCGGCCCAGGGAGAGGTCGGGCTGCCCTTCCCGCGGCTCCGGCTCCCCCTCCTACCTAACCAACCTATACTGGGGGAAGCTGCCTATCTAACCTATACTGGGGGGCACCTACCTAATCTAACCTATACTGGGGGACACCTACCTAATCTAACCTATACTGGGGGACACCTACCTAATCTAACCTATACTGGGGGGCACCTACCTAATCTAACCTATACTGGGGGGCACCTATCTATCTAACCTATACTGGGGGGCAGCTACCTAATCTAACCTATACTGGGGGGCAGCTACCTAATCTAACTTATACTGGGGGGCAGCTACCTATCTAACCTATACTGGGGAGCACCTACCTAATCTAACCTATACTGGAGGGCAGGGGCATCTCTAGCCATTTTGTCACTCCAGGCGAGAAATCCTGTGGCGCCCCCCAGCCCCCCTCCCCGTGATTGCCCCCAGCCCCATACCCCCCCCACTCCTGTGGTGAACCTCACCCCCGAAAATCATAATGCAGCAGCGTTTCACCAGAAAATACACTTATTGCGGCATGGGTTCACCAGAAAATAGTTGTAATGCAGCAGAGCGTTTCACCATAAAATATACTTAGTGCGGCATGCACTCACACACAACACACAGTATACACACACTATACACCCACGCACACACACACAGTACACACACACTATACACACGCACACAGTACACACACATATAGCGCACACACACACTACACACACACACACTATACACACGCACACACAGAGCACACTATACACAGCACACAGTAGACATACACTATACACACACACTATGCTGCTACCAGGGGAGGACTGGGACCTTCTGGCCAGGGGGAAACACAGACTAGAGGCCCGTTATTATGGCAGCCTCAGCCCAAATTCTGTCACACATTCACCCCATGTCGAATATGCCAGTAATCACGTGGAGCGCCAATGCGGAAATACAGAAAGGGCACTCTGTGAACAGTGTGAAAGGTAAAGTACAGGCATCAGGGGGGCACAATACATTTTGAGGGACAACGGCCGGGATTTCCGTCTTGTCTAAAATTCGTGGTTATCACACTCCATGATTATTGCACCTGACAATCACATTGGCCCAAGATTTCCCAACATCTCTGATACTTTCAACCAATTTCCACCCAAAATTTTTTATCCGATTTGCGAATATCAAACGGTTGGTCGATCGGCTGTCAAGTCAACAGAAGTGTGGCCACTGTAATTCCCAAGGCCAATCCCCCCACGCCCCCCCCCCCCCCCCCCCCACATACACCTACCTATGTGCTCCTCTTCACCACCATCTCTACTAATCCCTGTTTTCACTACCTTATAGTGTGCCTGAGCCCTTATGCAGAGAAATAATGAGGAGAGAAAAGCTGAAAGAGAGGGAAGAAGATGTTTGCCTCACCAGGATTGCACTTTTATTTAGCTTTCCTGTATGACAAGAAGACACAGCCAGCCAGCACTAGGGAAAGAGGGAAACAAAGGTGAATTAAGAAGGCTGGTGGACACCAAGGGCCTGATTCACAAAGCGGTGCAAACACTTTGCACGCCTGTGAAAAGCTCTTTATCACGCCTAAAAGTTTTGCGCGCATAGCGCGGTGCGCTACGCGCGCAGCGCACCGTGCTTCGCGCGAAGTGCCCATTAAGCCCTATGGGACTTAGAGCACAAAGCGGTGATAACTTTGCTGGTGCAAAGGTTATCACGCCTAAAGTCTTTTAGGCGTGATAACTGAGTTATCACCGCTTTGTGAATCGAGTCCCAAGAGTGCTTCAGAGCGCTTTTCAAATTTACAGCAATTTAAAAAGCGCTGGGCTAATGTTACCCTATGAGGGTGTTCCCACAGCGGGATCAGTGAATAATGGCGCACAGCGCCTATGCATAAAAATGGCGCCGCATTAAAAAGATACGCTTATCGCTATTTATCGTTAGTACTACATAATAATGGCGCACAGGGAAAAGAGAAGAAAAACGGCACACACTATTGTTATTTATCAATAGTGGCACACACTAACGTTATTTATCAATAGCGCCCTACATAAGCCAAACTGCAGACCTTATTTAACTGCAAAACGGTGAATGGATTTAATGTAACACTGTCAAGGTTAGGGTTAGGTACCACTGGGGGGGGGGGGGGGGGTTAGGTACAGGGAGGGTTCTGTGTGAGAGTAGGGTTAGGTATAGTTACAGTACAATATACACCACCAGGGGAGTGGTTAGGGTTAGGCACCACCAGGGGGGGTTTAGGGGTTAGGGATAGGTACAGAGAGGGTTCTGTGTGCTAACGCTAAATAACGATAAGGCTTTAACGCTAAATAACAATGTGGGCCTGATTCACAAAGCGGTGCTAACAGTTAGCACGCTGGTGAAAAGCCCTTTATCATGCCTAAACTCAGTTTAGGCATGATAAGTTTAGGTGTGATAAGTTTAGGTGTAATAAGTTTAGGCATGATAAGTTTAGGTGTGATAAGTTTAGGCATGATGGGCTCGATTCACAAAGCGGTGCTAACCCAGTTAGAGACTTTAGGCATGATAACCATTGCACCATGCTGGTGAAAAGCCAGTTTAGGCGTGATAAGTTTAGGTGTGATAAGTTTAGGTGTGATAAGTTTAGGCATGCTAAGTTTAGATAAGTTTAGATCGCTTGCAAAGTCCCGCACGCAAAGCAGCGCCATTAAACTTTATACAAAGTGCACCAGTCTTTGCTAGCGTAAAACTTTTGATCAGCTGTGCACTGCGGTGCTAACGCAGTTGGCGCTTAAACTTAGCATGCCTAAACTTATCACACCTAAACTTATCACACCTAAACTTATCATGCCTAAACTGAGTTTAGGCATGATAAAGGGCTTTTCACCAGCGTGCTAACTGTTAGCACCGCTTTGTGAATCAAGCCCCATAAGTTTAAGCACCAACTGCGTTAGCACCGTAGTGCACAGCTGATCAAAAGTTTAGCGCTAGCAAAGTCTGGTGCACTTTGCATAGAGTTTAATGGCGCTGCTTTGCGTGCGGGACTTTGCACTCTATCCAGTGGCGTAGGGATCGCCATAGCTGGCATAGCGTTGCTATGGGGCCCTTGGGGCTCGAAGCCATGAGGGGGCCCGTCAGTTCTAGCTGCCGTGCAGCCACTAGGCTGCAATTTCCATATGTGAAAAACCACAAAGATAGAGGCAGGCAGATGGGTGAAATTTAAAAGGGACTATTTCACCTTCCGCCTCTTTGAGATCCCTGCTCCCAGCCGGCAATTAGTTTATAGTTCCGGCTGGAAACAGAATAGCACTGCATAGGACGTGGCTCCGCCCCCTCCCCTCCTCTACACAGCAGAGTCTGGACAGAGGTGCAGAGGGGAATGCAGAGTGGGGGAGTTTGTTTACTAGAAGCCCCGCCCCCCATGTGCATAGGAGGAAGCTGCCCAGTGCCCAGCCCTGAGGAGAGAGCTGCACCAGCCCGCCTGGTTTAAATCAGCTGGTAGAGGCATGTTACTGGTCCAGCAGGTCCACCTCCTCCACAGACTACCACTGCCTGCAGGTAATCTGATATCTCCCTCCCTCTGGCTCACTTGTTTCTTTCTGTCCCTTTTCCTTCTGTCAGCTTGTTCAGCACACACTACTCTTCCCCCCTCCACTCTGTGCTCACACTGTCCTGTGTCCCCCTCCCAGCAGTGTCCTGTGTCCCCCTCCCTGCACTGTCCTGTGTCCCCCTCCCTGCAGTGTCCTGTGTCCCCCTCCCTGCGGTGTCCTGTGTCCCCCTCCCAGCGGTGTCCTGTGTCCCCCTCCCTGCACTGTCCTGTGTCCCCCTCCCTGCACTGTCCTGTGTCCCCCTCCCTGCACTGTCCTGTGTCCCCCTGCCTGCGGTGTCCTGTGTCCCCCTCCCAGCGGTGTCCTGTGTCCCTCTGCCTGCAGTATCCTGCGTCCCTCTGCTTGCAGTGTCCTGTGTCCCTCTGCCTGCACTGTCCTGTGTCCCCCTCCCAACAGTGCCCTGTGTCCCTCTGCCTGCGGTGTCCTGTGCCCCCCTGCCTGCAGTGTCCTGTGTCCCCCTCCCAGCAGTGTCCTGTGTCCCTCTGCCTGCACTGTCCTGTGTCCCCCTCCCAACAGTGTCCTGTGTCCCTCTGCCTGCGGTGTCCTGTGCCCCCCTGCCTGCAGTGTCCTGTGTCCCCCTCCCAGCAGTGTCCTGTGTCCCCCTCCCAACAGTGTCCTGTGTCCCTCTGCCTGCGGTGTCCTGTGCCCCCCCTGCCTGCGGTGTCCTGTGCCCCCCCTGCCTGCAGTGTCCTGTGCCCCCCTCCCAGCGGTGTCCTGTGTCCCCCTCCCAGCGGTGTCCTGTGTCCCCCTCCCAGCGGTGTCCTGTGTCCCTCTGCCTGCAGTGTCCTGTGTCCCCCTCCCAGCAGTGTCCTGTGTCCCTCTGCCTGCAGTATCCTGTGTCCCTCTGTCTGCGGTGTCCTGTGTCCCCCTCCCTGCGGTGTCCTGTGTCCCTCTGCCTGCAGTGTCCCCCTCCCTGCAGTGTCCTGTGTCCCCTCCCTGCAGTGTCCTGTGTCCCCTCCCTGCGGTGTCCTGTGTCCCCCTCCCTGCGGTGTCCTGTGTCCCCCTCCCTGCGGTGTCCTGTGTCCCCCTCCCTGCGGTGTCCTGTGTCCCCCTCCCTGCGGTGTCCTGTGTCCCCCTCCCTGCGGTGTCCTGTGTCCCTCTGCCTGCTTTGTCCTGAGTCCCCCTGCCTGCGATGTCCTGTGTCCCCCTCCCAGCGGTGTCCTCTGTCCCCCTGCCTGCAGTGTCCTGTGTCCCTCTGCCTGCGGTGTCCTGTGTCCCCCTCCCAGGAGTGTCCTCTGTCCCCCTGCCTGCAGTGTCCTGTGTCCCCCTCCCAGCAGTGTCCTGTGTCCCCCTCCCTGCAGTGTCCTGAGTTTCAAAGTAATGTCCATGTTTCCCAATGGCTCAGTTCACGCTGCATGCCTTTTAAAGAGACTCGGAGATGAGTGTTCCTGCTGTTTTTTTTACTTACCGAGGCTTCCTCCAGCCCCATAAGAATGGATGTGTCCCTTGCCGTCCTCCTCAGTGCCTCCGTTCAGCCATAATCTTCCGGTAAGTGGCTCAGTGAGGTCAGCAGTGGACAGCGCAGAAGGCCCCGGTTAATGTTACTGAGTCGACTGTGGCTGAACCGAGGAGCTGAGGAAGACGGCGAGGGACACATCCATGCTTATGGGGCTGGAGGAAGCCCCGGGTAAGTAAAAAAACAGCAGTTGACTCAGCTCTGAGTCTCTTTAATTGAAAGATTTTTCATAATGCACTGCTATGGAAAAGAAAAACTGATTAAAGGGAACCTTAACTTAGAGAGATATAAATGTTTCCTTTTAAACAATACTAGTTGCTTGGCAGTCCTGCTGTTCTGTTTGGCTGCAGTAGTGGCTGAATCACACCTGAAACAAGCATGCAGCTAATCCAGTCTGACTTCAGTCAGAGCACCTGATCTGCATGCTTGTTGAGGGGCTGTGGCTAAAAGTATTAGAGACACAGGATCAGCAGGAGAGTCAGGCAACTGGTATTATTTTAAAAGGAAAAATCCATATCCTTCTCAGTTTAGGTTCCCCTTAAGTGTAAATGGGACCTTAGTCTTGTGTGCGCCTCTTCTCTCTGCCCTGCTGCCACTGTGATTGTAGTAGTAAGTAGTTATAGTGTAATATGCACACTAAGGTACCTTATCATTTTTTTAAGGGGGGGCCCCAACCAAAACTTTGCTATGGGGCCCCAGGGTTTCTAGCTACGCCCCTGACTCTATCTACACTTATCTAAACTTAGCATGCCTAAACTTATCACGCCTAAACTGGCTTTTCACCAGCGTGGTGCAATGGTTATCACGCCTGGGACCTGATTCACAAAGCGGTGCTAACAGTTAGCACGCTGGTGAAAAGCCCTTTATCATGCCTAAACTCAGTTTAGGCATGATAAGTTTAGGTGTGATAAGTTTAGGTGTGATAAGTTTAGGCATGATAAGTTTAGGTGTGATAAGTTTAGGCATGATAAGTTTAAGCACCAACTGCGTTAGCACCGCAGTGCACAGCTGATCAAAAGTTTTGCGCTAGCAAAGTCTGGTGCACTCCGCATAGAGTTTAATGGCGCTGCTTTGCGTGCGGGACTTTGCACGCTATCTACACTTATCTAAACTTATCACACCTAAACTTATCACACCTAAACTTATCATGCCTAAACTGGCTTTTCACCAGCATGGTGCAATGGTTATCACGCCTAAAGTCTTTTAGGCATGCTAACTGGGTTAGCACCGCTTTGTGAATCGAGCCCCTAAAGTCTCTAACTGGGTTAGCACCGATTTGTGAATCGAGCCCTAAGGCTTTAACGTTAAATAGCGATAATCGGCAAACGGATTAGCGGCAACACTGTGCGCCATTATTCACAGGCGCCATTTTCAGATGGATGCCCCACAGCAGTGTTGAGATCACAAACATGCTGCAGGTAGCATTTATTGGAGCGATTCTTTCAAAAATCGCTTCACAAAGTTGCATTCACGAATTGCTAGCGATTGCAATTTTGTTGTGCACTAGCCCAGAGATAGGAGGAGTGGAGTGAGACTGAGAATAGCCTGAGATGGAGCAGAGAGCTTATCTGTATTGCAGTCCCACATTACACAGAGGCTAGTTGCTGGTAATAGGACTGCTGTCCCTGCCAGTCTCCCACACAACTCAGAAAGCAGCCCTCCTGGAGTCTAGGGATTGTAAAAACTTTTCAACCTGTTTAACACCATGGGCCTGATTCACAAAGCGGTGCTAACAGTTAGCACGCTGGTGAAAAGCCCTTTATCACACCTAAACTGAGTTTAGGCATGATAAGTTTAGGTGTGATAAGTTTAGGTGTGATAAGTTTAAGCACCAACTGCGTTAGCACCGCAGTGCACAGCTGATCAAAATTTTGCGCTAGCAAAGTCTGGTGCACTTCGCATAGAGTTTAATTACGCTGCTTTGCGTGCGGGACTTTGCACGCTATCTACACTTATCTGAACTTAGCATGCCTAAACTTATCACACCTAAACTTATCACACCTAAACTTATCACACCTAAACTGGCTTTTCACCAGCGTGGTGCAATGGTTATCATGCCTAAAGTCTCTAACTGGGTCAGCACCGCTTTGTGAATCGAGCCCCTTATCTGCACATGCAGTTATTTTAACAATGGGGAGAGACCAGACAGATTTTTTCCCACTGACCCTCCTCTGCATCATGCTGTGTATAGTTACCAGCTTGCCTGCCCTCTAATTGCACTTTTATCAGCAAGCCTAGTGTTTTACAATGCCTTACAACAACAAACCTGAATACAGCAGACACAGGACCAACCCTAAATCACTGAATGAAAGGCGGCCTGGGAGGCAGTCAATGCCTGGCTGCTACAGTCTCTACTTCCACTCAGTTTCCAGTAGCAGAGAGAGGGACTGAATGAATCTCAGGAGCTGATGCTGTACTGGGATCCCTGACTAGGATGAGTGCCTTCTCTCACTGACTTATTCGTTACTGTGGTTCTTTGAATCATTGAGCTGAAGGAAATGAATGAATCAGTCAGTAAATCAGTCATGAGTCAGGCGCTGCTTCTGCTGTGTAAACTGATACCTGAGTGAGTTGAGAGGCATTTCTCCTCTCACTACTCAGTGCAGCAGCGCCCATCCCTCCTCCTGTCGCCCTTCCCTCCTCCTGTCGCTCTAGGCAAGAATTTATAGCTGCCTAATGGCTCAGACGCCTCTGCTGGGGGGCACCTACCTATCTAACCTATACTGGGGGGCACCTACCTATCTAACCTATACTGGGGGGCACCTACCTATCTAACCTATACTGGGGGGCAGCTACCTAATCTAACCTATACTGGGGGGCAGCTACCTAATCTAACCTATACTGAGGGGCACCTACCTAATCTAACCTATACTGGGGGGAAGCTACCTAATCTAACCTATACTGGGGGCACCTACCTATCTAACCTATGCTGGGGGAAACTATTCTGGCTACCTATATTAGAGGCACCCACCTAGCTAACCTGTAGTGGGGCAACTACCTATCTAACTTATACCGGGGGCGCCTGCTTATCTAACCTATACTGGGGGCAACTATACTGGCTACCTATACTGGAGGCACCTACCTGGCTAACCTATACCGGGGGCAACTATACTGGCTCACCTATGCCTGGCTACCTTTACTGGGGGACTAATAGCTGGCTACCTATACTGGGGGGACCTACAGTGGCTTGCAAAAGTATTCGGCCCCCTTGAAGTTTTCCACATTTTTTAACATTACTGCCACAAACATGAATCAATTTTATTGGAATTCCACGTGAAAGACCAATACAAAGTGGTGTACACGTGAGAAGTGGAATGAAAATCATACATCATTCCAAACATTTTTTACAAATCAAGGGGCTTGATTCACAAAGCGGTGCTAACTGTTAGCACGCCTGTGAAAACCCCCTTAGCACGTCTAAACAAGCTTTTCGCGCATAAAACTTTACACATGCAAAACTTTATGCGTGTAAAACTTTACGCGCGCACTGCACAGAGCGCAGGGCACTCCACGCGAAGTGCCCATTAAAGCATATGGGACTTAGCGCGTGCATAGGACTTTGCGCGCGGTACGTAGCGCGCGATCTAATTGAGAAAACCAGTGCTAACCTATATAGCACCCTGGTTAGCGCGCCTAAAGACTTTAGACGTGCTAAGTAGGTTAGCACCCCATAGTGAATCAAGCCCAATAACTGCAAAGTGGGGTGTGCGTAATTATTCAGCCCCCTTTGGTCTGAGTGGAGTCAAATGCCCATAGACATTGCCTGATGAATGCTAATGACTAAATAGAGTGCACCTGTGTGTAATCTAATGTCAGTACAAACACAGCTGCTCTGTGACGGCCTCAGAGGTTGTCTAAGAGAATCTTGGGAGCAACAACACCATGAAGTCCAAAGAACACGCCAGACAGGTCATGGATAAAGTTATTGAGAAATTTAAAGCAGGCTTAGGCTACAAACAGATTTCCAAAGCCTTGAACATCCCACGGAGCACTATTCCAGTGTTGCTCAGATACCTCATTATCCTATTTAAGTTTGGTCGAATTCGGATAGTAAACTATCCGAATTCACTCGAAGTTCAATATCCGATGTAATAGAATATCCGATTCGACCTCGGATATCCGACGTCACTATCCGAGTCTGTATTCGAGTAAAATATTCGAGCTGGCCTTAAATAGCTTGTAAAACTTGTATTGGAGGTCAATGATGCATGAAACCACCTTTTTTATGAAGAAAAACATCAAGTGATTATGTGGTGATGTAGTAGTTATAAAAAAGGTCTCAAGAAAAGTAAATTAACTTCATGAAAAGTGTTTGCATGAGAAGGTGTGTCCAAAATGGTTGTTGGAAGTCTTCATTTACGTTGTCTTCATCTTCTTCTTCTATATCGTCGTCTTCTTCTTCTTCTTCTATATCTTCTTCTTCTTCTTCTTCATCTTCTTCTATATCTTCTTCTTCTATATCTTCTTCTTCGATATCTTCTTCTTCTATATCTTCTTCTTCTTCTTCTATATCTTCTTCTTCTTCTTCTTCTATATCTTCTTCTTCTATATCTTCTTCTTCTATATCTTCTTCTTCTTCTTCTATATCTTCTTTTTCTATATCTTCTTCTTCTATATCTTCTTCTTCTATATCTTCTTCTTCTATATCTTCTTCTTCTTCTTCTTCTTCTATATCTTCTTCTTCTATATCTTCTTCTTCTTCTATATCTTCTTATTCTTCTTCTATATCTTCTTCATCTTCTTCTATATCTTCTTCTTCTATATCTTCTTCTTCTATATCTTCTTCATCTTCTTCTATATCTTCTTCTTCTTCTTCATCTTCTTCTATATCTTCTTCTTCTATATCTTCTTCATCTTCTTCATCTTCTATATCTTCTTCTTCTATATCTTCTTCTTCTATATCTTCTTCATCTTCTTCATCTTCTTCTATATCTTCTTCTTCTATATCTTCTTCTTCTTCATCTTCTTCTTCTTCTTCCTCTTCTTCTCTATCATTATATTATGTGTCTTGGTTTTCCTTTCTTTTGTAATATTTTTTTTTACTTCATTAGTGGAAATATTTTATTTTAATAACACCATAGTTATATTTGTGTTGATGGCATAATAGGTAGGTAGTGGTACATTGCAAGCCACAGCGCCTTTCTCTGTGTACCTTAGCGGTGGTAAAACACAGACATCAGCAGGAGGAGGAAGTAGTTGCAGGCTTGCAGCTATTTGTAGTGTGTGGTAATAGTCGGTCGGTACTCGGTAGGAGAGTGGGTGGGCAGGTGGCAGTAGAAAATAGTTCTTCTTCTGTTCTCCCTGGCAGTGGTAGCAGCACACAGACAGCAGAAGCTCAATGCAGGTACAGGAGGAGGAGTAATGTGTGTCAGGCAGTGTGATGTGACTGACATAATAGGCCCTGGTACCTAGCGGTGGTACCAGGGCCGTAAATGAACATCATGAGGTTCCAGACAGCGGTCGTGAAGCCCACATTGTGTCCAATACACAATTGGGACAGCACAGTATTCAACCCGGACACCTCTAAAATAATTACAATTTTTTTTTTGTTTTTAAATTATTGCAGCTATTGTTGAGCGTAATAGCTGGTGGCGCATGGGCAGCAGCACCTTGTAATGTGTTCCCTGGCAGTGGAGAGGAGACACAGACAGCAGGAGGAAATATAACAGCAGGCAGCGTGAGGAGGATAAGTGTGTGTGGCAGACTGGCATTTGGCAGCAGGCAGGAGGGCAGGCAGCGAGACATAGTAGGCCCTGGTTCCTAGCGGTGGTTCCAGGGCCGTAAATGAACAGCATTAGGTTCCAGACAGCGGTCGTGAAGCCCACATTGTGTTCAATACACAATTGGGACAGCACAGCATTCAACCCGGACACCTCTAAAATAATTACAATTTTTTTGTTGTTTTTAAATTATTGCAGCTATTGTTGAGCGTAATAGCTGGTGGCGCATGGGCAGCAGCACCTTGTAATGTGTTCCCTGGCAGTGGAGAGGAGACACAGACAGCAGGAGGAAATATAACAGCAGGCAGCGTGAGGAGGATAAGTGTGTGTGGCAGACTGGCATTTGGCAGCAGGCAGGGGGGCAGGCAGCGAGACATAGTAGGCCCTGGTTCCTAGTGATGGTTCCAGGGCCGTAAATGAACAGCATGAGGTTCCAGACAGCGGTCGTGTAGCCCACATTGTGTCCAATACACAATTGGGACAGCACAGTTTTCAACCCGGACACCTCTAAAATAATTAAAAACAAATATTTTTTTTTTTCAAATTAATGCAGCTATTGTTGAGCGTAATAGCTGGTGGCGCTTGGGCAGCAGCACCTTGTAATGTGTTCCCTGGCAGTGGAGAGGAGACACAGACAGCAGGAGGAAATATAACAGCAGGCAGCGTGAGGAGGATAAGTGTGTGTGGCAGACTGGCATTTGGCAGCAGGCAGGAGGGCAGGCAGCGAGACATAGTAGGCCCTGGTTCCTAGCGGTGGTTCCAGGGCCGTAAATGAACAGCATTAGGTTCCAGACAGCGGTCGTGAAGCCCACATTGTGTCCAATACACAATTGGGACAGCACAGTTTTCAACCCGGACACCTCTAAAATAATTACAATTTTTTTTTGTCAAATTAATGCAGCTATTGTTGAGCGTAATAGCTGGTGGCACTTAGGCAGCAGCACCTTGTAATGTGTTCCCTGGCAGTGGAGAGGAGACACAGACAGCAGGAGGAAATATAACAGCAGGCAGCGTGAGGAGGATAAGTGTGTGTGGCAGACTGGCATTTGGCAGCAGGCAGGAGGGCAGGCAGCGAGACATAGTAGGCCCTGGTTCCTAGCGGTGGTTCCAGGGCCGTAAATGAAAAGCATGAGGTTCCAGACAGCGGTCGTGAAGCCCACATTCTGTCCAATACACAATTGGGACAGCACAGTTTTCAACCCGGACACCTCTAAAATAATTACAATTTTTTTATTTTTTTTTCAAATTAATGCAGCTATTGTTGAGCGTAATAGCTGGTGGCGCTTGGGCAGCAGCACCTTGTAATGTGTTCCCTGGCAGTGGAGACACAGACAGCAGGATGAAATATAACAGCAGCAGGTGTATGTGTGTGTGCCAGTCGTCACTTCATGTACCCCTCTCGCCGACAACAGGGGCCATGAATTCGCCTTCCACCCAAGCCTGGTTCATTTTGAGAAACGTCAGTCTGTCCACAGACTTGTGAGACAGACGAGATCACTTCTCAGTGACAACTTCACCGGCTGCATTGAAGCAACGCTCTGACAGTATGCTGGAAGGGGGGCAGGAGAGCACTTCCAGGGCGTACTGCGCAGGCTCGCTCCAGATCGGCAGGTGCTTGACCCAATACTCCATGGGATCAACAGGGGCCACGCTGTCAAGCCCGCTGAAGGACCCCATGTAGTCAGCCACCATGCGGGTCAAGCGCTGCCTGTGACTGGAGAAGGATGCTGCTGCAGGCACCTCCTCTCTAGTCCTTGGCAGCTCTACACTCATGTAGAGCTCTTGGGTCAGAGACAGCAGGTCTGTGGTGCGCGAGCGCTTGCTGCTGGTGGATGCAGGCACCTGCTGCTGCCTCTGTGCTGGCTGGACAGTGGGGGTGGATGTCTGAGGGAAGCGCTCAACAAGAGACAGTTGCAAATCCCTCATTTGTTGCGCACGGTCTCCTCCTGCAGGCAGGAACTGGCTGAGCTTCCCCTTCAGACGTGGGTCCAGCATCATGCAGATCCAGATGTCCTCCCTTTGCTTCATCTGGATCACCCTTGGGTCCTTGCGCAGGCACCTCAGCATGTGCGCTGCTATTGGGAACAGTCTGGCCACGTCTGTTGGCACATCATGGGCAGCCCCAAAGCCGACATTGCTGTCCTCCTCTGCCTCCTCCCCCTCATCCTCTCTCCACCACCGCACCAGTCCAGCTGCGCTCTGCTGCTCCCCCTCATCAGCAGCAAGGTCAGGGACCTCCACCAACTCCGAGCCCTCCTCCTCAGAGGTGGCCTGTGAAGCTGCCTGCAGCTCCTGCTGGTCCAAGGCTGCCGCTCCCTCTTCCACCAGTGCATACAGGGCCCTGTCCAGCACACACACCAAGAGGACCTACTCGCACACCATTGCATGGTCCCTGCTCACCATGTTGGTGGCCTGCAGGAAGGGTGCCAGGACTGAGCACACTTGCTGCATGTGCCCCCAGTCCTCCGTGGAGATGATGGACGGGAGGTTGGTGGCGGCACTCCCAGTTGCAGTGAGGGAGGCAACTGTTGCTCATGCAACGTACTGGCTGACAGCCTGCCTCTGTTCAACCAGACGCTCCAACATCGCCAGGGTGGAGTTCCAGTGAGTTGGAACATCGAGCATGAGCCGGTGCTGTGGCAGGTGCAGCTCCTTCTGCACCTCTTCCAGGCTCGCCACGGCTGCAGGCGAGTGCCGGAAGTGACGCACAACCTTCCTTGCCGCCTCAAGGAGTCGGTCCATCCCCTGGTAGGTCCGCAGGAACTTTTGGACTACCAGGTTCAGGACGTGCGCCAGGCAGGGGATGTGGGTCAGGTCTCCCCTGCTGATGGCAGCAACCAGGTTTGCCCCATTGTCGGACACCACCTCTCCGACTCTGAGGCCTCTGGGGGTCAGCCAATTCCTCTCCTGCTCTCGGAGTTTGGCCAGGACGTGATTCGCCGTCAGTTTGGTCTTCCCCAGGCTGACCAATTCCAGCAGCGCTTGGCAGTGGCGGGGCTTCACGCTGCTGCTGAGGCGGAGGGTTTGTGCTGGTGTGGCGGAGGATGGAAGCGGATCAGAGTAACCTGCTGCTGTTCCGCTGACCCTGCATGGTGGCACCACCCACTGCGTTGTTCGTGCTGCTGCTGCTCTGACAGTGCCCGATGCTGCTCCCCCCTCCTCACCCCCTTCCACCAAGCTGACCCAATGCGCGGTGAAGGACAGATAGCGGCCTGTCCCAAACCGGCTGCTCCACGAGTTCATGGTGACGTGGACCCATTGACCCACCGCGTGCTCCAGCCCTCTCCCGACATTGGCCATCACAGAGCGGTGAAGTGCAGGGATGGCCGTGCGTGCAAAATAATGTCGGCTGGGGATTGGCCAATCGGGGGCTGCACACATCAGGAGCGCACGCATGTCGCTCCCCTCCTGCACAAGGGAATAAGGCAGGAGTTGGGAGCACATGGCCCGTGCCAGCAAGCCGTTCAGCTGACGCACGCGACGGCTGCTGGGAGGCAGATCCCTGACCACCCCCTGGAAGGTGTCGCTGAGCAGGGTCTGGCGAGGTCTTTTGCTGGCACGGGAAGGAGTGGAGGGAGCAGAGGAGGCCACTGAGGACTGGCTGCCAGAACAGGCCTCAGTGTCGGCGGCAGGAGTTGCAGAGGGAGGAGGAGCAGTGCGTTGCTGAAAGTGTTTCCCTGCAAGGTGGTGCCAAACGCAGAGGGCTCCTTCCCTCTGCTGAGCTGCTTGCGGCACTGGTTGCAGGTGGCATACTTGCACTCCAAATATGGAAGGGTGAAAAAATTCCATATTGGGGAGGTGAAGTTGCCCCTTCGGCTGGAAGGTGCTGCTGCCGCTGGTCTCCCTGTGGTGGTTGGGGGGGTTCTTGGTGCGGCTGGTGGTTGCACTGGCAGAACTCGTCTCCTGATCAGCACGCTGTGTGGCCTGCATACCACGCCCACTTGTGATCCTGCCCATGCCTGCGATGCTGATCCTTCTAGCAAGGCCCGCAGACGCATCCTCCTCCTCCTCAGAGCTGATGACATCCCCACTCCCAGGACCTGGCAACCAGTCTTTGTCCTTCACAATGTCATCATCATCCTCCCCCTCCACAAACATGTCCTGCTGGGATCCCCCAAACTCCCCTTCTGCATGCATGGGCGGATGGACAGTCACCACTGTCTGACTGTCCAAAGCATCATCCCCCAAAGTGCCCATGAGCATTCCTTCCTCTGCCAATTCTTCCGCAACAGCACTCCATAACCCCGCTGTGCTTGGGGATAAGAAGGTGCTGAGTGACAGGGTGCTGATGTCACCCGCTGGGGCTGGAGAACTATACTCTTCCTCCTCCTGCTCCCCAGGCAGTGCTGGGCAGCTGCTGCTGCTCTTGCGAACAGGAGTGGTGGCGGGGGTGGAGGACTCGGTTCCAGAGCTAATGGTGGCCTGCTCATCCACCATCAGTTCCACCACAGCGTCTGCGTCCTTCTCCTCAATAGGACGGCTACGACCTGGCGGTGGGAGGAACATCTGGGCCACACGCTGCTGCTGCTGCTGCTGCTGCTGCTGCTGCTGCTGTGTCTCTGCAGCATGACTCCCAGCTGTTGGGCGGCCAAGGCGTCCACGGCCAGTGGCTAATGGCGGAATAGCCACTGGTGCAGACGCAGAACTGCGCATGGTGGTGGTGGCGCGGCTGCCACGCCCACGACCTCCTCTCTTGGCGATGCCCTTGCTGCCCCTGCCCAGACCGCGGCTGCCAGTGCCAGACATTGTATATTTTTAATATTATACAAATGAAAAAAAAAACTTATGTATGTAAAGGCGGGTGGGACAAGTGGGGTACTTTAATGGGGTGGGACTGGTGGTGGTGGGTGTGTGAGGTAACGGACAGGTGTACTCTACAGCAGAGATCGGTGTAGCACTAACGAGAGAGTGCGCACTGCGCACACAAAGACCCTAGCTGACGCTGACTGACGGTGTCCCTATACACAGACTACAGTACAAGTCAGCAAATACACAATAGAAGTAATAGAAAAAAATAGGACGGGTGTAGCACTAACGAGAGGGTGCGGACAGCGCAGATGTGCACTGCGCACACAAAGACCCTAGGTAACGCGGTGACGGACGGTACCTATACACAGACTAGAGTACACTGACTACAGTACTACTAACTAAACAATAGAAGAATCTAGCTAAATAATACAACAGGTGTGACTAGATTACAGAGAGCAGATACAGCAGGACAGGTATAGCAGTAAAGCTGGGCCTTGCTAACTACAAAATACTATAGTACAATAATCTATCTAACACAGAAGTAGTAGTACAGGAGTAGAGTAGGACAGGTGAGAGCACAGGTAAGGTAGAGACTAGAGCACAGAGCAGGGCAGGCTGCCTTGCCTAGGCACAGGGCCTAGCTGCTGGCTGCAGGCCTGCAGCAGCACCAGTGACAGTCTCCCTCCCTAGTCCCTAATCACACAACCTAAACTGCCTAAAATACAATCTATCTACAATACAAAGCAATACAGTTGAAGATCAAGTGTTGGAGTGTGAAAACGCTAGGTTTAGAACAATAGCAATGCACTTGCACACAGACAAAAAGCACTGGAGCAGTTCTCTCAGTACAATCAGTCAGTAAGTCGCAAGCAGGACGAGTGAGGCAAGATGGCGTCCGCTATTTATAGAGGGGGGCTTGGCCAGGCTCCCCCTCTGTGATTGGCTACAGTCAGAGGGCTTGGAGCCCTCTGATTTGCTTGTGAGGACTCGAGGTGACGTCTGTCGTGACGCTATCCGAGCTCGTGACGCTATCCGAGCTCGGATAGCTAGGATATCTCCGGATAGCTGCTTGCTATCCGAGTGCGCTCAGATAGCACAGCCCGGATAGCTAATACTATTCGAGCTCACTATTCGAGCTCGAATAGTGAAAAAAGAGCTAGGATATCCGAGTACCTCGGATATCCTAGCTCAGATGAGCATCACTGCACTATTCAAGCGATCATTCAGAAATGGAAGGGATATGGCACAACTGTAAACCTACCAAGACAAGGCTGTCCACCTAAACTCACAGGCCAAACAAGAAGAGCGCTGATCAGAAATGCAGTCAAGAGGCCCATGGTGACCCTGGATGAGCTGCAGAGATCTACAGCTCAGGTGGGGGAATCTGTCCATAGGACAACTATTAGTCGTGCACTGCACAAAGTTGGCCTTTATGGAAGAATGGCAAGAAGAAGGCAATTGTGAACAGAAAAGCATAGGAAATTCATTTGCAGTTTGCCACAAGCCAAGTGGGGGACACAGCAAACATGTGGAAGAAGGTGCTCTGGTCAGATGAGACCAAAATGGAACTTTTTGGCCAAAATGCAAAACGCTATGTGTGGCGTTGAACTAACACTGCACATCACTCAGAACACACCATCCCCACTGTCAAATATGGTGGTGGCAGCATCATGCTCTGGGGGTGCTTCTCTTCAGCAGGGACAGGGAAGCTGGTCAGAGTTGATGGGAAGATGTATGGAGCCAAATACGGGGTAATTTTGGAAGAAAACCTCTTGGAGTCTGCAAAAGACTTGAGACTGGGGCGGAGGTTCACCTTCCAGCAGGACAACGACCCTAAGCATAAAGCCAGGGCAACAATGGAATGGTTTAAAACAAAACATATCCATGTGTTAGAATGGCCCAGTCAAAGTCCAAATCTGAAAACTGCTGTTCACAAACTCTGTCCATCTAATCAGACTGAGCTGGAGCTGTTTTGCAAAGAAGAATGGGCAAGGATTTCAGTCTCTAGATGTGCCAAGCTGGTAGAGACATACCCTAAAAGACTGGCAGCTGTAATTGCAGCAAAAGGTGGTTCTACAAAGTATTGACTCAGGGGGCTTTGCAGTTATTGATTTGTAAAAAATGTTTGGAATCATGTATGATTTTCATTCCACTTCTCACATGTACACCACTTTGTATTGTTCTTTCACGTGGAATTCCAATAAAATTGATTCATGTTTGTGGCAGTAATGTGACAAAATGTGGAAAACTTCAAGGGGGCCAAATACTTGTGCAAGCCACTGTATACTGAGTGCAACTAGACCTCGCTAACCTATACTGCGGGCACCCATACCTTGCTCCGGGGGGGGGGGGCACGCAATTTTTACACCCTCGCCCTGGGTGCATTTAGCCTAGAAACCGCACTGCCCATGGGGTAGTCATTATTATGCTTGCAGGGGCGTAGCAAAAGGGGTTCCAGAGCTCGCAACTGCATCGGGGCCCTTAGGCCAGGGGCACCCCGATGGGCCCTCCCTTAACTACAGTGTAAGCTCTCTGTTGGTCCTGTGCTCATAATAATCACTTCTATAGATACTCTGAATAGCCGTAATCAACAAACTGCTCCCTAACCCCTTCTTGCACTTCTGACACTGTGGTTGTCCTAGGCAGGTTTTGAAGCGCTGTATCAATTGTTATATATATACATATATATATATATATATATATATATATATATATATATATATATATATACATATATATATATATAGAGAGAGAGAGAGAGAGAGAGAGAGAGAGAGAGCCCTTGGGGGGCCCCATTGTGAACCTTGCATCGAGGCCCACAGCTCCTCAGCTACGCCACTGGATTCCGGAGTCCTTGTCCTTGCTGAGCTGCTCCAGCACTTCCCAACACATACAGAGAATGGAGCTGACTTGCATGTCTTTTTCCTCTGCCATCATGTCAAGCTCTTCCACATTGAGTAGGCAGAGGCACTTGCACAGTAAAGAGTGTGATGCTCCCCATGAACACTAGATGGTTCTCAGGGCACGTGCCTATGTAGCATATGCCTAGAACTGGCCCTTATGCTATGTGTTGTGAAGCTGCGCCCTAGTCCAAGAGGCTTGTGCGATCTCCCTATGGAACCAGGGGTCGAGTGGGGTGTGTGTGGACGACGTCCACCTGCTTTTTTCAGAGGTTGGACGTCGTCCACCCTGGCATGTGTGGGGCAGAGCAGCGCAGAGAAGGCGAGCTGTGGGGACAGCAGGGAAGGGGGGACATCTCCCCCCTCCTTCTCTCACCTTGGGGCTCCCCCTCCCTCGCTCTCCCCTCCAGAACTAAGCCTTGTGCGGCGTTTGGCAGCAGGCAGAACTTACCTCCGTCTTGCTCCAAGCGCCGGAGGTTCTGGTGCCGCTGCTCTGATCTGGACCAGGCCAGACTAGCGGCAAATCTATTAGACCATCCCGCACCTGCAACGAGAAGGAGGTAAGTTCCTCCCGCTGCCAGCCACCGCACAACACTTAGTTATGGAGGGGAGAGCGAGGGAGGGGAGCCCCAAGGTGAGGGAAGGAGTAGGCGATGTCCCCCCTTCCCCACTGCTGATCCCACAGCTCTCCTTCTCTGCACCGCTCCCCTCCTGTTGGGGGGACACCTGGCTACCTATTCTGGGGACATATACCCCTGCCTACATATACCCCTTCTTGCATATACTGGGGACATATACCCCTGACTATATACACTATACTGGGGACATATACCCCTGCCTACATATACTGGGGACATATACCCCTGCCTACATATACTGGGGACAGCTATACACCTGGCTACATATACTGGGGACTACTATACACCTGGCTACTTATGGAACATATACACCTGGCCACCTATTCTGGGGACATTATACACCTGGCTACCTATTCTGGGGACAACTATACTCATGGCTTCTTATACTGGGGACACCTATAGACCTGGCTATCTATGCTGGGGGTACCTATTTTTAGGGAACTGCTGTTAGGTTATCTGCATTTTTGAGGAACCGCTGCAAGATTGTGTATGTTTGGGGGACCACTGCTGCCAGATTACATGTATTTTGGGTGTTACGTGTATCTTGGGTGATCCGTTGCCAGGTTTCACGTAATTTGGGGAACTGCTTCCAGATTATGTGTATGTTGGGGGAACTGCTGCTGCCACATTGTCTATTTTGGGGGAACCACTGCCATATTATCTGTATTTTGGAGGAACTTCTACCAGATTACGTGTCTTTTTGGTGAAATGCTGTCAGATTAAATTTATTTTTGTGGGATACACTACGGCAGAGCTCAAACTTCCCCGGCAGACCTTTTACATCACTGCTAAGGTCATGTATATTTGGCCCCACCCATGACCACGCCCATGTTATGCTTGACCACGCCTATTTTGGCACGCCGCGCTAAGCATGGCGCAGGGGTTTTCGGGGTGAGTCCACTCACCTCTTTTCCTAGGACTAGACCCCTGAATGGCACCATCTAGTGATGAATATTAAAGGACTGCTATCACGAACATTTTTTACATTTAAAATACATGTAAATATATACAGATAAAAGTATGTTTCTTCCAGAGTAAAATCAGCCATAAATTATTTTTCTCCTATGTTGCTGTCACTTACAGTAGGTAGGAACCGACAGGTTTTGAACTAGTACATCTCTTTATGGGGGATTCTCAGCAAGGCTTTTTTTCTTTGTAAAGACACACCCTAAAAAAGATTTGTACAATGATACTGGCCAGCTTCCCTGCTCACTGCAAACTTTTTGGGCAGTTGGACAGAGCAACTGCCATTCACTAAGGGCTTTTGAAACTAAACAAAACCCTGAGAATCCCCCATGAGCACATTTATTTTAAATTTTACGATTTTTCGCGATAGTGGTCCTTTAAAGATAGATGGACTTCAGTTAATGAGTTAATTATATTAACTGTCATTTAACCCCCTGCCGACCGCGTAGTGCCAATTGGCGTGATCGCTACAGCAGCCCCAGGACCGGCTAACGCCAATTGGCATCATGTCCTGGGGTGGGATTTTGCAGGAGATCGTGCGCATCTCCGCTTGAATGATGGAGCTCCGCTCTGTCATCAGTCTCCCAGTGGCGATTGCCGCTAGGAGTCTGTTAGACGGCGAAACCGATGTCTATTTACAATGTACAGCACTGCGATGTAAGGCAGTGCTGTACTAGGGACAGCTGTGACACTCGGCTGTCCCCCTGGGACACTCAGAAAATGACCGGCACTCATAGCCTGAAGTCTGAGAGCCGATCACGGTGATTGGCTGGTGGGGGGAGGGGGGGGGTTAAAAAAAAATAGAAAAATGGTAATATTTATTAACTAAAAAAAACACAAGAAAATAAATAAACAAGGCAGGAGGGATCAGAGCCTACCAGCAGAGAGCTCTGTTGGTGGGCAGAAAAGGGGGGAACCACTTGTGTGCTGAGTTGTATGGCCCTGCAGCGAGGCCTTAAAACTGCAGTGGCCTAAATTGTAAAAAATAGCCTGGTCAATAGGGGGGTGTAAGCATATGGTCCTGAAGAGGTTAAGAAGGTATTGGCACCAAAATAAGTGTTAAATTCCTTTTTTATTGCTTCTTTATGTGGCAGTATTGAAAATATTTATTTTTTTTACTCAGAATTCACTTTTTATAAGGTGATATGGCTTTGACCGTTTTTCATCCAATTTGATGCAGTTCAGCATACTTTTTTTTTCAAATCTATTACTCTGACTACTCCCCCCAGTCATATAAAATTAAAGGGGAACTTCAGCCTAAACAAACATACTGTCATTAAGTTACATTAGTTATGTTAATTAGAATAGATAGGTAATATAATCTTTTACCCACCCTGTTTTAAAAGAACAGGCAAATGTTTGTGATTCATCTTTGTCATGGGGGCAGCCATCTTTTTGGTTGAAAGGAGGTGACAAGGAGCAGGAGACACAGTTCCAACTGTCCTGGTCCTGATAACCCCTCCCAGCTGCACATGCTAGGCTTCAAATGTCAAATTCAAAATGTAAAAAAAAAAATTTAAAAAAATTGCACCAAAACAGCAGAACAAGAACATCATCAGAAATCCCATCATGCTTTGCACAGCATCAGGGGAAAAAAAGCCCGGGCAGTTTTCTTCTGTGCAGCTAAAAATGAGGCTTCTATAAGAGAAACAAAGTTCTGATGTTGTGAAACTGTTAAGAAACACCAGGCCTTTTCAGTGCTGCTGAGTCGATTTTTAGTCTGGAGGTTCACTTTAAGGGTATTTTTTCACTTCTACCATGGTTGAGTGTAGGTTTTTTTTTTATTTTTTTTTTGCGTGCATCTTTTAAGGCTCAAGTACATGTATAATGAAGTTTAACTCAAAAAGCTGGCCGCAAAAAAAAAACCAAAAAAAAAAAAAAAACTGCAAGGTTTATTTCGTAAATGAAGAAAGGCATATTAGATGTGAATTAGTCCATTGATCAACATGGGCTGTCATGTCTTAAAGGACACCTGAGGCAAGTGTGATATGGAGGCTGCCATATTTCCTTGTAAACAATGCCACTTGCCTGTCAGTCCTGTAATCTTCTGGTATACATAAGGTGGGTACACACGTCAGATAAAAGTCTTTGAAAAATGAAAGATCACATACCAATTTTACCCCCTTTCATGTAGTATGAGAGCCACACTCTACACAGTCTATTCTATGGAGCTGAACTCCTCATCAGACAGAAATCTTTGCAAGATGCTGCACACACAGATGCTGTACACATTCAACAGATCAGTATCTGCAAAATATCTGTTCCTGCAAAAGATCCATTCTTGCAAGACGCATTCATAGTCTATGATATCTGCAGATCTCATACACACCTTGTTTAACGGACAATTATCTGTAGATCAGATCCACCAGGTTGGATCTTCAGATCGGCAGATAATTGTCTGATCTGCAGATGAATGTCCATTAAACAAGGTGTGTATGGGATCTGCAGATGTCATAGACTATGATTGCATTTTGCAGGAATGGATCTTTTGCAGGGATTGATCTTTTGCAGATACTGATCTGTTGCATGTGCACAGCATCTTTGTGTGCAGCATCTTGCAAAGATTTTTATTTGATGGGGAGTTCAGCTCCATAGAATAGACTGTGTAGAGTGTGGCTCTCATACTACATGAAAGGGGGTAAAATTGGTCTGTGATCTTTCATTTTCCAAAGACTTTTATCTGACGTGTGTACCCACCTTTAGTGTCTGAGTCTATGGCCAATGGCTATGGCCTATGGCTTATCCAGTAAAACCTGAGTCAGAGTACCTGATCTGCATATGCTTGCTTAGGGTCTGTGGCTAAAAGTATTAAGGTGCGTACACGCCTGACTGCAGGCAACGACGGGTCCGTCGTCACCTCCTGCTGGGCGGGTTTTTAGCAGACAGTCCGGCGTGTGTACAGTCTGTCGGTGGACTGATACGGCTGTTTCTGAGCGATCCACCGGGCGGATCGCTCAGAAACAGCCGTATCAGTCTGCAGACAAACTGTACACATGCCTAACTGTTGCTGGAACGTCCACCCAGCGGGATGTGACGACGGACCCGTCGTTGCCTCCAGTCAGGTGTGTGTACGCACCTTTAGAGACACAGGATCAGGAGGATTGCCAGCAGGCCCGTTTTAAGGCCGTGCGGCCCGTGCTACCGCCCGGGGCGCTGTTGGGAGGTGGACGCTGAAATGGAGGGGGGAGCCGGAGCCGCGGGGAGGGCAGCCCGACCTCTCCCTCCCTCTCCTGGGCCGCCCTCCGTGCTCCCCCCTGAGATGCAGAGCGCAGCAGCAGCCAGGGAGGGAGCGCTGTATACTACATACCTTCCTGCGTTCCAAGCGCTGCGCTCTCGCCGCCGGTCTCTTCCTCTCTGCCTATACGATGATACACACGCTGGTTCCGGCTAAACAGGAACCAGCGTGTGTATTATCGTATAGGCGGCAGAGAGGAAGAGACCGGCGGCGAGAGAGCAGCGCTTGGAACGCAGGAAGGTATGTAGTATACAGCGCTCCCTCCCTGGCTGCTGCTGCGCTCTGCATCTGAGGGGGGAGCACGGAGGGCGGCCCAGGAGAGGGAGGGAGAGGTCGGGCTGCCCTCCCCGTGGCTCCGGCTCCCCCCTCCATTATGGGGGACAGCTACCTATCTAACCTACCCTGGGGGGCACCTACCTAATCTAACCTACCCTGGGGGGCACCTACCTAATCTAACCTACCCTGGGGGGCACCTACCTAATCTAACCTACCCTGGGGGGCACCTACCTAGTCTAACCTACGCTGGGGGGCACCTACCTAATCTAATCTACCCTGGGGGGCACCTACCTAATCTAAGCTACCCTGGGGGGCACCTACCTAATCTAACCTACGCTGGGGGGCAGCTACCTATCTAACCTATCCTGGGGGGCAGCTACCTAATCTAACCTACGCTGGGGGGCAGCTACCTAATCTAACCTATGCTGGGGGGCAGCTACCTAATCTAACCTATGCTGGGGGGCAGCTACCTAATCTAACCTACGCTGGGGGGCACCTACCTATCTAACCTATGCTGGGGGCACCTACCTAATCTAACCTACACTGGGGGGCACCTACCTAATCTAACTTACACTGGGGGGCACCTACCTAATCTAATTTACACTGGGGGGCACCTACTTAATCTAACCGACACTGGGGGCACCTACTTAATCTAACCTACGCTGGGGGGCAGCTACCTAATCTAACCTATACTGGGGGGCAGCTACCTAATCTAACCTATACTGGGGGGCACCTACCTAATCTAACCTATACTGGGGGGCAGCTACCCATCTAACCTATACTGGGGGGCAGCTACCTATACTGAGGGGCACCTACCTAATCTAACCTATGCTGGGGGGCACCTACCTATCTAACCTATACTGGGGGGCACCTACCTATCTAACCTATACTGGGGGGCACCTACCTAATCTAACCTACACTGGGGGCAGCTACCTATCTAACCTACACTGGGGGGCAGCTACCTATCTAATCTATACTGAGGGGCAGCTACCTATCTAACCTACACTGGGGGCAGCTACCTAATCTAACCTACACTGAGGGGCAGCTACCAATCTAACCTACGCTGGGGGCACTTATCTAACCTGTATTGGGGGCACCTACCTAGCTAGCCTATACAGGTGGCAACTATACTGGCTACCTATATTGCAGACACCTACCTAAATAACCTATACTGGGGGCACCTACCTATCTAACCTATGCTGGGGGGCAACTATTCTGGCTACCTATATTAGAGGCACCCACCTAGCTAACCTGTACTGGGGCACCTACCTCTCTAAATTATACCGGGGGCGCCTGCCTATCTAACCTATACTGGGGGCAACTATACTGGCTACCTATACTGGAGGCACCTACCTGGCTAACCTATAGCGGGGGCAACTATACTGGCTCACCTATGCCTGGCTACCTATACTGGGGTACCTATTCTTGGCTACCTATACTGGGGGGACCTATACTAAGTGCAACTAGACCTGGCTAACCTATACTGCGGGCACCCATACCTTGCTTGGGGGGGGGGGGGCGCAATTTTTACACACTCGCCCTGGGTGCATTTTAGCCTAGAAACTGCACTGATTGCCAGGCAACCGGTAAGTCTGACAACCACCTTATCACTCTCACCTCGGTTTTCCTTTAAGCTAAAAAACATGAAAAAATAAAGTGCATCTGGGGGAAAGAAAGTCTGTGGGCCGCCTTTCTCAACCTTTTTACCCTGGAGGAACCCTGCAAAAAAAAAAAAAAAACATTTGGATCATATGGAATCCCTGCAAACAGTGTTTTGATCTTGAGGAACACCTTCATTTATTTTGCAGGAGGCGTGGTCTTTAAAAGTAGGTGAGGTTATTTATTTCACTAACTCCTATTACACTGCCACTCATCATACTGTCTCCTTCTAGTGGTTTTTATTAATGTGCTCATTATTATTCTGACCCCCTCTTTAGTGCTTCTTTTTACATTACTCCCAAGTATAATGTGCTATATTATACTTTTCCCATGATGGGGGGAGATGCTAAGGAACCCCTGCAGAGTACTCAAGGAACCCTGGTTGAGAAAGTCTGCCCTAGGGATTAAAAATGCTGTTCAATACTTTACCGCTATGTAGGGACTTTAATGGTAATGTACCGTACTTCTTTTTAATAACAGTTAAAAATATGTTGACATGGTGAGTGGAACTAATACTTTTTTTCCAGAACTGGCAAACTTTTGTGTGTGTACAGCAGCAGTGGAGTAGTAGCTATAGATCATGGGGCCCCATAGCAAAACTTTCATGGGGCCCTCAGATGTAAGCACTCTCAGGCCTGGAACCCACTGAAAACAGCAAACGCGAAACGCTACCGCTAGAGTTTTGTCTGAGCGGTTTGCAAGCGGATTCATGCGCGTTTGCGGTCGCGTTTTGCAACATTGTATTTTTTTGCTCAGTGGTTGCGTAGCGTTTTGCGTTTTTATCCTGATTGGTCCTGTGAATAATTTTTCATTTTGCTACAGTGTGCTGAACCGCAAAACGCTCGCAAAACCGCTCAGTTTAGGTTTTGCTGAGCGTTTCCGCTAGCGTTTCAATACTTTACATTGAAGCGCTAACGCTCCCAAAATGCTGCACGTCCTGCGTTTGCGTTTCTGGGAAACGCAAACGCTCCTGTGGAAGTTGCCCCATCCATTAACATTGGCCCAGCGTTTTGGCAAAGTGCTAGCGTATCGCAACGCTGCCAAAACGCTGCCAAAAGCGCTCCTGTGGGTTCCAGCCCTCACAATGCCACCTGCCTCTACCTTGTGGATAGGAGTTAGCTGGTCATTTACATTCTCATGCAATCAACACTGCACATAGGCCCAGTTTTTGGAGCGATCCGCCGGCCGCATCCGCCTGGAAAAATGCTTGGCTAATGTATTGCAATGGGATGGTGCACACCGGCGGTTTGAGGTTTTTGCCAAGCCGCAAACGCGCCTCCTGCTGCGCGTTTGCGGTTTGCTAAAAAACCTCAAACCGCCGGTGTGCACCACACATTGAAATACAATAGCCAAGCGTTTTCACTGGCTGATGCGGCTGGTGGATCGCATACAAAATCCGCTTGGTGTGCACCCGGCCAAATATCAGCTCTCTGCTCCCAAAACCGCTAGCGTTTTGACGAACTGCTAGCGGTTTTGGTGTGCACTGGGCCAGAGTCCATGAGCACTGAGAAAGTCAGAGGGTGGAGAAACACAAGAAAGTTAGTGGTGAGTACCACCTGGGCCCCCTCTGCTCCAAGGCCCCATAGCAGTTTCTATTGCTGCTATGGCTATTGCTACACCCCTGTACAGCAGCTTCCCTCGCATTCCATGTGCAGACCTCTCTACCATCTGTAAGATCCATGTACAGCAGCCCCCTCTTTTATGTATAGTTCTATTGGGCAGCAGCTATTCTCTTTCTTGTCATACTGCAGTGCTCATTGGCTGCGCTCCCTTTTCCATTTGCAGCCCCCTCTCCAATGACAAACTGTAGGATGAGTAACATATAAAAAATAGGGGGCGGAAGGAATTACAGACACACAGTGGCCAGCTTGGTAATGAATTTACAGAACAGGATTAGTAGTGTGTGACGTGTTTGATGCTACCAGCCCCCAACTAGTTTCCTGTTTGGTTTATCACATTTTATCTTACATGGTAAAGAGTACAGAGTAGCTATGCTCTATGCACATCTGCTTCTTTCATGTGCAAGAAAAGCAACCCTTGAATATAGAGATGTGCTCATACGTTTCCATATCCTGGCAGGTTTTGTAAAACATGTGCCATTCTTTAACGTTTTTGTAAATCCTTCGCCGCACTTTTGGCTGTCTTAAGGTGGTCACACACGATACAATAAAATGATCCGATTTTACAGTAATTCGATAAAAAACGATCGTATCTCTCGAAAAAAATCGAAAGCTTTTTTTTCATTCGACTGAAAAATCCGATCGGATTTCCCATTTTATTCGATTTAAATCGATCCGGAATGCCAGATATTTCTCTTCAATTTCTACTAAGATTGTATGGTGTGTGTTGGATTGTTAATTTATTAATATACACCCCCTAGCAATTTTCTCTCAGTTTCCAATCATTTTTATCATAATTGAGGAAAAAATTTAACATAGGTGTGTGGTACATTGGTCAGATTTTTGAAATGTTACAATCAGTCAGAAAAATTGATTGCAATTCTTAAATTGCACAGATACTTAAAAAATTGTATGGTGTGTGGCCACCTTTAGGGTCAACACACACCATACAATCTTGGTTGTTCAATCTTACCACTTTCATGTAGTATAAGAGCTTATCCAATCAATTTTTTAAGGTAATTTCAATCTGTTGGCCCTTATACTACATAGATTTGGTAAATCTGTACAACCAAGATTGTATGGTGTGTGTTGAGCTTTACTCTGATGCAGCGTAGGATTTACAACACAGCTTAGGATTTACAACAAAGCTGACATCTCCCCTCAGTGATCAGGAGCCATCACGATAGGTTCCTGATCACACGATCACTACGATCGCTGGACGATCGTAGTGATCACTATTGGTAGTGGCAGTCTGAAGGCAAGAGGAGGACTGGGACTCACCTTCTTGATGTTCACCCAGCGATCGTCGCTCACCTCCGCTCTGGCCGGTGTTGTGTCTGATTACGTTGCCTGTGCATTTGCGCTGCCTCGCATGCGCAGTAGGAGACTGTGCGGCCACATTTCCTATAGAATGATGCTGCTGGAGGTAAAATACTAAATATCTCCGCTCCCACACCTCTTACACTCCCCAAATTTTCAGGGTAGAGAGGGGACCCCGCGAACTACCTCTATACCAAATTGCAGCCCCCGAGACCCGCTGGTTCCCGAGATAGATTTTTCTAATCTATCTCCTGAAGCAGCGGGTCTCGGGGGCTGCAATTTGGCATAAAGGTCGTTCGGGGGGGTCCCCTCCCTACCCTCAAAATTTGGGGAGTGCAAGAGGTGTGGGAGCGGAGATATTTCGTATTTTATCTCCAGCAGCATCATTACCTTCACACTGAGCATGCGTGCTACTCAGTGTGGAAGGGAGCTTCCGGGCAGTGCAATCAGACATTACACCGGCATCCCCGCTCGCTCTGCCTTAAGTGTCTGGTCCTGGCTTGATGACGTCATCAAGCCGCGACCCGGAACTTAACGGCAGCTCGAGCAGGGATAACTGCCAAAGCGGAGGGGGCTAGAGCTGCTCATCGCTGGAGCCTGGGAGGTGAGTAAAGGCTGTTGGCAATACAGGGGACACCTGGCTACACTGGGGACACCATGGCTAGCTATCCGCAATGGGGATCTGGCTGCCTGACCCCCCCACCCCGCATGCAAAATTACCTGGTGCTTAAAGGAATACTTAAGGCAAAAAAAAAAAAATGACATTTACTCACCTGGGGCATCCCTCAGCACCCCGAAGCTGGATGGTGCCCTCGCAGCCCCGCTCCGATCGTCCTGTCCCCGCCAGCGGCTACTTCCGGTTCGGCGACAGCCGCCGACAGGCTGGGAACGCGGCTGATTTTCCGCGTTCCCAGCCGCTGCTATCACCCTCTATGCTGCTATAGCGTATATATAGACGCTATAGCAGCATAGAGGGTGATAGCAGCGGCTGGGAACGCGGAAAATCAGCCGCGTTCCCAGCCTGTCGGCGGCTGTCACCGAACCGGAAGTAGCCGCCGGCGGGGACAGGACGATCGGAGCGGGGCTGCGAAGGCACCATCCAGCTTCGGGGGGCTGAGGGATGCCCCAGGTGAGTAAATGTCATTTTTTTTTTTTGCCTTAAGTATTCCTTTAGGGGTGGTTAGGCAGCTGGTCCCCAGAGGGTTAAGGAACACATGAGTAATCAAGCAAAACACATTAATGTGATAAAAAAAAAAAACAATAAATTAATGAAAACAAAACAATTAAGAAAATACTAATGAATAGCCTATACGGATGCTCACCGCATTCCGCGGAATTCTGTTTTCCGCAATTCCATCCGGAATTTGGCGATTCCGGAACGGAATTACCATAGCGCTATAGCGGAAATTCCGCGGAACATATGTAATTCCGGTGGAATTTCTGCACCAATCAGAGGCTTACAAAAACCACCCAAACGGATTTCTGCATGAAAATCGATATTATTTCAGCACCAATTATAGTGTTAACAAAAAATAATCAATCCTATGTTAGCAACCAGCTCCCTAGCTATCTCACCTATCCCAACCATTTTGTATAGGTCCCAAAGCTTACGCGACACCTCCTGCGGCGCAAAACCACCACCATGGGACCACCGCCAGGTACCAAAGCTTACGCGACACCTCCTGCGGCGCAAAAACCACCGCCAGGTCCCATAGCTTACACGACGACCCCTGCGGCGCAAAAATGACCGCTATGGAACCACCGCCAGGTCCCATAGCTTACGCGACACCTCCTGCAGCGCCACAATGAGCACCATGGAACCACTGCCAGGTCCCATGGCGTAAGCGACACCTCCTGTGGTGCCAAAATTACCGCCATGGGACCACCGCTAGGTCCCATGGCGTAAGCGGCACCTCCTGCGTCGCCAAAATGACCGCCATGGGACCACCGCTAGGTCCCATGGCGTAAGCGACACCTCCTGTGGTGCCAAAACGACCGCCTTGGGACCACCGCTAGGTCCCATGGCTGTAAGCGACACCTCCTGCTGCAAAGAAAAAAAAAAAAAAAAGACCCGGGTACCAGCCACTAGGTCCCATGGGCTACCATTTAGTATAAACAAGGTTTCATTTGCGATTACTTTAATTTTTCCGCCGGAATGCGGAATTCCGCAAAATTCCGCGGAAATGTAATGGCGAATTTACCGCTGGCGGAATTCCGCAATTCCGGCGGAACGGAATTTGCTCATTTCGATCATCCCTAATAGCCTATTCGGCCTCTTCCAGAAGCGTGAATTGCCCGTGAGATACATTAAGCCAGATAGCGTTGGGTGACCCTTGGTCCTCCTCTCTCCTGCTCTAGCATGTAAGCACTTTGTTCTGCACTCTGGCACTTTTGCTCTTGTATTTATCAGGCCTTATTAGTATTTTTTTAACCTGTCATTTACAATTATATTCCTCTTGAGCTCTTGCCTTATTGAATTATATTGCACTTTGATTACTATCAGCTTACTAATTTCACTGGCATAATAGATTTGTACTTTATATTTATTTAGTTACTTGTTATACTAGGGCATTGATGAATTGTCATATTATATATCAGAGGGTTGTCCCTATGTAACTTACTATTTTGGAATTATTGCTTATTATGGTATCACCCTCCACTTTACCCTTTGGTGAATTTTAATTTTTATTTAATTTTTTAATTATGGATTGTCAATAAAAATGATTTTTGCTAATTATATATACTGTGTCAGGTTACTGCTTCATATTGGGATCAGTCTTTGTGGTCTGTTGCTTTGGTATGTTATCCTACTAGTACATCCTGCAGATGAATCTGGCTTACAATTTGTTAGGAATTGCTTTGTCTTGATTATGCTTTATCCTATATATGTATATATGGTGCTTGTATACTTTTTTTCTAAAGAAATCATCATTGGAAGTCCCTCCAGGGCTCCCAATTGGTCCTTTAACAGACCAATAGCCAAATGGATGATTCACATTGCTCTGTTAAAGGACCAATGTGGAGCCTTAGAGGGACATTCAAAGATGCTCTGCTGGGGGTTGCTATACTTACATTATATACTCGCATATAAGCCGACCCCCAACTTTTCCCTAAAATTATGGGAAACATGATTGACTCGTGTATAAGCCGGGGCTATGAAAGTGGTAGCCTGGGGGTTGCTTGGGTAGGTGAAATTTGCAATAATAATGTGGACATTTTCCTCAGCACTTTGCAGAGTATACGAAAAATGGATGTCTCTCAAAACAGCTCATAATCTCATGGCCCTGCGTAGTCAGGTAACTGTCTAGCCTACGATTATCTTTTCAGGAAGAAAAAGGAGTTCTCAAATAAAACCTATGAAAACACATGGAGAACATTGAAATGCCATGCAGACAGGCAGTGGTGCTCAGCAGAGCTCGAATATTCGAGTAGCTCGAATATTCGAGCTCTTTTCCAGCTATTCGAGCTCGGTATTCGAGCTCCGAATAGCTGTAGCTATTCGAATGGGCTATTCGAGTACACTCGAATAGCCCATTCACTATTCGAGCTATTCGAGCAAAACGGCGCTATTCGAGCTCGGTACCGAGCTCGAATAGCGTCATAGCCCAGATTGATGTCCTTAGAGCCAATCAGAGGGCTCCCAGGCCCTCTGATGGCAGCCAATCACAGAGGGGGACCCTGGCCAGCCCCTACCCTATAAATAGCGGCCGCCATGTTCCGTTTCTCCGTGCTTGCCTGAGACTTGTACAGAGAGAGAGTTGCTCCTTTGTGCTTTGGCTTAGCAAGAGCTCTATTGTGGTCATTTACCTAGCGTTTTTGCTCACATACACCTCCTATACACACCTATATTGTTGTTAGTTAGTTAGACATTGTATTTTAGTTAGTAGCTTTTGTGTTACATAGAGACAGGCCAGCTGCTGCAGGCTTACAGCTTTAGGCCTCAGGGCCTTGCCTGTGTGGGCAGCTGTCCTCCTGTCCTCTGTTTATTTCTCTCTATTCTATACCAGTATTTCTGCTGTCCTTTACTACTGATTGTATTAGTATTGTAGTTATATACTGTAACTGTACTAGGACACTCACTGTCACTGTTCATAGGCTACTAGCTGCTCCTGCGTGTGTGCACTCACTTTCTGTGTACACACTACACACACTCTATTTCCTTCTGATAACTGATTGATTATTGTAATTGATTATTGTAATTAGTTAGTTGTACTTACTGTTACTACTTACTGTACTAGGAGTCTAGGACACTCAGTCACTGTTCATAGGCTACTAGCTCCTGCGTGTGTGCACTCACTGTCTGTGTACACACTACACACACTCTATTTCCTTCTGATAACTGATTGATTATTGTAATTAGTTAGTTGTTTGTACTTACTGTTACTACTTACTCTTACTGTACTAGGAGTCTAGGACACTCAGTCACTGTTCATAGGCTACTAGCTCCTGCGTGTGTGCACTCACTGTCTGTGTACACACACTACACACACTCTATTTCCTTCTGATAACTGATTGCTTATTGTAATTAGTTAGTTGTACTTACTGTTACTACTTACTCTTACTGTACTAGGAGTCTAGGACACTCAGTCACTGTTCATAGTCTACTAGCTCTTGCGTTTGTGCACCTACTGTCTGTGTACACACACTACACACACTCTATTTCCTTCTGATAACTGATTGATTATTGTAATTAGTTAGTTGTTTGTACTTATTGTTACTACTTACTCTTACTGTACTAGGAGTCTAGGACACTCAGTCACTGTTCATAGGCTACTAGCTCCTGCGTGTGTGCACTCACTTTCTGTGTACACACTACACACACTCTATTTCCTTCTGATAACTGATTGATTATTGTAATTGATTATTGTAATTAGTTAGTTGTACTTACTGTTACTACTTACTGTACTAGGAGTCTAGGACACTCAGTCACTGTTCATAGGCTACTAGCTCCTGCGTGTGTGCACTCACTGTCTGTGTACACACTACACACACTCTATTTCCTTCTGATAACTGATTGATTATTGTAATTAGTTAGTTGTTTGTACTTACTGTTACTACTTACTCTTACTGTACTAGGAGTCTAGGACACTCAGTCACTGTTCATAGGCTACTAGCTCCTGCGTGTGTGCACTCACTGTCTGTGTACACACACTACACACACTCTATTTCCTTCTGATAACTGATTGCTTATTGTAATTAGTTAGTTGTACTTACTGTTACTACTTACTCTTACTGTACTAGGAGTCTAGGACACTCAGTCACTGTTCATAGTCTACTAGCTCCTGCGTGTGTGCACTCACTGTCTGTGTACACACACTACACACACTCTATTTCCTTCTGATAACTGATTGCTTATTGTAATTAGTTAGTTGTTTGTACTTACTGTTACTACTTACTCTTACTGTACTAGGAGTCTAGGACACTCAGTCACTGTTCATAGGCTACTAGCTCCTGCGTGTGTGCACTCACTGTCTGTGTACACACACTACACACACTCTATTTCCTTCTGATAACTGATTGATTATTGTAATTAGTTAGTTGTACTTACTGACTGTTACTACTTACTTACTTACTGTACTAGGGACACTCACTCAGTCACTGTTCATAGGCTAGCTCCTGCGCGTGTTTGCGCGTGCGTGCACTCACTGTCTGTAGTGTACACACACTAAATTTACTTGTGATTACTACTGATTATTGTAACTGCTAGTTGTACTTCCTGACTGTCTGTTACTACTTACTTACTGTACTAGGGACACTCACTCAGTCACCTCACCCACCAACCCACTCCATTAAAGTACCCCACTTTTCACCCGCCCTTTTAAAAAACTTTTGTCTATACGCCCAAAACATCGAAGATGTCTGGAAGTGGCAGCCAGCGCGGTTTGGGCAAGGGGAAGGGCAGCAAGGGAATCAGGAGGAGAGGGAGCAGCATTGTGGCAGGCCGCGGCCGCGCCACCATGCACAGTTCCGCAGCAGCAGCAGCAGCGTCAGTGGCTAACATTCCTCCCATAGCCACTGGCCGTGGACGCCTTGGGCGCCGCCCAGCAGGAGCATCTGCAACTCACGCTGCAGAGACACAGCAGCAGCAGCGTGTAGCACCTGCTCCGATTTTCCTCCAGCCGGGTCGGAAACGTCCCATTGAGGAAAAGCATGCAGACACTGTGGTGCAACTCATGACGGAGGATGAGCAGCCCGCCATCAGCTCTGCATCCGAGGCCTCCACCCTCACCACCACCACCACCCCTGTTCGCAGCAGCCGCCCAGCAGGGTCTGGGGAGGAGGCCAGTTCACCGTCACAAGTTGGCAACCTGTCACTCAGCAGTATTTTTACCCCACACACCATCAGGGTATTGTCTGCTGTTGTTGGCGATTTTGAGGAGGAGATGCTGATGGGCACTTTGGGGGATGAGGGATTGGACAGCAAGACTGTGGCGACAGTCAAGCAGCCCATCCATGCATCAGGAGAGGAGTTTGGGGGGTCATCATCCCAGCAGGACATGTTTCAGGAGGGGGAGGATGATGATGACCCGGTGACAGACAGAGACTGGGTGCCACCACCTCCAGGGGATGTCGTCCTCAGCAGCTCTGAGGAGGAGGAGGAGGATGCTCTTGTGGGCCTTGCAAGGAGGCGCATCATTGCAAGCATTGGCAGCAGTAGGCAGGTCCCACAGCCTGCTGGTGTCTCAGGCTCAGCAGCAGCAGCAGCAGCAGCATCTGCCAGTACCACCACCAGCCGCACCCAAGCCCCCCCCTCAACCACCACAGGGAGACAGGCAGCAGCGCTTCCATGCCGTAGGGGGATGTTTCTGTCACCAATCTGGCGATATTTCACCATGCCCACTGTGTACAGCAAGTACGCCACTTGCAACCACTGTCAGCGGAAGTTGAGCAGAGGTGCAGACCCCTTAAAGTTCAGCACCAGCTCGCTCATCAACCACCTTGCTGCGAAACATTTCCACCAGCATGAGGAGTTCCAGAGGCTGAAGGCATCTGGTGCTGGCAGTGGCACCACACCCATCACTGCACAGCCTTCAGCAGCAGCAGCAACAGCAGCCACCCGCCCTCCTGCTCCTCCAGCAGCACCAGCAGGAGTGCGGAAACGCACTGCTCCTCCCCCCTCTGCAACTCCTGCCGCCGACACTGAGGCCTGTTCTGGCAGCCAGTCCTCAGTGGCCTCCTCCGCTGTGTCTGCTGATTCCCGTGCCAGCAAAAGGCCACGCCAGAGCCTTTTGAGCGAGTCCTTCCAGGGGGTGGTTAGGGCTCTGCCTCCCAGCAGCCGTCGCGTGCGGCAGCTGAACGGCTTGCTGGCACGGGCCATGTGCTCCCAACTCCTGCCGTACACGCTCGTGCAGGAGGGGAGCGACATTCGTGCGCTGCTTGCTTGCGCAGCCCCAGACTGGCAGCTCCCCAGCAGACACTTTTTCTCCCGCAAGGCCATTCCTGCACTGCACCGCTTTGTGATGGCCAATGTGGAGCGAGGGCTGGAGCACGCGGTTGGTGAAAGGGTCCACGTCACCATGGACTCCTGGAGCAGCCGCTTCGGGACAGGCCGCTACCTGTCCTTCACTGTCCACTGGGTCAGCTTGGTGGAAGGGGGTGAGGATGGGAGAGCAGCAGCGGGCACAGCAGCAGCAGCAACACAGTGGGTGGTGCCACCCCGCAGGGTCAGGGGAACTGCAGCAGGTTACTCCGATCCTCTGCCATCCTCCGGCACACCTGGCCAAACCCCCCGCCTCAGCAGCAGCGTGAAGGCCCGCCACTGCCAAGCGCTGCTGCACTTGGTCAGCCTTGGGAAGACCAAGCTGACGGCAACCCATGTGTTGGCCAAACTCCAGGAGCAGGAGAGGATTTGGCTGACCCCCAGAGGCCTCAGAGTCGGAGAGGTGGTGGCCGACAATGGGGCCAATCTGGTTGCCGCAATAGACAGGGGAAACCTGACCCACATCCCCTGTCTTGCCCACGTGCTGAACCTGGTGGTGCAGAAGTTCTTGCGCACCTACCAGGGGATGGGCGAACTGCTGGAAACGGCAAGGAACGTTGTGCGTCACTTCCGGCGCTCGGCTGCAGCCTGTGCGAGCCTGGAAGACGTGCAAAAGGAGCTGGATCTGCCACGCCATCGGCTGATCCTTGACGTTCCGACTCGCTGGAACTCCACCCTGGCAATGTTGGAGCGTCTGGTTGAACAGAAGCACGCTGTCAACCAGTACCTTGCCCTGGCCACTGTTTCCGCCGCTCAGAGAAGGGACAAGACCAGCAACATCCCGTCCATCGTCCCCGATGATGACTGGAGGCACATGCAGCAGGTGTGCTTAGTGCTGGCTCCCTTTCTGCAGGCCACTAACATGGTGAGCAGGGACCATGCTATGGTCTGCGAGTGGGTGCCCCTGGTTTGTCTGCTGAACAGGGCCCTCGATGCTTTGCTGGAACAGGGAGCGGCAGCCTTGGACCAGCAGGAGCGGCAAGCAGCTGCACAGTCCACCTCTGAGGGGGAGGAGGAGGAGGACTTGGTGGAGGTCCCTGACCTTGCTGCTGATGAGGGGGAGCAGCACAGTGCAGCTGAGTTGGTGCGGGGGTGGAGAGAGGATGAGGCTGACGAGGCAGAGGAGGAGGATGAGGACAGCAGCACTGCCGTCGATGTGCCAGCAGACGTGGCCCGCCTCTTCCCAATGGCAGCGCACATGCTGACGTGCCTGCGCAGAGACCCCAGGGTGATCCAGATGAAGCAGAGGGAGGACATCTGGATCAGCATGATGTTGGACCCACGCCTCAAGGGGAAGTTGAGCCAGTTCCTGCCGCCTGCAGGAGGAGACCCAGCGCAACAAATAAGGAGCTTGCAGCAGGCCCTTGTTGAGCGCTTGGAGGAAGCCTTCCCCCAGCCTTCCACCCCCACTGTCCAGCAGCCAGCACACAGGCAGCAGCAGGTGCCTGCATCCAGCAGCAAGCGCCCCACAGACCTGCTGTCTCTCAGCCACGAGCTCTACAGGACTGTAGAGGCTCCGGCAGCAGTGACTAGAGAGGAGGTGCATGCAACAGCATCCTCCACCGGTCACAGCCAGCGCCTGACCCGCATGGTGGCTGACTACATGGGGTCCTCCAGCGGGCTTGACAGCGATGCCCCTGTTGATCCCATGGAGTATTGGGTCAAGCGCCTGGAGATCTGGAGCGAGCTGGCGCAGTACGCCCTGGAAGTGCTGTCCTGCCCCCCTTCCAGCGTGCTGTCCGAGCGCTGCTTCAGTGCAGCTGGTGGTGTGGTCACCGAGAAACGCTCACGTCTGTCTCACAAGTCTGTGGACAGACTGACGTTTCTCAAGATGAACCAGGCGTGGGTGGAAGGCGAGTTCCTGGCCCCTGTTGTCGGCGAGAGGGGGACATGAACTGGCTAAGAACCATCGTTAATGTGCCTTACCACCCTTTACCACCTCCTGGCTCCTGCTCACTAAGCCAGCCTGGTTCACTTTGACTATTACGTCGCCTGCAGCCACACATTTTACACCTACAGTGGGCTGCTGTGTACTGCCCTTCTGCTGTCTGTCTGTGTTTCCCACTGCCAGGGTACACAGATTTACCTTCTGCTGCCACTCTGCCACCAGCTATTACGTCAAACAATAGCTATATATCTGTGTAATTTGTTTTACAAACAAAACCAAAAAACCATTAAAAAAAAAAAAGGTTTAATTTTTCTGAGGTGCCCGGGTTGAAAACTGTGTTGTCCCAGTTGTGTATTGGACACGATGTGGGCTGCACGACCGCTGTCTGGGACCTCCTGTTGTGTTCATTTACGGCCTGGTATCACCGCTAGGTACCAGGGCTATTATGTCACGCTGCCTGCCTGCTGCCACACTCACACTACTCCTCCATTCCTCCTGCTGCTGCTGTCTGTCTGTGTTTCCCACTGCCAGGGTACACAGAATTACCTTCTGCTGCCAGTCTGCCACCAGCTATTACGTCAAACAATAGCTGCACACATAATTACTCCTCCATTCCTCCTGCTGCTGCTGCTGTCTGTCTGTCTGTGTTTCCCAACGCCAGGGTACACAGATTTACCTTCTGCTGCCACTCTGCCACCAGCTATTACGTCAAAAAATAGCTATATCTGTGTAATTGGTTGTAAAACCAAAACTACAAAACCATTACAAAAAAAAGGTTTAATTTTTCTGAGGTGCCCGGGTTGAAAACTGTGTTGTCCCAGTTGTGTATTGGACACGATGTGGGCTGCACGACCGCTGTCTGGGACCTCCTGTTGTGTTCATTTACGGCCTGGTATCACCGCTAGGTACCAGGGCTATTATGTCACGCTGCCTGCCTGCTGCCACACTCACACTACTCCTCCATTCCTCCTGCTGCTGCTGTCTGTCTGTGTTTCCCACTGCCAGGGTACACAGAATTACCTTCTGCTGCCAGTCTGCCACCAGCTATTACGTCAAACAATAGCTGCACACATAATTACTCCTCCATTCCTCCTGCTGCTGCTGCTGTCTGTCTGTGTTTCCCACCGCCAGGGTACACAGATTTACCTTCTGCTGCCACTCTGCCACCAGCTATTACGTCAAAAAATAGCTATATCTGTGTAATTGGTTGTAAAAACAAAACAAAAAAAACCAAAAAAAAAAAAAGGTTTAATTTTTCTGAGGTGCCCGGGTTGAAAACTGTGTTGTCCCAGTTGTGTATTGGACACGATGTGGGCTGCACGACCGCTGTCTGGGACCTCCTGTTGTGTTCATTTACGGCCTGGTATCACCGCTAGGTACCAGGGCTATTATGTCACGCTGCCTGCCTGCTGCCACACTCACACTACTCCTCCATTCCTCCTGCTGCTGCTGTCTGTCTGTGTTTCCCACTGCCAGGGTACACAGAATTAGCTTCTGCTGCCACTCTGCCACCAGCTATTACGTCAAACAATAGCTGCTCACATTACTCCTCCATTCCTCCTGCTGCTGCTGCTGCTGTCTGTCTGTGTTTCCCAACGCCAGGGTACACAGATTTACCTTCTGCTGCCACTCTGCCACCAGCTATTACGTCAAAAAATAGCTATATCTGTGTAATTGGTTGTAAAACCAAAACTACAAAACCATTACAAAAAAAAAGGTTTAATTTTTCTGAGGTGCCCGGGTTGAAAACTGTGTTGTCCCAGTTGTGTATTGGACACGATGTGGGCTGCACGACCGCTGTCTGGGACCTCCTGTTGTGTTCATTTACGGCCTGGTATCACCGCTAGGTACCAGGGCTATTATGTCACGCTGCCTACCTGCTGCCACACTCACACTACTCCTCCATTCCTCCTGCTGATGCTGCTGTCTGTCTGTGTTTCCCACTGCCAGGGTACACAGAATTAGCTTCTGCTGCCACTCTGCCACCAGCTATTACGTCAAACAATAGCTGCTCACATTACTCCTTCATTCCTCCTGCTGCTGCTGCTGTCTGTCTGTCTGTGTTTCCCAACGCCAGGGTACACAGATTTACCTTCTGCTGCCACTCTGCCAAGAGCTATTACGTCAAAAAATAGCTATATCTGTGTAATTGGTTGTAAAACCAAAACTACAAAACCATTACAAAAAAAAGGTTTAATTTTTCTGAGGTGCCCGGGTTGAAAACTGTGTTGTCCCAGTTGTGTATTGGACACGATGTGGGCTGCACGACCGCTGTCTGGGACCTCCTGTTGTGTTCATTTACGGCCTGGTATCACCGCTAGGTACCAGGGCTATTATGTCACGCTGCCTACCTGCTGCCACACTCACACTACTCCTCCATTCCTCCTGCTGATGCTGCTGTCTGTCTGTGTTTCCCACTGCCAGGGTACACAGAATTAGCTTCTGCTGCCACTCTGCCACCAGCTATTACGTCAAACAATAGCTGCTCACATTACTCCTCCATTCCTCCTGCTGCTGCTGCTGTCTGTCTGTGTTTCCCACTGCCAGGGTACACAGATTTCCCTTCTGCTGCCACTCTGCCACCAGCTATTACGTCAAACAATAGCTGCACACATAATTACTCCTCCATTCCTCCTGCTGCTGCTGCTGTCTGTCTGTGTTTCCCACTGCCAGGGTACACAGATTTACCTTCTGCTGCCACTCTGCCACCAGCTATTACGTCAAAAAATAGCTATATCTGTGTAATTTGTTGTAAAAACAAAACAAAAAAAAACAAAAAAAAAGGTTTAATTTTTCTGAGGTGCCCGGGTTGAAAACTGTGTTGTCCCAGTTGTGTATTGGACACAATGTGGGCTGCACGACCGCTGTCTGGGACCTCCTGCCTGCTGTGTTTATTTACAGCCCTGGTATCACCGCTAGGTACCAGGGCTATTATGTCACGCTGCCTGCCTCATTGACTGCCTGCTGCCACACACTCATCCTCCTCCTCCTGCTGCTGAATTTACCTCCTGCTGTCTTTGTGTTTCCACTGCCAGGGAGCACATACAATGGCGCTTCCAACATGCGTGCGCCACCAGCTATTTGTTACGCTCAAAAATAGCTGCATTTCTTTAAAAAAAAAATTTTGAAAAGAGAAATAAGTGAAGAAGAAGACGATATAGAAGAAGATGAAGAAGATGAAGAAGAAGAAGATGAAGAAGAAGAAGAAGAAGAAGAAGAAGAAGAAGAAGATGAAGAAGAAGAAGATGAAGAAGAAGAAGATGAAGAAGAAGAAGATGAAGATGATGAAGAAGAAGAAGATGAAGAAGATGAAGATGAAGAAGAAGATGAAGAAGAAGAAGATGATGAAGAAGAAGAAGAAGATGAAGAAGAAGAAGAAGATGAAGATGAAGAAGAAGAAGATGAAGAAGATGAAGAAGATGAAGAAGAAGATGAAGAAGATGAAGAAGATGAAGAAGATGAAGAAGAAGAAGATGAAGAAGAAGATGAAGAAGAAGAAGATGAAGAAGATGAAGAAGAAGATGAAGAAGATGAAGAAGAAGAAGATGAAGAAGAAGAAGAAGATGAAGAAGATGAAGAAGATGAAGAAGATGAAGATGAAGAAGATGAAGAAGATGAAGAAGAAGAAGATGAAGAAGAAGATGAAGAAGATGAAGAAGAAGATGAAGAAGATGAAGAAGATGAAGAAAAAGAAGATGAAGAAGAAGAAGATGATGATGAAGAAGATGAAGAAGAAGAAGAAGACAATATAAAAGAAGAAGAAGATATAGAAGAAGATATAGAAGAAGAAGATATAGAAGAAGAAGATATAGAAGAAGAAGAAGATATAGAAGATAAAGAAGAAGAAGAAGAAGTATATACAGTACTGAACAAATTTCTGGACACAACTTCTCTTTTCAACTTTTTTTTTTTAAAGGAACATCCCCACATAATCACCTGCTGTTGTTACTTGGAAAAAAAGAGGTTTCTTGCATCATTCACCCTCAAAACAAGTGTTGGAAGCAATATTTAAGGCCATTTCGAATAGTCAGCTCGAATAATGAGCTCGAATACCGACTCGAATAGTGAGCTCGAAATCCGAGGTCGAATCGAATAGTAAAAATTATTCGACTCGAATATTCGACTGACCTCGAATAATTTACTATTCGAATTCGACCTAACTCGAATTTTGAAAAGGGGTATTTGAGCACCACTGCAGACAGGGTCAGGGCAGTAAATCAAACATGTAGCTTTAAGGTTATAGTGACCTCCACCCAGGGCCGGCCTTAGGTTTCACAGCACCCTGTGCGAAACCTGATTTTTGTGCCCCCCCCCCCCCCATCCTCTTTGCCCACACACAAACACACACCAATCAGTGGGACAGTTAGCCCCCGCTCCCCCCCAATTTGGAATGCTAGCACAGCACCAACAATTTTCTCCACGCGTTATAGCCGCTGTACGCCCCCCCCCCCCCCCCAAAAAAACAAAATGCCCTCAGACTCAGTATAGGTAGGTAGCCAGGTATAGGTGCCCCCAGTATAGGATCTCATGTGTAGGTGCCCTCAATATAGGTAGCCAAGAATAGGTGCCCCCGGTATAGGAAGTCAGTTGTAGGTCTCCCCCATAGGTAGTCAGGCGTATGTGCCCTCAGTATAGGTAGCCAGGAGTAGGTGCCCTTCCTCAGTATAGGTAGCCAGCTATAGGTGCCCCTAGAATAGAAAGTCAGGTGTAGGTGCCCTCAGTATAGGTTTGCTCCGGTCGCTCAGGTCAAAGGCCGGCTATGCCTCCACCTGCCAGATCAAAGAGGTATGTAAGTACAATTGTAACGATATGTGTCAGCAAGTGACAGAGTTCTGATTATTAGGTGATCTGCAGTATCACCTATAATACAGATATATACAGGGCCGGATTTGTACTTTTTACTGCCCAAGGCCAATGTCACCAGGCAGCCGCCCCCATTCAGTATAGGTAGCCAGATGACCCTTTCCCTCCAGTAGAGGTAGCCTGATGACCCCCCCCCCCCCCTCCAGTATATGTAGCCAGATGTCCCCTCCCCTCTTTTCCTCAAGTATAGGTAGCCAGATGACCCCTTCCCCTCCCCCTTCAGCATAGGTAGCCATATGACTCCCTTAATCCCTTCCTTCCCCCCCCCTCCCCCTTCCTTTCAGTATAGCTTGCCTCCACACCGCAGCAGCCATCAGTGTCACTCACTTCTCTGCTTGTCTCCATTGCAGAAGCTTCCTCTTACACTCCGTTTTCAATGCTGCCCAAGTCCGTAGCCGCACGCCACAATGTCAACGTGCTCAGAGAGCAAGGTGGCCGCTGCACAGGTGGCTGGCAGCAGGGAGATCAGGCACTCACCTGATCTCCCTGCATTGCAGCATTTGCAAGCTTACAAATGCTGCACCAGTTTAGTCTGCTGCTTTGGTGCTCTTGATTCTGGGGTGCCCTAGGCCATGGCCTAGGTGGCCTTGGTCTAATTCCGGCCCTGGATATATACCTGATTATATAGTGATCTGCAGAATCACCAATAAATAATACAAGTATACCAGACAGCTAATGTGATAGCAAGAATAGTGCTTGGTGCAACAGTAGTACTGATAGGTTTAGCTATACCTCACCAGAGGAGCTGGTGGGCACTAACAGTACAGAGCCCCTCACCAGAGTCAAGGGCCCTCTGGGGAGAGTACAGAGGTCAGACTAATCGAGTTGGCAACAGACAGACAGATACAGTACAAAATCAGAATGCAAAGGCAAGAAGGTATAAACAGGCAGAGTCGGCAGCAAGATCAGATGGGCAGAAGTACAGAATCACTGAGCAGAGGAATAGTCAGAACGAGCAAGAGTCATACACAAATAATACACAGTATTTCAATTATAATTATAGCTATCAATAAATCCTATCTCTGGGTGAAATCCCCGGTTTCCTCCCGAAACAAAGCACACCGGATCTATCTAAGGTCTGAGCGCTAACACGAAGTATTCGCAACAGCAGACGAGGACCTACTGAATCCTCCGAGCTTAAGAGCCCGAGGAGACCCTGAGGCACGCCCCCCTACGCCCAGCCAATCAGCAGCGGTGGACGTATGGCGTGACGTAAGCCGACCGGCAGGTCAGCTGATGCGCCTCCTTGCCGCATAAAGGTCGCGGCGGTGCGCACGCGCGCACGCGTCACAGCGACCCTATGTGCTGATGAGATACTCGTCCTCGGCGTGCTAGACGCCCGAGGCACCGGAGTACCGCTCGGTAGGGTGATAGAGGCAGCTGCGGTGGCAGCGTGGTTCGCTGCAGCTGCCTCATTATTTATTACAACAATCCAATTATTTATTACAACAATCCAATACTTGCCTCTGGCATAGATGTCTGCTGGCCTCCACCCACCAGTCTGGAGCGGCATGAACTGTAAGTACAACCCAATACCTTGCTGACTGTATCTCCCCTCCCAGTGCACCCGGAATAAATCTCCATTCCCCTCCTCCTTCCAGTCCGTAGCTGCATGTACGTGTCGGATGAGTCCCAAACCTCCTGCCGGCAGATGCAGAGTGCGCAGAGAGGAGCTTTAAGTTACCGGTTCATGCCGCCGGGATTCCTCATTCACTTGCCTGTCACAGTCTATTGCCTATGACCCCCAGCACTGGCACGCGTGATGAGAGGCGCCACTAGAGGGAGTCATAGGAAATACACTTAGACAGGCAAGCTAACGCGTAATCCCGGCGGACTGGATCGATAACTTAAAACTCCACTCTGCGCACTCTGCATCTGCCCGAAGGAGGCTTGGGACTCAGCCGACTCATGCATGCTGCTGTGGTCTGGAAGGAGGAGGGGAACGGACGAGCTGGGAGGAGAGATGGAGCAAGGTTTTGGATTGTATTTACGATACATGCCACTGTGGCCAGGCAAGGATTTAGGGAAGCGGGCATCTCGGAGAAGATCTACGGCAAGTATTGACTCGTGTATAAGCCGAGACCCCCACTTTGGGACCACTTTTTTGGTCCCAAAAACTTAGCTTATACATGAGTGTATACAGTAGTATAGTGAGTGCCAGCACAGGGATTAACATGGATGACTCTTTGTCTTTCGTCGGTATCATAGGATATTGGCATGAAATCAACCAAAGGTAAGGTATTAGTAAGGTAAGTATATAATAAATGACTTTTTTTAATTTCATTTTTAACAACCTGACGACCACGCCACGCTGATGGGCGTGGCCAAGCCCCATGACCGCCTAACGCCGATTGCATCAGGTCCTGGAGCTGGCTACTGAAGGAGATCACGCGCACATATCCTTCTTGGGGGGGAGCGGAGCTCCACCCCCTCTTCAGTCTTTGAGCGGCGATACTGTTAGACGGCGTGATCGCAGTACAGCGCTGCGATCAGCAGCAGAGCTGGACTGGGGACAGCAGTGTGACACGCATGTCCCCCTTAGGCACAAAACAGCGATCGTTGTGATAGGCTGGCTGGGGGAGGCAGCTGGGGAGTTGGAGGGCATCTGGGTGTTGTCAATGCATAACGGGAGATGTAGTCCGTAGATGTGAGTACATCTCCTGCCAGGATGAACTTATATGCACATAAATATTTGTCACAAGGCAGGCCTTAAAGTGTAACTGTCGGCATAACACACATTGATTGCTATTAGAGTAAGAGGCTCCTCAGGGCCCCCAACACCTTAATCTCTAGTTATCTGGCTTGCAGTCACTGCCATGTATTCCCTTTTCTTGTTTCTCTCTGCTTCAAACACAATATGGGAATGATAGCTGAGTGAGTTCTGCGCCCCCTCCTACACTGCGCCCTGAGGCTGGAGCCTCTCTCGCCTCTGCCTCGGCCCGGCCCTGGTTGCAAGGCATGCTAGGTTGTCCTTTTTTGCTTCTCTACTTCCCCTCAGACATAACTAATGCAGCCTTATTGGCTGAAGCCTCTTTTCCTCCTGTTTCCCCTCCCACACCCCTGTTCCTCTCTGATTGGCCAATATTTCTCATGCTAAGACAATGCACTTTCTATAGTGAAGGGCGGGCTATCCATACACAATCAGGCAGAGGAGAGTAAGGGAGAAAATTACATCAGGATTGGCTTCAAAATAGCCACAGTTACCATGGGAAATGCTAAGAAGGATTTCTCTTTTATTACTGTAGAATAAGGCTGCTGTTTTATATTATTTTAGTTTCAGACAGTTTTGTGGTTTTATTAGTGCCAGAAATTTTCGACTTCATTTATAGTGGACCATATTTGTTCTGATTTGTATTGAACATTGCAGTGATAGGAATTTAGAGGCTACGGTATTTAATTATTTTAAAAACATAGAAGTGCAGTTGTGCACTAGCGCATCTGGTACATTTGGGTACTGCCATAGCTTAGTGGAACTTAGTGGCTCGATGGTGCCACAGGTTTGATTTGTGTGCCCGTTTTTGCCCATTGGATAGCAGAGCACTGGCACCCAACTGATTTTCTGAACCCAAAAGCTGAGCACTGGCACCAAAATTATACATCTGACAAGGAAACAGGAATATTCAATGGATTAGAAGTTAAGGTTAGGCATTATTAAAAAAAAAAAAAAAAAAACACGACTAGTGTTAGGGATAGGCCAGTTTTTTTTCACCGGGACTTAGATCAATGATTAGGAACTGCAATTACCATTCACTTAATCTCCCTACTAACCGGGGGAGATGAAAACCAGTGCGGAAAAAGGCGGCGAGTGCGCACAGCGGGGATGCGGCGAGGTATGTATATCTACTCCCCTGGAACAAGAATAGTCCTCCCACGGTGCATAGATATACTGCCTTAAAACCAGCAAGTGGTTAAAATACAATCCTAGAAAATTTATTTTTCTGTCAAAATTACATATACTATGAATAACTAGTATTTCCCATGACTTTCAATTATAGTAGGTAGTAAGACTGCCAAAACTGACTAGATGTCGACAAGTCCATGTCCTCAGAGATATCTCGGTAGTATATTTTATGCTTTACAAAAGCACTTCCTGAAAAAGAACCTATGCAAAGAAGCTAATGCAGGTAGCTAATACAGGCAATACTCTGAAGTCTATATCAACAAGGATGTAACCATAAAAAAAGTGAACCAGCTGCTCAAGCTACCACATCTACAAGCGGTGTCATCACATATAGATCTTAATCCTCAGTGCTTAGTGTCACACACGGGATCTGCAGTCATTAACACAGTGCTCAAAAAGTATAGGTGATCTTCACCCCAGAGGTAAAAGCAAAAATCCAATGGTCACTGGTACTTCAAACAGGAATAACCAATTTATTTGTGGGCACTTGCAACAGGGACCCTTCAAATGTAAACACGTGTATCATGGGGGGGGCGGAGCAAGATGGCCGCCTGAGCAGACGTACAAGAAGGAGCTGCTGCTCTCAAACTTCCAGCCGTTATATACCAGTGGGCACCACGCACCAACTTTGCCTCCCAAAAGGGACCTACACCCCTCCTGTACCCCTCTGATATGTCCAGACGGAAGAAAACGGACATAGACACCAAGGAAGTCCAGAAACAATCTTCCCGCCGAGACGCCAGCGCCATCTTACCTGCTAAGCAGAAGAACAAGGCCATACAGACGGTCATGGCGGACTGTGCTACCAATACGGAAGACAGCATAGGGGCTTCGGAGCTCATGGATGCGATCCGAACTTGCCAGACCACGGTCACAAGTAAGCTGGACCATCTTGAAGCAAAATTTACCCTAATCCAGGAAGATGTATCCATAATACGCCAGCGGATCACGGGCGCGGAGACCAGAATCAGTGACCTGGAAGACTCCTCCGCAACTCACGATCTCTCCATAAGGGAACTACAGACAGAGGTCAAGAAGCTGAAAGCTAGAGCCGAATATTCCGAAAACCGGAATAGACGCAGCAACGTCAGGCTTCTGGGGCTGCCGGAGGGTGCAGAGGGAAACGACCCGGTGAAGTTTATAGAAACTCTGCTTAAAAACATCATGCCAGAAGCCCCGTTTACACACTTCATGGCGGCAGAACGGGCGCACCGCATGCCCTCTACTCTAGGCCCACCGGGCGCACCGCCACGCACCTTCATTTTTAAAATGCTGCACTTTAGGGATCGGGATGTCATCCTTCAAGAATCACGCAAACTGGGACCCATCACCTACCAGAATACACAGCTTCAATTTTTCCCGGATTTCTCTGTGGAAACACAGAAACAAAGAAGAGCCTTCCAAACAGTGAAAAAACGTCTCCGTGACCAGGAAATCCAATACTCCATGTTGTTTCCAGCCAGGCTTAAAGTGATCCATGGCGACAACACGCGATTTTTTACACTTCCAGAAGATGCCATGAACTGGCTGGATAAGCTACCGAAGTGACCATAACCGTGAGTACATTTCTCTTCCCCCTCCTCGGCCCTCGCGGCCTAAACTGACATGGCCCCATCTATGGCCCTTGCTCCTAAACACCCTTTCACAAAAAAGAAGCACATCCTCCTTAACCGGACGGTACTCTTACCGATCCCCTTCGGGTACATATGAACTTTGGCTGCCCTAAGACGATAGGGCGACGCAGGCCTTAATACTTCACCCCACATTCCATTGACACACTATCTTACCCCTATCTGGCCTAGCTCCGGCTACCTGAGAGTTCCACCCGACGCGAAATGGAGCACTTACATCTCTGCACCACGCTTCAGGGGACTACCTCAGCGATAAGCTGGAAATCAATGGATTCTGAACATAATCATCCGTAATGTGTTTATACTGCCAAAATGTCTATAACAGGGGTGTGTTGATGCGTGGGGGGCAAAGATGGGACTGCTAAATATTGTGTTGGCCTCAAAGGCTGGACTCCATAGTGCTACTCCAGAGCACAACCACCTACTGCAGAAATGTATATATTAGGTTGTGCATTTATCAAGCCTCACTGTTAACCTGGCAGCACCGCATTGCATTTGGGCCTGGGCTGCGTGTTTGGAGATGGGATGGAGTGGGGGTCTTGGTGGGAGGGGGAGAAGTTTAGACTTACTGGCGGGAAGGGGGGGGGGGTGACATTTAACTCTGCACTGCCCAATTAGGAATGCGGAGCGCGCTCTTAGAGTAGGGAAGAATATCCCCAATTCTCAGTCACAGGGACAGAGGACGGGATTAGCACCATCTTCTCACATTGTTCCCCCTATGCAGGCATAGCCTAGTGTAGAGGGTGGCTGTTTGGGACTCAAGCTATCTTAGTTTTACAAGAATAGCGGGGAGGGTTAAGGGAGGGGACAAGCAATACTCAGGATGAGAAGTAATCTATGTTTTTGTTTTCTCTCTCCTGATCTAGGTGTTATGTTTTATGCTTTAAATTCTCTTTTTGTGGCAATCCTGGACAGCTCATGTGCTCGGCAGTTTGCGCCCTGTGCTGCTCGCAATCACCTGCAAACAGTGACGTCAGTAGGTTTGACCTTCATTAACCTGTTTATTATGTACCTAAATGTCTGCTAACGTTATATTTTGGAATGTAAGGGGTCTTAATTCAGCAATCAAACGGTCATTAGTTTTTAATTACCTCCGCAGTTATAACCCTGACATTTGTATACTTGTTGAGACACATCGGCATGGCAGTAAAGTTATGTCCCTTAAAAAACCATGGGTAGGATACTACTACAATGCTACCTATTCCACCTACTCAAGGGGGGTATCTATCCTGGTGCGCAAAACTTTACCATTCCAACTCCTACATGCCCACACTGACAGTTTGGGCAGATACGTTATTCTACATGCCAGGGTACATGGAGAGGAACTAATAATTGTTGGATTATATAATCCTCCTCCAGCCAATCTGGAAATGCTTAGTGAAATTATGACGCATGCCTCAAAATTTAACACCGCTAACATTCTCTTATGTGGCGACTTCAATATGGTCCTCTCACCCTCTGAAGACCGCCTGACACCTAATCCTAGAGATTCCTTACAACTAAAATCATGGGCCCAATCCTTCAACCTATTGGACATGTGGCATTCACATAATCCAAACCAAGCGGGATTCACATGTCATTCATCCTCCTATCACTCATTATCCAGGATTGATTTTGCACTAGCTACTCCTCTTATGGCCATGCAGATAGGTCACATTAAACTACTGCCGAGAGGAATATCTGACCACACACCACTAGAAGTCAAAATCCTATTTTCTAGACCACACACCCGCCCATTATGGAAACTTTCTGCTAGCTGGATCACGCATGATTTTGTTCAATTAGCAATGAAACCTCACTTGGGAGAGTACTGGGTCCACAACGACAGTTCTGCAGACCCTTCAGTGGTATGGGACTCCTACAAAGCCGTTACAAGAGGGCACTATATTAAAACTATTAATGAAGCCAGAACCCAAGACAGGATTTACCTCACGAGAGCTGAACAAGAGGCAGCCTCTGCCGAGGCTGACCATATATCCCTCAAAACAAATGCGTCATACGCAAAGTGGCAAGTCACTCTTACACACCTCAAAGATAGACAGAAACAGGCCTCCTCTAAAATTGAATCTGCCAGACAACTCCGTATATATGAACAAGGGGACAGAACTGGGAAATTATTAGCATACTTAATTGGGGAAGAAAAACCCTCCTTCCATATTGGGGCTATCAAAGATGATCAAGGAGTAACACTCACAGATGCAAGGAGCATTAATACAGAATTCTTAAAATACTACCAGTCTCTATATACCTCCCACACTTCCTATCATCCAGACCAGCTTCACATCTTCTTGGCCACATTTCGCCTTCCGCAGGTATCTGCTGAAGATAGAGTTTTCCTGGAGGCAGATATCTCGGAGGGAGAGATTCGAGGGGTTATTAAAAACTTACCAAACGCAAAGTCACCGGGCACAGACGGATTTCCCCCAGAATTTTATAAACAGTATAAGAAACAACTTGCACCTCACCTTAAAGAGGTCTTCAAACATGCTCTGGAAAATAATACCCTCCCGCAATCCATGAAGGAAGCCCTCATCACAGTCCTCCCCAAAAAAGGCAAAGACCCACTTCTTTGTTCTTCTTATAGGCCAATTTCCCTACTAAATCAAGACTACAAAATCCTCGCAAAAATTCTCTCTATCAGAATTAATACCTTCATTACAAATTTGATACATCCAGACCAGTCCGGCTTTATACCTGGTAAAGGCACAGACATAAATATTAGAAGACTTATGACTAACCTCTATTTAACACATAATAATTCTAAGACACGGATTATTGTATCACTAGATGCCGAAAAGGCCTTCGATGCAGTGGAGTGGACATTTCTTTGGGAAACCCTTCTGAAATTTGGCTTTGGTGCCGAGTTTGTGAACTGGCTCAGGATCCTCTACACTGCACCGGAGGCCAGAGTACGCACTGGTCTCGATGTGTCTCAACCATTTAAATTATTTCGAGGTACGAGACAAGGCTGCCCCTTGTCACCCACATTATTTGCATTAGCAGTCGAACCCCTAGCCACTCTGCTCCGCTCAAACGACCTCATAAAAGGACTTCAATTTGGGGAACGAGTGGAGAAACTGTCATTATATGCGGATGACATTCTCCTGTATCTAGCAGACTCAGGTCCCTCCTTGACCGCAGCACTACACACAATTCAGGAATTTGGCAGGTTCTCAGGCTTCAAAGTGAACTGGGAAAAATCATTAATTATCCCACTAGACAGCCAGATACCAGTTGCTCCCAGTCCCACTCCACTCCAATGGGTATCCGAGTTCACTTACCTTGGGATTAAAATCACCAGAGATCCCAAAGATTACCGTAAGCTTAACCTTGACCCCATTCTTTCCAAACTCAAAACCAAGTGCAAGGCATGGCAAACCCTTCCATTAACACTAGTAGGCAGACTCAATGCTATAAAAATGAATATGTTACCCAAATTCCTTTATTTCTTCCGTAATTCTCCAGTCTCAATCCCAAATCAATATTTTAAAGAAATCCATAAAGCCATTACATCCTTTTTATGGTACCCCAAATCCCCGCGGATAGCTCTTCCCTCCTTACAACTGGACCAATATCAGGGGGGCCTTGGGCTGCCCGATTTTGAGCGGTATTACTGGGCCTCTGTCCTAGTATCCGCCAGGTGGTGGTTTGAACAATCAACACAAAACCCAGCAACGGTTTTAGAAGCAGAAATTATGGGTTCCTTCACAGCCCTTACTAGCCTCCCGTTCCGAGGAAGCAAACATATCCCCCGGGCAACACCCAACATGCTGATGACGGTGCAGGTCTGGGAGAAAGTAAACAACTTATCCAACCAACCAGGGCAGACCTCGCCCTACACCCCCCTCTGGAATAACCCCTCCATTCCAGAATTCCTCACTATTCCAGATCCCAAAATCTGGGCGGATCATGGGATTTACAAGCTCACTGACATAGTAGATAATAATACACTCAAACCCTTCTCTACCCTAAAGCGTGAATTCCATCTCCCAAATCATATGCAGTTCCGCTATCTACAATTGAAGCATGCTTTCACTGCTCAATTCTTTTCACGAGGGGGACAACTCCAGCTGCAGTCCCATGCCACTGAGGGGGAAATAGCAAAAACTGCGTTAGAACACGTGGTCTCGGTACTCTACAAGACATTCCCTTATAGGGGACAATCCAATATCACCAAACTCTATCTAAAATGGAAAAAAGATATACCAGCACTCAATGAGGAGGTCTGGGGCACAGTCCTGGGATACTATGTCACCACCAATGTATCTGCCCGGGACAGGCTTATTGCCTTTAAATTTTTACATAGAAGTTACTTAACCCCCGCCCGTTTGGAAAAATTTGACCCCAGTTCACTAGGGGCATGCAATAGATGTGGATACCCCCACGCTGATTTTTTCCATATAACTTGGCAATGTCCCCAAGTTCAATTATACTGGTCTCAGATACATGCAACACTGCAAGGTGTCTTCGGGATGTCCTTGAACCTTGCCCTCGACCTCATGTTACTTGGATATGTAGCAGATGAGGTACTTTCCACGCACAAGATGCTGGCACTTCGAACCCTTACCTCCTACGCCCGAAAAATGATTGTGTTGAATTGGAATAAACCCTTGCCCCCAAAAAAGAATGACTGGGTATCGCTAGTGCACAAAGAATTAATCATATTGAAGCGGGTATACCGCAACCGTAAATGCCGGAAAAAATTTACAAAAGTATGGTCGTGCTGGACCTCTTACCACAATCTTCATTTGGAAGACTGACTCACTTGATGTAACAATTTAACACTAAACTAAGCAGCAGACAGGGGAGCGCATGGTCTGTCCAGGAAGGACCAGGCCTAGCATAATTGCTGGTCTTGGACCCACGGACTGCTGGCCCTCTCACCAGGGTAGCCGAGTCACAGGAGTTATAAGCCACAAATGTTGTATGTTGTTGTTATGTGAATGTTGTAATGCACTGTTGTATTACTATGCAATTTAAAAACAAATAAAAATTATTCTTTCAAAAAAAACACGTGTATCATGTATTCCATACACATAGATCCAAACCTAAGATAATCAACAATGCAAAATCTCCAGTTCCTGACTGGTTTTGGCCTTGCGCCGTCTTCAGAGAAATACTGGATACTGAGTAGAGATGGGCCGAACGTGTTCGCCGGCGAACGGTTCCAGGCGAACCCAGGGTGGTTCGCCTTCGCCGGCGAAGGCGAACTTTCACGGAAGTTCGATTCGCCCCATAATGCTCTATGAGGGTCAACTTTGACCCTTTGCATCACAGTCAGCAAGCGCATTGTAGCCAATCCGGCTATACTAAGCCCTGGAGCCCCACCCCCCCTTAAATAAGGCAGGCTCCGGCGGCCATTAGCCTCACTCGTGTGCCTGCTAGAGACAGACTAGGGACAGCTACTGCAGACTTGTTCTCCTAGGGACAGATTAGTCAGGCTCTTACCTTCTTAACTTGCTCCTAGCTGAATCTTATTGCTATAATAGCTCCCCAGAACAGCTCTTTTCAGAGCTCATCCTGCTCGTGTGATCAATTTTTTTTTTCTGTGTTTGAAACTGACACTTGTGTTGCTTACTAGACAGCATTGCTAATTCATACTGTGTGTCCCACTGCCAGCAGCAGCAGCAGCACATTCAGTGACTACCTGTGTGTGTGGGACACTTGTGTTGCTTAGACATAGAGTGACCAGACGTCCCGGATTGCCCGGGACACGTCCCGGATTCGGGGTCCGCTGTCCCAGGCTTAATGAGGTCCCGGGAAACGTCCCGCTTTCAGCAGCGGGACGTCCCGGCCTCGGGACTCTGGCCACTCTCTCCTCAATGAACTGGCAGCGGCGTCTATAGACGCCGTGCCAGTTCATTGCCCGCAGCCCCGCTCCAGCCTCCTCTTCCGGTGTCTGTTTCCGACACCGGCAGGCGAGCAGGGCTACGGCAAGATGGCTGCCGAAGCCCTGTACTGGAGACCTATTTGTGTCACTAGTACAGGGCTTCGGGCGCCATCTTGCCGTAGCCCTGTCAGCGCGGGAGAGAAGAGCAGGAGGAGGAAGACGGTCCCGGGACGGAGCAGCGCGCCAGAGGCCGGACACTTCTGCCAGGTGAGTAAATGCTTTCTTTTCCAGGTGAAATGTTTGCCCGCATTGTTTCTTTTCCAGGTGAAATGTTTGCCCGCATTGTTTCTTTTCCAGGTGAAATGTTTGCCCGCATTGTTTCTTTTCCAGGTGAAATGTTTGCCCGCATTGTTTCTTTTCTGGTGAAATGTTTGCCCGCATTGTTTCTTTTCCAGGTGAAATGTTTGCCCGCATTGTTTCTTTTCCAGGTGAAATGTTTGCCCGCATTGTTTCTTTTCTGGTGAAATGTTTGCCCGCATTGTTTCTTTTCTGGTGAAATGTTTGCCCGCATTGTTTCTTTTCTAGTGAAATGTTATTGTTTGCCCGCATTGTTTCTTTTCTGGCGAAATGTTTGCCTGCAGTGCGTTTCTTTTCTGGCGAAATGTTTGCCCGCAGTGCGTTTCTTTTCTGGCGAAATGTTTGCCGCATTGCGTTTCTTTTCTGGTGAAATGTTTGGCCGCAGTGCGTTTCTTTTCTGGTGAAATGTTTGCCCGCAGTGCGTTTCTTTTCTGGCGAAATGTTTGCCCGCAGTGCGTTTCTTTTCTGGCGAAATGTTTGCCCGCATTGCGTTTCTTTTCTGGTGAAATGTTTGGCCGCAGTGCATTTCTTTTCTGGTGAAATGTTTGCCCGCAGTGCGTTTCTTTTCTGGTGAAATGTTTGGCCGCAGTGCGTTTCTTTTCTGGTGAAATGTTTGCCCGCAGTGCGTTTATTTTGTACGGACATGTTGCCCGCATTGCGTTTATTTTGTACTGACATGTTTGCCCGCATTGCATTTATTTTATACTGACATGTTGCCTATTGCGTTTATTTTCTGGTGTTCGGGGTAACTGTTACTGCATTTATTATTTAATGGTCATAGATGGCTATGTTTGCTGCTTTGTGGTTACGGTATACTATTAGCATCACACAGTTTCTGCACACCCATGATACAAAGTCTCGTTTGTCCACATCATGGCGTAAACACTGCTTTCTTATGCCTCGCTGTTACATCATTACGTTAGCTCCGCCCATACAATGTCATGGCCACGCCCATTTTTTCGGCGCGGCGCGCTGCGCGCGCCGCAGCCCCCCTCCCCCAGTCTTCGCCGCTGCGTGCTCCTCACTCCTTCCCACTTTTCGCCGCGGCGCGCTGCGCGCACCGCCCCCCCCCCGTCCCAGGTTGGACCCACAAAAATATGGTCACTCTATTAGACAGCATTGCTAATTCATGTGTGTGTCCCACTGCAAGCAGCCCACCAGCAGCAGCAGCAGCACATTCAGTGACAACCTGTGTGTGTGAGACACTTGTGTTGCTTAGACAGCATTGCTAATTCATACTGTGTGTGTCCCACTGCCAGCAGCCCACCAGCATCAGCAGCACATTCAGTGACTACCTGTGTGTGTGACAGGGAGCTGCACATTGTACTACCCACCCAGTACTGCATTTACCTACTACTAGTACCTGTTGTGTTTAGTTAACCCACCTCATCACTGCATACACCTACGTTTGTGTTGAGTGAACCCAATTCGCTGCACATAACTACCTTTTGTGTTGAGTTAACTTGCCTCACTGCATATAACTACCTTTTAAGTTGAGTGAACTCACCTCACTGCATATAACTACCTTTGTGTTGAGTGAACTCAGCTGACTGCATATATAACTACCTTTGGGTTGAGTGAACTCACCTCACTGCATATATAACTACCTTTGTGTTTAGTGAACTCACCTCGCTGCATATATAACTACCTTTGGGTTGAGTGAACTCACCTCACTGCATATAACTACCTTTTGTGTTCAGTGAACTCACCTCACTGCATATATAACTACCTTTGGGTTGAGTGAACTCACCTCACTGCATATAGCTACCCTCACTGCATATATAACTACCTTTGTGTTTAGTGAACTCACCTCGCTGCATATATAACTACCTTTGGGTTGAGTGAACTCACCTCACTGCATATAACTACCTTTTGTGTTCAGTGAACTCACCTCACTGCATATATAACTACCTTTGGGTTGAGTGAACTCACCTCACTGCATATAGCTACCTTTTGTGTTGAGTGAACTCACCTCACTGCATATACCTAGCTTCCCCCCGAGATGGACAAACCAGGTAGAGGAAGAGGTAGAAGCAGACCCACAGGAAGGCCACCTGGCACTGGCAGGTCTGTGCGAGGTGGTGTTGCTGTGATTTCGTGCGGACCTGGCCCAAATTACAGTGCTCAGAAGAAGGCGCGTGCCATCACTTCCCAAAATTGTGAGGACGTGCTTGAGTATTTAACACAGAACACCTCATCTCCCGCAGCCACCAGTGCTACAACAAGCACCACATCTGCTGCATTTGACACTTCGCAGGAGTTATTTGGTGGTGGTGGTGAAATCACTGATTCACAGCCACTACTGCAACAACAAGAAGAAGGCGCAGGTACACCACCTCATACGTCTGAGTTAGGTGGCGATAGTATGTACGTAACGTGTGAGGAGGGGCATGATGAACCACCTGAAGTTGGTGCAGTTGTGGAGTTGTCTGAGGAAAGCGAAGCTGGGCAGCAGGATTATGATGGCGATTATACAGATGCCACGTATGTTCCCAATAGAGGAGATGACCAGGGGGACAGTTCAGAGGGGGAGCCAGAGAGGAGTAGGATGAGACGACTCCATGATAGAAGCAGAGGGAGCTTGTCCTCAGAAACAGCTGGGGGCAGTGTCCGGCGCCATGTATCGCCAGCTATGGCCAGCCAGATCAGCTGTTGATGCCACCGTAGTGCCATCACCCCAGGGGGGCTCAGCGGTTTGGAAATATTTTAACGTGTGTGCCTCAGATAGGAGCAAAGCCATCTGTTCTCTCTGCCTCCGAAAATTGAGCCGTGGAAAGGCCAACACTCACGTAGGGACAAGTGCCTTACGAAGGCACCTGGAGAAAAAGCACAAACAGCTATGGGAAGAACACCTGAGGAAAAGCAGCACCCCTCAAAAGACAAGCCATCCTCCTTCTCTTCCTCCTTCAGGTGCATCGTCTTCATCCGCTTTCTCCCTTGAACCTTCACAGCCACCCTCCTTCACACCGCCTCTGCCCTTGTGCGGTTCCTTCTCCTCTGCTCACAGCAGTAGCCAGGTGTCCGTGAAGGAAGTCTTTGAGCGGAAGAAGCCAATTTCGGCCAGTCACCCTCTTGCCTGGTGTCTGACAGCTGGTGTGGTGGAACTATTAGCTCGCCAGCTATTACCATACAAGCTGGTGGAGTCAGAGGCTTTCCATGAATTTGTGGCCATTGGGACACCGCAGTGGAAGATACCAGGCCGCACTTATTTTTTACGAAAGGCCATACCCAAACTGTACCGTGCAGTTCAGAGGCAAGTGGTGTCATCTATTGCGAAGAGCGTTGGGTCAAGGGTCCACCTGACCACGGATGCCTGGTCTGCCAAGCACGGGCAGGGCCGCTACATTACGTACACAGCCCATTGGGTCAACCTGGTGACTGATGGCAGCAAGCCGGGAGTACGTGGCTGCGCAGCGGACTGACTTGTGACACCTCCATGGCTTGCAGGCAGGCCTCCTGCCACCTCCTCTCCTTCTCCTCCAGCTACATCCTCTTCGTTGTCAACCTCCTCCTCCTCCTCCTTGGCTGAGTGTCAGTTGAACTCTAGCGGTGCTGCCATCTCCTCTTCCTCTCCAGCTACACAGCCCCATCTCCCCAGAGCCTACGCTGAATGCCAGGTACGACGGTGTCATGCAATTTTAGACATGTCTTGCCTCAAAGCGGAGAGTCACACTGGAACAGCTCTCCTGGCTGCTCTTAACAGGTGGAGCAATGGCTGACCCACGCACCAGCTGGAGATCGGCAACGTGGTGTGTGACAACGGCAGCAATCTGCTTTCCGCTTTGAATTTGGGAAAGCTGACACATGTACCCTGCATGGCACATGTGCTGAATCTGGTTGTGCAAAGATTTGTCTCAAAGTACCCAGGCTTAGTGGACGTCCTGAAGCAGACCAGAAAGTTATGTGGGCATTTCAGGCGGTCTTATACGGCCATGGCACGCTTTGCGGACATTCAGCGGAAAAACAACTTGCCGGTGAGACACTTGATATGCGATAGCCCAACTCGCTGGAATTCCACCCTGCTCATGTTCTCTCGCCTGCTAGACCAGGAGAAAGCCGTCACCCAATACCTGTACAACTACAGTAGAAGGACACAATCTGGGATGTTGTGGCCCAACAGCTGGACACTGATGCGAAATGCATGCAGGACCATGCGGCCATTTGAGGAGGTGACCAACCTGGTGAGTCGCGCTGAAGGCTCCATCAGCGACTTGATCCCCTACGCTTACTTCCTGGAGCGTGCCGTGCGTAGGAGTGGTGGATGAAGCTGTGGAGGAGCGGGAACAGGAACAACTACGGCAGGAGAAGTCGTGGGAGCGATTTTCATCCGTACCACATGTTTCCTCGACACCTGCGGCACTACAGAGGGGGAGGAGGAGGAAGAAGAGGAGTCATGTGGGGAAGGAGAGGAGTCAGACTCGGATGACGATTATGAGGAAGGTGTTTCTGTGGAGGAGGAAGAGGCGGCGGCAGAAGAACAAGCGCAGCAGCCGTCACAGGGGGCTTCTGCTGCTCCACGTTCCCGTGGTATTGTTCGTGGGTGGGGGGAGGAAGAGGAGTTGCGTGACGTCACTGTGGAAGAGCAAGAGGAGATGGAGAGTACGTCTGGATCTGACTTTGTGCAGATGGCCTCTTTCATGTTGTCCAGCCTGTTGAGGGACCCCCATATCAAAAAACTCAAGGCAAATGACCTGTACTGGGTGGCCACGCTGTTAGACCCTCGGTACAGGCACAAAGTGGCAGACCTGTTAGCAACTCAACACAAGGCGGAAAGGATGCAGCACTTGCAGAACAAGCTGTCAATGATACTTTACAATGCATTTAAGGGTGATATGACAGTACAAAGCAATAAAGGTACCACTGGCAGTAATCCTCCTCCTCCTCCCCAGTCCACGCAGGCAAGGACAGGACGCTCCAGCAATCTCGGGGTGATGTCGGAAATGCGTACATTCTTTAGTCCAACGCCTCGCAGTAGCCCTTCGGGATCCACCCTCCACCAACACCTGAACCGGCAGCCGACTACCTGGCCTTAAGTGTGGATGTACACACTGCGACTGCGAGCAGCGACGATGAACACTTGCTCTACTGGTTGCGCATGCTTGACCTGTGGCCAGAGCTGTCCCAATTTGCCATACAACTTCTCTCTTGCCCTGCCACAAGCATCCTGTCAGAAAGGACCTTTAGTGCAGCTGAAGGCATTGTCACTGAGAAGAGAAGTCGCCTAAGTCATGACAGTGTTCAGTACCTGACCTTTATCAAAATGAATGAGACATGGATCCCTGAGGGCTATTGCACGACCGAAGACTAAGTCAGTCCCCACACACAGCATATCTGCCTGCAGGCCGCTTGACTGCCTTCTCCGCCACCACCACCAGGGTCCAGGACTCTAGGCAGATTCCAGAATTTTTAAGGCCGCTGCTAGCAGCGGCCGCTATACTACTTTTTCTGGGGCGTGCACATGCCTGCCTAATTTTTCTGGCTGAACTGCAGGTGGCTGCAACAAAAAAACAAAAGGCATGTACATGTGCCCATCCCCCTTCGTGATCATTACCTTGCCGCGGTGAAGGGGCTTGCGTATCACAATGAAGCAATGACCGCCGGCTATATGAGTGTCTCGGGTGGGGGTGGCACACCAAAGATAATAAGGTCGTTGTTTCATTGTGGTCAGACCAATTTTGATCAGCTGGACAGTCACTGTTCTGTCATTCAGCTACATCAGCCGGGCGACCATATGGGCTGAAAAGCCACCATCACCTGCACTCTCCTCATGGTGCACACCAGTCCAGCATGGCCGTCACTACACAAACAGCTGTTTGCAGTCACTGCATACCTTTCACTGCATCTGTGACTGCACATTGTATTATACCTGGCAGTCAGTGCAGGACTTGCACTTGAATGGATGGCAGACTTGCCCTCCATAACGGATTCCCGTTAAAGGATTTAAAGTTGATTCATTACAATTAGGGCCTCAAAAGTCCTCTTGAGTCCTGTTTTGTTATTTTTGGTCACTACCTCGGGGCGGGCGTGCATGCCTGCCTGCTGCCCTCCTTGCCTGGATGTGTGGTGGTAGCCGTTTCTTAGGCTCCAACTCCGGAATGCAATACAACCATCTACAGTTTCAAACAATTGAAAAATACAACCATCTACAGTTTCAAACAATTGAAAAATACAACCATCTACAGTTTCAAACAATTGAAAAATACAACCATCTACAGTTTCAAACAATTGAAAAAAAATGGCAAACTTGCCCTCCATAAAACATTCTTGGCAAATGCTTTCGACTTGGTTTGTCTTCCGCTTTGTCAAGGGTCCATCTGACCACAGATGCCTGGTCTGCAAAGCACGGTCAGGGCAGGTACAGCATGGGTCTCAGCAGGCTCCCACTTCGGGCCCAAATCCAACCTTCATTCTCTGCCCATTACCCGTGGTGACAATGGCAGACTTGTCCTCCATAATGGATTCCCGTTAAAGGATTTAAAGTTGATTCATTACAATTAGGGCCTCAAAAGTCCTCCTGAGTCCTGTATTGTTATTTTTTGTCACTACCTCGGGGCGGACGTGCATGCCTGCCTGCTGCCCTCCTTGCCTGGATGTGTGGTGGTAGACGTTTCTTAGGCTCCAACTCCGGAGCGCAATACAACCATCTACAGTTTCAAACAATTGAAAAATACAACCATCTACAGTTTCAAACAATTGAAAAATACAACCATCTACAGTTTCAAACAATTGAAAAATACAACCATCTACAGTTTCAAACAATTGAAAAATACAACCATCTACAGTTTCAAACAATTGAAAAATACAACCATCTACAGTTTCAAACAATTGAAAAAAAATGGCAAACTTGCCCTCCATAAAACATTCTTGGCAAATGCTTTCGACTTGGTTTGTCTTCCGCTGGGTCAAGGGTCCATCTGAACACAGATGCCTGGTCTGCAAAGCACGGCCAGGGCAGGTACAGCATGGGTTTCAGCAGGCTCCCACTTCGGGCCGGAATCTAACCTTCATTCCCCGCCCATTACCCGTGGTGACAATGGCAGACTTGCCCTCCATAACGGATTCCCGTTAAAGGATTTAAAGTTGATTCATTACAATTAGGGCCTCAAAAAGTCCTGTATTGTTATTTTTGGTCACTACCTCGGGGCGGGCGTGCATGCCTGCCTGCTGCCCCTCCTTGACTGTGTAGTGGTAGCCATTGCTCAGGCTCCACACTGGATTTCATCCCTCATTCCCCGGCCATTACCTGGGGTCACAAATGGCAGACTTGTCCGCCTCCATATGATTCTCGTGAAAGGAATGTGTTGTCATCTTTGCCCGCCATAACTGGTTCTTGTTAAAGGATTTAAAGTTAATTCATTTCAAATACACAGCAGGGCCTCAAAAGTCCTTCTCCTGTATTTTTATTTTTGGTCACTACCTCGGGGCGGGTGTGCATGCCTGCCTGCTGCCCTCCTTGGATGTGTAGTGGTAGCCGTTTCTCGGGCTCCACACCGGATTCAAACCCTCATTCCCCGGCCATTACCCGGAGTCACATTGGCAGACTTGCCCGCCTCCATAGGATTCTCATTGTAGCGGTACTGAACAAGTACACAGCAAGTAGAACATGTAATTTAAAAACAAAACGTAAGCTTTTTAACAATGCCATGGAAAGTTGATAAGGCAGTCACATTACCTGACATCACTTAGTGAGGAAGAGTAATCTCGCCATGTTGCGCAGTAGTCCAGCATGGCCGGCACTACACAAACAGCTGGTAACTTGCGGTGCCTTACACAGTTAGTTTGGTGTGACAGTGTGAAGCAGAACTCTAATTACACTACTGTAACGATTGTGGAACTTTCTCCGTGATCAGCGCACAACGCGTGCGCCGACACGGCGGAAATCCTCCACAAGCGTGTAATTGCAGGCACCCAGCAAAAGGTGCTACGCACCTGTAGAGGGAAATTCCTGTCGGCAGATGGCGCTGGGGAGTGCAGAGGAACCAATCCTCTGTACCTCCACAAATGCCAGACAGGGATTGTACGAAGCGCAGAACGCAATCGCAAGAGAGGCGATTGCGAATGAGAACGAGCAAAGGGACAGGTTGTTTGTGTGTGCGCCAATCCAGTCGCCACCCCGCGACCGCGCACACACAACAGCAGATATGAAATAGGAACGCGATCGCGAGAGGTGCGATAGCCAGACGTGACACAAGGCAGATCAGAATAGAATACGAGGGTAGCAAAGGCACAGCAAATAATACAATGAGAAGATGCGGAAAATAACAAACGCTAGCTAACCGCGAACACCGCACTAATTCGCAACAGTGCACGCGGTTATGCGCGGTCTCCACGTGATAAGCACAATAGAGACAAGCACGCCTAACTAACCATCGACAGACAAACATGAAACAGAGGACGCGAACGCTTGCTTAACGGTTACCTCACCGAGCCTCCAGCAAGCGGTCGTAGCAGACAAGACAGACACACGAAAACAGGGACAAGCGAGAGATAGGATCCACAGCACTAGCGAAAAGTGGCTAGCGCGATCCAGGTACAGAGTAGCAGAACAGAAGGATCCACAGCACTAGCGAAAAGTGGCTAGCGCGATCCCAGGAGACAGAACAGAAGGATCCCCAGCGCTAGCGAAAAGTGGCTAGCGCGATCCAGAGAGGCAGAACAGAAGAGATAGCTGGTAGCAACCGCTGCACCAGCTATGCTCCAAGAACAGAGATCAGAACGACTTCCTATCGACCACCGCTGGGACAGGACAATCGCAACAGACAAACAAAACTACACTGCACTAGGGAAATCTGCCTAGCACAGTTTCCAGGAATTACTCTAAGCTGAACTTCAAACAGAGAGAAAGGCTGACACCCCACCAGGAGTGTTACATAGGCCGAAATCCTTATGACCAGCCAAGCATTGTGGGAAAGACATAGTACTTATAGTACACGCCTCCAATGAATGTGGCAAGGCAATTTGCATGACAACGTATGCAAATTCCTCTGCAAGCACAAGCTGCAAAACTGACAGAAGCTCTTCTTTCCAGAGTCCTGCAGCATGCCAACCTACACAATGGTCAAAAGGCTGCCTGCCTGCACAGGCAGCTGAGCAAATCATCACACTACCCCCCCCCCCTCCAGGGTCGAATTCCAGACGACCCTCAAAACTGCTACTAGCAACAGACTCAAACTGAAGACTCATGAAGGTCGGGGCAGCCCGACAAGGTCCAATTCCAGAATCAGTCCACCCGAAACCGACCTCATCGGAAACAGAAGCCACCGAAACATGCCCATCAGTGCTACCAGTCTCAGTATAACACCCATCAGGACTGTGAACGCCAGAGAAGAAGCCATCGACATCCTCCAGACAATACCCACCACCTTCCAAGGAGCGTCCGAAAATACCAAACCTGCCACAATACCTGTTCGAAGTGTCCCTTACAACACAAAAGCCACCGTTGATCTTATACAGGGTACCAAGCAAAATTTCTCCCGGAATCTCCCAGAGCCTTTTGAAGCTCCACAGAGATCCCAAGAGGGCAGAACAATCACCAGGCTCACATGGAGAATTACCAAGAACCCCCATGGAACCAATGACAATTCCGGATTCAGAATTACGAGGACACCCATCAAGATCAAGACTTTCAGGGACCACTTCTGGGCATGCAAGCAGGCAGGCCATATCAGAGCATGTCTCCACCGAGGAAGCATCTGAGTACGCTGGTAACCGAGGCACACTTGGGCTTTCTGGGTCACAGAGCACACTGGGGTACACCAGCACATGAGAAACCTCAGGACATGTCGGGGAACTGCCAACCTCAGAGTCCGGCACGACAAGACCAAAACCAGTACCGGACAGAGAATCACCATGAGTGGAGGTCACAGGCACTGGACTTTCAAAAGAAGACTCGGATACAAATTCAGAAATTTCTGTGACAATAATATCATCATTGACTACATATACTCCATCAGAGCTGAAAAGGTAGCCAGCAAGGCAGCAATGCCTACGGAAGAGGGTAACACCTCAGAAGGACTTGGGGGGCAGGAGACATCTCCTACAAGTTCTGCACCCTTTGGGAGGAACTCGGAGACCTCCAGAACATCAAACAAGACCTCAGGAACATCATTTTTCAAGTTTTCTAAGAAGGATTCTGTACTATCCATGTTACAGGGCAAAACTGGAACTTTATTTTGAGAACAGGGCAGATGTCCCAGGGAAGGTTCCACCATAAACTGAGACTGAATTTCATCATCATGAGTGGAACGTACAGGAATATTCACTGGACCACACACTGACTCCCTAACTTTAATCTCGCTGCACCCAGAATTCTGCGTAGCAGTCAAACTAGCTTGCAACTCCAAAACTGCAGAAAGACAGGTAAAAATAGCAGCAATACCTAGACGAGCCTCTAGGGGCAGGGCAGGAGATATTGTACAAGGCAATATTGACTCATCCAGAGTACAGGGTGGAGAGTCAGAACTTTCTTCAAAGCAAGAAAGGGACTCCCAAATGTCAGTGTGATTGGACATCATTTTGTTCACTTTAGGTTGTGAAACTGATGCTTCCATAGCGCAAACCTCCGCGATCTGCGGAGCAGACTGCAAGGCATCTAGGACCGAAACACTGGAGCAACTGTCTCCAGGCAACGGGCCCTTACAGGTGAGAACAGGGTGAGACAGGGAATCATTTGCAGAAGAAATAGCGACATCAACAGGATAAACTTTATTAGGCATATTAATTTTACTTTTGACGCTGCACAGTCGAGAAACTTTCCCAATAGCAGGGTCACAGATGGAAGATCTCAAAGATCTGTTTCTAAATGACAAAGGATCCCACACATCCTTGAGGAAACCGGCAGACTCATGCCGATCACAATCTGCAGGAACATCCGAGAAACAGGCATCAGATCGCACAGATTCAAACTGCACACTGTCAGGAGAGAATCCTTCAGGATTCGCACAGGAATCAACCACAGCGGCATACTCATTCATTTCAGGTTGCACAAAGTCAAGACTCTCATGCTTTACCCCAGAAAGGCGGGAACAATCATCCGACAACGATGTCTCTTTATTGGAATCAATTGGTTGGTGTGTGTGCAACTCATCCAAAATCGTTTGCCATACATAGATCACCAGATCCACATCATCCTTGTCACATTCATCGGAATCAATCAGAAGGTACATAGAATCAAGACAAGCATTCAAGACATCTTTGCTTTTTGCGATGTAAAAATCGCAAAAGGCTTTCCAATCAAAATCGAATTCCTCCAGCAAGGCCCCAACATCCCAGGAAGCAAATGGGGGTTCAAACAGGCCAGTATCCAGATAATCTCCATAGGGGTGGAGTTCAGGAACCAGAACAGATTTTTTAATTGCTTTAATATAGTGTGCGATCCTACCTACAGCAGGATCCACATAAGCTTTGGATTGGGGCAAAAAACTTGGAGATTGAGCAACATCATCATACACATCATTAGGGAGTGTTTTATTCAGATGCAGGCCCGTTTTTAGGGCCGTGCGGCCTGTGCTACCGCCCGGGGCGCTGTTGGGAGGTGGGCGCTGAAATGGAGGGGGGAGCCGGAGCCACGGGGAGGGCAGCCCGACCTCTCCCTCCCTCTCCTGGGCCGCCCTCCGTGCTCCCCCCTCAGATGCAGAGCGCAGCAGCAGCCAGGGAGGGAGCGCTGTATACTACATGCGTTCCAAGCGCTGCGCTCTCGCCGCCGGTCTCTTCCTCTCTGCCTATACGATGATACACACGCTGGTTCCGGCTAAACAGGAACCAGCGTGTGTATCATCGTATAGGCGGCAGAGAGGAAGAGACCGGCGGCGAGAGAGCAGCGCTTGGAACGCAGGAAGGTATGTAGTATACAGCGCTCCCTCCCTGGCTGCTGCTGCGCTCTGCATCTGAGGGGGGAGCACGGAGGGCGGCCCAGGAGAGGGAGGGAGAGGTCGGGCTGCCCTCCCCGCGGCTCCGGCTCCCCCCTCCATTATGGGGGACAGCTACCTATCTAACCTACCCTGGGGGGCACCTACCTAATCTAACCTACCCTGGGGGGCACCTACCTAATCTAACCTACCCTGGGGGGCACCTACCTAATCTAACCTACCCTGGGGGGCACCTACCTAATCTAACCTACGCTGGGGGGCACCTACCTAATCTAATCTACCCTGGGGGGCACCTACCTAATCTAAGCTACCCTGGGGGGCACCTACCTAATCTAACCTACGCTGGGGGGCACCTACCTAATCTAACCTACGCTGGGGGGCAGCTACCTATCTAACCTATCCTGGGGGGCAGCTACCTAATCTAACCTACGCTGGGGGGCAGCTACCTAATCTAACCTATGCTGGGGGGCAGCTACCTAATCTAACCTATGCTGGGGGGCAGCTACCTAATCTAACCTACGCTGGGGGGCACCTACCTATCTAACCTATGCTGGGGGGCACCTACCTAATCTAACCTACACTGGGGGGCACCTACCTAATCTAACTTACACTGGGGGGCACCTACCTAATCTAATTTACACTGGGGGGCACCTACTTAATCTAACCGACACTGGGGGGCACCTACTTAATCTAACCTACGCTGGGGGGAAGCTACCTAATCTAACCTATACTGGGGGGGCAGCTACCTAATCTAACCTATACTGGGGGGCAGCTACCTAATCTAACCTATACTAGGGGGCACCTACCTAATCTAACCTATACTGGGGGGCAGCTACCCATCTAACCTATACTGGGGGGCAGCTACCTATCTAACCTATACTGAGGGGCACCTACCTCATCTATCCTATGCTGGGGGGCACCTACCTATCTAACCTATACTGGGGGGCACCTACCTATCTAACCTATACTGGGGGGCACCTACCTAATCTAACCTACACTGGGGGCAGCTACCTATCTAACCTACACTGGGGGGCAGCTACCTATCTAATCTATACTGGGGGGCAGCTACCTATCTAACCTACACTGGGGGCAGCTACCTAATCTAACCTTCACTGAGGGGCAGCTACCAATCTAACCTACGCTGGGGGCACTTATCTAACCTGTATTGGGGGCACCTACCTAGCTAGCCTAAACAGGTGGCAACTATACTGGCTACCTATATTGCAGACACCTACCTAAATAACCTATACTGGGGGCACCTACCTATCTAACCTATGCTGGGGGCAACTATTCTGGCTACCTATATTAGAGGCACCCACCTAGCTAACCTGTACTGGGGCACCTACCTCTCTAAATTATACCGGGGGCGCCTGCCTATCTAACCTATACTGGGGGCAACTATACTGGCTACCTATACTGGAGGCACCTACCTGGCTAACCTATAGCGGGGGCAACTATACTGGCTCACCTATGCCTGGCTACCTATACTGGGGTACCTATTCTTGGCTACCTATACTGGGGGGACCTATACTAAGTGCAACTAGACCTGGCTAACCTATACTGCGGGCACCCATACCTTGCTTGGGGGGGGGGGGGGGGGGCGCAATTTTTACACACTCGCCCTGGGTGCATTTTAGCCTAGAAACTGCACTGTTCAGATGCTTGCGCTTTTTAGTTTTTCCCTTTTTTTGCAACTTTGCATGTCTGCTGTTTAAAACCTGAAGTGGCAACAGACACATTGAACTGATTGTCATACTGAAAGGTTTTGCATGGAAGGGAAAGATCAGCTGACCTATCAGCAGCTACACACTCAATCAGATCAGGTGGCAAGCCAGGCAGTTTAAACCAGTGAGAGAATATCACTGTAAGAAACTGATACAGATTATCATTCCAGGAATTGATTTTTAACAGATCATATGCCCAGGTGAACAAATCGTCTTTTAAGAGCACATAGGCAAAAAGAAGAGCCGACGTGGACGGATCAGAAATCTGAAAGGTGGGATTCAGACAAAACCTCACACATTCAGAAAGAAATTCCGCCTTGGTCTCTGAATTTAGCCTTTTAAAGCTCTTAAAGACACAGGACCCAAACTCGACAAAATCGTACAAATCAGAAATTCCGTCTACACTGGGGTTTTGGGTTGGGCTGGTCATACTGTAACGATTGTGGAACTTTCTCCGTGATCAGCGCACAACGCGTGCGCCGACACGGCGGAAATCCTCCACAAGCGTGTAATTGCAGGCACCCAGCAAAAGGTGCTACGCACCTGTAGAGGGAAATTCCTGCCGGCAGATGGCGCTGGGGAGTGCAGAGGAACCAATACTCTGTACCTCCACAAATGCCAGACAGGGATTGTACGAAGCGCAGAACGCAATGAGAACGAGCAAAGGGACAGGTTGTTTGTGTGTGCGCCAATCCAGTCGCCACCCCGCGACCGCGCACACACAACAGCAGATATGAAATAGGAACGCGATCGCGAGAGGTGCGATAGCCAGACGTGACACAAGGCCGATCAGAATAGAATACGAGGGTAGCAAAGGTACAGCAAATAATACAATGAGAAGATGCGGAAAATAACAAACGCTAGCTAACCGCGAACACTGCACTCATTCGCAACAGTGCACGCGGTTATGCGCAGTCTCCACGTGATAAGCACAATAGAGACAAGCACGCCTAACTAACCATCGACAGACAAACATGAAACAGAGGACGCGAACGCTTGCTTAACGGTTACCTCACCGAGCCTCCAGCAAGCGGTCGTAGCAGACAAGACAGACACACGAAAACAGGGACAAGCGAGAGATAGAATCCACAGCACTAGCGAAAAGTGGCTAGCGCGATCCAGGTACAGAGTAGCAGAACAGAAGGATCCACAGCACTAGCGAAAAGTGGCTAGCGCGATCCCAGGAGACAGAACAGAAGGATCCCCAGCGCTAGCGAAAAGTGGCTAGCGCGATCCAGAGAGGCAGAACAGAAGAGATAGCTGGTAGCAACCGCTGCACCAGCTATGCTCCAACAACAGAGATCAGAACGACTTCCTATCGACCACCGCTGGGACAGGACAATCGCAACAGACAAACAAAACAGATAAACAATCCTAACTGCACTAGGGAAATCTGCCTAGCACAGTTTCCAGGAATTACTCTAAGCTGAACTTCAAACAGAGAGAAAGGCTGACACCCCACCAGGAGTGTTACATAGGACGAAATCCTTATGACCAGCCAAGCATTGTGGGAAAGACATAGTACTTATAGTACACGCCTCCAATGAATGTGGCAAGGCAATTTGCATGGCAACGTATGCAAATTCCTCTGCAAGCACAAGCTGCAAAACTGACAGAAGCTCTTCTTTCCAGAGTCCTGCAGCATGCAAACCTACACAATGGTCAAAAGGCTGCCTGCCTGCACAGGCAGCTGAGCAAATCATCACAACTACCTGATTGATGTATACACATGCAGGATGTTTTAAAGCACGTTAGGCCTGCAATTTAGCATTCAATGTGATTTCTGCCCTTAAAACGCTGTCTTGCATTCAATCTAGATTTTTCCCCGGGACTTTTGGCGTGTATCCCACTCCGCCATGCCCCCCTCCAGGTGTTAGACCCCTTAAAACATCTTTTCCATCACTTTTGTGGCCAGCATAATTTTTTCTATTTTTCAAACGAACCGAACCTTCCGCAGAAGTTTGCGAACCCGGTTCGCGAACCTAAAATCAGAGGTTCGGCCCATCACTAATACTGAGTTAACACATAATTTATAGGGCAATGTCACTTACATGAGATGATCGCCGCCTGACAGCATAACGGCTGGCTATAAATCGCTAGAAGGCATCAGGGGCGTTGATAGGTTGAAGTTGGTCACGTGGTCCCACACAAAGGAGCCTGGGGATTTTAGCCTCACCTAGCAACTAGCAAGGATTGAAACTATTGGTACTGAGTCAGTCACATAGTGCGGCATAGCAAGCGATGAGGCTGTCGGGAATTGGAGTTTTTAAACTTCAATCCCGCAGTGAAAGTGTGAGTTAAATGTAAACCTATGTGACTATAATGGCTCCCCTGTGTGACACTCCGCTCTGAGGATTAAGATCTACAGTACAAAGAAGCTGACCAGATGACCAGGTAAGCACTTTTGAATATAAAGAAAACCCTGAGAATCCCTCATGAGGAGATGGAGTAGGCCAAAACCTGTTAGACTTGTCAGATTTTTATTAACTACTGTAAATGACAGAGGAAGAAAAGTAATGCCTTGTATATTTTACCTTGGTCCAAATATTCATTTTATTTATTTGTAAAACGTGTCCTTCGGGTTATTACAGCCATAATCAGCATGCCAGATTTGTGTTGTATTTTACAGTATACAAGTAACTGGAATTTTTTTCCAAGGGAGTAAATATCGGCCTACTGCAGGCTTGTTTTTATTACAGCACTGAGCAGAAAATCGGATTACATTTAACTTTAGAGCATCTTCCTTCCTGTGTATCAGCATTTAGTGATTCAGGCATGTAACTTTTTTCTTTTAGAATCACTCACTTTTCCGTCACTAGAGGGCAGCACTACTGCTCTCAATATTCAATTTTCTGTGTAAACAGAAATTCTCTCACAGTAAAAACATTTTTTTTTCCTTTTGCCAAGAAAACCGCAATCCATTTATTTTGGCTTTATATATTTCACGGAATAATGGCAAACCCTATTTCAAATGCAGTATATGGGTGTACCAGCCAAGTGCATCCATGTAAAATATTATTATATTCAGTAATTCTTCATTTAAAGAGAAACAGAGGTGGATTTCGTAGATCTTAAAGGGATATACTTAAGTCAAAAATAAAAAATGATTTTTATTCACCTGGGGCATCCCTCAGCCCCCTGAAGCTGTATGGTGCCCTCGCAGCCTCGCTCCGATCCTCCTGTCCCCGCTGGCGGCTACTTCCGGGTTCGGCGACAGCCGCCGACAGGCTGGGAAAGCGAGTGATTCTCCGCATTCCCAGCCGCTATATCACCCTCTATGCTGCTATAGCGTATATGTTATACGCTATAGCAGCAGCATAGAGGGTGATATAGCGGATGGGAAGGCGAAGAATCACTCACGTTCCCAGCCTGTCCGCGGCTGTCGCCGAACTCGGAAGTAGCCGCCGGCGGGGACAGGAGGATCGGAGCGAGGCTGCGAGGGCACCATACAGCTTCAGGGGGCTGAGGGATGCCCCAGGTGAATAAAAATCATTTTTTATTTTTGACTTAAGTATCCCTTTAAGAGGACACAGAGGTATGTTCTGTGCACAATCACATGCCTCTGTGCCTCTCTATTGCCGCCGCTTGTCCCGCCTGAAAATACTGCCAGGCTAGCGACAATCTGCTTGTTACGAGCCTTCTGTATACCTGAAGCTTGTCAATCATCATCGGCTCCCCCTGCCTCTTTCCCCTTCGCTCCCTGCCTCTGTAATCTTCCTCCAATCAGAAGCTAAGCTGCATCCCAGGAAGTACGCGACCCAGGTGGCATGTGATTTTGCGTAGAACATGCCTCTGTGTCCTCTTAAAGTGAACCTAAAGCCGATAAAAAAAAATGAGATTAACTCACCTGGGGCCTCCCTCAGCCCCCTGCAGCCGATTGGTGCCCTCGCAGCTCCGCTCCGATGTCCCAGGACCCGCCGGCGAGCACTTCCGGTTTCGCCGTCACTCGCCGTCACCGGCCGACAGGCATGGGAACGCGAGTGATTGTTCGCGTTCCCAGCCTGTATATCGTCCCCTATGCTGCTATTGCGACCTCCTGGCCGCAATAGCAGCATAGGGGGCGATATACAGGCTGGGAACGCGAACAATCACTCGCGTTCCCGTGCCTGTCGGCCGGTGACGGCGAAACCGGAAGTGCTCACCGGCGGGTCCTGGGACATCGGAGCGGAGCTGCGAGGGCACCGATCGGCTGCAGGGGGCTGAGGGAGGCCCCAGGTGAGTTAATCTCATTTTTTTTTATCGGCTTTAGGTTCACTTTAAGATTTAAAAAAACCTGCCTCGGGTTCTCTTGAATTATGATTGCATTATTTTATGTATTTTTACAGTTTCAGTTCATGCATCTACACTCTGTATCACAAATGGCTAACGAGATGCAAATGAAATGCATTGCATGCAAATTTTAAAGCAAACCTGTGTTGAAATATGAATACTTAAAGGACAACTGAAGCGAGAGGAATCTGGAAGATTACATATTTATTTCCTTTTAAACAATGCACATTACCTGGCAGTCCTGCTGATACTTTGCCTCTAATTCTTTTAGCCATAAACCCTGAACAAGCATGCAGCAGATCAGGTATTTGACACATATTGTCAGATCTGACAAGATTAGCTGCTTGCTAACTTCCAGCTAGAGCAATCTCCTGCCTTTATCTGGTCAGCAGACGCCAGTCAGCCAATCAGGTGTACTATTATACACCCTTTGCCTGCTGTACCAAATCTAGCAGGAATTGCATAAATTAGCATTCAGGTAGGAGGCTTCGGTTGGATGCAATCGTTGATTGCATCGTTTTACAGGGACACCCCGTGTAGGCACATCTCCCACACGGTCCCCTCCCTAACCACTCACCTGTCAACCGCATCCTGGAAGCTCCAACCGAAGCCTCCCACCTGAATGCTAATTTATGCAATTCCTGCTAGATTTGGTACAGCAGGCAAAGGGTGTATAATAGTACACCTGATTGGCGACGTTGACACACAGTCACTCAATTACCAAGTTCGTGAGCTTTTGGGTTCCTGGCATCAAAATTGTGTGACTGGAAGCAGTTTATCCAGCAAAGAAATGTGGCTGTTCGTGGCTCCAGCCCTTTACTGAATTTGAACCCTAGACACTTAACGACCGACTGTAGCAGGTTTGAGGCCTCTGCCATTAACAATGCAAGAATGACTGCAGTTTCAATATTCCCCTTGAAAATCAATAGGTGAATTTTGATTGGCTCTTGTAGGCTCCACCTACTTTTCCGAATATTAATCCTAGTCACCCAGTGACCAACTGTGCAAAGTTTGAGAACCCTGCCAATAACCGTGTAAGAAAAGCTGCAGTTTACATTTTCCCATGAAAAAAGTTAGTTGTTTTTGGCTCCGCCCACTATTTGTAATCTTGACATACAGTCACTCAATGACCAATTTTATGAGCTTTGAGGTCCTTGGCATCAATAAGTTGCATTTTACCATTGAAATTAAACAAATCTGATTGACTGTTTTTGGCCTGCTCCCTTCAGAATTTAAACCCCAGTCTCCCAGTGTCTGACTGTAGCAGATTTTAGGCCTCTGCCATTAAGAGTGTAAGAATGGGAGCAATGTAAATATTCCCCTTGAAAATCAAAAGGTGAATTTTGATTGGCTGCTGTAGGCTCTACCCACTTTCCTGAATATTAGTCCCAGTCATCCAGTGACCAACTGTGTCACCCACCTACCCAGTTTTAAAACCCTGCCAATAACAGAATGGCTGAAATCAATCTAACAAATCTGATTGGCTGTTTGTGGCTCCACCCCTTTAGTGAATTTGGACTCCAGTCACCCAATGACTGACTGTATCAGGCTTGAGGCCTCTGCCATTAACAGTGTAAGAATGGTAGCAATGTAAATATTCCCCTTGAAAATAAATAGGTACATTTTGATTGGCTGTTGTAGGCTCCACGTACATTTCTGAATATTCATCCCAGTCACCCAGTGGCCAATTGTGTCAAGTTTGGGAACCCTGCCATGTTAAAAATTTAGTTGTTGGCACCGCCCACTTTTTCTAACCTTGACATACAGTCACTCAATTATCAAGTTTATCAGCTTTGGGGTCCTTGGTATCAATACTTTGTATATTCCCATTGAAAAATAAACAAATCTGGCTGTTTGTGACTCCGCCCCCTTTCTGAATTTGAACCCCAGTCACCTAGTGACCAATTGTACAAGGTTTGAGGTATCTGCTATTAACAGTATACGAGAATAGTAGCAGCTTAAATATTCCCTTTGAAAATCAAAAGGTGAATTTTTATTGGCTGTTGTAGGCTCCACCCACCTTCCAGAATCTTAATCTCAGTCACCCAATGACCAACTGTGCAAAGTTTGAGAACCCTGCCATTAACAATGTAAGAATGGCTGAAGTTTATATTTTCCCAGTAAAAGTTGTTTTTGGCTCCACCCACTTTTTGTAACCTTGACACACAGACACTCAATGACCAAGTTTGTGAGTTTTCAGGTTCCTGGCATCAAAAATGTGTGAATGGAAGCAGTTTATCCACCAAGGAAATCTGATTGGCTGTTTGTGGCCCCGCCCCTTTAGTGAATTTGAACCCCAGTCACCCAATGACCGACTGTAGGAAGTTTGAAGCCTCTGCCATTAAAAGTGTAAGTATAGCAGCAGTTTAAATATTCCCCTTGAAAATCAATAAGTGAATTTTGATTGGCTGTTGTACGCTCCACCCACTTTCTTGAATGTTAATCCCAGTCACACAGTGACCAACTGTGGCAAGTTTGAGAACCCTGCGATTAACAGTCTAAGAATGGCTGCAGTTTACATTTTCCCATTTAAAATAAATGGCTGAATTTTGATTGGCTGTTTTATGCTCCGCCCATTTTTCCTGGATTTGTAACCTCGGTCACCAAGTAACCAACTGTGCCAAGTGTGGGGATTCTGGCTTGATTACTGTGATAATAGCAGCCTTTTCGATTTTTTCCATTGACTTGAATGGATGAAATCTGATTTGCTGTTTGTAGCTCTGACCATGTGTGCAGGGGGGCCACGAGACCCCCAAAACATATAATCCCAGGTAGTAAGGGATCTGTATACCAAGTTTCGTTCAAATCGGTCAAGCTCAAGCCGTTTTCGAGTGATCGCGGCACATACACACACACACACACACACACATACACACATACTGCACACAGACCTCGGAGCCAGGTTTATATATACACAGTGGATATTTACAAATATATACTGAAGATAATTTGCAGAATACAAGGAGCAAGCTAACGGGCAGCCATACAGTCAAAACATTACCCAGGATATCAAACCAAACAATGTAGTCACTGGGCAAAGAAATGTCGAGAGCAAGGCTAGAGGTCATACACAGGTAATCAAGAACACAGGATACAAGCTACAAGGGCCAGAACTCAGGCTAGGAGGGCCAGGTCACAGATATGATGAGCTAGCACTAGAGTAGTGCTCATGCTTGGCTTTTATCCGCAGACATCATCAGGTGAGCATCTAAATCTCCTCCCAACAATAGTCTGTAGAGGAGAACAAGTTCTGGAAGAGTGAGCCCTCTGCTGGCAGGCAGAGAAATAACATGATTCACAATGATTTTATACTGACATCTACTGGTGAAGAGAGGAAGTTCATGAATCATATTCACAGAAATGTCACCAGCAGAGGAAGGGCCTGACAGGTCCACAGGCTTCCCATAATCCTCTTCTAGTAGTGATGGGTCGTTCGCGAACGAGCCGGCTCTAAGAGCCGGCTCTTTGAAGTGAATCAGAGGAGCCGATGCTCACTCTGAGAAGAGCCGATGCCTCAGCCGCCCCTTTTAGCTCTGCTTTGCTCCGTAGTAAAGGGCGCTGAGGCATTCTGGGAAATGTAGTACTCCTCTTGCAGCTTGTAGGAGTGTTTGGGGCGGAGCAGAGCAGTAGCAGGAGGGATTGCCTCAGTCAGAGAAGTAGTCTGGAGTTGGCATGGAGACGGGGGCGGGGCTTTTAATCCGATTCTGAGTGGTGTCTAGTGATATTTAATTAAGAGCCGATTCAGAGCCGTAAGAGCCGGCTCTTTAATGGAAGCCGATTCAGAAGAGCCGATTCTCTGAGAAGAGCCGGAATTCCCATCACTATCTTCTAGTCTAGTCCACCGTTGCTGCAAAGGCCCCTCTTTTTCTTGTGGCCACGTTCCCATTTGTGTATGAACATATCTGTACTGGGCATGTACAAGTAAGTGCCACGTATGTCCAGTAGAACGAAACGCTTGTGCACAGAGGAAAAAAAGATATGCAGATCTTACTTGCACATGTCCAGTACCAGGGCCGTTTTTAGGCATAGGCAAACCAGTCAGATGACTAAGGTGACACCAAAGAAATAAGGCACCACAGAGTTATTCTTAGTGCAGAGTTGTATGGAACGCTTAATGTGGCTATACATCAGGCGACTTGGCGGCCGATTGACCATCCAATTCGATTATTATAAATTTAATGAAAATCGGCGCCGCTAAGTGCATGCCTGACCGAAAAGTGAGGACGGAAATTGGTCGCATGTTCGATTGCGCATGCCATAAGATATCGGGCCGAAGTTGGTTGGTCGGGCGCGCAGCATCACAGCGGCTGATTTTGGAACAAGCAACTAATCGACAAAACCCCCGCCGCTGCAATGTGTAAATGTGCCCCCCCTTGTGTACATTTATACATTACCTGTCCCTTGTCAGCCTTCACGTGGTTTCCGTCCATCTCGCTGGGTTCTGCCTACACTCATACACGCTAGTGGCGCATAGCATCTGATGTCAGACGCTGTGCGCCGCTAGTGTGTACGTGTGTATGCGGCTGTTACCCGGCATGGGTAACACGGCATACACGCTAGCGGCGCATAGCATCTGCCGTCAGACGCTGTGCGCCGCTAGTGTGTACGTGTGTATGCGGCTGTTACCCGGCATGGGTAACACGGCATACACGCTAGCGGCGCATAGCATCTGCCGTCAGACGCTGTGCGCCGCTAGTGTGTACGTGTGTATGCGGCTGTTACCCGGCATGGGTAACACGGCATACACGCTAGCGGCGCATAGCATCTGCCGTCAGACGCTATGTGCCGCTAGTGTGTACGTGTGTATGCGGCTGTTACCCAGCATGGACGGTCACCGCGCGGAGGCTGCTACAGGCCTGGTAATGTATAAATACACACACTTGGGGAGGTACATTTATACATTGGGGCCAGCGTTGGTGCAGACGCGGCAGGCTCAGACGATTCCCTGAAGATTTCATGCTGAAATCGGACGGGAATCGGCCTGTAGTCTATGGGCAGATTCAACAAGAGACAAATGTATCTCTAATCACATGTCGAATGTGCCCATAATCGTCAGGTCTATGGAAACCTTTAGGCCCCATTCACACTTGAGCGTTTTGATGGCGATTTCAGCAAAACGCTCAAACGCTAGCAATTTTAAAAGCGCTAGTGTAATAAAACACTATGGGCCTGTTCTTATTTGGGTGATTTGCGCTAATTGCCGCAAATCGCCCCAAATCGTGGAACGCGAACACATAGCCTGCACCATTTTAAGACGATTTCCCGGCGATTGCGTTTCAGTGCTATAAAAGCGATAAACGCGATCTCTGGAAAATTGTTGCAGTGTCCAGTGCACTTTTTTTCCACGTGAAATCACGGAAAAATCATTTTCGCAAAATGCTGGTGTAATCACTGGCATTTTGCTATTTCAAGTGTGGGCCCTCATACACAACTGCTGGTTCCATTAAGACAGTGACGAGTGGAAATGTTAACACCCAAATGGGCACTGCTGTTTAGCGTAACAAAAGCGGTCTGAGTAGAAAAGGCTTGGTGATAAGGCCTCGTTCACATCTGAGGAGCGCAGATGGCCGTGCGATCCCGAACGCAGCGCATCTGTTGTACTGAGTAGAATAACTAAAGGTGGCCATACATTAGAACTATTATGGGAAGATTCGACCAAGAGTCAAATTTATCTCTAATCGCATCTGATTAGAGATAAATTTGTCTCAAATCGAATCTGCCCATACACTACAGGGCAATTCCCGTCCGATTTCAGCATGAGATCATTAAGGAATCAGCTGAGCCGCCACGTCCGCCCCGCTGCTGCCCCCAAAATGTATAAATGTATGTAGTGTAGTGCATTTATACATTACCTGTCCTGCAGCAGCTTCCAAACGGTGTCCGTCCATCTCGCCGGGTAAGTCAGACACTATGTGCCGCCGGCGTGTATGCAGAACCTGGCGAGATGGACGGAAACCGCGTGGAGGATGACACCTGACAGGTAATATATAAATGCTCTACACTACATACATTTATACATTGCGGCGGCAGCGGCAGGGGTTCCGTCGTCTTGTCGTTTGTTCGCAATTCGGCCGCCGTACCTCCACGCACCCGACCAACCAACTTCGGCCCGAAATTTTCCAGCATGCGCGATCGATCGTGAGGCCAATTTCTGTCGCTTTGTAGGTCGGGCGTGCACTTGGCAGCAGAAATTTTCATCCAATTTGATTATACTAATCAAATTGGATGGTCGATTGGTTGGTCGGTCGGCTAATGTATGGCCCCCTTAAGAAAGATTTGATGGGGGCTAGCTAGAAAACCAGGCCCTAGTCAACTGCTTAGGTTTGCCTTGTAGATGATGCTCTGATAGCTGGTAATACATCGATACTGTATACACATAATAGAGTATTGTTGCTAAATACACATTCCAACACCCAATCATGACTTATGTTGCCCATACACTTACTTGATTTCTTGCCGAAAGACAGCAGATTCGATCACTGTGATCGAATCTGCTGTGAAATCGATACGCAAACGCTGAACAATTGACCGATTTCCATCCAAAATCAATCGATCCCGTCGATCTGTCTGCACGGAAAATTTTGCTCGATCGCTGGCGGGTCGGGGTGCATCGATAGCAGCGTTTGAATGTCCAACGACCGAGGCTAGTGGCAATACATTACTTGTTCCACCAACGCGTGTCCCTGCTGTCCCCATGGTCCCTTCTCCGTGCTGGGCTTTGGCTGGCTTCACTTACTTCCTGTCGGGAGGAAGTTTAAACAGTAAAGCGGCGCTCTACACCTGTCAGTACACAACGATCAGCGCAGGACCCAAAACAAATAAAGTCCCAATATGCACAAAAGTCCATGCACCACTGTCCCAAACAGTGAATGAGCTTGAATCTGCTGAAATCCTCTATTCCATTTCAATATTGGCATGCAGTCATTATATTAAGGCAGGTATCACTCTCACCAGATTTGTAGGCTGATAAATCACAGTCAGCAAATGCAGCGTTTATACAACAGTTGTAGTCCTTCGTATTTTAGCCTCTTCCTCCTAATTGCAACTCAGAAACAGGAAGACAATACATAGCGTAATACTGTATAGGGACCACATAAGATAAGTCCTCCACCAAGAGTGATAACACCAGCCCGTGCCTAAGATCACAAAAAAGGCACCACCACTCTGTGTATCCCTAAGCAGTAAAATTCAACGCTCACCAAATATAATGGCCGACCATTACAGTTCAGCAAACAAGTATTCCACCAGCCTTCCTATTCGTAGTCAGCAGCCTTCTCCCATGAAGTAAGAGGAGCCACAGCTAGGAGTGCCTGCAAGGTCGCCAAGACATAATTAAAATCTTGTGATAACCAGGACAAATAGGCATATAAAATGCATGGGTTTATGCACAGTAGCAGTGTTTATATTAAAACTATAGGGGATGGAATTGGAGAAATAGTGTATTTTTTCATTTTTCATTGTTTTTTCCTTTAAAATGCATAGAAAATCAATACTGAAAACAAATATTAACCCCAAAAAGCCCTATTGGTGGTGAAATAAAAACAGATATAGATCATTTCATTGTGATTAGTAGTGATTAAGCTATTGGCAAATGAAAGGGATGAGCACTGAAAGGTGAAAATCGCTCTTGTCCGTTAGGGTAAAAACCGCCTTGGGGTGAAGTGGTTAAAATCTGTTTTTACCTTTTTACGCAGACCATATTACTTGTTGTTGCCCGTTTGTAAAAGGCTAATTGTCGAAGTAGTTTTCATTTTAACCTTTCAAAAATACACTTTTTTTGTCTACTGGGTTAAAAGGGAGGTCAGTCCATCATAGAGTTCTTACTCTACAGGGTATACAAGTCAACATATAAGCAAAGTACAGCGCATACCGTTTATAAACCTGCTCCCATACTGTATAGCTCAGCAGTGCAACTTCCAGTTTCAAGATGCAAGCATATAATGTTTCCACAAGAGCAGTGGGTAATTGTCAGCCAGAAAATCAAATCCATTTACCATCTGCTCTGTGTTCATTACACAGCCTGGAACCCCACCCTGCATTGCAAGCACTCTATCTAATCAGAAATGTTTCTGCTGTAATACATCTCATCTGTCAGCCTGTCTATTTGGTACATTGCAGACGAGAAAGAAGCTTGTCTTCATTCCTCCCATATTCCTGCTCCTCACTGATTGCTTGAGGGCAGTTCAGTGTAAAGCTAGTGCTGAAATATTATCTTGCTGTGCTCACATGCTTAAAGAAAACCTGAACTGAAAATTAAAAGTCAAAATAAGCATACACAGGTCATACTTACCTCCTGTGTAGTCTACTCTTCAATTTCTTTCTCCTGTCCCGCGTCCTGTATGTCCACTGTGATCAAGTGAATTCTCCGTCCTCCATTTTGAAAATGGCCATCACCCCATAACAGCTTTCTGGTCAGCACACTGTTAAACTGTAACATCGTCCACTTGAGCCATAGGGAAATATGGACATTACCGGGCATATCAGTTGTCCACTCAGCTATAACTGACAGCAACTGATATATAACTGACAGCAACTGATATATTTTAGTTCTGACAAAATGTTGTCAGAACTGGAAGGGATTATTGTCAGAAGAAAATGGTGAGCTTCTGAAAGGAACTGATAGCAAGGTAACTATTTAATGTTCATTTGAAGTTACCTCATGTGTTTATTTTAAATAATTTTACTCAGTACAGGTTCTCTTTAAGCAAGCTAGTTAGAGCAGATTCTAGGAGGGGGGGAAAAAAGTAAGGGAGGAAATTATATCAGTATTGGCTTCAGTCAGAGGGAACCAAAATGGCAAATGCCTGAAACAGAATTCTCTTTATTTACTATATAAGATTCACTGAAGTCAAAACATGGTCAGTACAATACATGTGTTATGTAAGTAGAGCAAGCAGTTATCTACTTATATGTGTGTTTTTTTTTCCTAATCCTTGCATAGTATCAGCCCCAGGCCGCCCATGAGGTGGGGTGAGGCAAGTTCCTCAGGAGACGGAAGTGGGTCACCTGAGCCGTGGGTGAGGGGAGCCACTGAGCTGGAAGGGGTAGCAGCCAGGAAAGGGGAGCATCGGGCACAGCAGGGGGGTCTGAACCCGCTCCCCACCGCTGTGCCCGCTGCTCCCCCCCTCCAGGCTACCTATACTGGGGGCAATGTCATGATACTACCTATAGGGAGCATCCTCACAAGCTTCCCTCAGGCAGCAAAAAGTCTAGGATCGGCCCTGCATAGTATGGCTGATCCTGCTGCTTTAATCCATCCTCTTGGGGGTTCATTGAAAGCAGGTATGATAATTACTGTACAACAATATTTATCAGCACAAAAGAGAGGTGTGGCGGAAGGTCGACAATTGTTTCATCCTGCAATCAGGGCTTTCTTAGGACCATTGGTATAGCATGTACACTTCCACAAACTCTTAAATTCTTGCAGAGTTTCGCTAGTAAGCCAAATTGAAATCAAAGTAACACTGGGAAAATTGATGATCAAAGTGGCAGTTTCACTGTGAGACAGATTTTGGGAGATATGCGAAGTCACTCCATGGAAGGTCACTGAGCTGGTACGGGGAGGGGTTATCAGAGCATGTACTACTGTACTTGCAATCTACACTATGCAGATGACACACAACTGTATCTGTCCTTTAACCACTTATGGACCGGGCTTGTTTTCAGAAATCTGTGCTGCGTGGGCTCTCCAGCCCACAGCACAGATCAGCAGGCACGCAGGGCGATCAGACTTCCACCCTTTTTTCCCCACTAGGGGGATGTCCTGCTGGGGGGGGGGGGGGTCTGATCGCCGCCAGCTGTATGTGTTTAGTGGGGGGGGGCTCCTCAAAGCCCCCCTCCGTAGCTATTCCCAGCCTCCCTCTCTTTTCCTCCCTCCCCTCTTCTCAATCAGAGGCCGGGGATCGCCAATCTGCTTTACGGAGCTGCTGTGCAGCAGCGCCATATGATGTAAACACAGGCGATTTCTTCCCCGCGTGTTTACATTTAACCTGCGAGCTGCGATCGGAGGCTCGCAGGCTGTTCACGGAGACACCCTCTGTGAACTGACATGAAAAGGCCGCTCGAACGAGCAGCCGTTTCCATGTAAAACCACTTACGACCTGCCGCCGCCTATCGGCTTTAGGCGGTCGTTAAGTGGTAAAGCCTGGCACCCAAGGCTCATCAGCATCCATCAATGCCTGTCTAGTGGATTTTCAAAATTGGATGAACTCCAGCTGGTTGAGGCTGAACTCTGACAAAACAGAGGTGTTGGTGGTAGGTGGTCCACACATGATGGATAAAGTACCAAACTCTCCCCACTTCAAACTAACAATTGGAGGAGATCCCACACAGTATAAAGACTGTGTGAAGCCATGGAGTGATCCTGGATGGAAAGCTAACACTCAGACAGCAGGTATCAGCTGTCGTCAAGTCTTCCTTCTTCCATCTAAGAAATATAGCGAGAATCAAACACCTTATCCCAGCTGAAGACCTACCTGCCTTGGTTCATAAAAACAGGGAACACCAAGAGCCCCAATAGTGTAATTCGTACTGGACAAGGTGGCAATAAGTTTGTATTGCTAAATACTCACAAGTCAGGGTCACCAGCAGGCAACCACTGTAAGGGCAGGTGGGGAGATTGTCCTGACCCCACTCAGGATTAAGAAGTCGCTCTCTGTAGACAGGAAGAAAGGGTAGCAACCCTCCACCAAGAGTGGACTCAAAATTGTATACAATGAACAGAGGCGCTTAATTTGAATCCTTGTGTGCAGATTGTTTGATACTCCTCCCTATATTGCCTGATGAAGCGGGGTTGAACCTGCGAAACGCGTTGCATTTCTTTTTGGAGTTCCTAATAAATGTGTTTGACTGTCTGAATCGCAGTCGTTGTCGTGTCTGCTTGAGGGAGGTAAGACCACCACTTCCTCCTTCAATTTTGCCATTTAAGTTGGTTTTTAAGCTCATTTAATCTAATCTTATACTTTTGGCGCCTCTGTTCATTGCCTTGGTTCATGCATTTGTATCCTCCCGCCTAGACTACTGCAATGCCCTGTTCATTGGATCTACAGATACGGTAAGGTTCTGCGACCCTTACAGCTAGTACAGAATGCTGCAGCCAGACTCCTAGCCAATGCATCCTGCAGCTCACACATCGCCCCGGTACTACAAACTCTCCACTGGTTTCCAGTACAATGGAGAATCCATTTTAAAGGAGAACTGTAGTGAGAGGTATATGGAGGCTGCCATATTGATTACCTTTTAAGCAATACCAGTTGCCTACTGCCTGCAGTAGTGTGAATCACACCAAAAACATGCATGCAGCTAATCTTGTCAGATCTGACAAAAATGTCAGAAACACCTGATTTGCTGCATGCTTGTTCAGGGTCTAGGGCTAAAAGTATTAGATGCAGAGGATCTGCAGGTTAGCCAGGTAACTGGTATTGCTTAAAAGAAATAAATATGGCAGCCTCAGTATACCTTTCACTACAGTTCTCCTGTAAGATCTCCCTGCTGACATTCAAGGCTCTAAACCACATGGGACCCAAATACATAACGGATCTATTTAAACTTTATTCCCTTCCACGCACTCCCTGCTCTGCCAACAAGATGAATCTGGTTATTCCCAGGATACATTTAAAAACATTTGGTGCTCGGGCCTTTTCCTATGCAGCCCCAAATCTATGCAACTCGCTTCCACAATCAGTGTGAGAGGCTCCTTCTCTGGACAGCTTTAAAAAAGGCTAAAAACTCACCTCTTCCCCTGAGCCTTTGAGATTGTATAACGCAGGTCACAACGTTTTGAGTCCTCAGGGAGAAAAGCGCTATAAAAAAATATTGTTATTGTTAGACTTTCAAGTCAGTGGCTCAATCAGTAGTTAAATAATAGAACAGAGTGAAAGCTCTTAAAGAGACTCCGTAACAAAAATTTCATCCTGTTTTCTACCATTCTACAAGTTCCAAAACCTATCCTAATGTGCTCTGGCTTACTGCAGCACTTTCTACTATCACCATCTCTGTAATAAATCAGCTTATCTTTCCCCTGTCGGACTTGTCGCCCTGTGTCTGTAAGGCTGCCAAGTTCTTCAGTGTTGTGGTTCTGTGATGCATCTCCCCCCTCCTGGCCCCTCTATGCACACTGCCTGTGTGTTATTTAGATTAGGGCAGCTTCTCTCTGCTCTCATATCTTTTACAAGCTGGATAAATCATCTTCTGAGCTGGCTGGGCTTTCACATACTGAGGAATTACAGACGGGCAGAGCTGTCTGCACTCTGCAGGAAGAAACAGCCTGTCACTTCAGTGGATGAAAGCTGCAGGGGGAAAGAAACACACAAGCGATCTCTTGAGATTCAAAAGGAAGGCTGTATACAGCCTGCTTGTGTATGGATGTATTTTCTATGGGTGGACATGCTGTACATCAACCTACTTCCTGTTTTGGTGGCCATTTTGTTTGTTTATAAACAAACTTTTGAAAAACGTTTTTAACCACTTTTAATGTGGCGGGGAGCGGCGAAATTGTGACAGAGGGTAATAGGAGATGTCCCCTAACGCACTGGTATGTTTACTTTTGTGCGATTTTAACAATACAGATTCTCTTTAAGTACACACTTTTAAATCAGGGCATAATCACCACCTTTATACAAAATTAACAAAATATTTTCCACATATAATCATTTAGATTAAGTTAAACATCTTGATAATATTACACACACACATATATATATATATATATATATATATATATATATATATATATACATATATATACATATATATATACAGTATATAAAATACTTTAGATTTCCCATCAAGCAATGAACATAAAGTAAAGTAAATTCTAGCAATTTTATATACAGGAGTGCTCTTCCAATCAGCAGCAATAGTTCATCATAAGCATAATTTTGTGATTGGTCGCTCACATACTATTGAATTATTGAATCATTAAAACAAAGGAGTTAGGGTTAAATGAATTAAAACACTATAAGGGCTTATTTCTACTTGGAGCCGCGTCTGTTTCCAATTTGGCCACAGCTCCCATTCTGCTGCGACAGCCTAAATGGCTAAGCCGTGCCATGCATGGCTATAGGGATTCGCTGCGTGCTGCAGAAATTTGATTTGACACACAGAGGCGTAGCTAGGGTTTTCAGTGCCCGGGGGTATAAGACAGTTTTTGCGCCAGCACCCCTGGACAAAATGGGTCAGAATGTGGTCGTAGTCATAGGTGGAGTCAGATATTATTAAAATAGCCTTTTTTCCCCCTTTACCCTTTCAGAAAGCCAGTTGCGCCCAGACCCCCCGCCCCCCCCACCCCCCCGTTCTCCCCATTTAGATAGCCAGATGTGCACCCTTTAAAATAACCTTTTTCTGCTAATAACACTTCTGCACTCCTGCGCAGAGGAAGGGAGGGAAGCAGGGACACTTTTAGCAGCCAGCGAGCCACCTTTCATGTGGGGGGGGGGGAGGTGTGCAATGACCGTGCTGAGCACCCTCACAGTGCTGCGCCCGGGGACACATGTCCCCCCTTGCCCACCCATAGCTATGCCTCTGTTGATCCACAGTGCAACCTGGATGGCAAGTAACTAGTTAGATAGGCAACGCTTCCCCACCCCACTCGTATACGGGGAACTGTTGCAGATTTTGGCACGGATTCAGGTGTAGTGGAAATAGGCCCTTAATGAGAAGGACATTTAAAAACTGCCAAAAATGGACAAGGACACCACTGATTCTGTAGAGTGCTCTGCACCATTCCCATCAACTTGCACTATCCGCAACCGCCCTGTAACACACTTCTACTACATGGCATAGAGCTTCTATCACACTATCAAGTTGGTCTAGTGTGGAGTATAAACTATTCCTAAGTACAACCTGTTAATCACTCTCCTAATCGTCATATATGCCCATGGATACTGTGACATTCTATCGAAGACTGATAGTAGATGAAATAAATACATAATATTATTCTAGACTGAGTGACTACACTACTTCAGTTCTGAGGAAGCCCATGATTGGCAGTCGCAACATAACAGTGAATCGACTAGCTGGACCGATGCTGCGACAGAGTCCTTCCAATCACATGTGGGGTCTTCAAAGTAGGTCTATGCAGCTGTTGGGCAGTAATGAGAAAAAAATTATGCTAATTAGCACCATTCAGAAAGCAGAATTAACAAGCCATATTTTTATTATTATTATTTAGTATTTATATGGTGCCAACACATCATTTAGCTGCTGATCATGTGAACCAGTAGCTGTGATATTTTTTCTGGCATTTAGTACCGTAGTTCTATTCCATTCCATTCCAAGGTGAAGCAAATTAGCACAATGAGAGAGTTTTCGTTACTGCTGGTAAAGTTGTAATGAGGCAATGATAGTTTGAGTCTTTGAAATAAACTTCCTACACGAACAGCAAGACTTTAGTGCAAAGGGCTCCATACAAATGGATCATTTTAGTTCCTGACTGCTCCATGGTCTTTATGCACTGATAAAAATCTCCGCCTTTTTATAAATTCCCCATGATACATATCGGTGTCCCAAAGGTATTCCGGAGAGAGCACTTTGGTAGGTTTATTGTATACTAAGTATCTATTGAGGTGAGATTCCTCTTGCCAAGCAGCTTCAATGTTCTTTGCCTTGTCCTCCATGATGCCTTTGTGGCAAGCCATGCTTAGCTTATAAATTTCTTCCACTTTCCCACCATATAATGCTGCCATATAATAAAAATCTCCTTGGCCGTGAGGTATGGAAGCTGTGGATATGGGTCGACGCTCATAGGGAAATACCTCAGGTGAAGAAACAAAATATCCAGGATGAAGTGTAGCCACCAGGTCTCCAAGGGTTTCTACTCCAAAATGGTCAGCAAAAACCATGTCCACATCAGCACATATCAAGTAGTCTATCTCCTTTGGCATCTGCTCCTTAGTCATCATGGTCAAGATTTCCATTCGTCTCATGGACACATCTTGCCAGTGCTTGTCTGCAGCTACATTATGAGGCTGCAAGTAATGACCTTCACCCAACTTGAGATTAAAGTTTTTTACTTCTTCAACTTGGTCAGTAAAAACATAATATGTAACATTGTGGCCAACCATGAAGTAATGTTCTGCTGATTCCAGGAATGGTTGAAGAAACTGAATGTACCTGCAATGAAAGGTATTTAATTACAGTCATACATACTTGAAATACAAAAAAACCCAAAACATTTGGCACTTCCAAGTTGCTTATTATACTTAGCAAATCCAGGTGTGGCCCAAACATAAATATCTGTGTGTTGTGACCTAGCTCTGGCAAGAGGCCCCATTCACACTTAAAAGTGCAAAACGCCTGCGATTCTTGCAGCGATTTCACACAGAAAAATCACTGGACAGTGAAACGATTTCTCAGTGATCGCATTTAGCGCTTCTATAGCACTGAAACGCGATTGCCGGGAAATCGCCTGAAAATGTTGCAGGCTACGCGTTTGCTTTTCGTGATTTTGGGCGATTTGTGGCGATTAGCGCAAATCGCCCAAGTAAGAACGGGCTCATAGGGTTTTAGTACACTAGTGCTTTCAAAAGCAATAGCGTTTGACCGTTTTGCCGAAACCACCGGCAAAACGCTCAAGTGTGAATGAGGCCTCAGAGCTAACTGTATAATCACAACGATGAAGGGTGGTCACATGCTGCCCATGAATCTACTTGTATAATGTGTCTTCAATAAAGTGCTATAATTTACCTGAGGTGGTGTTGACCCTTCATCATTGTACTTAATAAACTTAGGACAGGGCCCATGCATTTATATACATCTATTCATTAACATGGGATATACAATTTCCATTTTTTTAAAGGATACCCGAGGTGACATGTGACATGATGAGAAAGACATGGGTATGTACAGTGCCAAGCACACAAATAACTATGCTGTGTTCCTTTCTTTCTTTTTCTCTGCCGGAAAGAGTTAAATATCAGGTATGTAAGTGGCTGACTCAGTCCTGACTCAGACAGGAACTGACTACAGTGTGCCCTTCACTGATAAGAAATTCACCTTTTTTTTACCTCTTTCTTGCTCTCAGAAGCCATTTTCTGCTAGGAAAGTGTTTTATAGTTGGAATTTTGTCTGGACTGAGTCAGCCACCTACATACCTGATATTTAACTCTTTCAGGCAGAGAAAGAAAAAAAGGAACACAGCATAGTAATTTGTGTGCTAGGCACTGTACATACACATGTCTATCTCATCATGTCACATGTCACTTCAGGTATCCTTTAACCAGTTCAGCCTATCTGGACGAGCATGTTCGTCCAGATAGGCTCTGCTGCTGCGTGGTGCACGTGATCGCGCGCGCTCCTGCCGCCTGTCGCCAGCCCCCCCTTCCCCCCCGATCAGTGAATGGGAATATAGTTCCCATTCACTGATCTAAGTCCCCAGCAGAAAAAAAACTACGTTCTCTCACCAGAGTTCCTGGATGCGAGATCGTTTTTTGCATCCAGGATTTTTTTTGACTGTGGACACCTTGTGGCCAAATAGTAAACTACACCCACATACATTTTTTTATTAAACAATTACATTATTTTACATTTCAAATTAGCTGTTTCCCTCCCACACCAAAAAATACCCAAATTCATTTTTTTAATAAAATAAAAAATAAAAAAAAATTACAATAAAAAAAAACAAAAACAACATAAATAGTTACCTAAGGGTCTGAACTTTTATAAATATGCATGTCAAGAGAGTATCTTATTATATTTTTTTTAAATTATTAGCTTGTAAATAGTGATGGACGCAAATTGAAAAAAATGCACCTTTATTTCTAAATAAAATATAGGTGCTATAAATTGTGATAGGGACATAATTTAAACGGTTTAGTAACCGGGACACATTTGAAAATAAAATACATGAGTTTTAATTATGGTAGCATATATTAATTTCAAACTATAATGGCCAAAAACTGAGAAATAATGAATTTGTTTCATTTCTTTCTTAATCTTCCTGTTAAAATGGATTTAGAAAAAAAAAATTCTTAGCAAAATGTACCACCTAAAAAAAGCCTAATTAGTGGCGGAAAAAACGAGATATAGATCAATTCATTGTGATAAGTAGTGATAAAGTTATTGACGAATTAATGGGAGGTGAACGTTGCTCAGGTGTATGAGGTTTTCGACACTGTGGGGCTGAACCGGTTAAAGAGAACCCGAGGCGGGCTTCTGACAATGCAATCCACGTACAGAGGCTGGGTCTGCCTATACTGCCCAGCCTCTGTTGCTATTTCAATCCCCCCTAAGTTCCCCCTGTGCTCTGCAATCCCCCATAAGTCACAGCCGCGCTGTGTGACAGTACAGATGTGTTTACATCTGTACTGTCACTCTGCGCGCTCCTCCCGCCTCCTGCATAGCTCCGGTCCCGCCTGCATCCCTTCCCTCCAATCAGCGGGGAGGGAAGGGACGTGGGTGGGGACCGGAGCTATGCAGGAGGCAGGGGAGCGGCAGACTGACAGTACAGAGATAAACACAGCCCGCTGTGACACACTGCGTGTCGGCAGCGTGACTGTGATTTATGGGGGATAGCAGAGCGCAGGGGGGGGGGGGCATAGGGGGGATTGAAATAGCAACAGAGGCTGGGCAGTATAGGCAGACCCAGCCTCTGTATGGGGATTGCATTGTCAGAACCCCACCTCGGGTTCTCTTTAAGGTGCATTTCCCTTATATAGATTTCAAAGTTCGATGTCCCGAACGGTTCGCCAGGCGAACTTCGGGTGGTTCGCCTTTGCAGAGGACCGGGAACCTTTTTTCAAAAAAGTTTGGTTCGCCCATAGACTTTAATGGCGCCGACTTTAGCGGTTAATAGCAAAGTCCCCTTACATAGTAAAAACACCAAAATTGTTGGGAATGTTAAGTGGAATAGTGGGAACAAGAGGAAAAATCATTTTTTCAAAAAGACCTTATACTTTTTGAGAAAATCAATTTTAAAGTTTCAAAGTAAAATGAGCCGATTCATAAAAAAAGAACCGATTCATTAAAAAGAACCGGATGATTCATGAACCCGTTAGTATAGCAGAGAATGGACGTGAAGCTGCCGACTCCGCTGCTGTCTCTCCCCACCTGCCTGCACCTGTCACCCTCACCTAGCCTGGCACCAATGGGTGCACTGGGTGCCAGGCTAGGTGAGGGTGATAGGTGAGGAGGTGGGGAGAGACAGCAGGAGCTGGCAGCTATGCGTCCTTGCGTCCGAAAGGACGCATTCTCTGCTATGTGGGAAGCGTCGGAGATCTTCAATCAACTTAATTGAAGATCGCAGCATAAGAGGATACATTGTTCGTTGGATCGTTTACTGTGGATATTGGCGTGGGAATTTTTTTTAAAGGTACAGGTAAGTATTTATGGTTAATTTAGAATAATAAAATACTTTTCTTGTGGTTGTGTTTCTATTTCATTTAACCCTTTGTAGAAATGGGTAAGGGGTACTGTGTACCCTTATACTAATTTCTCCTGGGAGGGGGGTGGGCATCTGGGGTCCCCTTCTTAAAGGGGACTCCAGATGCCACCATGAACCCCCCCCCAAGGGAGTCGTCGCCCCCACCTCCTCCTGGAGCACCGGAGGTGGGGAAGAGCCCCTTGTCCATGGATTGCACAAGGGCTCCGGCGGGGGGGAGGGGAAGGCTTGGCCGCCCCTCCCCCCCGGAGCCTCTCCATACCATGGACCATGCGGGCTGGTATAGCTCAGAGTGCGAAGCCCCAGTCGGCCAGGGCTCCGCATTCTGACTATCCCAGCCTGTATGGGGACAAGGGGTTACAGAGGCTCGGGAGGGGGGACCCCACGCCATTTTTTTTCCAGATTTCCCACACACAGCACATAAAAATAATAAATAAGAAATAAAACATTTTTTTAAAGGACTTCCGAGGCCGTAAATGTGCGGGGGGAATGAGAACCCGACCTGTTTGGAGGGGTCGGGACCCGACCAGGGCCGGTATTACTGTGGGAGCCATGGGGGAATGAACGAGAGGGCGCGGATGGTGTCCTCCATGGATCTGGATTATGAAAAGGTATTTAACTTTTTTCACATTTGTGGCCTCGGAAGTCCATTAAATATTGTTTCCTGCTATCTTTTTAACATATCCTGCACATGGTGTTTCTAGGATGTAAGGGGCCTTTGCTATTAACTGCTAAAGTCGGCGGGTGATGATAACCAACCAGAATTATAGGGGTGCAAAAGTGCTGAATTCTGCCATAGGCTTCCATTAGGCTCCCTATTTCACTTTCAAAAATCTCAAATCTTTTCAAAGCAGTAGGAGAACAGAGGCGCCAGCAGGATAAAAGCGGATAAAAACTTTAAAATTTGCTGGGAGGAAGTGGTGGACTTACCTCCATAAAGCAGACACGAAAGACTGTCTGAATAGTAGCAATCACATTTATTAAATAGTACCCCAAAAAAAGTGCAACGCGTTTCGCAGGCCCAGCCCGCTTCATCAGGCAATAAACGTGGGGACAAAACTGTAGACAAGAGACAGTACATTATGCTATAGTAAATTCTGCAGTTACAAATTTGCATATCAATATATTGCATAACATAAAGCATACCATATGAAAAATTGCTTCGTGGAGATAGCATAAAAGAGTTAGGTGTGCAAGTAAACAATAGGGGGTAGAGGCTATGGTGCTCGCAATAGTAATGGGTTATGGGGTGTTTTTTACACAGATTTGCAATGAGTGGTATTGGTAATGGAAAAGGGTATATGTCAGCAAGAGTAATGGGTAATAGAGCATTGAGAGGAGAACAGGGGGCCAGAAATACAGGGTAAAGTGTGCAAATAAAATAATATAAAGAACTCACCAGAATTTCGGCATTAGCAGGTGTAGCGCCTCAGTGAAGTGGTGAGGACACTCAACTCCTTATATATACACAGGTTCTTGCTAAAAGGGCCAATTGGATGTGTGGGAGGTGTAAGGTGGGCGGGGTTAGGGTGAGTGTGCGAGCAGCCAATGGGCTCTCGCCACCTGTGTTCAGTGAGTTGGATTTTTGGGAAGGGTGGGTGGGGTTAGGGCGGGCTTGTGAGTAGCCAATGGGCTCTCGCCACCTGTTTTCAGTGTATTGGGTAGTTGGGGGGCGGATACAGGTATCATGGTGACCAAATGTGCAGATGAATAGTGTACTGGCTGAATAGAGTACTGGTTAAGGGCACTGCCCTTGACATGGGAGACCAGGGTTCAAACCCCGGCCAAGGCCAGTGGTGTTTGGATGCTGTAAATGGGCAATTTACAGCATCCAAACACCACTGGCCTTGGCCGGGGTTTGAACCCTGGTCTCCCATGTCAAGGGCAGTGCCCTTAACCAGTACTCTATTCAGCCAGTACACTATTCATCTGCACATTTGGTCACCATGATACCTGTATCCGCCCCCCAACTACCCAATACACTGAAAACAGGTGGCGAGAGCCCATTGGCTACTCACAAGCCCGCCCTAACCCCACCCACCCTTCCCAAAAATCCAACTCACTGAACACAGGTGGCGAGAGCCCATTGGCTGCTCGCACACTCACCCTAACCCCGCCCACCTTACACCTCCCACACATCCAATTGGCCCTTTTAGCAAGAACCTGTGTATATATAAGGAGTTGAGTGTCCTCACCACTTCACTGAGGCGCTACACCTGCTAATGCCGAAATTCTGGTGAGTTCTTTATATTATTTTATTTGCACACTTTACCCTGTATTTCTGGCCCCCTGTTCTCCTCTCAATGCTCTATTACCCATTACTCTTGCTGACATATACCCTTTTCCATTACCAATACCACTCATTGCAAATCTGTGTAAAAAACACCCCATAACCCATTACTATTGCGAGCACCATAGCCTCTACCCCCTATTGTTTACTTGCACACCTAACTCTTTTATGCTATCTCCACGAAGCAATTTTTCATATGGTATGCTTTATGTTATGCAATATATTGATATGCAAATTTGTAACTGCAGAATTTACTATAGCATAATGTACTGTCTCTTGTCTACAGTTTTGTCCCCACGTTTATTGCCTGATGAAGCGGGCTGGGCCTGCGAAACGCGTTGCACTTTTTTGGGGTACTATTTAATAAATGTGATTGCTACTATTCAGACAGTCTTTCGTGTCTGCTTTATGGAGGTAAGTCCACCACTTCCTCCCAGCAAATTTTAAAGTTTTTATCCGCTTTTATCCTGCTGGCGCCTCTGTTCTCCTACTGCTATACCGTGTCCACCCCTGGTGGAGGGGTGATCTACCCCCTTTCGCATCTACAGAGAGCGACTTCTTATCCCTGAGTGAGGACAGGTCTAATCTCCTCACCTGCCTATACAGTGGTTGCCTTTGTGGTAACCCATGTTTGTGAGTATAATTTTCTCACGATAACCTGTATTTCATTTATGCTTAACATACTACACTATATTGAGCTCTCGGTTTCTCTACACCAAATCTTTTCAAAGGGCGGCGGCTCAGCATTGGCAAATTTTCTAGCATTGTAGGAACTCTTAGGGGGATCATAAATGGTGAGTTTTGGGCCCCTAGGCCAAAGAGGTCATAGCCTAGGGTCAAAAAAACCTGTTTATTTGGGCACTGTCAATGGTGGACATTCTGACGAACATAAATCGCAGCCATGGCCGTTAGCAACGTCTGAATCTCACGACATGTCTCATGCAGGTAGAAGGCATATTGTTATACTTTTACTCCAATGTTGGGCTCCATATATCTCTGCAAATCAGAGTTACAGGGGTGCAAAAGTGGTAAAATCCCCCATAGGCTTTCATTAGGCCCCTATTTCACTGTCATCCCCTATGCGTGCATACATCGGACGCATCGGGAGAAGGCCCTAGAGCTGCGCAGCCGCAATTACGTCTATGCGGACTGCACAGCCGCGGCAATCTGTGGCGGCCATATTGAGGGGGGAATAAGAACCGGACCTGTTTAGAGGGGTCGGGACCCGACCGGGGCTGATATTACTGTGGGTGCCATGGGGGAATAAACGGGATGGCGCAGATCGCGTCCTCCATGGATCTGGATTATGAAATGGTATTTCACTTTTTTCATACTTGTGGCCTCGTAAGTCTGGGCTTGTTTGCGCTGATCTGTGCAGCGTGGGCTCTCCAGCCCACAGCACAGATCAGCAGACAGCCAGGGCGACCAGACTTCCCCCCTTTTTTCCCCACTAGGGGGATGTCCTGCTGGGGGGGTCTAATCGCCACCGGCTATTTTCAATCAGCGGGGGGGTTCCTCAAAGCCCCCTCCGCAGCGATTTTCTGCCTCCTTCCCCTTCCCTCTCTCTCCTCTTTCCCCTGGGCGGCGCAGGATGGAGATTCGTCCTGCACCGCCTCTAATAGGCTTCAGCCTATCAGCTGCCAGTGATCCCCGGCCAATCAGAGGCCGGGGATTGACGATCTTCTTTATGGTGCGATCGGCGACTCGCAGGTTGTTCACGGAGACACCCTCCGTGAACTGACATAGAAAAGCCGCTCGTTTCCATGTAAAACCACTTAACACCTAGGTCCGCCGATCGGCTGACCGCGGTCGTTAAGTGGTCAAAAAAAAAAATATATATTATTATTTTTATGTGCTGAGTGTGGGAAATCTAAAAAAAAATGACGTGGGGTCCCCCCTGCCGAGCCTCTGTAACCCCTTGTCCCCCATGCAGGCTGGGCTAGCCAGAATGTGGAGCCCCGGCCGACTGGGGCTTCACACCCTGAGCTATACCAGCCCGCATGGTCCATGGTATGGGGGGGTATGGGGGGCTCCGGGGGGGGGGGAGGGGCAGCCAAGCCTTATTTACCCAGAAATACTTACCTGTACCTTTAACCACTTGCCGACTGCACACTCATAACGTGCGTCGGCAAAGTGGCAGCTGCAGGACCAGCGACGCAGTACTGTGTCGCCAGCTGCAGCCTAATAAATCAGGAAGCAGCCGCTCGTACGAGCGGCTGCTTCCTGTCAAATCACGGCGGGGGGCTCCGTGAATAGCCTGCGGGCCGCCGATGGCGGCTCGCAGGCTAGATGTAAACACAAGCGGAAATAATCCGCTTTGTTTACATTTGTACGGCGCTGCTGCGCAGCAGCGCCGTAAGGCAGATCGGCGATCCCCGGCCAATCAGCGGCCGGGGATCGCCGCCATGTGACAGGGGACGTCCTGTCACTGGCTGCACAGGACGGATAGCGTCCTGTGCAGCCCGGATCTCAGGGGGGGGAGCAGGTAGGAGAGGGAGGGGGGAATTTCGCCGCGGAGGGGGGCTTTGAGGTGCCCCCCCCGCCACCCACAGCAGGCAGGAGAGATCAGACCCCCCCAGCACATCATCCCCATAGGGGGGAAAAAAGGGGGGCAATCTGATCTCCCTGCCTGCACCCTGATCTGTGCTGGGGGCTGCAGAGCCCACCCAGCACAGATCAATCAAACCAGCGCTGGTCCTTAAGGGGGGGTAAAGGGTGGGTCCTCAAGTGGTTAAAAAAAAAATCCCACGCCAATATCCTCGGTAAATGTTCCCACGCTAGTATCCTCTTGCGATCTTCTATTAAGTTGATTGAAGATATCTGAAGCCCCCCACCCACATAGCAGAGAATGCGTCCTTTCAGACGCATAGCTGCTAGCTCCCGCTGTCTCTTCCCACCTGCCTGCCTGCACCTGTCAACCCCCACCTAGGCTGGCACCCACTGCACCCATGGGTGCACTGGGTGCGAGCCTAGGTGGGGGTTGACAGGTGCAGGCAGGTGGGGAGAGACAGCAGCGAGAGCCAGCAGCTTCACGTCCTGCCGAGGACGCATTCTCTGCTATACTAACGGCTCATGAATGAGCCGGATCTTTTTAATGAATCGGTTCTTTTTTTATGAATCGACTTTTTTTTTTACTTTAAAATCGATTTTCTCAAAAACTATAAGGTCTTTTTGCAAATTTTTTTTCCCTCTTGTTCCCACTGTTCTTCTTAACATTCCGAGTAATTTTGGTGTTTCTAGCTTTTAAAGGGGCTTTGCTATTAACTGCTAAAGTCGGCGGGCGTTTCATTTTCCCACGGTCAGAAGGAGTTACTTTAGAATGATTTTCTCAAAAACTATAAGGTATTTTTGCAAAAAAAAATTCCCCTCTTGTAGTCACTGAAAGATCTCAGGTGTTAGACACCTTGAAAAATCTTTTCCATCACTTTTCTGGCCAGCAGAAATGTTTCTAGTTTTCAAAGTTCGCCTCCCCATTGAAGTCTACTGCGGTTCGCGGAAGTTCGTGCGAACCGAACTTTCCACGGCAGTTCGCGAAAAGGGTTCGCGAACCGAAAATTGAAGGTTCGCTACATCACTACTCCTGACTAGAATAGTTTTTCAATAGTTTTTGAAGGTGCACTTTAGTAAAAATGCATTACGGATCCTTGTGAGTTAATTTCTTTTATGCCTTTTGTATACCTAATGGTACACTGTGGGAGTCCTGTCAGTTGATAGGAAGTGAAGGAGCCTAGGAAGCCAGAGATTGAAGTGATCCCTATGTGAACACTGGTGACCTGTAACTAAGATGGTGTACAAAGAGGGTGAGCGTTCATACTGCTTGAAGGTTGCATTGGTGCTTGAGACAGAGTGGCCCAAAAACCATATTTATTATTTTACTTTTTCACATTTTTGTGAGGTTGGAAGACACTGTGAAAGGTGGTGTCTTGTAGTGTGTGACACTGTTGTGATCCTATTACCCTCCCAGTGGTGGAAATTGCAGTCTGTTTCCGAGGCACTATGATGCTTTGTTTTTGTTTTTTTTGCTTTACTCTGAGGGGATCATTGAAAAGTTTGTCATGATCTGGAGGACGGGATCGTCTGCAAAGCAGGAAATTTGGGATTGGGTAAATTCTTGATTTGACACGAACTCTGAGGGAGAGGGGGAGGCTTGGCCGCCCCTCTCCTCCAGAGCCCCCCATACCATGGACCATGCGGGCTGGTATAGCTCAGGGTGCGAAGCCCCATGCACCCGGGGCTCCGCATTCTGGCTATCCAAGCCTACATGGAGGACAAGGGGTTAAAGAGGCTCAAGAGGGGGGACCCTACATCTTTTTTTTCATTTCCCACACTCTGAACATATAAAAAATATATATATTTATATACAAATGGCATTTCCTCAGTTATGAATTGACGCAAAATTGTGACTCGTGATTCAAAATTATGTCAAATGCAGATTAAATATTGCGTGCATTTGAAATCACCATTCGTGATTGCGGCTGATCACGAATGATGATTTTGAGGTCGAAAATTCCAATTTCGGTCGTAATTACACAGCCGATTCATAATTAGGAGATCGTAATGAGCAACCCTACCTTTATCTAGTTCTTTATGGTCCACTGATAACTTAACGTCCACACTGCTATACAACAATTAGTATTATCTTTGAAAACAGCATGAGATGTGCAAACAATAGGCATTTGTGCAATTCTCTTTGTGAGGGAAACTTGGTAATCGCTTGTGTATGCAAAGTTGTTTTATGCACTGATAAAAATCTCCACCTTTTTATAAATTCCCCATGATACATATTGGTGTTCCAAAGGTATTCCGGTATATTATTAAGGTACAGTATATTATTCAAGTATGCTTTTAGATAAAAAGTAGTGATAAAAAAAGAGAAAAAGAAGAATCGCAAAACAATCCAAACCACGTGAGGTGAGGGTGATTGACAGCGATGCTCGCACAGGCGCAGTAGATGCTGACCTGGCGAGGTCGGCTTCTGAAAAGGAAGGGATCCTGGGACACCGGAGCTGTGATGAGGGACATAGCAGTTGCCAGGGGCTGGAGTAAGCCCTGGCCCTGAGTAAGCAGATCTCAATTTTTTGTGCTGCTCAGACGCTTTAAGAGTGAACAGGGGTAATCTGCAGGGGTTTGTTTTATGTTTTGTTTTTTAATTCTTCAAACTTTGCAAACACCGTATCATTTCTCTTATTTTGCTATATTGTTATTTACTTTAAGATTATGATCTAAAGAACAATATTATTTATTTGAAAATTAGGAGAAAGTATGTCAGCTGCACTGCAGTTCATAAAAACTAAGACAAAACCATTCAGTACAATACGTGCACCTACAGAGGCTACATCCTAAGAAACTGGTCATTTTTGCAGTGGTCTCCTATTTTTTTCCAACGCTGTAAATTTATAACAAAAGAAAGACAGACCCGTACTTACAGAGTACTTACTTTTTCACAGCAAATACGAACAGTCCAATCCTGGTGTCCTTATGCTGGTTATTTAATACATCCAGATCATATATTCCATCCCAGACGATTGGAGCAAGCCAGGGGGTGAGGGCATTCAGGCCAACTTTCCTAATGATAGAAAAACACTTTTAGAATAACTGCAATTAAATAATATTCAAGCCACCATCAAATCAATGGGTATGCTTCATGTGTTGGTGCAGCAGCTGCCCCGAGGGCACTTATTGGTGTTTTAAATTTAGTACAGTTTTTTTTTGTTCAATAGTTTTGCTGCTCTGGGGATGACAGATGAAAGTTTCCACAAGCATGGCTTTGCATATATTACTGTTGCAATGCATACATGCAAAAAGGGTGCCAGCTACTGGGGAAATGTGGGTGCTGGAAATAGCCACTAGTAGAATACTGGTAACATTGCTGATATTCTACTGCTGTGCGGTGCTAATTCCAATAGTAAAATATCGTTAAATATTACTGATATTTTATTATAACTAAACCTAACCCTATTCTACCACAAAGCCTTTCTTCTACCAATGCCTAACCCTAACCGACCCCCTTCCGATGCCTAACCCTAAACAACCCCCCCAGTGATACCAAAACCAAATATACACCCTTTCCATGCCTAATTATAAACACCCCCGTCCGATGCCCAACCTTACCGACTCCCCCCTGTGATGCCCAAGATCCTCCACCAATAACGCTTAACCACGCCCCTCTGCAAAACCACTGATATATGGGCCTCATTCGCCGCACAAAAATGAAAATATTGGGCGCCGTGGAAGTTTGAGCGCTGCCATAGGCACCCATACAAATTACGGCTATAAGGGAAAATTTGATCGTTCATGTATCTGGTACAGGTTATATCAAATGACTGCAGAGGGCATTGTGGTGTGACAGTATACACCAATTTTTGACATGCAAAGCCAACGAGGGATCAGATTGCCAAATGCTGGGGGTGTCAGTGACTGCCTTCCAGATAAGCCCTGTTACAACAGCCTTCTCCCATAAAAAATAGCGCAGTCACACTATAGAGTAGCAAGAGCCACTTTTAGTGAGACATCTCCCACTGTCATTTTGTTGGTGACAAATCATGGTTGTGTAAATTCTTCTGCAGTAAAATGCTTATATTAAATCAGTGTTTAGTATGTGGGCAGCGCAGTGGCACAGTGGATAGCACTCTTCCCTTGCAGCGCTGGGTACCCAGTCCCAATCCCAACCAGGGATATATGTATGGAGGTTGTATGTTTTCCCTGAGTCTATGTGGGTTTCCTCCCCATCCCAAAACCTACAGATACCTTAATTGGCTCTCCCCTAATATTGGTCCTAGGCTGCAATGGGCATATGATATGACTATGGTAGGTGGGACTAAATTGTGAGCCCCTCTGAGGGACAGTTAGTGACATGACTATATACGCTGTAAAATTGCTGCATAAGAGGTCTGTGCTAATACTAAATAATAATAATTCCCTTTTTCCTGGCTACTGATCGTTGTTTTAAATCTGTTTTGGGACTGTGATTTTCGGCTGCATTAACTGGTTGTACACATTGTACATCAGTAACTTTTATACTATGTATAGTTAGCTAGTTAGTTCGGCATCCTGGTCTTTTTGCTGTATTTAAAGGATACATCCGTTGTAAAAAACAAAACAAAAACAAAACAAGATTTACTTACATGGGGCTTCCTCCAGCCCTAGGCAGCTAATCTATCCCTCACCGCAGCTCCGCTCCCAGCCGGTGTCCCAGGGTCCCCTCCAAAGCAGACGGCAACCTCGCCAGGTCGGCATCTTCTGTGCCTGCCTCATGTAGCCTGGAGCGTAGCCTGGAGTGTTCTGCACAGGTGCAGAAGTACTGTGCCTGCGCAGAACAATCTCAGCCACGGGAGCGTAACCGCGAGCAGCTTGCTCACGCAGTCACAGACATTGCCAACCTGGTGAGGTGGGCATCTGCAGGGGAGGGGACCTCAGGACATTGGCTGGGAGCGGAGATGTGGCAAGGGACAGATAGTCTGCCAGGGGATGGAGCAAGCCCCAGGCAGGAAACTATTTCCGTGTTCACTAATCTGTACACTAACGGTTAGCGAAGAGAACGGCGTGCGGGACCCGATGGGAGCGTGAACAGTGGCGATCACGCTAATAGACTAATATCTACGTCCCTGGGACTTCAGATGAAGTCCTGCAGGGCGTAGATATACTGCCCATGGGGCAGTAACTAGTTAAAGGGAACCTAAACTGAGAAGGATATGGATTTTTCCTTTTAAAATAATACCAGTTGCCCGACTCTCCTGCTGATCCTGTGTTTCTAATACTTTTAGCCACAGCCCCTCAACAAGCATGTGGATCAGGTGCTCTGACTGAAGTCAGACTGGATTAGCTGCATGCTTGTTTCAGGTGTGTGAATCAGCCACTACTGCAGCCAGGAAACAGCCATATCCCTCTCAGTTAAGGTTCCCTTTAAAGGCTTATTCACCGTGGAGATATTATTGTTCACCCAGCACTTGAGTACACCCACCCTCACATTTTATTAAACACTTTTTCCTTACATCAGTGTCTCACCTTGTTGAATACAGTGCAAACATGATCATCAGCTCCACTTAGCTAACCGCTCCAGCTGTATCAGAAAACTTGTTTATGATTTTGCATCATGATTTTGCCACAATTTGCGTTGTGATTCCCATTCAACGGAATGGGAATCACAATGCAATTGCCCCCAAAACGCTGCATGCAGCGTGTTTGCGATTTATGCAATTCACAAATGCTGCAGTAAGAATGATCCCATAGGGATACATTAGCAGTAGCACTTTTGCTGATTGTCAGCGATCAGCAAAGCACTGCAAAGCGATGAAATGTGAACCAGCCCTGCAGTGACATAGCTAAGGAGTTGTGGGCCCCGATGCAAGTTTTACAATGGGGACCCCCAAGCACTCTATACATAACACTTGATACGGCGAACCAAAACCTGCCAATGGCAACTACAGTGTCGGAGGTGCAAGAAGGGGATGGGGAACATTATATTAATGATTACCACTATTCAAAGTATCTATAGAAGTGGCTATTATGAGCACAGGACCAATAGAGAGCTAATACTGTAGTTGAGGGAGGGCCCTTTGGGGCCCCTCTGGCCCAAGGGCCCCGATGCGGTCGCTACCTCTGCAACCCCTATTGCTACGCCCCTGCAGCCCTGGGCCCAGGTAGAATGCACATGAAAACCTGATTACGAGCAGTCCAAATAGTATGGTTAAGACCAGAAGTACAAGCTCCATTACTTGACCACAAAGTGATTTATACACCAGTTACATCATATGCATACATCATACATTACAAACTCTATGGATTGTGCTATTGCAAGGAATACACATTTTATTTCCATAGTTACTGTTCTGAAATGTAAAAATACCTACCTTAACGATGAGTCTTCAAGTAGCAGTTTCCTCTCACAGTGAGCCACTTCAATGGACTTTTCAGAAATCTGCTGCAAACCTTCTGCCTTTTGGGTGAGTATGCTGCAAGGTAACAGAGCATTGTAAAAGGAAAAGTCCATGTAGAAGTTACTTTTCACATTTAACTAACACAAAAATCCTGAATTAATCACTGTACCAACATTGTTAGGGCTGTTTCACATGGACGTTAGGTCTTGGTAGGGCTTGTTCTTGCTACCAACATAGAGAAATGTCATTCCTAAGGTCTATTGCCGCACTTTGAAATCACCTGCGATTCCAAAAACGATAGGCTAATGAAAGTAAATTTCAGAAAGCCCACAGAAGCAATTACTTTGCGGGTCCTGGAGCATTTTTTTTGAGATTGCGCTCAAATACAAAATATAGTAAAATCGATTTTAAATTGCTGTACAAAAACAATTTTGCAGCAAATTTGTATTTTGAATAAAGTTTTTACTTAACCCCTTCCAGACCGCCTAACGCCGATAGGCGTCAAGAAGGTGGCAGCCCCAGGTGCGCCAACGCCGCAAGGCATCAAGAGTGGCGGGCGGAGATTAGCGGGGATCGCGCATCTCCACTTCAGTGACGGAGCGAAGCTGTACTGGGAGTGACAGAATGCTGTACTGGGAACAGCCCTGGGAACTTGGCTGTCCCTTGGAGCGGCTCTGATCGCGATCCCCTCTCATAGTACTGGGAACAGCCCTGGGAACTTGGCTGTCCCTTGGAGCGGCTCTGATCGCGATCCCCTCTCATAGGCTGATGCCTATGAGAGAGTGTCGCCCTGATTGGCTGTCAGGGGGGGGGGGGGGGGAATAAATAAAAAAAAGTCCTTTTCTTAATAAAAAAGTAAAATAAAAAAAAACCTAAACCCTGTAGCAGCGATCATAGTTTACCAACAGAAAGCTCTGTTGGTGGGCAGAAAACGCAGTGGGGGGGATTTAACAGTGTGCAACATTGCATGGTTCTGCAGCACACAGTTAAAGCTGCAGAGCACTGAATTGTAAAAAATAGCCTGGTCACTGCTTATTTAGTACTTCTTTAGTACTTTTTTACTTGCTATACAAATCCAACCAAGCAGTTGTGCTATAATATTCCCATTGCTTACTCTAATAAAAATGATCTTCATTTCATTACATACTGACATTTTCATTTAGGGTGACTGAGTGTTACATATTGCGTGTTTTAGCTTTCCACAGAGTTCCAGAGTACCCCCCCCCCCCCCCCCCCCAATTATTACACCTCTAACAGGTGCTGAAAAATATTTTCTGCTGTCACTTTAAGTATTGCCGGCTGTCACTTTGGGATTTTATGAAAAACCACAAGGTCGTTTGGAATTTTTTCCCCTTGTTGCCACTGTTCTCTTACACATACCTAGCAAATTTGGTGGCCCTGACATGTATAGTACCTTTGCTACTGACCTTTGTCATTTTGCCATTTGACTTTAATAAAATTTGTGAATTAGCTTCGACTTACATTCACGGTACCACTTGAAGATTGGCAAGATTTGTGCAAGACCACTAGAAGCATTCTCGCTAATCCCTATTATTTACTACCCAGGGGCGTAGCTACGTTGTGCTGGCCCTTTGTTGGAAGAAAGGAAGCCCCGGGTAAGTATAAATGCTTTCATGTTTTTCTCAGGTTTCCTTTAATAATTGATAGAACAAGGAGATTGTCTAAAATGATTTTATGAGCATACACATCATTGAACCTGCCTTGGGTACTACCCAGTGCTGGGCGTAATGGAAAAAACTACGCTTACGGATCATTACGCGTAATTTTACGCTATTACGCATTACGAAATTACGCTTACGGCGTAGACATTCATTTACGGTACATGTCTGTAATTACGCATAGCCGTTATGCAATTACGCGTAAGAATACCGTAATTCAGGTTGTTACATTATTGGCTTACGCGTAAATTCCTACTAGCAATTAATGCGGTCATGCTGCCAAGCGGAAAAGTTGACGCATGGATCAATGTTAGGTAGCCGCCGACTTTAAGGGTTAATAGCAAAGCCCCCTTAATTGCTAAGAGCCTCAAATTTGGAGAATATATTAAGGAGATCAGAAGGAATAAGAGGGACATTTTTTTTTTCAAAAAGACCTTATAGTTTTTGAGAAAATCGATGTTAAAGTTTCAAAGGAAAAATATATAAATGTAAAAACCCGCCGACTTTAACGGTTAATAGCAAAGCCTGCTTAAAATTTAGGAACACCACATTCACAGGGTATATTAAGGGGATCAGTGGGAATAAGAGGAAAATTTTTTTTTTCAAAAAGACCTTATAGTTTTTGAGAAAATCGATTTTTAAGTTTCAAGGGCAAAAATGTCTTTTAAATGCGGAAAATGTCAGTTTTTTTTTGCACAGGTAACAATAGTGTTTTATTTTCATAGATTCCCCCAAGTGGGAAGAGTTTTACTTACTTCGTTCTGAGTGTGGGAAATATTTAAAAAAAACGACGTGGGGTCCCCCCTCCCAGACCTCTTTAACCCCTTGTCCCCCATGCAGACTGGGATAGCCAGAATGCTGAGCACCGGCCGCGTGGGGCTCCGCACCCTGTCCCTGACTATACCAGCCCGCATGGTCCATGGATTGGGGGGTCTCGGAAGGGGAGGGGCAGCCAAGCTTTCCCCTCCCCCTCCGAGCCCTTGTCCAATCCAAGGACAAGGGGCTCTTCTCCACCTCCGATGGGTGGTGGAGGTGGAGGCCGCGATTTCCTGGGGGGGGGGGGGGGGTTCATGGTGGCATCTGGGAGTCCCCTTTAAAAAGGGGTCCCCCAGATGCCCACCCCCCCTCCCAGGAGAAATGAGTATAGAGGTACTTGTACCCCTTACCCATTTCCTTTAAGAGTTAAAAGTAAATAAACACACAAACAGGTAGAAAAAGTATTTTAATTGAACAAAAAACATAACCACGAAAAAAGTCCTTTAATATTCTTAATTAACCATTAATACTTACCTGTCCCTTTAAAAGCCAGTTCCCACGCAATATCCTCGGAAATATACTAATCAGTTACAATGTAACAAAGTTGTTACAATGTAACAACTTTGTTACTTTGTAACACCACCGCACCCGACGTCACTCGCCGCTCACCCGCCGGCCGCCGCATACACTCTAAGTCCCCGCCGGCTCCCGTCGTCCACTCCGCCCACACCTGTCACCCATATACATGCTGGCACCCATGGGTGCCAGCATGTATATAGGTGACATGTGGGAGAGGCGGGGAGGGCAGCGGAGCCGGCGGGGACTTAGCGTCCTGAACCCGACAGAGCTCTGAGCTATATAGCTCAGAGCTCTCTAAAGCTTCTTTGTATTTGGGCTCCAAGGAGCCCCATTGGTCCTTAGCAGACCAATGGGGTTCCTTCAAATCAGAAGGAACCCCATTGGTCTGCTAAGGACCAATAGGGCTCCTTGGAGCCCAAATACAAAGATGCTTTAGAGAGCTCTGAGCTATATAGCTCAGAGCTCTGTCGGGTTCAGGACGCTAAGTCCCCGCCGGCTCCGCTGCCCTCCCCGCCTCTCCCACATGTCACCTATATACATGCTGGCACCCATGGGTGCCAGCATGTATATGGGTGACAGGTGTGGGCGGAGTGGACGGCGGGAGCCGGCAGGGACTTAGAGTGTATGCGGCGGCCGGCGGGTGAGCGGCGAGTGACGTCGGGTGCGGTGGTGTTACAAAGTAACAAAGTTGTTACATTGTAACAACTTTGTTACATTGTAACTGATTAGTATATTTCCGAGGATATTGCGTGGGAACTGGCTTTTAAAGGGACAGGTAAGTATTAATGGTTAATTAAGAATATTAAAGGACTTTTTTCGTGGTTATGTTTTTTGTTCAATTAAAATACTTTTTCTATGTGTTTGTGTGTTTATTTACTTTTAACTCTTAAAGGAAATGGGTAAGGGGTACAAGTACCTCTATACTCATTTCTCCTGGGAGGGGGGGTGGGCATCTGGGGGACCCCTTTTTAAAGGGGACTCCCAGATGCCACCATGAACCCCTCCCCAGGAAATCGCGGCCTCCACCTCCACCGCCCATCGGAGGTGGAGAAGAGCCCCTTGTCCTTGGATTGGACAAGGGCTCGGAGGGGGAGGGGAAAGCTTGGTTGCCCCTCCCCTTCCGAGACCCCCCAATCCATGGACCATGCGGGCTGGTATAGTCAGGGTGCGGAGCCCCACGCGGCCGGTGCTCCGCATTCTGGCTATCCCAGTCTGCATGGGGGACAAGGGGTTAAAGAGGTCTGGGAGGGGGGACCCCACGTCGTTTTTTTTAATATTTCCCACACTCAGAACGAAGTAAGTAAAACTCTTCCCACTTGGGGGAATCTATGAAAATAAAACACTATTGTTACCTGTGCAAAAAAAACTGACATTTTCCGCATTTAAAAGACATTTTTGCCCTTGAAACTTAAAAATCGATTTTCTCAAAAACTATAAGGTCTTTTTGAAAAAAAATTTTCCTCTTATTCCCACTGATCCCCTTAATATACCCTGTGAATTTGGTGTTCCTAAATTTTAAGCAGGCTTTGCTATTAACCGTTAAAGTCGGCGGGTTTTTAAATGTATATATTTTTCCTTTGAAACTTTAACATCGATTTTCTCAAAAACTATAAGGTCTTTTTGAAAAAATTTTTTTCCTCTTATTCCTTCTAATCTCCTTAATATATTCTCCAAATTTGAGGCTCTTAGCACTTAAGGGGGCTTTGCTATTAACCCTTAAAGTCGGCGGCTTTTTTATATTATACGGGAGCGTAATATTACGCGATTACGGCAGACTGTGTAATTTCAATGGGAGTTTACTGTCTTACGCGTAATTTGTTACGCGTAATAACGTTACCTACGGTCTGCGCGTAATCAATTACGCGTAATACCGTAACCTTACACGTAACGCTTACGGTGCATTTGTAGTGAATTACGATGCGTAATTTCGCTAATGCGTAATTTCGGCCCAGCACTGGTACTACCACAGAAATATTGTGTGTTTGCACTTTTGTATCAGTTGCTATAGCAAGCATAACTGTCATAGATCTGGTGTAGAGCAAAGGGTTAAACACCAGATGTTTTTCATAATGGTTTTCAGGTCGTGTCTCTGCCTTGACACGTGGTGGGCGGTGGCAAGTGATTTAAATGTACGTGCAATAGGCTTATACAAATTATAGGAAAATAATTACCCTAAAGCAAAACCAACCCAGAGATAAATTCAAATATTATATAAAACTTTATTGAAAAATGCACAACGCATGACTACATGATAATAAAAAAAAAACACCATAAAAGTGGGAGGGGACGGGGCCAGTGTATACATGATAAATAATTCATCAAATAATCAGAAATCAGGATCCAAAATCGCTAAGTTAAAAGATTGCTATAGACAATGGATATCTAAATTGAATAAGGTACAAGGTATCGAATCAATAAAGGAATTAGAGGTAGTAATTTTGTGCAAAATGATGCACTGTAAGTTTATTTCAACAAAGTGCAGGTACAAAATGAAACCATGCAGATCAATTCAAACAACTAATCATCCCTTTAAAAGGTGAAAAATGATATTGATGATTTGATTAGATGTAGATACTTATGTGTAAGATGATGCACGCTCATTACAACAAAGTGTGAGTACAAGTGCATATGCAAATTTTTGCAAGAAACTCATCATCCCTTTAAAGGTTGCCATGCACTCATTGGTTTTCTTGTTCAATTCCTTACAGATTCGATTCATCCACTGGGAATCGATTCCCCAAAATGTCAGATCAATCAATTTTTGTTCCATTTTAAACAAAAATAGATTGAAAGAATCGATCTGACAGGATGAAAAATGTAAAACAATCAGGAGTGGGGCAAGAGCATTGGCAGATCGATGGCCTATAGCTTTGCACTGCATCGAACAGTGGGAATCTGCAGTTCGATTGATTTTCAATATATTCCCCACTGAAATCCATTGGAAATTGATGTGCAATGTGTGTTAGAAATCGATTTCTTTGAATTTATTCTTTTCGGAAAGGAATCCATATTTTTGGAACATTGGATGAAAAATGTAAAGTGTGTGGCCAGCTTAACAGGGAATAAAACTGTTCTAATAGCTGGATCCAAGTCCATTTTTTTGTGTGCAAGATGATAAAAATTAAATTACAACTTAGTGCGAGTGCAAGAGCTAATGCAAATTGCTGCCAGAAACTCTTAGGCCTGGAACCCACTGAAAACCGCAAACGCAAAACGCAACCGCTAGCGTTTTGTCTGAGCGGTTTGCAAGCGGATTCATGCGCGTTTTGGGTTGTGTTTTGCAACATTGTATTTTTTTCCCCAGCGGGTGCCTAGCATTTTGCGTTTTGCGTTTTTATCCTGATTGGTCCTGTGAATTATTTTTCATTTTGTTACAGTGTGCTGAACCGCAAAACGCTAGCAGAACCGCTCAGTTTAGGTTTTGCTGAGCGTTTCTGCTAGCGTTTCAATACTTTACATTGAAGCGCTAACGCTCCCAAAATGCTGCATGTCCTGCGTTTGCGTTTCTGGGAAACGCAAACGCTCCTGTGGAAGTTGCCCCATCCATTAACATCAGCTGAGCGTTTTGGCAAAACGCTAGCGTATCGCAGCGCTGCCAAAATGCTCAAAAAAACGCTCTTGTGGGTTCCAGCCCTTAGGGCCTATTTCCACTACACGCAGATTGGATGCAGAATTGATGCAGAATGGATGCAAAAAAACTGACTCCAATGAATGTCTATAGGAAAATCTGCATCAGAAAAATCGCTTTTTAGTGGAAACAGGCCCATAGGCTTTCATTGGAGTCAGTTTTTCTGCATCCATTCTGCATCCCATCTGCGTGTAGTGGAAACAGGCCCTTGTTGATTGAAAAACCTAACCAATATGAGTAAACCAATACCATTACCTACGCCATAACAAGGAAGTATTCCAATATAGTGTAAGGTAATCAGAGAGAAAGCTAGAAGGAAATGGAAAAAAGTGCTTATGTGCAAGATTAGAACAAGATCTTGGCTTCCGACACCAATATGTATTTGCATAGGCAACGGTTGTCTGTGATCCTGCTTTCAGCTTGCTAGTACATAGATTCCATACCTCCCAACTTTTTTAGATAAGAAAGAGGGGCTGTGAGGAAACGCGGAAAAGCCGCCGTCTCTCGAGGTGAGGCGGCTGTTTCCGCGTCCAGCATGGCGTCACAACGCGGAAAAAACGCTGCATGCCGCATGGGCAGTGCGGCGGAATCCGCATTGGTAACGGCGGAATCCGCATCAGAGGCGGCCCCCGCACTAGATACATTGCATGACAGTACTGGTGTGGCTGGGACTGATAGTCCACCAGGATTCAGACTTACACGCGCGCGAGCACAGAGGCAGAGTTTTAATAGCAGTTAGAAGGGTGTCGGCTGACCAGCTGGGTCAGCTGACAAATTCCACTGCTCTCATTGGACCAGCAATTAGGGAGGTCCTGGAAAGGTCCTAGAGTATATATACTGCTGGTTGTTCACTTGCTCTTTGTCTGGCGTGCGATCACATATGTGGGAGCACTCAGACCTGTAGTCAGATCCTTAAGTGTGCCGGGACCAGCTGGAGCTGTAATCCTACACTTAGCTAGATTCTGTTGATAGCTAAAGTACTAGTTTGATTGTGATTATATGTTATGACTTTTGCCTGCTTTGACTATCCTTCTGAACTCTGATCTTGTACCTCGTTATTTCTGATACTCTGTTGCCGAACCCCGGCTCGCTCCTAGACTCTGTTTCTGCCTCCTGATTTTGTACCCCGATATTTCTGATACCCCGTTGCCGAACCCTGCCTGTACTTTGACCCTGCCTTTGTCTGCTGATCTTGTACTTTATCTGTCTGTGTGTTTACGACCTGGCTTGTCCGACCTCGAGAACCGACCTTACCGTTAGAGGCGGTTCCTCGCTCTGTTAGCGATCCTTCCTCCTGAGGGTCACTTTCAGATATACCTTCCTACTGTCAGTCTGACTCCTCCCGTCTTGGAGAGCTCAGGTCTGCGGAAGGAATCTGTGCAGCTCTCCTTACTGCATTGAGGCCTTGTCCTCTAAGTGTTACTGTTACACCAAACACTACACTCTACTCAGGTGAACAGAGGTTAGTTTGTATATCGGATTATCGGTGAGACTGCAGATCACTTATAATCTGGTATATATCTGTATTTCCGGTGATACTGCAGATCACCGGTAATCAGATACTCTCTGCGCCCACCGATCGTTACAGAACGCCAGACCAAAATACAAAATGGACGCAAACACTGATTGTCTGGGTGTACTTGCCGCTTCGGTGGACAACATCAATCAAGTACTGGGCACTCACATAACTCTTATTGATGCCCTATCAGGGTCTGTACAAACCCTCCAGACATCAGTGGATCATGTGCGATCCTCTCCTAGCTCTGACATACGTATGCCTGTACCTGAAAGCTTTTCCGGCCACAGATCTGACTTCCGGAATTTTAGGAGTAGGGTGTTGTCCTATTTTGAGTTGAGACCCCAATCTTCGGGTACTGAGACCCAGAGGGACACGTTTATTAAAACTTTGTTGTCCGGCGACTCCCAGTCTTGGGCGTATAGCCTGCCCGCCGGAGACAAAGCTCTTACCTCTGTAGAGGAATTTTTTAAAGCTATGGCGGTAATTTACGACGATCCGGACCTTGCCTCGACTTCTGAGCGGAAGCTCAAGCTTTTGCGTCAAGGCGAAGGTCCGGTCGAAGATTACGCGGCCGAGTTTAGGAGGTGGTCAGTTACGGCCAGGTGGGACACCTATGCCCTATTAGATCATTTCTTGTCAGGGCTGTCCGATGAGGTCTCTGATTTGATGTTAAGCCAGCCCGAGCCAAGAACAGTCGATGAGGCCATCTCAGCGGCCATCCGAATCGACCGCAGGCTGCGCTACCAAAAACAGACCAGGGGTAGTTCCCGTCTCAGAGGGGTATCTTACACCACGGTCCCAGTGACTCCACCTACTACTATTTCACCTTCTCCTGTCGTGCCTCCTTCCGAGCCGATGCAGATTGCTCGGTCAAAATTAACCCAGGTAGAGCGAAGACGGAGAATGACCGAACAGCTGTGTTTGTACTGCGGTGAAGGGGGGCATATAGTACAGAACTGCCCCAATAAGCCGGGAAAACGCTGCCGCTTAGGAGTGGTGGGGGGTAACACCCTGGGCGTCCGACTTTTACCCCTAGAAGAAAAACGATTGCTTCTTCCCTGTACCGTTACATGGGAAGATAAGACTGAGGTCACGGAAGCCTTTATCGATTCAGGCTCCGCGGCAAATTTTATGGATTCAGAGTTTGCTAAGAGATTGTGTATTCCGCTCACACCAGTACAACCACCCATCCAGGTTACGGCAGTGGATGACTCTCCTCTGCAAGGGAATCACCCACTGTCTCAGACACCAGAGGTGGGGGTCACCATAGGGGTACTGCACTGGGAAAAGTTACAGTTCTTTGTGTTGCATATGACAACCTCCACCATTATACTCGGCATGCCATGGTTGCACCTTCATTCTCCACACATTAATTGGGCCACCGGCCAACTAATTTCTTGGTCAGCACACTGCTTTCAGCGATGTTTAGGGAAGGTGACATTGGGCCAAACCAGGGTTCATGTTCAGGGGGTACCTGAGCAATATGTGGAATATTCTGATGTATTCTGTCCCAAGGCTGCAGACAAGTTACCCCCACATCGCTCTTTCGATTGCCCCATTGATATACGTTCAGGTTGTATGCCCCCTCGGGGTCATTTGTACAATTTATCTGGGCCAGAGAAATTGGCTATGAAGGAATATATCCGTGACAATTTAGCCAAAGGCTTCATCCGGCCGTCTCGATCGCCTGCTGGAGCAGGTTTCTTTTTCGTTAAAAAGAAAGACGGGGGCCTGCGGCCCTGTATTGATTACCGGGGACTAAATAAGATCACGGTAAAGAATCGCTATCCGTTACCCCTGATAGACGATTTATTTACGCAGGTCACCGATACTAAGATCTTCTCAAAGCTGGATTTACGGGGCGCGTACAACCTGGTGCGCATTAGAAAGGGCGATGAGTGGAAAACGGCCTTTAACACGCCAGACGGGCATTACGAGTATCTGGTGATGCCCTTTGGGTTATGTAATGCCCCGGCCGTTTTCCAGGAACTCATCAACGAGGTCTTCAGAGAGGTGTTGGGGAGATTTGTGCTGGTCTATCTAGACGATATACTTGTTTTCTCCAACAACCTCTCTGAGCACAGAATACATGTGAAATTTGTACTCAACAAATTAAGACAAAACTCACTTTATGCTAAGATTGAGAAGTGTATTTTTGAAGTCACATCTGTCGCCTTTCTGGGGTACATAATTTCCACCACGGGCTTGTCTATGGACCCCGCCAAAGTCTCCGCTGTTTTGGAATGGCCTCAGCCGGTTGGGTTAAAGTCTTTACAGCGGTTTTTAGGCTTTGCAAATTATTATAGAAGGTTCATAAAGGGGTATTCCACGGTTATCGCACCCCTCACCTGTCTTACGAAAAAAGGGGCAGATACCACCCACTGGTCTCCTGATGCATTAAGTGCTTTCTCCACTTTAAAAGATTTGTTTTGTTCCGCACCCATCCTGAGACATGTAGACACCTCTTATCCTTTTATTGTTGAGGTAGACGCCTCGGAGGTTGGGGTAGGGGCTGTGCTGTCTCAGCGGTCAGGCTTGCAGGGAAGGCTACACCCTTGTGCGTATTTCTCTCGTAGGTTCTCTCCGGCAGAGAGAAACTACGATATAGGCAACAGAGAGCTCTTAGCCATTAAACTTGCCTTTGAGGAGTGGCGTCACTGGCTGGAAGGAGCAGAACATACAATTACTGTATACACGGATCACAAGAATCTAGAATACATCGAGGGGGCTAAGAGATTAAGTCCCCGTCAGGCTCGATGGTCTTTGTTTTTTTTCGAGGTTCAGGTTCATAATTACGTATACCCCGGGTAGCAAGAACATTAAGGCAGATGCCCTGTCCAGATGCTTTGAGTTGGAGACAGCACAGCCTTCTGCCCCAGAGACCATTGTCCCACAAAATTTGGTGCTGGCCGTAACAGAGACTTGGGAAGACTGGACAGAGACCTTGAGTCCTTTTCAGCAGGATGTCCCTGAGGGGAAGCCTGAGGGGGTTTTATTTGTGCCTCTGCCATTCCGTCTCCGGGTGCTACAGATATTCCATTCACACAAGAATGCGGGACATCCTGGGGCATCTAGAACGCAGGATCTTGTGGCCAGGTGCGCTTGGTGGCCGTCTCTGGCAGCCGACTGCAAAGAATTTGTTAAGGATTGTGCGGTATGTGCTAAAAGCAAACCCTCCCGGCTGGCACCTGTAGGGAGGTTGCAGCCTTTACCCACCCCGAATGAACCATGGACCCACTTGTCCATGGATTTTGTGGGTGAGCTTCCCAGATCAGAGGGCATGTCGGTCATTTGGGTGGTAGTCGACCGCTTCAGCAAGATGGCCCATTTTGTGCCCTTGAAAGGACTCCCCTCGGCCCAGGAATTGGCCGACTTGTTTATCAAACACGTGTTCCGGTTACACGGCATTCCGGAAAACATAGTGTCCGATCGGGGAGTCCAATTCGTATCTAAATTCTGGAGGGCATTCTGTCATCAAATGGGCATGAAGCTGTCGTTTTCATCGGGCTACCACCCACAGACCAACGGTCAGACGGAGAGGGTCAACCAGTCGTTAGAGCAGTTTTTGAGATGCTACGTTGCAGAGGCGCAGAATGACTGGGTCAAATTTCTGCCCTTTGCAGAATTTGCACAAAACAATTTGAAAAGTTCTTCCACTGGATTTTCTCCGTTCCAGGTTGTGTCTGGAAGATTGCCCAAATTTTCACCGTTACCAGTGGCCTCCACTCCGTTTCCAGCTCTGGAGGCTTGGCAAAGGTCTTTTAAAGACATTTGGCGGACGGTGAGAGACAGTTTGGAAAAGGCGTTTCTGAGTCAGAAGGGTCAAGCTGACAAGAAACGGTCTTTGGAGTGGAGATTCCAACCAGGAGACTTGGTTTGGGTATCCACACGTCACTTGGCCCTGAAACAGCCCTCAGACAAGTTGGGTCCCAGGTTTGTCGGGCCTTTCCCGATAGCCAGAAGGATCAACAACGTCACTTACGCTGTTGATCTTCCCGCTAGCATGCGTGGGGTAAGGTCCTTCCACGTATCCCTGCTTAAGCCAGCAGTCCATGTGGGTCCCACTCCTCCTCCTCCTCCTGTGTTGGTGGATGACCAACCTGAGTACGAGGTAGAAAAGATTTTAGATTCACGCGTTGTACAAAACTCGGTACAATATCTCGTACATTGGAAAGGGTACGGCATTGAGGAGAGACAATGGGTACCGGGGAGTCGCATGCATGCGGACGAATTAAGGAGGGAATTTCACGCCTTACATCCCGAGAAACCTGGTAGGAGTTGTCCGGAGTCCACTCCTCGGGAGGGGGGTACTGTGAGGAAACGCGGAAAAGCCGCCGTCTCTCGAGGTGAGGCGGCTGTTTCCGCGTCCAGCATGGCGTCACAACGCGGAAAAAACGCCGCATGCCGCATGGGCAGTGCGGCGGAATCCGCATTGGTAACGGCGGAATCCGCATCAGAGGCGGCCCCCGCACTAGATACATTGCATGACAGTACTGGTGTGGCTGGGACTGATAGTCCACCAGGATTCAGACTTACACGCGCGCGAGCACAGAGGCAGAGTTTTAATAGCAGTTAGAAGGGTGTCGGCTGACCAGCTGGGTCAGCTGACAAATTCCACTGCTCTCATTAGACCAGCAATTAGGGAGGTCCTGGAAAGGTCCTAGAGTATATATACTGCTGGTTGTTCACTTGCTCTTTGTCTGGCGTGCGATCACATATGTGGGAGCACTCAGACCTGTAGTCAGATCCTTAAGTGTGCCGGGACCAGCTGGAGCTGTAATCCTACACTTAGCTAGATTCTGTTGATAGCTAAAGTACTAGTTTGATTGTGATTATATGTTATGACTTTTGCCTGCTTTGACTATCCTTCTGAACTCTGATCTTGTACCTCGTTATTTCTGATACTCTGTTGCCGAACCCCGGCTCGCTCCTAGACTCTGTTTCTGCCTCCTGATTTTGTACCCCGATATTTCTGATACCACGTTGCCGAACCCTGCCTGTACTTTGACCCTGCCTTTGTCTGCTGATCTTGTACTTTATCTGTCTGTGTGTTTACGACCTGGCTTGTCCGACCTCGAGAACCGACCTTACCGTTAGAGGCGGTTCCTCGCTCTGTTAGCGATCCTTCCTCCTGAGGGTCACTTTCAGATATACCTTCCTACTGTCAGTCTGACTCCTCCCGTCTTGGAGAGCTCAGGTCTGCGGAAGGAATCTGTGCAGCTCTCCTTACTGCATTGAGGCCTTGTCCTCTAAGTGTTACTGTTACACCAAACACTACACTCTACTCAGGTGAACAGAGGTTAGTTTGTATATCGGATTATCGGTGAGACTGCAGATCACTTATAATCTGGTATATATCTGTATTTCCGGTGATACTGCAGATCACCGGTAATCAGATACTCTCTGCGCCCACCGATCGTTACAGGGGCACTTTAAGACACACCCATGCCACACCCCTAATCACACCCCACCACACTCCTAATCACACCTCCGCCACACCCCTAGTCAGACCCCACTGGTTCTCTCTATCATCAGTAGAGATGGCCCGAACGGATCTCCGGCGAACGGTTCCAGGCGAACTTTGGGCGGTTCGCAAATGCAAACTTTCCCGGAAGTTCGGTTCGCCCCCACAGTGCACCATTAGGGTCAACTTTGACCCCCTACATCACAGTCAGCAGGTCCGGTGTAGCCGATCAGGCTACACTATCTCCTGGAGCCACTCCCCCCCCCTTATATAAGGCAGGCAGCGCCAGCCATTATAGTCGTTTGTGTCCCTGTAGTAATTAGTGAAGGGAAAGCTGCTGGCAGACTCTCATAGGGAAAGATTAGTTAGGCTCTTTTAAGCTTGTTAGCTTGCTCCTGGCTGATTGTTATTCCTAAAATAGCACCCCTCAACAGCTCTTTTGAGAGCTAATCTTGTTCTTGTGTTTTTTTTTTTTTTTTTTTTTTTTTGACCCTCCACCCTCTTCTTCTCTCTTGTCTTCCAGGGATTTGTAGGATGTCAAAAGCCAGCTTACATACATTGGCCGGGAATCAAACCCAGGTCAACTGCTTTGAAGGCAGCTATGCTCACCACTATACCACCAACACTATATGCTGAAGCCAGCCTAGAATGTAACATTGTGATATACCCAAGAGAAAAATGAGCTTGCTTAGGGATTTGTAGGATGTCAAAAGCAACCTCACATACATTGGCCAGGAATCGAACCCAGGCCAACTGCTTTGAAGGCAGCTATGCTCACCACTATACCACCAACACTACATGCTGAAGCCAGCCTAGCATGTACCATTGTGATATACCCAAGAGAAAAATGAGCTTGCTTAGGGATTTGTAAGATGTCAAAAGCAACCTGACATACATTGGCCAGGAATCAAACCCAGGTCAACTGCTTTGAAGGCAGCTATGCTCTATACCAC